>NC_080427.1:59092530-60292530 GCF_029873635.1 Malania oleifera | reverse complement strand
ATAGATTGATTACACAGGACTGTGTAGTGGTAATCAGCTATATTATTTAGTGATTAATTGTTCACTTTGGTGAAGAAAGAATCCAGACCAACTGGCTTTCCTTCGCTGTCTCCACATTTACAACTTGTAAGCTGAATGGAAGTAATTACATACTTGGTCTATGGCAATGAAAGTTTATTTGGCTGGCAAAGATATATGTCACTCACCTTACGAATAAATACAGCTGGCCGATCAAGGTAAACAACATCATTCACAATAAGCATGTTGAGTGGATACAGCCATACAGGAAGATGCTCAAATTCTTGCATGGAATTGGGTTGGCCAAATTAGGACAAGAATTGAATCAAAATTCAGGATTTAGTTCCCATTCCTATGTTTGGTTTCAAAATGTATTTAGAATGAGATTCCGTCCATAATTGCGATTCCTGCAAACAATGGAATAGTGATTCCAGTTCAGATGGATGGGAATACTTCTTCATTCCACAGGATCATTTCTCAATTTTCAACTTCTCTAAAACACCCTTACACATTCAATCTCAGCAACCCCCACCCCTGCTGATATAATCTCCCTTCCGAGCTATGGCCTGCAACAATGACATCGCAGCAGCTCCGGCTCCCAGCTATGGCATACTAAGACAACATCGCAGCAGCTCCAGCAACAAGCTATGGCCTGCAACAACAAAATCATGGCGCTGGAGATCCGATCTCTTTCTCTCTCTCTTCAATACAGCAACTATGGCGCGACATCATAGCAGCTCTGCAGAAGACATAACAGGCTTAACTGCAGGTGCTAAAGAACCCTCCCCCCAAAACAGGGGAAAAAATAAAATAAGAACCTCCTCCAAACACCCAAAATAAAATCCAAGTTGAATTCACAGCTACAGAAGCTGTCACGTTGCCGTCAGAAGAAGAAAAGGAGTTACCATGAGCTAGCCTCCATTAAGAAATTTAAAAACAAAAAATAAAATCAAAATTTTAAACTCTGATATAAAACGGCATTATTGGAAAATGCATGACCTTTCATCCCTTGCCAACAATCATTTTGCAAGAGTATCCAAACACAATAATCACATGCTGAATATGATTCATTACTGCCCTGATTCCATTCGTTCTTTGACTCCATTCCTATGTCACTTCCACTCTGCAAACGAACAGGGGGTTAGTTTGTTGTGGAACTCTCTTATGTAGCTGACACTTGTATACCTTTTGATACATGTAAAAAGGTTTGGGAATATGTTACACTGTCATATTCACCATGTGACCTAGAAGTCATGGGTTCAAGGTGTGGAAACAGCCTCTTACAAAAATGGAGGGTAAAGTTGCATACTATAGACCCATCATGGTCCACCCCTTCCTAGGACCCTGTATACGCAGGATCTTTGTGCACAGGGCTGCCCTTTGATTATTTTTTTTGGGCCGGGGGGGGGGGGGGGGGGTGGTATTCTTGTGTTCTGCACGCGCTTGTCGATTGAACAGCCATAGTTTCTCACACTTACCAGAGTGATAAAAGTACTCACAGTGGGGCCAGTGATGGTAGTGGTCTTGGAAATGTTACTTTAGGTAATAGTGATGGAAGAGAGAGATGTGGAGGTCATGACATACAAGTGAATCCATGTGGTATCGGAGGACACGTTCACGATACTTGTAGGGATTTGGATGGCAGACAACCTCAATTTGCCAATTTGTCAGATCCCATTAGCCACAAAAATCATTCTCGTGTTAGAACTTAGAAGAAGGATACACTAAATCTCTCAAGTATCCTGCCAAGCAAGCTTCTCTTTTTCTCACTGCCTCCTTTATACATACCGTGTACACCTACTGCACGTCTTTCATCTAGTTCTTCCACTTCTAAACCCTGGTGATTATTGATTTCACCACCACTAATCATAATGTCAGCCTGTCAGATATATCCAACCACTTTTCCACATTCATTATTCCTGATCCTTACCAAGTGTTCTATGGAAGGTGATTCTTAAATACTGTTGCTGGGATTTGAAATGTGACACCCAACTCTTCCATTTCTTTATCTTCTATTACTTATATTCCTTCTTTGCCATTTAATCTTTATGTTTGTACACCAAATCACTAAAAGCCTTAACTGTTATGTTGCTTTCTTCCCCAACTCTTTTGTCATTCGAGATTTGAAGAAACGGAGGAAGATTACTGCAGCATGTGAATCTAATGGCCTCTACTGTCTCAACTTTTTTTAGTCACCTGCTTTGTGCTCTACCTCTGATGCTAGTTATGTCTATTTCAATTCTCTGTTCGAGTCTATCTAAGAAGTAATGCATAGGGGCCTTTATAGGCTTACAATGCTTGGAATATAAGGAAAGTAAATAAAGAAACCAAATTAAGCCAAAATACCAGTTTCCTAAGTATTTATTCCAAACAAGGATTTTGTTTGGCAAAAGGAAAGGAAAGAAAAGAAAAATAAGAAAGAAATTAATTTTTCATTATACTTTCTATCAATATTAAATACTATATAAAATAAAAAATTATTCTAATATGATTAAAAATTAAGAAAAATCAAATGCCAATGATGTGTAAATTAAATTTTTATTCATTAATTTGCAACAAACTTTATTTTTCTTCTCACTCTCCTTGATTACAAAACATGAAAAAGGGGATTCCTTCAAATTTTTCTCTCCTTTTCCAACTGTTTTCAAGTTCCAAATGGGGCCTAAATGATAATAACTTAGAATTCTAAAGATATAATCCTAATACAAATACCATAGATTAAAAAAAATGAAAATAAAAATAAAATCCTCCACATTGGCTGCATCAACCTCTCTCACCTATTGTGGGTCCCCTCAGATTTAGAGCCATCTTAGACATCCGTCCTTGTACGTCTTAAAGAATAAGGTTTCCAGGTTGGAAATGTGACTTCCTCTGAGTGGTGAGTCTTGTCAATTGGGAAAGCATTATCATGCCCCTTTTGCTTCTTGAGTCAATAAACTAGCTTTAGGACCTTTCAAGTTAGTCCATTCTAATGTTTGGGTTCCATGTCATGTTAACTTTTGTGGTGATTATTCTAGAATGACCTGGTTTTACTTTATGAAAGATCATTCTAAATTGTGAATTTGTCAAAGCATTGTTACTTCATATTAATGTCCTTAATAATGACATCTCGGAATAACTTTTTTGGGCATCTTATACCCAGGAAAAGGATTATTATCCAATTAGGGTACTTTGGTTCCTAGGAATATATGAGTCTAGTGTTTAGACGTAACATGAGTATTCTAATGTTATCTCAAGAAGATTCCAAGAATACTCTAAACTTGCAATGACAATAATATAATGCACAACCTGATTTTACTTAATGAAAAATTGTGAAGTTGTCAAAGCATTGTTACTTCATATGAGTGTCCTTAATGTTGCTTTTCACTCAGATTATCCTAAATGACATCTCGGAATAACTTTTTGGGCATCTTATACCCAGGAAAAAGATTATTATCCAATTAGGAATATATGTTAATAGTGTTTTGACGTACCATGAGTATTCTAATGTTATCTCAAGAATATTCCAAGAATACTCTAAACTTGTAATGATAATAATATAATGCACAATCTTGTACTGCACATAAGTTTATATAACAATAATATTTGTAATAGTTCTTAATAACATCTTTCGATATCATAATCATCATCATCATCATCATCATCATAACAATATAAACAACAACAACAACAACAATAATATAATAATCATAATAATAAAAACAAACAATAATTATTATTATCAGCGAACAAGAAAGGGCAATTCTGTCCAGGAGTAGTGATGGTAAGACTATTCTTTTTCCTCATGAATTTGGACTCCAATGGGAATCTAAGATTAACTAAGTGTGACAGTGTTGAATGCCCATGTTTTGGGAGTACATTCCTAGAAATCCAAAATGCCATGTGAGATTTCCATGGTTTCCCAAATGCAGATATCCAACATTCCAGAGGCCATATTCCTAAGAACCCTTGAAGATAACCCAGCCGGACACCCCCTAAAACTTGTTTGGCTGATGCAGTCTTTCTTACATGTTATTTGACTAATTTTTCATGGCCAGTTGCCTCATTCCTTCTTCCCTTCAAAGCCAGCTTTTTTTTACTACCACCTCATATTTTGGATTCATATGTTTTGTTCATCCTACCACTTGTTTTATCATTTTTATCATCAAGGAGGTCACATCAGCAGAAACGATAAAAAAGATAAAAGAAGAGGCATTACGGCACAATAACCCTTGTAAGTGTTTGAATAGCCCAAGAACAAGATTTTAATAGAGGTCCACTTGTCAACGCCAAGGGAAAATGGATGAACAAAACATACAACTACAACAACAACAAGAAGCCTTAAGTCCCACTAGGTGAGGTCAGCTACATAAATCCTTTTCCGCCAATTCACCCAATCCAAAGCATTTTTCCTTTATTAGATTAAGGGCTATTAAATTCTTCCTCACAACCTCATTCCAAGTTATTTTAAGCCTACCCCTACCCATTTTCATGCCAGAAATCATAATTAACTCACTCTTCCTCATAGATGCTCTACTAGGCTTGAGTTTCAAATGCCCAAAACCATCTAAGTCGCCCCTCCCACCGGTTGAAAATAAGATAAGGGAGGGACGGCTTAGATAGTTTGGGCATTTGAAACACAAGACTAGTAGAACACCTGTGAGGAGGAGTGAGTTAGTTATGGTTTCTGACACGAAAAGGGTAGGGGTAAGCCTAAAATAACTTGAAATGAGGTTGTGAGGAAGGATTTAATAGCTTTAATCTAATAAAGGAAAATGATCTAGATCGGGTGAATTGGCGAAAAAGGATTCATGTAGCCGACCCCACCTAGTGGGACTTAAGGCTTGTTGTTGTTATTGTTGTACGTTTTATTCATCCATTTGCCTTTGGTGTTGACAAGTGTACCTTTATTAAATACTTGTTCTTCGGGTATTCACATACTTACAAGGGTTATCGTGTCATAATACCTCTTGTTTTATCATTTTTTCTGATGTGACCTCCTTTACTGATAGGGCTATTTACAACTAGCCAATTAAGATGCACTAGTAATAGTACTAGAAATGCATAAAAGATGCAATAATCAATTCTCACGACAGGCCGCAATTATTGCAAGCAAGCATACTAATGACAAGGATGATGAGTTGGACCGAATAAAATTTGATCAATCCTTTTTTCTGATAAGGAGCAAGGAATATCCATCTTTCTACTAAACAGGATGTGTTAAACTTATAATTCATTACATACCTTTTAGTCAATGTCAACTAACTATTATACGTACATTGCTCTCAGTTTTGTAATCATTTGATAACCAATGTCATTCTTTGATCAATCATCATTAGGAGCCTAACTCAAAAGAATTTGATCAATCATTTTTTCTGTCGTTAAGGTGGAGAACTTAACCAAGAGAAGAATTCTTTTTCTTTATCATCAATCAAATCATGTTCACAACCCAAGATTCTATTTTATCATCAGTCGAATCGCCATTTACAATTTTTTTTTTTTCTTTTTCTTATCAATGAATAGATCTCTTTACTTATATGACTTAGATATCTCACATTTACATGAGATATGCGTGAAAGGGGTTCAAGAATCCATTTTCTTTTTATAAGGCTAAACTAACTTATTTTGGCCTTTTTTGACCCCATATTGAAGGGTGGATCTCGAAAGATATGAAAGATCTCCCCCCTCCACACAAAATATAAGAGAAAAATAGAAAAGGAAGAAGCGGAAGAAAGGATTGAAGGTGAAAATGAATGAGTGAGATGTGGAAGAAAGAGAGATAATTTTTTCTCTAATACCAAATGATGAAGCATCGAGAGAGAGAGAGGAAAAGAAGAAGAAGAATAAGAGGAAATGCATGCCTTGTAGTACATGATACTTGGGAGTTAGTTTCACTTCCCCCAGGTGAAGAGTTGTTGGGCACCGTTGGGTGTTTACTTTGAAGGTTATTCCTCATGGCACTGTTAATAGATTAAAAGCTCACTTGATCTCAATGGGGTATGGTCAAGTTTATGATGTTGATTATTGAGATACTTTCTCCTCAATTACCATATCTCTTTATATCTGTTTTGGAGGCATTGACTTAGATTGGATGGAAACCAGCAGTGTAAGAGGAAATTCATGCCTTGTAGTACATGATACTTGGGAGTTAGTTTCACTTCCCCCAGGTGAAGAGTTGTTGGGCACCGATGGGTGTTTACTTTGAAGTTTATTCCTCATGGCACTGTTAATAGATTAAAAGCTCACTTGATCTCAATGGGGTATGGTCAAGTTTATGATGTTGATTATTGAGATACTTTCTCCTCAATTACTAGAATTGCTGTTGTTGCTACTGTTCACTGGCATTTAGATTTGGTAGATGTAAAAATGTTTTCTTAAATGGTATATACATGAAGTCTATAAGAAGCAACTTCCTGGATTTTTTTATCAGGGGGAGTCTGATTGGGTTGTTACCTCAACAAATAAAGAGTCTCCCAAGGTGTGTTTGACAGGTTTAGCAATGTTGTCATGCAATTTGGTCTTCTGAGAAGTGCAATGATTCGCTCTTCTTTTTTTTAACCACCATGCTGCCATATGCATAACTCTTAAGGGGCATTTGGCTCAGGTCATCCTAAATGCCCTCCTAGAATTGGGAATCTTATGCACAGGAGTAGGATTACTATCTCATCTAAAATATTTTTGTTGGGTTCACTCTTGAGGATTGCTAGGTATATAAGACTGCAATATTTGGCATAACATGGGTATCCCAATAATAATAATAATAATAGCAGCAGAAATCAAACAAATATTTATTAGTAATAAATTAAAAAATAATTATTTAAAATATTTTGTAATAATAATCATAACAATGAAAACAAAACAAACAACAATAATAATTTTTAATAATAATACAACTAGTAAAAAAAAATTATTATTTATTATCATTATTATTACTATTATTAGTAAATAATTATAACAAGAATACTGAAAATGAACAATAATAATGAACACAAATAACAACAACGACAATAATAATAGTTTATCATTATTGTTGTTGTTGTTGTTGTTGTTGTTGTTGTTGTTATTTGAGGGAGTCCACAAGGGCTGAAGGGCAGGCTTAAAAAGGAGAAGAATGTACATCAGAAAATTAGAAAGAGAAAGGAAAAGAAAAAAGACAAGGAGAATAAGAAATCCTCCGTTTACCTGAATAAAAACTAGTGATGAAGAATGCAACCTAAACTCAATGTAACAGGGCCAACCAATTCCGCTCCGCTACAAGTCTTCCAGAGAACATGACGACAAAAGACCCCATTTGCTGGACACCCATAGCGACGCAAGATATACCACTCTACTCCACACCAAATACCAGCCATAACGACGCAACACCATAGACCTTTCCTATCCTTTCCTTTGCCAAAACACCTAAAAGTTACAGTATAAAAGGCCTTCAAAGTGTATAGACAAACCCAACTTTCACCAAATATACCAAACAACTTACTCCAAATAGCCAAAGTGAAAGGGCAATGAGGAAAGAGATGTGCACAAGTCTCTTCACTCCTCATGCAAAGGACAAAAATGTCGGGGGACAGGGCCATATTAGGTCTTCTCTTTAGAAGCGAATCATTAGTATTAATTCTTTCAAGTACTGCAGTCCAAATAAAAGCATTTATTTTTTAGGGAGCTTTAGCTTTCCAAATCAAAGGATACAAAGCAAAAGGATCTGCAGTAGAATCACAAGTCAAGTAAGTGAAAAAAGATTTACAAGAGAACTCCCAAGAAGGATCTAAACTCCAAACCCTATCATCACTCCCAAATGTGCATGAAAAGAATTAAGCAACCCGCTCAAAAGAATCATTTCATTAATCTCTCTCTCATTTAGATTTATCCCAAAATGGAAGTTCCAAGAATGCCCATCTTCTTGCAAAAGAAGAAAAGCAGAAATCAGGGTGTCATGAAGATTTGATAAATGAAAAAGATGAGGGAAAGTACTAGCCAAAGGCATCTCCCCACCCAAGGATCCTCCCTAAAGCAAATATGCTCCCCCATTACCCACTGTATAATGTACTTTAGGAAGGAAATAATCATAAATCTGAGATACAAATTTCCAAGGACCCAAATAAGTAATGTTAATTCCTACTTTAGCATCCCAACCATTTTGTAGCATTCCAAATTTACTGCAAATACCTTATGCCAAAGAGAATTCCGTTCTAAAGGATAGCACCATAACCATTTCCCCACCAAAGAGATGTTTTTAGACACCAAGTTACCAAGACCCAAGCCTCCCCACTTCTAGACCTTCATACAGTCTTCCAACCTACAAGATGATCTCTACTAACCTCTCCCCCACTAGACCATAAGAAATCCCTCATTAATTTCTCAAGCCTCCTCGCTAATTTCACAGGGATTCTAGAAAAACTAAAGGTAATTATAAAGGGATAGAAGATAGACAGGCATGGATAAGCGTAATACAACCCCCTAACGTGAAGAATGCTCCTTTCCACCCGTCCAGTCTCTTAGCCACTCTCTCAAAAACAGGGTGCCATAAAGAGTCCGCATTGGAATTACCACCAAGGGGGGACACTTAAATAAGTAATAGGCCAAGTCAAAATGGCACAACTAGCTAACCTAGCAAAAGAATCCACATTAATACCCAGATCCACCAAACTGTTCTTAGAGAAATTAATTTCACCCCAAACACTCGTAAGATAGTCAACAAATTAGAGATGCAGCTTGAAGAGAATGATGAGCTGTTCTTAGAGAAATTAATTTCACCCCAAACGCTCGTAAGATAGTCAACAAATTAGAGAAGCAGCTTGAAGAGAATGATGAGAAATGATGCAATTCTCATAAAATACCTTAATCCCCTCTGCCAACCCTCTATCAGCCCTCTCTCAATCATCCTACTCAAGGCATCAACCATGATATTAAAGAGATAGGGAGAAAGAGGATCTCCCTGTCTTAGACCCCTAGACACATGAAACCAAAACTTGGCTTCGCCATTTACTAAGACAGAAAACATCAAAGAAGATAGACACCCTCTATTCCATTTCCTCCACCTTAGGCCAAAACCTTTCTAGCCATAATCTTGTCCAAGAAGCTTTAGATCACCTTATCATAAGCTTAAAATCCAATTTCAACATAAGACCCCATTTTCTTTTTTCTTTTTTTATTTTTATTTTTTAAAAGGGTCTCTCTATACAACAACTCCACAAGGGCAAGCTCACAACACCACCCAACAACAACAACAACAACAAGCCTTAAGTCCCACCAGGTGAGGTCGGCTATATGAATCCTTTTCTACCAATTCACAAAATCAAAGGCATTTTCCTCACTTAAGAGCTATTAAATCCTTCTTCACAACCTCATTCCAAGTTATTTTAGGTCTATCCCTACCTCTTCAAGCACCATTAAAAATAACTAGCTTGCTCCTCTTTACTAGTAGCTCAGATGCCTTTCCAAGCCCAAATATTTCCTCCCAAAGAATTTGCAAAAACCCACTGATATCCAGTCAAGGACACAGCCATGTTCCACAAATTTCTTGTCCAAGGACACTGGAGAAAAATGTGGTTGACCGTTTTGCATCAACCATACAAAGAAAACATCTATTTGTTGTAAGCCTAGCCTTAAATTTCCACAAAATTGTCGAAATTTCCGATTTTCGTCACCCTCGAAATCGAAATGGCAGTCAATTTTCGTCTTGCATAATTAACATTGAAATCTCAACGAATCATCCAAAATTTATCAAAATCTTGAAATTTTAGCGAAAATTGTCGAAATTTTAACCATATAATGAAATTTCGTAGGAATTCAAATGAGAGATTTAGGAGTGAAATTTCTCTCTTAATTTATTTTATTTATTTTATCAAAACAAAATATTATTACAAGTGCTTTTGAAATTATATGAAAAAAATAAATTTACAGTAACATTTTATTTAACCGTTCATGTCTAAATTATCATTATTTGTATAATAAATAATATTTAAATGATTTATGAATTTCATTTATATTAACTGAATATGTTTAATGTACATTATCTTACAAATATGTTTGATACACATACAACTATTTTACAACTTTTCCACCTCAGACAAAACATAGATGTATTTAATTTGTAATATATTAGTCCTAAAACTTATATTATTATGTTTGTTAACAATTTCTAAAGTTTCACAAAGAATTCCATGATTTACTACTAATCTTTGTTATTTTTTCAAACCAAAATCGATCGAAATTTTCGTCAAAATTTCCATTCTTTTGGTGCTTTGAAATTTGAGTTGAAATCGAAATTTAAGACATTGGTTGTAAAACCCCTTTTTTGTAGATTCCCTAAGGTTAAAATATTTCCACGTGTAGACTCCCAAACAAAACAGCAACCTTTGAAGGGGCTGCAAGCCTGCTTACATAAATCCAACGGGAGTTCTTGCAATTTATTCCCATGGGATAGAACTTGTGGAAAAATCTAACAGTGAAAATACTATTTCTGTCCAAAGTCCATGTTGGTTCGTCGGGGATGTTTTGGTATCTGAAGTTATAAAGATTGTTGTAAAAGTCAAAGAGTGCATGAAGTTCCCAATCGACCACATTCCTAGTAAAAGAAATATTCTAGAAAATCCCTTGATCCACGATTTGGAGATGATGACTAATGAGGGCATCCTTTTCACAAGCCAAACTATAGATGGAAGGAAAAGCAATACTAAGGTTGTTGTCATCGTGCCAAAGAGCAATAAATGGCAATGATATTTTTATCCCATAAAGTTGGATTCCCATGAAAATTAGGGCTGCAAACGAGCTAAGCCAAGTCGAGTTGTGGTGAGCTCAAGCTCGACTCATTTATTTATAAATGAGCTCGAGCTCGACTCGAGCTTTAAATCTTCTGTTCGAGCTCAGCTCATTTAGCATATAAATAACTCGAGCTCGACTTGACTAAAACTCATTTCACATATAAACGAGTTGAGCTTGAGCTCAAACTCAACTCAACTAAAGTTTATTTCAAACTATTAAATGAACCAAGCCACTAACTAATTTAATAAATTGATAATTAATAAATATAATTTGAGAAAAATATTTTTTTAAGTAAAAAATCTAAAATCAAATGTTTAATCATCAATGTGATTAATATTTCATTCATGAGCCTAATATTGAGCTAGTTCACGAGCTTAATATCGAGTTAGTCAACGAGTTACTAAAGAACTAATAAACGATCTAATAAACGAGTCGGCGCAAACTGTTAAACAAGCCGGCTCGCAAATTGTGAAACGAGCCAACTCGCGATCCCAACAAGCCGAGTACGAACCAGCTCGAACTTGTCTTGTTTAATCAAAGAGCTTAAATTTGAGCTCGAGCTCAGCTCATTTAACCTAACAAACAAGTTCAAGCAAACCATTATTGAGTTGAGCACCGAGCATTTCACTAGCAGCACACCTCAATTACAGCCCTAATGGAAATACAAGATTATATAAGGGAGAGGTGGGTACTGAATTCCTATGTTTTGAGTGCACCTTGTCTGCCCAAGGAATACAAGATGCCTGCATATAAGATTCGCTCCAAAACATGGACATCCAAGGTCCAACATTCTAGAGATCATGTTCATGTGAGTCCTACAGTATAACCTGCCAAATGCCCCTTAATTGTTTACAAGGATGCTACTGTGATCATAGGGGATGACAGTAAAGGAACTGCAAAGTTGAAAATGTTCTTTCAAAGTAAGTTTCAATCCAAGGACGGTAGTCACTAGAGATACTCTTTGAGCATTGAGGTTGGCATATCTCGTCATGGAATATCTCTCTCAAAGGAAATATGCTCTTGCCCTAATACTAAAACATGGATGTTGACAGCAGAGCCCGACAATACTCTATGAGTCCAAACACAAAACTTGCAGCTGAGGAAGGTGAAATGCTATCTGATTGTGCACGCTATAGAAGATTGGTTTGACAATTGAATTATCTTACAGTCAACTAGATATCTACTTTTAAGTGTTGTTAGTCAATTCTTGATACTCCATAAACTAGTAAATGAGATCCAATCATTTCAAGTTCGATATACTCAAGAGTTCACCAGGTCATAGTTTGCTTTATGAAAATCACGGCCATACTCAAGTTGATGGTTATAATAATGCAAATTAGGATAGATCCCTTTGTTATTGGAAATCCACCACTAGATATTGTGTGCTCGGTGGTGGTAACTCGACGTCATGGAAAAGTAAGAACAAACCAAGTGTTGAGTCAAATATAAAGCTACGGCACACATTACATGTGAGTTGATTCGATTGAGGTGCAAACTAGAAGAACTTGATTTAGTCACAATCTATGGAGCTTAGGTTTAATGATCAGACAGTTGCCTAAATTGCATCTAATCTAATATTCTACGAGTGAACCAAGTATGTTGATATTGACAGCCATTTTACTTGAGAGGAGCTCTTAAAAAATGTGATTTGTATAAGGTCAATGAGATTATAAGATGACTTAGAGTTGTTTACCGAATCTTTGGGAACTTCTACAATGGATAATATTTGTAAAAAACTAGGAAAATACTCCATCTTGAGAAGGATATATTTCTCATTTGCATAATCTTGTTGAGTAGTGATTAAAGAAGGACCCAGCCCTAGTGTACCGAGCATCTCTCTTCCTCTCTTCTACCAAGTAACAATCTACTAATACAACAACAACAAGAATACGTCTTAAGTCCCACTAGATGGAGTCAACTACATGAATCATTTTCCTCCAATTCACCTAATCGAAAGCATTTTTCTCCTATAGCTTAAGAGCTAATTAAATCCTTCCTCACTGCCTCTTTTCATGTTATTTTAGGTCCACCCATACCCCTTTTAATACCAAAAACAATAACTCACTCCTTCTCACAGGTGCACAACTAGGCCTCCATTTCAATCCCCAAACCATCTAAGACGCCCTTCCCTTATCTTCTCTTCAACCGGTGCAATGCCTAGTTTATTGCATATATGCTTATTCCTTAATTTATCTTTTATGTTATACCACTCATCCACCTTAACATTCTCATTTTGGCAACTTTAACTTTTTGCACATGTTTCTTAGTTGCCCAAAATTCTGTCCATAAATCATGGCTGGCCTTATAGCCGTATTATATAACTTTCCTTTTAAATTTAATGGTATTCTACGATCACACAAAATGGTTGATCCACTCCTCCATTTTACCCAAGCTACTTTAACTCTATGTGTTACATCCTCTTCAATTTCCCCTCCCGCTATAATTCAAGATCTCGAAATCTACTAGTGCTATTAAATTTTTAATTATCAAGTTTAATCTTCTCCCCAATATTCCCCCTTACATTACTATAATTACATTTCATATATTCTATCTTATTCCTACTTATTCTAAAACTTTTAGATTCTAACTATCAATTGATACGAATATAAAAAGTATATAAGAAAATAATCTCTAGCTGTCAACAGATATGAATATAAAAAGCATAAAAAAATATATATTCATATTTGTGTCTTAGAATCTTAAATCTATAAAATATGATGTAAAAAATTCAAAAAAAAAAAAAAGAAAAAAAAAGAAAGAAAAAACCATTATTCCATGCTTCATAGTATTTACCTGAATAGCAGTGACACAGCATAAAAAACAGAAAGGAAAAGAGAAAATATGTATATTAAAAAAAAAAAAAGGCCTCCCTGCACTTACCAGCAATGGACCAGTTAATCAGTTGGTGCAATGCAAGCAGTTCCTGCTTCTGGGTTCTATGAGATGTAGACAGTGATACCATCAACAATGACAATACCACCAACAGAACCTACTTTTAGAGGAAAAAGAAAAACAAATCAATTCAGATTGAAGGAACTTACAGATTTTAATCCCACAGAAAGACAAGACACGCACCTGTAAGTGAAAGAGCAGTGGGAACCTATGTTTCTTCATATCATGATTCATAATGCAAAGCCAATACTTATCCCTTTCCGTACGCACATCTAGATACCTCACTGCCACTGCTATCATGATAATCAGAGCTCCACTTGCAATTCTGCATACAAATAAGTCATTATTATAACCTACTCATATCAAATAAAAACTAAACACACTGGTCTCAAGCTAGCTGATTTTTTTTTTGGTATACTTTCCACAATGAATTTATACAAGATTGGTAGCTTTGTGAGTAATCATATCCTAGTACTAGAGTCCAATATCATCTGGGAATTTTCTGGTTCATGAGATCAGAACAGGAATTCAGTTTTATGCACTAAAATGCAGAACATTAGGAGTATGCTTATATCAATATATAGGTGAAAAATGTGTACCAAGTCTACTGATTAGTACAGGAGTCCAATGTTACCAAGAAAGTGGAACGTTCTGTATCATGGAATGTCAACAGGAATGCAGTATGCAATATGCACTAAAATGCTAAACATTAAGAGTATGCTTATATATAAGTGAGAAATGTGCACTGACACTTAAATATTTATGGAAGGTTGTTGAGGTGTTCCTAAATTTAAAAAGCATTTCCTAGGTGAAATATATTAATAATGATAGAATAAAATTATGACGCCCAAAGCTTTGTCATATGGAAGAAATTGATTAGAATCTTTGGATTGCTAGATTAGTGACCTAGAACAAAAATATACCGTATTTTAGATGTTCGTGCAAATTCTCAGTTTGCCAGAGCATGCACTTTCTATATGTACTAGACCTTAAAAAAATGGCATCCAGAAGAACTAATTCCCCACCCACCCCACCTAGGGGCCCATAAAAGGAAAAACAAAAGGTGATTTTAGATGCATAGCAATCAACACCTAACATAGCTTACTTCAAATCCATGCATCCCCTGTGAGCAAGTGTCATGGCACCACATCAAATGTATACTAGGCAGATCTTGGGTTTATAAGGTTGGTTCACACTCTAATTATATAAGGCACCTTTTATGGGACACAACTGTGAGACTAGTGAGCCAAAGCAAACAATACCTCATGGAGTTGGACCCAAACCATTGCATTTGGTATCAAAGCCATCCTAGTGGTATTATCATGTGGGTAGATACTACACAAAGGAGTGGGCCACTCCAATGAGGCATTAGAGATCACACAGGAGAGCAAGTGATGGTCCCACATCGGATGTCTAATAGGAAGATCTTGGGCTTAAAATATTAGTTCACACTTCAATTATGTGAGGCAACTTGCCAGTGGGCAAAAGCAAATAATACTCACCAATCACTAGAGTTGGACCAAGACCGTTACAATTGGTATCAAAGCCACCCTAGGGGTACTATCATGTGGGTGGATCCTACACAAAGGCATGGGCCACTCTAACAACGGTGTCATAGATCGGACAAGAGAGCATGTCATGGTTCCACATTATATGTGTACAAGGGAGATCTTGGGCTTATGAGGTTGGTTCACACTCCAATATGTGAGACCCTTTTATAGGATAAAACTGAATGGGAAGTGGACCAAAGCGAGCAATACCTCACCGGAGTTGGCATGAGGCTGTTACATCATGTGATGTGATGTACAAAATTGATCTTTGACCAATGCTTGGAAAGAAACATCAATTTGGGCAAGTTTGCTCCACATCAATCCTTACATTGAGGGAGAATTACATTCATTGTACTCCAATTCTAAGAAGGAACTTCCTCGCAACATAATTAGCATTCACAAATAAATTTGCATATGCCAATGCTTTTCAAAGTCTTTCTTGGTCCATACACCCTAATTTCAGTAACTTGGAGAAACAACAAGATAACAACTGAAAGGGGGGAGTGATCCTAACAGCTTCTCCTGCTCCATTGAGATTTTACACGTATTACCTATTACGCACATTTATGGAAAAAAAAAATGGTTCAAGTTTCAAAGTGATTAGGAATAAGCAAACATCTCAATCTTTCTACATTGCAAAGATGGGGATATGTACTTTGGCACCGAGCTTACGCATTGACATAATATCAAAAAAGGCTTGGTTTGGCTTAATTACACTAGAGTACCATTTTTCTATAATTTTACAAACCAAAGAACTCAGAACAAGGGAGGAAGAGAGTCAAGGAAATTGACTTACACTAATTGATTGTTATCAGGAATTTCTGCTGGCATCAAAGTAAAAACCGATAAAAACCAACATGCAACCAACACAAAGATTGGTATGACAGATCTCCATGGAATGATGTGAAAAAGATAAAAAGAAGCAACAAGCCCCACCACCAAAAAACACCAAGTATAGAGCTTCCTGTCAGTAAAGCTGTTCACCTGCACAAGGTATTATATAGTATGACTTAAAATGCTCTTAAGAAAGACCCACTACCAATATTTTATGGCTGATGACAAGGCAATAACAGCATGTTTGACAGCCATACCAGAAATTCAAGAATGAATATTGAAACAGCACAAGTGACAAGGAATTTAATGATATAATCGTATTTTCTCCCATGAAAGATTCTCCATAATGCTTTCAGAAACTGATATTCACTAAATATTTGCGTCCAGAGAAATATTGTCATTCCAGTGTATGCATGGTAAAGAGGTGGAGAGTCCTCCAAGAACAATAATATACAAAGTACTCCCATCAACAAGCATCCACATAGATACACCTGCCATAGAAAACAAATTGCGTGAGAATTTTAATGCACAAGTAGGCAAGAACATGATTTCATATTTACTTCTGAGTGATGATGTTCAAAGACAATTAGTGTGAAAATGAAGTAGCTTTGCACGGATTTGCAATGGAAATTCATAAGAATTTAATTGCAAAGAGGCTTAGAAAGCAATAAGCGAATCCAAATTCAAGGCATGAGCCGTATGAAAATTAATTAAAAAAGCCATATTCTTTCATTTGATCACACAAATGGGACAAAACATACCACGAGAATCATGCTTAAGCTATTCAATGCTATGTACTAAAGACTAAATTTTCCTTTTTAGTAAGTTCTTTTATTCTTTGGAAAGTATTCTAAAGACACAAATTTCTTAAAACCATTGATTACTACATTAATTTTACTCCTAAAATTATAAACATTACTTTTCCAGCATCATTCTTCAGATGAACTGCTTGCTCCTTTCTGAAAAAATTCACGGGCAAAGATGTATAAGACTGTAGCACATGGATAACAAGATAGACCATCCAACCAATGTATCCAAGAGTAACTAAACTCATCAGCCTAAACCAATCATAAGTTTGAAAATAGTGAAGTCCTTCCAGTGCCAAGCTTCTGAGATTTTGAGATAACTTCATTGCAGCTCCATAGTCTTTGACAGATATCAAATATTCGATTTGTTCAAAAGTAGAAACATAATGTGCCAGTGGTTTAAAAGGCTTGAAATATAATGAATTTTCCTGCTTCATCTCTAATATTGTCAAGGAAACTTTAAATAATAGCAAATTCAGACCCTGCTTGTCTCTCTTGCTTTACACATATCTTGACAATGTACAGGACAAGCCAGTACATAGGGCTCTCGCCAAATCAGGATCCAGGGAGAATCAGATGTACACAGCTTTATCCCACAAGTACAGAGGCTGTTTCCATGATTCAAACCCCATGACGTGCAGGTTGGAATGAAGAAAACTTATTGACATGCTAAAAAGTAATAACACATCCTCAAAAATTAATAGCACGTGCTTGAAAATGGAAAAAAGATACATGGCATAAAACACACGATTCAGGTTCAAAACAAGAAATACCAAGGAGTAATATGACTTTCAAATAAAAATAAAAGCAGAAAAAAAGTTAAAACTTCAAGAAAGTAATACTTGTTACCAAACATAAAACTAAGAAATAAAATTGACACAATATGAGGATACGTGACTTGCGAAGAAACTGGTTGAGAACTTGCTTTGTATTAGCCAGCACAGCTTCTACTTCTTCTGCCTGGCCATTAGAAGTTAATATTAAAATGCTTGTCAATTTGCTAAACATTTATTTTCAACTTGGACTAATTCAACTCACAAATTAGAAAATTCAGTTAAAATTACCCTATAATTTTTATGACACAACATGATTCTCAAAAATAACGATTTAAAGGTAGCCTACCTCAATCATGTTAACATATCCAAGGGGCAAATTTCCAACAGAGTTAACAGGACATGGCAAACCAAGAAGAGTAGACTGCCAAAAAGTCAATTAATCAACATATCAAAAGGATAAAATTTAAGGATTCTTCAAATGAAAATACAGCATGAACCAAAGAATTTCAAGAAAGATAAATAGATTGTAAAACCATTAGTGGTGCAATATCAGCTTGATTAACATCGACTCTTTCTATGTCATTGAGGCCCCATTCTGTGGGTGTTGGCATGTCATGCACATGGTCATCAACAAAACGGAAGTCGCAACTGGAATGGTTGCTACCAGACAGTGGCTTGGGATATTTGACACCTGCTCCCCAAACAACAAGGGGAGTATCTGTGTTTGAAGGATGCCCATCGCCATGACTTCCTATCAGTAAAACAGTGCCAGCATCTTAACTGTGAGACATGCTTACAAAAAGAAATTGTTGAAATAAGATGGCTCTATAAGTGTGAAGAAATAGTATGCTTTCGGCAAACTAAAACAAAGAGTGCATGTCAACATTTAATAATCAGTTCTCCAGAAAAAACAAGTTCATAGCATTCAGATACAAGGCCTTGGTGAAAACAGAAACTTTTAGGGGCTCAAGAAATTTTGCTGCTACTCAGCTCAAAAAAAGTAGTTCCATATTTAATAATCAGATGTCCAGCAAAAGCAAGTTGGTACCGTTCAGATACAAGGCCTTGGAGAAAACAAAATCTTTAGGGGCTCAAGGAATTTCACTGCTACTCAGCTCAAAAAAAGCAGATCCATTTGTAATGACAGGTCTATGCTGATGGATTTAGCACCTTAAATTATATATAAGACTTCCCTATTCATGATAATTTAGCTTGTTTACCACTTTACCTACAATCTCTCAGTTTTTCAGTTAAAATAAGTACATGTGGTCATCTTCGGCGGATATGGGGAAAAGAAGTAAATTGCATAGATAGTGCTTGACAACTTGTTTCTTCACCTAGGCAATGGCAAGCACATGCTTCTAGTTTTGACCAAACTATGGAAGACAATTGCAAATATTCAAGATACAATATTTAATTAAATGCATCAAATAAAAACAAATACTGAAAACATTCCAACCTTTGTCACTCATTCCATGATCAGCTGTAAAAACATATGCTGTCCGGTTGTCTTTAAAGTAACCTTCAAGAAGATCATAAACCCTTTTTGCTATATGGTCAACTACCTTAACATTATTGAGGTATATGGATGAATAGGGCCGATGTGCATGGCCATTTGAATCGCAACCCAGTAAGTGCAGAAATACAACAAGATTGTCCTGTAGAAGTAACTGATTCATTTGTGGGTCTTCATTAGACCTATTCAAAAGGTCCTGGAATTGATCAAAAGACCACTCATCCAAAAATGATGCATCTGCATAAACACTAATGAATAGTATAAAAAAACTACAGAATCTAGAAATAGAAATACAAGGATTTGCTGCTGTAAAGTTGCAAATAGATTATTCATGGCAAGCATCTAATTTATTTTTTTTACAAGAAGCAGTGAAACAAATCCAATGAAATTCAAAATATAAATTGACAACGGCATTACAATTTATTTCTAGAAGGAATAATCAAAATATCAACATGCATATTGTTGCATACAAAAATGTAAAATCATGCCTAAAATTTAAAATTGAAAAAACAACGATCTGTACACAACAGATCATTTCCAGAAACATAAAAAAAATTTAAAAAAAAAAAAAGGGCGCCTGATGAACAAAGCTCCCACATATGCAAGGTCTGGGGAAGGGGCGGACCATGAGGAAACATATTGCCACTTCAACTCTTTAAAGAAAGTATTAAAGAAGCACTAGAACTTTTACCGAGAGAGAGAATATGATGAAGTAATTTAAGCTCACAAATCACCAAGAAGATAAGACAAATACAGTTCACAGCACTATTATCAGAAATAATAGCGGGTTTTTTACATGCATATATGAGGAATCGATCTCATCTGCTTCAATCATAAAAAGTATACAAGTGAATAATTGGATGCTGGTAAATTTTTCTTGAGAATGCAACTGAACAAAATATTCCAGGAACTGAAAGAGATAGGACAGAGGAAAGGTTATCTGCGTCAACTTTTGCACACCCTTACACATTTAAAGCACAGCTGTTAGACAGAAGCATGTAATATAGAATTGAATGACACAAAAGGGAAACACCTTCTAAGCAGCTCGACGTGTGTTCTAAGAGCTCAAATCGAGCTTACATATATTTGAACAAATGCACATAGTATAGATAGTCGCACAATATCACTTAACAAAATACTGACTAGCTTTAAGTTTAACTTGTTGAAACTTGTTTGAGACAAATTGCCATGGTCTAGCATTAAGTTAATTCGTTGATTTCTACTAAAGCACTGAGCCAATAGGTTTAGGCTTCAGTTGGTACCCCTATACGATAACTACTCAACTAAAAGAAGTATTGGGCTAAAAACGAATTGTTAAAAAATGTAGTTCACTGTGTGTTCTGAAGTAAAAAGGAAGCATTTGATTGTATAAATAAGATATAGTGAAACTTCTTATTCTACTTTGTTCTTTATCTTCCTTTTCTCCACCATTAGCTTTTCCTCCCTCTCCTGGTTTTTCCTATCCAAAAACTTCATCAGCTCTTTACCCAACCCTTAAAATTCAGCTCTACCCTATCCACCAATCCAGAAACTTCTTATCCTCTACGTACTTGTCACCTGTTGCCACCACCATTGCAACCACAACATTTACAGATGCACCTCCACCATCAGTATCAGTTGCTGAGGTTGCTTTGGCAAATCAGCTTGCTGACTGTAGGGATCATAGCCCCTACTCCAATATCAATTTCAACCTTTGCACCAATTCAAACAAACAAGGGAATTCCCATCAACAATATCAACAGCATGCAGAATAGAATGCAAGGAACTCGACCTAAAGCTCTCCTGTGATTTCTGTTTCTGGCTGAATGAAATGAAATATTGGGAGGGGGGTTCCTGGAGATGAAGGGCTACAATTGCTAGTGATGATGGGCACAGAACAAAAATTTTCCATTGGGGGAGTAGTGAATCAACTGAGAGCAATGAAAGTTTCTCTATAGGACAAGCTTTCTTAAATTATATTATTGGAGCTCCCTGTCCAGTAATAGTACCCAGTTATACGTGGAACTGTTTACTGCAAAAGTATTACAAGATTATTTATGAAAAAAACTCTTAAATAAGAGATTTCTAACAAGTACTTGACATTAAACGTACTTGTCCAGGATCGTAGCAACTAGCAAACACTAGTTATGTACATAAAGCAATTATTGTAAGTATTATAAATAATTTGTTTAAAGTGACACCAAACAGTATTTACCATGACAGGCATGAACATTGTATCAGAAAAGGTAAGATAATAAATTAATAATTACAAATTTCAAAGACGTTGGAAAGAATTGTTACTCACCCCCTAATGTAAAATTTTAAGCTCTTAGGTAGCAGGCCAATATCAAACTACATAGGAGTCCTCAAGTGCAACCCTCTCTCGCACATGGAGAAGCAAACAAATCAAACTTGAATGGATACACATACACAGAGACCAATGTGCACTTTAATGGCCATAAAACAAGAGAAAACACAGTTAAGAAAATACTTGAATCCAGGACCTCCTAGAATGAAAGCTCTAATACTTTGTTAGGTCACCACTTTAGCTAAAGGCTTAAGATGTCAAATTTTGTGCCAACAATATATATCAAGATATCCAAAAGGAACCTTAAGACTGGCAGCTTTCCTAAGCCAATAGCAACAACAAAATATACTACAATTAAATTAAGGGCAGCTACAAGATTTGAGAAAACAAGCCACTTTGCATAATTCAAGAACCAACAATTTGCATTTTAATTAGAATTCAACATTTAAGACTGCTAGATGGTGTCCCAATCATGCGCCAGGACATCACTATCTTGAAAGAAAAAAAATATGTATGTCAATGTTGTTATGTGGGTTTGCATGGAAATCTTGCCAAGCAATTATATAGTTGATTGGTTGGGAACAATAAGAGCCTTAGAGCTATATTACTATGGAGATTTTATAGAGTTGCCCATTACAAGTAAGAAGAGGGGGAAAAGGCTTGAATATTTTTTCACATTTTTACATCTTTGATGGTCATCAATTGGTTGACTCTCGGTTTTGATGCTCCCGACTATGTGAAGTTATTTCTACTAGTCTTAGTCGCACGTTGACCTTCTCATTTTTTTGCTTCAAATACCCACTTGGTGAGATCTTTTCCTCTTATTTTGTTGAAATCCAGGTTAGAGTGATGGAAGTGTTGGCATCCAAGAGTTTGTACACTGTGAATGGTGTTGTTGATTGATGATCTTTATTCTTTAGCTTAAGAAAACTAGTTCTTTTAATTCCATTATAGACATTGTGGAAGATTTGAGAAATTTGGTTCCTAATGTTTTTTGTTCCATCTTGGAGGGTTTTTATGTAAAAATTGTTTGCTTGTGGGTTGGTTATTTCATATTTTATTGTGGTTGTTCTTGCATGTGATTTGTGCAATCTTGGATGCTTGATGAGCCATTGCAATTCACATTTATTTTGAACAATGTGGGGTACATTATCTTTTCTTGGGCTTGGTCACATGGTGTCACCCCAATAAAATTGGTACTAAAGCTTCAGTGTATCTGAATTACGCTTTTTGTGTGGATTAAATGGAAAAGAGCTCTTGCACCATGTTCAAGCTCACAGCTTCTAATAACTCCATCTGGAATCTAAAATGGAGGATATTTTGCACTGCAAAGAATTATTCCAATCAACCAAAGTGAAGGAAATCATGTCACAAAACAAGACTAATGATGGTTGGAGCTAATATAAAAGTTGTTGTACAAATTCAGCAATGGGTTGACCAAAGTGTACTCCATCACGTTGCACAAGAAGATAATGCTTACATATGGCAATTTTTGCAACTTTTGTGAGGGTGAGATATGTTAAAGGTATGCCCCGCCTATATAGTGGGATCTACCACTAGCTTGAAACCAAAAAATAAGAGTAAATGTTTTTAGTAGGTTTGTGTGGGGATCTTGCCAAGCAAAAAGGTAAAGAAAAAGCTGCAGTTTTCCTTCCCCATTTCTACGTCATTGAAGCCAAGATCAAAAGATTGCTTGAAACCCGATTTTACTGAAATTTCAATATGTTGCTCCTCGTGATATGAAGTCCATTTGTACAAGTCTTGATTGTTCATTGATCTCCTCATTTGTTTGCTTCAAATACCCACTTGGTGAGACTTTAGGATGGTATCTAGTGTAGGTATCCAAGAGTGTGCATGCTCTTAGTGAACATATTTGTTTGTTGCTGATTGGTGATCTCTAGCTAGGCTAGAAAGACTTGTTCTTGTAATCCCAGAAATGATATAATGGAAGATTTGCTCAGTTTCAATCCCGTAGTTTTTCCCATCACCTTGGAAGTTTTTCACATAAAAATTGCTTGTGTCTAGTGGATTGATTATTTCAATTCTATTTTGTTGTGGTTGTTTTTGCATGTAATTTGTATACGCATTTTGAATGACGAGCCATTGTGTTTCCCATTTAATTTGCACAAGGCATAGATTATTTTCTTCAGCTTGGTCACTAGGTGTCACCACAACAAAGACAACTATCAAACTATATCCAAGAAAAATTTCGATTAACTGAATTATTTACAAATTTTGCATCCCTAGAAAGGTATCACATGGACTTCTATGCATACATTCAAGCAACAAAAACCATGAACAAGTTCCCATTAAGCCTGTGTTAAAGATTGTAGTGTACCAGTTGCAAAGTCTTCAAAAGTATGAGGATAAGTATCCCAACTACTGTGTGGCAAGGCACCACAGAATATCGGAACAATATCTGGGCTACCAAAGGCAAATGTATGCCGGCTCCGATTGAACACTGAATCAAATTCAACTGGATTGGCCTTCCATCCTGCAATTAAAGTGGAGCATCTTTAGCTGAAAGAATGCTTGCTAACCATTAATGTAATTTACTGGTGAGGTAAATGAATACAATAAAGAACAACATGCAGTAGTAAAAGGCAGATTGGGATTGTTTCTCATAATATGTACGACTGCAGTGCAAGTGGATAAAAGATCCCACCTTTTGTAACTGCACTAGGGTCCTCGTAGAACCCAGCAATTAAAGCAACATGCCCAGGCCTTGATTCAGTTGGTGGACGAGCATGAGACACTCCCCAGCGACCTCGCTCTTTAATTATGCTTCTCAAAAAAGGTGCTCGGAAATTTCCTTCTGAATCCGGCTCAAAAAACTTGTCGGCCCTTAAACCATCCGCTGCAATTTTATTAATACATCACAAATGGCCTTAGATATAAAGCTTTAAAGTTCATCAAACAGAAAACGTGTGCTCTTACAAAATGAGTACCCGATTTCTCAATCTGAGTCCAACCAAACAACTGTTTCTCCAAACAAATTATTCACCTTAATACGGCTAATATTGCACCAAGCAATTCTAACGAAAATAATACCTGTTTTAGTTAAGAAAGCAGATGCTAAGATGAATTACACCAGAACCTCTTGAATGCTATGATCAACATAAGACCCCAAATCACAGATACCTAGCGAATTACTGTATTTAATAAGCCGTAATTGATCTGGCCCATTTGCCATTAAGAACAATGCATCCAAAAAGAAAGCATATCAAGATGACCCATTTTGAATAAAAGTCACTGAATTAATGAAGTCAACTCGAAAACACAAGCTTAAGCAAACAGAAAACAATGGCATCCCTTCATTAATGTGTGTGTGTGTGTGTGTGTGTATGTGCGTGTATGTGTTTGTGTGTGTGTGTGTGTAAGAGAGAGGGCGCACCGACGAGAAGCACAAGACGTTTAGCGGGGGCGGAGAAACGGGGGATCACAGGATCCATGCCGTGGACTATAGGAGTTTTGAAGTAAATGTCGAAGATGCTGAGCATGTAAACAGCGTGGAGCACCACTCCCAGTACCACCAGCCATCTCTCTCGTCTCTTGAGCCACCTTCTTCTGCGCTCCCCCGTCTTGCCTCTGCTTCCTTCCGGGTCACTGACTCTTCCCAAGATCCCATCGCCTCCCATTTTTGGTGCTCTTGCTGCCTCGCTGTGGTTTCTGTTTTAATCTTTGAAATTGCCACTCGACTTTTCTGACGGAGGCACTGCAGCATTTCTATTTTCGTAACATCTTACATTGTCAATTCGTCTAAAATGAAGTAAAATTCGTAATCACACATTATGACTTCCAAATAAAAATTTTACCATGTGAATAGTATTTTCCTTTGGAAAAAGAATTGTGTTTGCTTGTAGAATGTTTGTTCACTTGTCCAAAACATGAGTATTGCCCTGTGAATAGACTATTGTCCAATTGACCAGTAAGAATTTGGCAAAGAGAATCTTCTCTACATGGGGCATATAAGGCATTATATCATGTCTAAAAAGATGATAGCATATCAAAATGAGTGGGCAATTGTCATCTCACCTTATTAGCTGTAAAAAAGGACAAACTTCATAGCACTAAATTGGAGGACGTGAATGACTTGGATGAAGAAGGGGTACTCCAACTAAAGAATAGAAAGAGGGAATAAAGTAAAGTTAAAATGTAACAAAGTACTAGTAATTAAGTATATTTTATTTATGTTACGAATATACATCAACAAGTGGGCTTAAAGTAAATTTATTAAACGGCTTGTTTTGGAATATCTTGCGGTCCAAGTTTGACTAGAGAGGTATAAGTATGTGTAATATCTATTGTAAAAGGAGATTCAATCAATTTCACATATCAATACAACTAACCTAATACTAAACAGCCTGTACCACTTCATCTCTCTCCCTTATTTTCCTTTGTCATTATTCCCATTATTGCGGAATAAAAATATCGAATGACCTCCGATGAACTCTCCGATCTCGATCACTTGAAAATGACGAAAAATGAGTGGCTTGAAGGACCTGGGGTGTAATTCAAGGGATCTCTCTGATGTCTAAATAAGGGATTGACTTGAGAGGTTATAAGCAACAGTAAATTTGGGTTAGAATGAGATACATTTACCTCTTAGCATTACCCCCCCTTTTATAGTGGCGAGATTTGACCCGTTGGAGATTTTCCATTATGGTGCCCAGCATGAATCACTTTGGTCATTACAGCATCAGCATGGATCGCTCCGGTTATTATAGCGTAGGCGTCAATTGCTCTGACCTATTGACTAGGGCGGTAACTGCTCTCATTAATGTTGCGCTCTTATTTCCTCTTGACTTCTGGTAACTAATTTTTTTGGTTTTATCATTTGCCCCCCCCCCCCCCGCCCTTTTTAGTTTCGAATTTTTGGAGCTAGTTCTGAAAGTTCGAAAGTTGTCATGTCTCTTCCGACCCCCCCCCCCCGGTTTTTTTAGGTGTTGCATCGTCAGCTCGTCTGAGTTGAGTTTTGTGTGTACAGGGCTTGGTCGAGCCTAGTATGTTGGCACACTGGCTTGATCCGCACCCTTTTTTTGTGTCCACGACTTTGCCGAGCTGACCTTCGAAGAGAGTCGGATGATCTAAGCTAGTTTTACATGTGCTCGGCCTTGCCAAGCCGAGGTCATCAGGATGTCGCTAATTCGAGTTGGGTTCCTACGTCTGCGGCTTTGTCGAACCGAACTCTCCGAACATCTCTTTTCTTCGTACTTATAGAGAGCCACTCATCGTGTGGGCATTCTTGCCGACCTGCCCATCCTTCGTTAGGCATTCTTGCCGATCAGCTCTTCGCGGGGCATTCTTGCCGACTTGCCCTTTGTGGGGGAATTCTTGCCGAGCTGCCCTTCGTGGGGCATTCTTGCCAACCTACCCTTCTTCATGGGGCATTCTTGCTTACCTACCCTTCGTGGGGGCATTCTTGCCGACCTGCCCTTCATGGGGCATTCTTGTTGACCTACCCTTGATGAGGGCATTCCGACGACCTGCCCTTTGAGGGGCATTCTTGCTGACTTGCCCTTCGTGGGGCATTCTTTCCAATCTGCCCTTCGTGGGGGCATTCTTGCCAACATGCCCTTCGGGGGGTATTCTTGCCGAACTGCCCTTCGTGGGACATTTTTGCCGACCTGCCCTTCGTGAGAGCATTTTTGCTAATCTGCCCTTCTGGGGGCATTCTTGTCGACCTGCCCTTCGTGGGGCATTCTTGTTGACCTGTCCTTCGTGGGGGCATTATGACCAACTTGCCCTTCGTGGGGGCATTTGTGTCGAATAGCTCTTCGTGGGGCATTCGTGCCAAGTAGCGTTTTTAAGGCCTCATGAGTGTTTCTAATCGGTTTGGACGTTCTCTATTGCCTAATAAGTCGTGCTCCTCTTTTAGGCCATCTTCAGGTCTCATGAGCATTGCTTATCAGTTGGGCAGGTCTTCTTTGCCTAATGAGTCATGCTCATCTTTTGACCATCTTCAGGCCTCATGACCATTGTTCATCAGTTGGGTTGGCCTTCTTTGCCTAATAAGTCGTGCTCATATTTTGGGCTTCTTTAGGCCTTATGAGCGTTGCTCATCAGTTGGACCGGTCTTCTTTTCCTAATGAGTCGTGCTCATCTTTCGGGCTGTCTTATGGCCTAATAAGCCGTGCTCATCTTTCAGGCTGTCTTCTAACCTAATGAGTTGTGTTTATCTTTTGGGCCAAAATCAAATAGTATGATAAAAAAAGCACTTATAGATATGTACACAAAATTCGATAATTTAATAGAGACACAAAAAATGTTTGAAGATATGACTAATAGAGATACAATTTCATGGAACAATCTCCTTTTTGGGTATGCTAGATTGAGTCAGAACCCCCTAGGGCATTGGTACATGAGACATTTAGGGGATTGTAGGACTAGAACTTACTTGTATGTCCTAACCTCCTAGGACTACTTTGTAACTTGCTACTCTCTTGCCTCTTCCCTGTTTTGGAGGCCTCCCTCGAATCCCTTAAGCTCTTTCTTTTCAAATCAGCTCGTTCTCTCTTTGTGTCCATTACTTCCTCCAAATCGATTTAATTATATGCCCGTGCCATTAGTTCCCCCATGTCGGCTGGAGGCCTTTTCCCTAGGGAGTACAAGAAGTCACCAGGCTGAAGAACCATGGTTAGGGCCACCAGTGCCACACCGTGGTCCAAGTTGTGAATCTCCAGCGTTGTGGCGATGAAACGGTGTATGAATTTTTTCAATGTCTCCCTTTATCCTTGGACCAAGCTCATCAGATGAGCTGAGGTATTTGCTATCCTGCGACTGCTAATGAAGTGCCTAGTAAATTGATACACTATTTCAGAAAAGGAGCTAATGGATTTGGGTTTCAGGGTCCCATACCATGCTCTGGCATTCTCTTTAAGGGTAGCAGCAAATGCATGGCACATGATGGCATCTAGTGCGCCTTGCAATTGCATTAGCACTTTAAAGGTATTTAGGTGATCAACCGAGTCAGTTGAGCCATCATACCTTTCAAAAGTAGGCATTTTGAACTTGCTTGGTAATGGGACCTCCATCACTTCTTTGGTGAAGGGCGGATATGAAGATTTTAACGAGGTCTCCCTGCAAGATGGGTTGGTGCGAGCCTCCTTCATCATTTGTTATATTTGGTCAATCTTCTTGATCCTCTCCTCCAGCTCGTTCAATCGTTGTTCATTGATCCCCATGCTATTTGCATCTTCCACCTTTTTCACGGGGTTGGTTTTTTCATTGCTCTCCTTTGGGTTCGCTACTTTCTCGTGTGATTCAGGATTTTCTGGTTGATGAGGGAGAACAAATCTTCCATGACCCTTTTGTTGTAGGATCATGTTGAACATGTCCTCCATCTTCTTCTGGGAGGCTACCAAGTCCTCCATTCTCCTTTGGAAGATAAGAAATTCCTCCCTTGTCACTCCCGAATGGTCTCTGGGTGTGAAGTGAATGTACTAGGGTGATTGATCACTTGTAGTAGGCTCCAACCTTGAGTTGGTTAATGTTGTCATGGTGTAAGGATCAAGGATTGAAAGTAGGAAGGAACCCTCTCAAAAGCGTTCCCACAGACGGCACCAACTATTGCGGAATAAAAATGTCGAATGACCTCTGATGAACTCTCTGATCCCGATCACTTGAAAAAGGATGAAAAAGGAGTGACTTAGAGGACCCGGGGTGTACTTCGGGGGATCTCTCTGATGTCTAAGTAAGGGATTAATTTGAGAAGTTATAAGCAACAGTAAATTTGGGTTAGAATGAGATACCTTTGCTTCTTAGCATTACCTCCTTTTATAGTTGCGAGGTTTAACCCAGTGGAGATTTGCCATTATGGCGCCCGGCGTGAATCACTCTGGTTATTACAGCATCAGCGT
The DNA here is from genome assembly GCF_029873635.1 of Malania oleifera. Lineage (NCBI taxonomy): Eukaryota > Viridiplantae > Streptophyta > Magnoliopsida > Santalales > Ximeniaceae > Malania > Malania oleifera. The sequence continues at coordinate 60,263,252 of NC_080427.1, read as the reverse complement.
GGATCGCTCCGATTATTATAGCGTAGGCATCAATTGCTCTGACTGATTGACCAGGGTGGTAATGCCCTTATTAATGTTGCGCTTTGGTTTCCTCTTGACCTATGGTAGCTGATATATTTGGGTATATCACCCATATATCTCCTTTCTCCCTCTTATAATTCAAGTATGTTCACCTCCCTCACTTTCATCCTCATTTTTGGGACATTCTACTATTTCTTCGATTTCCTTTCTTTAATTGCTTATTTCATTAGGGTTCCCTCATGAAATGGGACATCTATCCCAACATATCTAACAATTTCATCTAATTCACAACCGATTACCCATATCCACATCATCAAAAAGTGTTTACCTCCCAAATTTGGCAAGTAATGTTACGTAAATAAAAAATAAATTCTTATTGAATTCCTTTGCAATTATCTTTTATGCAAGAATAATACACTTTGTTTCCATTTAAAAAATTAATTTTGTTTGATAGTTCACCCTTCTACATTTTAAAGATACCTTTGCATGTTTTAAAATTTGAAAGTAAAAACAATATGAATAAATACTTAAAATTTTAATAATGCTTATTTGTTATTTAAGTCAATATTTTAAATTAATATTATTTACATTTTAAATTTTGTGCTTAAATTTGCTTTTTAAATTAAGCTTACTTCCTCTTTTAAGCTTAAAAAAAACAAAGTTTTTTATTTAAATTTTAAACCCATCAATTACAAGAAGACATGAACAAGAGAGAAGTCATTCCTCAATTAGTAATTATTAGAGAGAGAGAGAGAGAGAGAGAGAGAGGAAAAAGCCATGACAGAAGGTGTAATTGCTTGTTAAACCCTCCTCTTCAAAGGGAAATTTCTTAGTAATTGTCCATTCCGTACATGATAAAATGGGAAGTCACTCATGTGTACGCACTACAATCTCACATTGATTTTTTGTCCACAAGTGAGGAAGTAGCTCAACCAAACAAGATTGACCTACTTCCCAATTTTGCACTAGAAAATTAGCATTGTTGGAAGGGTCAAGACATGAAACAATGATTAGAATAAAAAAAAAAATGACAATCAAAATAGGAATAACAATGAAAGTTGTTGACCGTAGAGTCGAGTCTAGAAGAGGGGTGAATAGACTCTTTTTGTGTATTTTCGCTTCTCTACAAAATAACAATCTTGGTAAGATACAAATGATTATATCACAATATATAGAACATAAACCATGCACAAGATATAAATTAAAGAGTATAGGGAAGAAAAGCTTGACAAAGAATATTAACATGGTTCAGCCCCTTGCCTACATCCTCGCCTTGAGACACATTCAAGGATTCTCAATCCACTATCACAATCTCCTTCACTGGAAAAGAAGCCTTTACACCACAAGGAAATCAATCCCTTTATGCTCACATAGAGCCTTTCAGTAAGGTTCACGAAGAACCCTTGCAATTCGGTTCACCAAGAACCTTCACACTAGAACAAATCTATTTTTCTCACATGGAGCCCAAACAAGGGAATCAATCCCTTTAACACTTTGTTCACAAAGAACCCTTACAAGATGAATATGAATTACAGCCACAATACTCCTTGAATGAGCTGATATTTGATACAATGAAAACGTCACACAATTCTCTCAAAGTAATGAATCATAACGAGATTAAAGAGCAAGAAATATGTTGAGCACAAAGATGATAAACTAAAATTTAGTTTGCTTGGAAATGATTTATAATTACTAAATAATGTTTAAATAAGTCTTTGGACTTGTATTTATAGGCAAATTGAACTGCTAGTTGTTTTTTGGCCGTTGGACTTATAAAATAATTATTTACTTTGAAAACTAGTCATTTATAGCTATTCGGTTTAGAATCGCAATGCAAACTATCGAAGGATTCCCCAAACCATTGATGGTTTACCCTAAAACCATAGACGGTTTCCCCCAAACTGTTGACAATTTATTCAAACCGTGGATGGTTTTATTCAGGCCAAAATCCATTAAACTCTCTGCCTACAACTGTCAATGCACTTGGACCAAACCGTCGATGGTTTGCCTTGTTTCTTCATTAACTTGATTTTTAGATGCTTAAATGAGGTTTTAACCCAACCGGGACCAAGTCTATAAAATATTACAACACTAAGATGATTTGAAACTTATCTCATATTAAAGTACATTTGAGTATAGGATATTTTTATCAAACTGTTTGTTTTGTCTTTAAAAACCATGAATATTAAACTTATGACTTAGGGAAATCCTATAGACTCTTATAAACTAATATACACATGCAATTTGCTCAACTCTTGCTCAATAAATATGCGTGAAATAATACTACAAGAGTTACAACAGTTCCTATCTCAAACACTTCCCATTACATTATGACTTTACATTTGCTTTATTAGATATGCTTGAGTTCTTCTGAGTAATTGTTTACTTTGATCTTTCCTACTTGAATGTGCACTCAATCTTTGCCTATGAGAATGTTCGCTTGATCTTTGCACTAAAACCCGTATCTATATGATTTCACCACTTATACCTACCACAACTTAGTATGTAAAGATTAATTTAATTTAGAACCACTAATGGGTTGTTATCATCAAAATACGACAATTAGGATCATGTAGCCACTTAGGCTAAAAAAAAAGCTTTGAACTATCATCATAACAAAGTGTCATGTGCATTGTAACCTCTTTGGTTGACACATTGAAGTAGGGATGCTACAGAAACTATAATTAAGGATCAATAGTAGAACATTTGTACGTTGAAATGAGCTCCACAAATTCCACCTCTTCAAGAGAAAATAGCTCAAGATAGTTATTCTTACAATTGGAATAGCTACAACTAGCCCACAAGTAGACACTAGTAAAAAAATTAGTTATATAGAAGCCTAGAGAAAAGGAAAGCAGCCATGCCCCAACAATTCAAGTTCCTCCACAAATCGCGATGCCAAGCACAAGCCCCAAAGTGTTTTAGTTGATTAACAACTTGATAAGATGAGTGCATTGATGGTATATGTAATGAAGATTGTGAAGAAGGGGCTTTCTAATGATGAATTAGATCTTTGAGGAAGACCCCCCTTCACTCCCTATGTCATATAAAAACCTTCGCCAATTTAGCAAAAAATGCCACATATCAATATTTACAACAACATATCAAATCAAATGGCCCAACATCATTCCTTCAATCATTTATGTTCATATAGTGTCAAATGAAAACATGTGTAGGGATTTTTGTTGTGAACTTACAAAAGGCAGCCCTTATTTAAACAATCTAAACATTTATTATCCATCATTTTTCTAGCTACAATACTGTAAGTCATTTTGCAATTATGTCTCACTAAACCAAAGGGATAAAGAGCCCTAGCACAAAGTATGTTTAGACATCTATATCTCTTACTTTGGAGGTGAAATATATAGGTTTGGTTGTGACAATGATGGCAATGAACAAAGGTTTATACATTATGACCTTGAAAAATATTTTATTTGAGCACAATGACACTGAATGATTACTAGTAATAATCATAACAAAAACGAAATTACAAAGGAAATTAAAAAAAATCATTATTTTCTACCTTATTATGTCTTCTATCTTTCAATATTATCTATTTTTGTTGATTTGTATACAAATATCGAAAAACCCTTCACATGTGCAAAAATGTCAAAATGTTTCCTTAAAAACTTCATAATTGCCTCTCAACTTTTTAAATGAAGCCATGCCATAATTTAAAATTAAAATTAAAATTCACAATCTAACATGTTGAGATCACATTATGAATCTGAAATAAAATTACGAGTAATATTTTTTGTTTGAAAAGAACTGTCTCGTACAAATAAAAAAAAAAAATCTTGCCAAATTCTTTTGCAAATATCTTTTATGCATGAATGATCAACTTTGGTCTCATTTAAAATTTTTAACTTTGTCTTTCTAAAAATTTTCATCCTCCTGTTTTTTTAAGATACCTCTATACTCTTTGAAAATAATATAATCTTTTAGTTTTAAAAAAAATCAAAATTTTAAATGTAAATAATGCTTATTTATTATTTAAGTTTAACCCATTATGTCAAATTAATTTAATTACAATTTAAGTTTTAAGTTTAAGTTTAATTATTTTAATTAAACTTACGTGTTTCTTTTAAGCTTAAAATAAGAAGCTAATTTTATAAAAATTTTAAGATATAATTGATGACAATAGAATCACATTCTGTCAACTGCGAAAAGACATATGAATACGAGAACAATAATTACTCAATAGTAACTACACAAAGAAGGGGAGAAAATGAAGGGGCTATAATGGTTATGTTGAGTGTGGTGCTTGTGGAGCCAAAAACCCCCTCCCTCTCTCATTAATCCCTAAAAGGATAATTTTTGGTGATTGTCCAATTCATACACTATAAATAGGAGGGCACTCGTCTCTTTAAGGGTAAACACCGCTATCTTAAGACCTGCTTGGTTTACCTTTTCTACCCTAGTTCATTTGTATAAACACATAGCTTGACTTACTTAATCATTAAAGAAAACTCTCTTTTGAGCTACTAATGTTCGAGACCCTTACAAAACATTTTTTGTCTATGGTTACAAGTTGACTAGGGAGGAAGCAACTCAACCCAGACTAGACTGACCTACTTCCCAACTTTGTACTAGTAAATTAGCATTGTTGCTCGGGATTAGGTACAAAACCATGGTGAGAACAAAAAAAAATGACAATCGAGACAAGACCAACAAAAAAGACAACTTAACCAAGGTCACATGCATCCCAACCTCATTGTTTGATACCTAGATGTGGAGATGCTGCTAAAACTATGATCTTGCATTTATAACATACACTTTCACCATTAAAGAAGCTACTTAAGAACTAAAGGAGTAGCCATATCCCTTATCCTTGATAGAAAATAGCTTAGAATAGGCATTTTCAAATGAGAAATGTTACAACTAACCTATAAGTACACAATAGTAAAGATCTTTGTTTATAAGCTTGGAAAAAAGGAAAGCGTTTAGTCCTTAATGGTACATATTCCTTTACAAATAACCCTACCAAGGAAAAAGAGGATTTTAGTAATAGCTCAATAATATATTGTATTGGTGGGACAGGTAATGAAGATCACGAAAAGGGGGGGGGGGGTTCAAAGATGAATTAGACCTTGAAATGAGATCCCATGTTTGACATTACAACAAAACTGTTAGCTTTACAAGGCTTAAAATCTTGTTTTAATGATAACAAATTAGAGGAACTTAACATATTTGGTTAAGTGATGATATTTCAGGACTCAAGTATGTGAATACTAGGTCAAGTGCTCACAAGGATCATTAAAAAACTTATACTCCAAAGAAAGATGATCAAATGAAGCTTAAAGAATATTACGGCATGGATTCAAAGATGATCTAATAAAGCTTGAAGATCATGAGAGCATAAATATTAAAGAGAAATTTCTAAAAGCTTAAAGTATATTAAAGTTTGAAGACAAGATGGAACCAAAGAAAGACAAGTATGAAGACTTAAGTGCTTAGAATGTCAAAGTCTTAAGAAGTCTTTATGTAAGTACTTCAAACAATTTCAATATGGATGCATGAAACTCTTAAGTTAATTTCTTAGACCTAGATACCTTTTAAAATACTTTAAAAATATTTTTATAAGGTCAAAAATTATTTCAAAAATATTAAAATTTTTTTTGGAATGAAAAGCACCAAAAATAGGATTTTCCAAATGCTGTTATTTTTTCTATATCTGCATTGATGTGCATTTTTCTATATCAAAAAATCCTTATTTTAAAAAGTGTTAAACATGAACATTGTGGTATTTTCTCTTAGCTTTTTGATGATACCAAGAACGTATAATTTGGAGTTATATATAAAACGTTATGACTAAAATACTAAAGGGGGGTCGAAGCTATCAGAAAACCAAAGTTTTTGTCTGCCCAGAAGACTGAAGTTTAACTTCAGTCTATTGAAGAATTGCTTCAGAAGACTAAAGATTAAGTTTAGTCTACTGAAGAATTTTCAGGAGAAATCTTGAAAAGGCAATATAGCCTTAGAAGATTGAACCCCTCAGTTCAGTCGTCTACTCCTGTATCTAGACTAAATTTTTCAATGTTTTAAAGTACTTCAAAAGATTGAACCCGACACTTCAGTCTACTAAACACTATTAATGGCCATATTTTTTAAAAGATTTTAAATTCAAATTCGTATTTCTTATGCTCCAAACTTTCTATAAACTTGGGAAACACTCCAAGTCACTTGGGGAACACGAAATAGACTTGATTTCTCATCTATAAATAACCCCCAAGGCTAAGAATTAATTACACCAAGAAAATACATAAATCAAGCTTTATTGCTCCCAAATCTCCCAATTATCTTAAAGCTCTCTTCTGCAATCAATTTCTAAATTCCACTACTGAGATTTTGCTGATTTAAAGGCCACGGTTCTTGTGTTCTTAACTGAGTACAACTAAGAAAGAATCCCGATAATATCTTCTTGAGCTTCAGCTTTCCATATTGTGATTTTGATTGAAGTATATAGATTTAAATTGTACTAACTAGCTCTATGTGAGAGCATCTCTTGTACACAAAGAATATGTTCTTGTCTTGTAGTTTCTTTGACAATTCCAGGTTGTTGGATCGTTGGACCAAGTGTGGGGTATCGCTTGGAGAGGCATTGCTCTAGCCTATTGAAGGAGTGACTAAGCGTGGGGTATCACTTGCAACGGTTTGTTCCGCCCGGTAAGGAACAATATAGTGGAATCCTTAGGTGGTATTGGCCTAAGGCGAGGACATAGGCTGGGAATAAGCCGAACCTCGTAAAAAACATGGTGTCACTCTCTTTCCTTACTCTCTTTACTTTTCAGTATATATAAATTGTGCGGTGAATGCAAAGTGCAGGTTGCTGAAAGTGAAAACTGAGATTAAAGAAGACTCTTAATATAAGAAAGTACGTTTTGATTAAACATTTAAGAAACCCACAAGGGAGTAGGTTGTTTAATCATTTGCGGAAATCTTAGTTAAGAGAGTGCAAACAATTTTCATTCAAAACACGGCTTGAAACAATCATATACACAGGGCTACAAACAAAGCTGAAATTGACAAAGAGCTGCATACTATATCTTAGTTTGGTATTTTTTTGGTTGATTACTTTAGTTGCTTAATTAGTTTGATTGTTTAAGTATTACTTGTGTTGTGTTGAAGTGTGGGTTTGTGGATTGAATAAATAACTAAGCTTTTGTTGTATATTTGATAAATCAACAAGATATTAAGAATTCATAAAAAGAATTAAAAGAAAATTTTAATAACCTAATTCACCCCCTCTTGGGACAACTCCTTAACTTTCAATTGGTATTAGAGAGGGGTTGTAGCAAATCCTAACTAGAAGCTACATAAAGATCTATATGGCACACCTAGGAGTAGCTCCCTTTGGAGAGGGTCAATCCTCAACTAGGCCTTCTATCTTTTGTGGACTCAACTATACTTTTTAGAAATAAAGAATGAGAATATATATTCAAACCAAGGATTGGAAAGTATGGAAGGTTGTCACACGTGGTGACTACATTCCTACTAAAACCGTAGATGGCAAAAAAGTTCCTAAAGAAGAAAAAGACTTAACCGACAATGATTACAAAATGATACAAATAAACTCTAGTGCCATGAATGCACTATATTGTGCTTTAGATGTTAATGTGTTTAATAGGGTCATGACATGTAAGTTAGCCAAAGAAATTTGGGACAAGTTAAAAGTAACATATAAAGGAACTATAGATGTTAGAGATAGTAGAATCGATATGCTCACAAGTGAGTATGAGGCTTTCAAGATGAACCCGGATGAAACCATAACAAATATGTATACTAGGTTTACACATATCATAAATTCCCTAAATGCTTTAGGAAAAACATACTCCACTTATGGAATGATATGTAAAATCCTTAGAAGTCTTCCACCCATTTGGGAACCTCGAGCCATAGCTATTACGGAAGGAAGAAACCTTAAGAATACTTCTCTAAATGAATTTATAGTATCTCTTCTCACCTATTAGATGGCTATGAATGAAAGAAATGCTGAAAATAAGAATAAAAAATCTATAACCCTTAAAGCAGCAAAAGAATGCTCTAGTGAAGAAGAGGAAGCTACAAGTGACTTAGATGATGAAGAACTAGCATTCATTACTAAGAGGTTTGGAAAATTCTTTAAAAGAAACAAAAAGTTTGCTAGAAAGTTTAAAGGGTCAAAATTTGAAAAAGGAGAAACTAGTAAAAAGGAAAATAAGAAAGAACCCCCTACTTGTTACAATTGTAAAAAGGTTGGACATATTAAACCCGATTGTCCACAACTTAAGAAAGATTACAAAAAGGAAAGGAGAAAGGCAGTGGAAAAATATAAGTACAAGTAGTTCAGACAATGAATCATGTGACCAAGAGGTCGCTTGCTTTATGGCATGGGACGATGAGGAAAGCTCCTCATCCAAATCAATTAATGATTCTTGTAGTGAGTCTTCTAATGAATCTGATGATGAAAGTATACCTTCTTATGAAGAACTACAAAGTGAACTATTTAAAGTTCATAAGATTATAGTTAATATGACTAAAAGATACACATCATTGAAAAATAAGAATGAAGCTGTAATGAAAGAATTGGAATCTCAAAAACTTGCTAAAAAAGAAAAGGATTTGAAAATCAATAGATTAGAAAACAAAAATGAAAAGATAATGAAGGAATTAGAAGATATAAGATCCCAAACTTCCATTAATATTGAGAAAGATCAATATATTTCTGAATTAGAAAATAAAATCAGTAAGATGTCCAAGTGAAACTACAAGAAAAGGGTAAAAATATACTAGACTCGGAAATTGGTGATCTTAAAAGAAAAATTGAGGATCATACTAAAATAATCTTCAATTTTACTAGAGGAAAGGAGAACTTTGATAGAATGATTGGTGCACAAAAGATGTCTTTGAATAAAGAAGGCATAAGGTTCAATGGAATTGAAAATACAAGGAAAAAGAACCTCTATATGGGGTACTTTACGAAGCCTCCAAGGACTATGCTAGCACCTCCTCTAATGCTTATACCCACACTACATGTTTTCTATGTAAGAAGAAATGACACGTTAAGTTCAAATGTCCACTAAAGAGGAAAAATGTGAAAATTAGACAAGTTTGGAGAATAAAAGAATCAACTTCTTCTAAAACATCCAAACCCAAGAAAGTACGGGTACTTAGATAAAAAGCCTAGTTCGCAAACTATGGACTCCAAAGATAGTAGGATTAGTTATTCCCTTTAAGAAATTAAGAAAGACACTTAATCCAATTTTCGACAAGGATAATGAACTAGTTAAAATAAAGAAGAGCTTATGAGATAATTACAAAATGTCATTGGTAGCCTCAAATCAAGAGAACCTTAATTGAACATGGCTTATTTTCAAAGAACAAGGAAGTTATATGTCTCAAAAGGTAATACTAAAAAGATGCTTGAAGCCTAATAATTTGATAAAGAATTGTAGGGAAGTAATTTAGGAAGGTTTTAAGATAAGAATAGAAAGATTTTTGAAAATTTACATACTTTAAATGACTGATCTTGTAAGCTTAGACGACTAAACATTGAAGCACTGAAGGCTCAGATGACTGTGTAACAACCTGATTTTTTTTAATATATATATATATATACCATGAAATTTCACTACTATGATACCTTTTAATATAAATCAAACCCTCATCACAGTTCAAATAGGACCCATGGAATCTGAGACACAACAAACAACTTAAGTAGTGAGAAGTTGAATTCATAAAACCATAACCATATGTATATATACAATACCAGAGTGTCATAATATTTCCCAAAATATACATACACAACTATTCCCAAAAATATACTCAACTGAAACTAGAGCTATACAAAAATAACCTCCCAAAATACTCACCCTACAGATAGGGCAGTATTGTAGTCCCCTCATCTACGAGTCATATCTGCTCGCCTAACTGGATCACCTGTAAAATGTAAAATCACTGGGATGAGACAACACTCAGTAAAATGAAATATGTTATTGCTAGTGTGTGGCAAATGAGTTACATATTTGTAAAATCTGATTTAGAAATACCATAAATGGGCGAATCTGAGAAAACATGTATAAATAACGTATAGTATAACTCATACCAATGTTACTTAACATAATTGTCTTTATAAATTTTCTATTCGTAATACTTCTAATATTCATAGACACATATACTATTTCCGTGAATCTGATTATACATATAATAACTGAGAAAATTTCCCTGGATGGATAACTCTATGTCATGATTTAACCCCTCATGATTGGGTTGTGCATCTCGTAGACGAGACCTATCACTAGCTGGCCTACCAAGATAAGTCACTATACTCCGAAAGTCAAATTGGCCTCCTCAATCCTAACTGGCAGGGAGCCTGTCCACTACATAGGTACGATTGACTGCTGTAAATCCACATACTATCTGAGTTATGTGGTTGCACTCTAAACTATAAATAGCTACGGTACCGTGCTCTATAAACTGATCTGTAATGGTCCATCAGGGTCTGATACTATATAATATATTTCTATATAAAATCTATTTGTTTTACCATGATCCTATATCAACTGTATTAACCATGACGCTGTAATAAACTGTATTTCTATATGTCATGGTTCTATGATCTGTATAGGTTCTATGATCTGTATATCATGGTTCTGTAAAACTGTATAATCATGGTACTATGAAAACTGTAAAAACATCTTCTTGTCTATATATACTATAAAACATGATCCTGAAAATATTGTAAAACATCTTTCTGTATATATACTGTAAAACATGATTCTGTAAGTACTATATAGTCATAGCTTTATAATAAAACTATATAATTCGTATACCATGATTTTGTAGAAACTATATAATCGTAAGTCTATAAAAAAAAAAACTGTGTAGAATTTTGTATTATATTAATATTCTCATGCCACACAATAATTGAAACTCATTAAATATAATTTATAAAATTGTATAATTTCCTGCTTTGAAAAACCCATGAACATATACCATATTTTACCGGTAACAATCTCTATTTTAACTGGCATAGCATATTTCCTTTACCTGACTACTGGAAAAGTCCTAGTATAACTGGTCCTATACCCGCAAGGTTCCCTATTCAACACCTCGAAAACAACATCTCCCATAACAAAATATCAGTATTTCTCTGTGTACTACATTTCTTATAACTATGGAAAAGCCAAATATTGAATAAAAAGTCTTACCTTGAATTTGGGATGAAATCCAAGGCAACCCCACCAACGATCCACTCTAGTAGACTTGAAGATAACTTTCCCAGGAGTATCGTTGTGGCCTCGGATCGTCGAACCAACAAGAATCCTGCCTGGAAACTTAAAAAGAAGGAGGAAGGGACGAACAGGAGAGAGAGAGAGAGAGAGAGAGAGAGAGAGAGAGAGAGGAGGGTTTGTGCGTGAGAATTTGGTTGAAAAATCAAGTTTAGGCTATTTATACCATGGCCTTCATGGACGAGACACGTCACTTCATCGACGAGGTCAAGAAGGAAGTTTGTCGATGAATGCTTACTCCTCGTCGACAAAATTCAGAACTAAAATATAGCCTCTCGGTATCTTCTCATCTACGAGACACATGTCCCCATCGATGATCCCAAGAAGCCACTTCGTCAACGAATGCTTCGCGTTCATCGAAGAGGACCTACTATGACCCCTTTTTCAATTTCCTTCCTCTCCTCCCACTATTATTTAATTCATATAATTCACCGGGTCTATATAGACTGAGCCTGGACCTCAGATGACTGAGGTGCTACTGCCTGTTCAGTTTCTTGATTCTGAAAATCTTCAGATCTGCAGTCTTCTGAGGTTGCGGGAACCATATATTTAATACTTTAAGAGCTTATTGACAACTATAACATTGAAACAAATAAAAACAAAAATGGCATTGCTGGACAAAATCATAAGATGATTTGTACAAGGCTTAATTTAGAAAATATTAAGATTTGGAACACAATATGAATTTTGGGAATTCACATGAAATCAAAATAAAGAAAATCTGAAGCAAATTGAGCAAAATGAGAACAATTTGAGCAAAGTTGTAGCACAATGCACAAATGATAATAATATGCTCCATGCTTATATGATATGATGATATGCTACATACTTACATGCTAAATGCTGATATTCTGATATGCATATGTGGTGAGATACTAATGATATGATAATATGAACTAAATACTGAGTTATGACTGTGCTGAAATGCTGACATGTATAATATCTTGATATTGCCAAAGAACTTGGCTTATATTGATGATTTATGGCTCACTATACTTTGCAAATTTGAGCATGAAATTATTGAGTATGATTATGAAGCATGAATCTTGGTATGATATGATACTAGTATTGGTATCTATGAAATATATTAGTATCCATGAGTATGTTAATTGATAATTGAGCAGAACAACATATTTGTATCCATGAGCATGATATATAAGTATGAAAATAATTCTTGACCTTATTAGTTTACATGCTAATGATGGATCACATTATATATCTCTTGCATGATTGACTAATGGATAAAATTTATGCTGGCTTATGGACCTTTGTATTGCAATCAAAATGTGAAATTTGTTTTGGTCCTTAGTACCTTTATTTTAGTTTATCTTCTTGTTGATATAAAAAGGGAGATAGATTTGAGTTGAAAACTTGATATCTATGAGCAGCACATTATATGATATTGGTATTATTCTTGATATTGGTATCCATGAGCACTTACATGAAATTAATTGATATTTGAGCATGACATGATAAATTTAAAAGCACAATTGGTATCTTCATGAATACATAGTTTACAACTCACAAATGAAAGTATGAATTTATTGAATATAAGATACATTTCATTTAGGGGGAGTTAGACTTGTTAAATAATGATATCATGATTTATGGAAATCATTGAAAATTATGATATACAATCTTTTGTATTTTCTCATGCTACTTTGGAAACTTATTGTCTATCTTTTTATGCATGTTGAATGCAAAGTTTCTATTTTGAGTCTTCACTAGATCTATAGTTTTGTGTATAGTTGCTCATTGCCTTAGCATTTATACGTTTTTCTTTATATCTTACTCTTTTTTGATTGATGTCAAAGGGGGAGAAATTTTGGGCAAAAATTAAGCATGATACTACATATTTAAGTTGATATATTGGCTCAACTATGAAAGTACTTGATCTTGAATGATGTGATTTGGATATATGTGTAACGACCTCAATTTCTTAATATAAAATGTAATATATTAAATGGAAAAGTCGATCCGAACCCGTGGGTAACGGGGATACCTGTCAATCACAGCTAAAACCTAAGCAGCAGCAAGTATAAAATCTCAAACACCCAACCATAAAAACATAAAACTAGAGTTTACTATATCATCAAAATTCTGTTACTATATACAACTCCAAAAAGTCAAAATAACACTAGGATCATATAACAAAAATCTCCTGATCCTAGTTCAACACTTACCTTCTAGTAGGGAAGCTCTAGTCACTCAACGGTGGCCCTGAACCGCCGGTCTTTCTGGATTTCCTGAAAATCATTTAATGTTCGGGGGTGAGACACTTCTCAGTAAGGGAAAATAAACTAAATATAGCTGTGTGACAACATGAATATTTAATACAATTATACATATACTGTACATTTCACATTTCTATAAACATTCATCGTATCATACTGGATAACCGTATACTTTCATATTTACTAATAAATCATATCGTACATGAAACATCTGTTATAACTGATAATACTGAAAACATACTCATAATGAATAGCTAGCTAGTGTCATGTATTAACCCCCATGACGGGTTGTGCAGCCCGAAGGTGGGACTCGATAATGGCTGGCCGACCACTGCCGAGTCAAATATGTTTGTAAGTGCGATGGGCCTGCTACACCCTGGTCCAGACTACTAGGTGGACGTCCACACTCTACTGAAAGCCACATCGACTATCCATCTCCCACCCCCTTGTGGGGTGGTTAGCACTAATCTGATCATAAACATCTGATCTATAAGCTACGGTACCGAGCCCCTGAACTGAACTAAACTAACATCCAGGTTTTGATAACATAAAATACATGATCATATATAACATCATTACGACCTCGTACCAAACATATCGTAATTACAGCCTCATGCTGAACATATCATAATTACGGACTCGTGCTGAACATATCATAATTACAGCCTCGTGCCGAGCATATCGTAATTATGGCCTCGTGCTGAACATATCTACATATCATTCTGAAAATAGATCATGTATTTCAAAATTATCATTTACTGCATTATTATGTAATTCCTGAAAACATACTTTACTCGTAAAATCTTTCATGTCATAATATTTTTCATGAAAAATAACATGCATGCCACACAAGTTGGGTAAATCATGTATTTCCATTTTTAAATCCTAGTTCTCGTACAATTGCAGTATTTTTCCAATAACACACATTTTCTCAGTAGTATACAAGAATCATACATATTTACTAAACATTTATTTGCTAATAATAATAATAATACGTGTGGAAAAATAACTGCTTTAGTTTATTCCCTTACTTGGCTACTGAGAAAGCCCCTAAAATATCCTGGTCTACCCCTCGTAGGATTTCCTGATCAATACCCTGAAACTGAAAACTTCCAGTATTAAACTTCAGTATTTCCATATGTACATCATTTCCTATAACTACCATAAGACTAAATTTGGCTTAAAAAATCTCACCTCAACTCAGGGATGATTTCCAACTTGCTTTCACCAACGATACGTTCCGGCAGATTTGGAGAGAACTTCCCTAGAAGCGTCGTGGTGACTTCAGAACGTCGAACCAGCGTACATCTAGCCCAAAATCGAAGAGAGAGAGAAAGAGGACCGAAGGGAGGAGAGAGTTTGCTTAATTTAGAAGTAAAAATTCAGATTTTAGATACCTATAGAACTGGATTCGTCGACGAGCCACGTCATTCGTTGACGAGTCCTTCAATAATTTTGTCGATGAAATTCAGTCAGTTCAAAACCTCTCTCGGTATCTCTTTGTCGACGAAATTCAGTCTTTGTCGATGAATTCTCTTAAACCCTCATCGACGAATCCCCTGTATTCGTCGACGAATTCTCTAAAATCCTCGTCGACGAATCCCTTATATTCGTCGACGAAGTCCTAATGTTTCCCCTCGATTATTCCTTCCAAAGTATAATGTCGTAGACTTCCTCCTTCTGTTACTGTTTCCATTTCCCTTCCTCTTTATTATTTAAATCTCATTATTATTCGGGTTGTCACAATATGAGCATGATATTGAAATAAATATTGAAATTGATCTTGATATTACAAATATTGTTAAGTTGATGCTTATGAAAGTACTTGATCTTAAATGATGTGATTTTGATATATGAGCATGATATTGGTTTCAAAGCACGATACCGTAGCTATTTAGATCAGGTAATGCTACCACACATCTCAGATAGAGTGCAAGAGAGGGATAGTCGATTGAGCCCATAGTAGAGTAGTGTGCCCCCTGACAGTCTGGACTACGCTGGGCATGTAGTCATTCAAAAAAAAATAAAAATAAAAATAAAAATAATAAAAATAAATAAATAAATAAATAAAATTTAAAAAAAGTTAATAAATTTAAAAATTAAATTAATTAAATAATAATAATTATTATTTAAATAATATAATATAATATATTAATATTATATAATATATTATAGTATACAAACATAACTTCTTGAAGCTTAAAGCTTCAGGAAGAAAGAAACCTTTCTTTTACAAAGACTCACGCCCCCTGAGAGTGCTTCCTGCACCAATGCTCCTTCCGTCTCCGTCTCCGTCTCTTTCCCTCTCTCAATTTCTTGATGGATTTGCGGCAGATCGAGAAATGAAAGGTGCCGTTGGATTCCTGGTTCTGTTGGCAACATTTCTACTGGAGTAGATTTGTCGTAGAAGCAACTTAGACACCATTCTTGGGGTAAGGTAATTTTTTCCTAATTTCCTAATTTCTCTTTAAATATGTTGTTAAATCGACGATTGGGTACCACCACGTGGTCCTAGTTGCGATTGTCATCATTTTGGCGTAGGTAAACTTCCAATTGGGGTTTTCTAGGCCCCACTCCAAAGCGAGAGTGAGATTTGGAAAATTTGGCAAGATGGTTATATTTGCAGGTATAACTATTAATTTGAAAATTATGGCCCTAGGAAATATTTAAATAGTATTTTATTTAGGAATAATTTAAGGGAACTAGGGTTTTTGAATCAGGGTCCAGGTGAGCACCACGGACATCTGTGTGGGATTCCTATCGGTGTAGTTCGAAAATTCAGGTAAGGGGGAAATTTATATATTAAATCAGGTTTTTCATGAATTAAAAAGAATTATGTGTTACTTATGTGTGTATATATATATATATATATGCTTTTATGTGAGTTTAAAATGCCAACCATGAAATTTATGTTTTCTAAGCCTAGGATTGTTTATATAGTTATGTATATGTGAAAGTAAACGAATGAAAGTGAAAGGAATTTTCTGAGGAATTAAGTAAGAAATGAAATGTATTTTTAGTATATAAATGTTAATTATGAGTTAGCTTATTTTGTAAGGAATGTATATGAATTTTACTGTTAAATTGTGTGGCATGAGACTCTATGTAAATATATGTAAAATGTATAAGATTCAGGCTAAGTAAGTAAGTATTGAGAATAAAATGTGATATGGACAATGTTGCTTGTGTATGTTAAATGCAACCATGTAAATGTAAGACAGTTGAAAGACAGCCATGTTAGCAGATTCTAGCGCATTTCTATATGGACTAACTGATGATGGCTAAAGACCAGCTGTAGTATGAAGGAATGAAATGAAAATGTTATGCAATGAAATGACAATGGAATGACAATGAAATGAAATGACAAATTTGAACGATACAAATGGGAAAAAGTTACCTAAAGTGAAATGAAATGCAATGTTTAAAGCTATGAACATGAACAGATATGTATGAATGAATAATGATAGAAAGGAATAAAGTATTATGTTATTAAAAGTATTTATGTATGTATAACATGTTACGATTAGGGAAGGCGAACTCTTCGCTTGAGGGCTTGCTGAGAAAGGCGAGTGCACTAGTAGCTTTAGATGTGGCAGTAGCTGCATAACGTACTAGGGCAGAGGGAACCTATTTATATGAGCGAGTAGATTTTCCTATCCTTAGGGCCTTTGCTGGTAAACTATTGTTGAATGCGTGAGTACAAGATCAAGTTAACACTTGAGGGCTTACTGAGTAAGGTGAGTGCTCTGGTATGCTTTAGTTGTGACCTCAGGGTTGCCTAAGTATCAGAGCAGAGGGGTGCTACTTGTATGGGTGGGTAATCACCCCTATCATTGGGTAATCTCGTGGGTTAAATCCTTTGCATGTGTTTGATTAGGTTCAGAGAATGTTTTCAGAGTTATGTTAATAATTGGAAAATGCATTAAAATGATATCTATATACCTCATGTTAGCCACACGCTATTTTAATATGTATGTTTCTCTCCTTTTTGAGATGTGTATCACCCGAATATGAATGTTTCTTTTTAGGACATCCTCGAGGTCGAGCTTAGGAGCTCGATGGTATTTAGTCTTTTTGAGGACTATAAAGAAACAAAGTATATGTTGTTGACATTTTGGATGTAAATATTTATGTTTTATGTCGTTATGAATTTTAAGGATGTTGAGGGATGAATGGTTGTGAAAATACTGAAATGATTTTGGAGATATATGTATTTGTGGAAATGCAGGTGTTGGATGAATGATATGAAATTTAGATTGAGATAGTAAACTCTGGTATTACGGTATTGTGGTATTACTATATTAAGGATTATGGAGATTATGTTTATGTTTTTCGTTGCGTATTTCATGGATTATGGATTATCAGGGATTTTATCATATATAAGGCGCTAAACCCAGGTTTAAGGGTTTGGGGCATTACAGTGCAGGCCAATCGTACTTACCAACTAATCAGTTTTGGCTTAGTGTGGTAGGCCAACCATTGTTAGGTCCCGCCTACGGGCCACACAATCCAGTCATGTGGGGGTAATACATGACATCAACTAGTTATCCATCCATGGTATGATTTCAATAATATACAAATATAACAGATGATTTGTACGTATATAGTAATTTAGTATGACACAGTATGTTATGTTGAAATATGATTTATTCAGACTTATATAGAACAGTTCTACTTGATTTGTCTAATGTGGATAAACTATGTACAAATTTTCTTTACTTATCAGATATAGTTTATCATGAACAGTATATGTTTGTAACACAATAATACTCATGTTACCACACACTGATATTAGTCTATCTCCCTTATTGAGAGGTGTCTCTCCCCAACAATACAAACATTTCAGAAAATCCAAACAGATGAGCGGAGTGAGTTCAAGGATAAAGAAGGCTGTTAGTGCTACCCTGGATGAAGGGTAAGTAGTTGGTTTGAGATCAGGATGAATTTTTGGGGGTATGACTCTAGGTTATTTATGGTCTTTTTTGGGATGTGTATGTGTATTTTTTGTTATAGTAAGACTCTAGTATTGTATATAAGGTTAAGGATGTTATGGTTTTCGCTGCATAGTTGTTATGTATGCATGGACAGGTATATTCCCAGTTCCCTTTGGGGCCCGAGTTAATTTAGTGTATATTTTATGGTATCAGAGATATTGTTATTATTATTATTATGTGGAATATATATATATATAGTATAATTTTCGAGGCTTTACAAATGGTGTATCAGAGCCTAGGTTTTTAGGTTCTGTAGACTTTAGTGCATAGCAGAAACAATACCAAAGTATAGGAATATTTCTTGGAGAGGATAGTAAATGGGGTGGATCAGGATTTTAGTGAGTCAATGTTGAGAAGTTAGAATGAGAATTTAGGGTTTTGTTTTGTAACCTGGAAGTAGGATTTCCGTAGTAGTTTTTGTGGCTTTCTTGGGGTG
The DNA here is from genome assembly GCF_029873635.1 of Malania oleifera. NCBI lineage: Eukaryota > Viridiplantae > Streptophyta > Magnoliopsida > Santalales > Ximeniaceae > Malania > Malania oleifera. The sequence continues at coordinate 60,244,297 of NC_080427.1, read as the reverse complement.
ACGATTTCAGGAAAGCCATAGAAAACTATTGTTGGGTTGTATTTCTAAATTGCATGACTGAATCTTAAATTGAAAATAAGGACATTAGGTTAATTGATGATATGAGATTTTAGTTAGATAAATATATTAGTTATGTTATGAAGTTAGGGTCCTTAAATTATGTTTATTTCCTTTTCAGGATGGACCCTGGGGGTAGCAGTGCTCACGCCAATGGTGATGATGGTGCAGGGCCCTCTAGTATGGGCGGTAGTGGTTCAGACACAGTTTTGCATAGTGTAGCTCAGCAGGTTATGACTGAAATTGCACGGAACTCCAAGGAGCAGGGAGGCCCATCAGTAGACTAGGGCTGTACTATAGAGTAGTTCACCAAAATGAAGCCTCTGGCTTTTTCAGGGAGTACAGACTCGATTGCGGCAGAGAATTGGGTACAGGAAATGGAAAAGATACAAATTGTATAGCGTTGAACCGATGAGCAGAGTTTTGTGCGCCACTTTCAAACTGATAGGGGAGGCTGAGCATTGGTGGTCAGTTGTGAGACTTCTGGATGAGTATAGATCGATACCTGTAGCTCTGATCTAGAGCTGGTTTAAAGAGATGTTCTTAGATTGATATTTTCCTACCACCACTAGAGAAGCTAAAGTGGAGGAGTTCTTGAACCTGATATAGGGGCATCTGACAGTCCAGCAGTACGCAGCGAAATTTATTAAATTGTCCTGCTTTGCCCTGTATATCGTTCCTGATGAAACAAAGAAGGTAAGAAAATTTAAAAGAGGCTTGAAGTAGGAAATCTATGAACAGGTGGCAGTTTTGAAGGTGCAAGATTTCGCCGAGCAGGTGGATAGAGTCGTTGTGGTAGAGGCGAGCAGGCAGTGGGGTGTTGAGGTGCAGGGTCAGAGGAAGAGACCCACACCTCCTGGATCTTAGGCGGGTACTAGTCGAGACTCATGGAGGAGAGGTGGATACCGCGGGGGACAGAGGCAGGAGACGAGGAGCTGTGAGATGCAGGGTGAGCAAACTTATCTCGTTTTTCCAGTTGTGGTAAGAGACATATGGGAGAGTGCCGAGTGGGGAGAAATGTCTACTACCGGTGGGGTAGACCAAGTCACTTGGAACGAGACTGTTGTGCACTGTGGAGTAATGCTCCCACTCACAGACCATTCTAAGAAAATATCCAGGTGCCCCAAGGAGGCCAACAGAGGAACATAGCCCCAACGAGAGTCTATGCATTGACACCGGGAGACGCCAAGACTGCGGGCAATGTCATGACAGGTACTATTACTATTTTATCATATAAAGCTGTTGTTTTATTTGATTTAGGGGCCACACACTCATTCATGCCTATAGGATACGTTAAATTATGTGGGGTAGAAACTCAGTTGTTAGATACCGAGTTGTTAGTAGCCACACTAACAGGGTCAGTAGTGAGGTGTCGAAGGGTTCTCATAGGCTATCTAGTAGATATTCATGGGAGAGTATTATCAGCTAACCTAGTAGTGTTAGACATGCATGGATTTGATATGATTTTGGGAATGGACTGGTTAGCTGCTAAGTATGCCAACATTGACTGTCATTAGAGAGAGGTGATATTCAGACCACTTGGAGAGTAGGAGTTCAAATTTGTGGGGTCGCGCGTGTGTTCCTCACCATAGCTGATGTCAGTCATTCAAGCGAGGAGGCTACTTCAAGACGGTTGTTAAGGGTATATATCTTGTGTAAAGGAAGTGCCAAAGGAAGAATTGAAGCTTACAGATAATCCAGCGATGAAAGAATTTTCAGATTTTTTCCCATAGAAGCTACCTAAATTGCCTCCCGACTGTAAGATTGACTTTGCTATTGAGTTACTCCCAAAGACGACACCGATTTCTAAAGCTCCCTACAAAATGGCATCAGCAAAATTGAGAGAGTTAAAAGATCATTTGCAGGACTTGTTAGATAAAGGATTTATCAGACCCAGTGTGTCACCCTGGGGAGCACCAGTTTTATTCGTAAAGAAGAAAGACAGGACGATGAGGATGTATATAGACCACTGAGAAATAAATAAAGTAATAGTTAAGAATAAGTATCCTCTTCCTCGTATAGATGACTTGTTCGATCAGCTTCAGGGTACACGAGTTTATTCAAAGATTGATCTACTCCCTGGGTACCAATAAATGAAGGTCAAGGTAGAGGATATCTCCAAGACAGCATTCTGAACCAGTATGGCCACTATGAGTTTTTGGTCATGCCATTCGTATTGACGAATGCTCTTGCTGTATTTGTGGACCTGATGAACAGAGTCTTCCATCAGTACTTGGACCAATTCATCATGGATTTTATTGATGATATATTGGTCTATTCAAGGAGTATCGAGGAGCATGAGACACATTTAAGGCTGGTACTTCAGATACTCAGAGAAAGGAAATTGTATGCCAAATTTAAGAAGTGTGAATTCTAGTTAGATAAAGTTGCATTCCTTGGACATGTGATATCCGGGGATGGAATCTCTATAGATCCCAGCAAGATTAAGGCGGTGGTGAATTGGGTGAGACCGAAGAATATTCGGGAGATCAGACATTTCTTAGGACTGACATGATATCATCGCCGGTTCATAGAGGGACTTTCTAGGCTATTAGGGCCTCTGACATGCCTAACCAGAAAGAATGCTAAGTTTGAATGGAATGATAATTGTGAGCAGAGCTTTCAGGAGTTGAAACAACGATTAGTCACCGCACCAGTTTTGACCATTCCATCAGGGGATGGAAATTTTGTGATCTGCAGTGACGCGTCCATGAAAGGACTGGGATGTGTATTGATGCAGCAAGGAAAAGTGATGGCATACGCTTATCGGCAACTTAAGGAATATGAAAATAATTTTCTGATGCATGATTTAGAGTTGGCTACAGTGATGTATGCCTTAAAGATTTGGAGGCATTATCTGTATGGTGGGAAATGTGAAATATTTACAAATCATAAGAGTTTGAAATTTTTCTTCACATAGAAAAAGTTAAATATGAGGCAGAGAAGGTGACTCGAATTAATTAAAGATTACGATTGTACCATCAGTTACCACCCAGGGAAGGCTAATGTGGTAGCTGATGCGTTGAGCTGTAAATTAGGGAGCATATCTGTATCAGAGATAGTAACTGCACACCAAATCAGAATGGATTTGGAAAGACTTGGGGTGGAGCTTGTAGAGGGCAATCATCAGACATTTATCGCTAATTTGCCTCGATATTCAATAAATGAAAGTGATGCATGTGAGTTGTTTATGATCTCTCTATAGGAATGGACCTGAGCTCCTTTAACTACCTGATGATAATGTTAGGATGAAATTTAATTTTCAATTAGTTTTCACTCATCCTTTCAAAAATATTTTAACATTTGTTTTCTCATAATCATCTTTGTATAAGATTTTATTTTGGAAAAAATCTATCATAATCATCTTTGTACAAGATTTTATTTTGGAAAAAATCTATCAAAATTTCAGCAACATGCCGTTTGTAAATCAGACATTTTCCCATAAAACCTGCACCTGATAGGTTCAATCAAGTAGTTTATAATTCAGTTCAAGGCACATGAGAACCTATATCCACTACCAGCATGCAATTCACATCTACTGCATCCGCCATGCAAGAGGCATTCAAAACTAAGCATGCAATCAAGTAGTAATCAACAACTTAACAAAATATAATTCATCCATCAATGAATATAAATAGTAGAAAGCAGAGGATAGATTTAAGTTCAGCACAGGCTGTTATTCATTAAGGCATTCAAGCATGTAGCATGATTATAAGAGCATTTAGTTAATATAACAATCAAAGAAGGATGCTCCCCCTGAGTTATGCACTCAACTCATTTAATGCCTTTTTCATTTTCAAGTTCAAAAACCAAGAGTTATAATGTTTTCAATGATTTTAGCTTGGCATTTTGATTATAGGCTTTAATGGACCAAAAATTCATAAACAATACTTCTTTAGGGTCGTAAGCCAACACATGCCTCTTTTATTTTATGAATTTCAATGCGTGAGAGGCACAAGATGGAATGGTTTTCAATTTAAACTGCATGTACATAGGTCTACTTGAATTTTGTGCACTCATCTAGATTGATACCTGCTGCAACCAACTTAGCCATTCAACTCATCTCTAAGGATATGAAGCTCTAAAGGATATGATTTTATGATTTGAGAGCTTGTGAGAGAAGTAAAGAATAAATACTCTTAATAGTTGAATTTCTATTAAGTTCAGAAGAGTATTTAGGAGAGGTAGGACATTGTTCAAAATGTATTCATGCTAGCTAATATGTCCTAACAGTTATACCAAGAGTAACTAGGAGTATATTATTATTTATGGAACAATGCTCTTGGGAGGATGGAAAGTATCCTTTAGATATGATCAATTTAGAGTAAGGATACAAACCAAGGAATGAGAGAAACCTTACCGAATATGATCGTGGTTTGGTAAGGAGTCTAATGGATGGGATGGTGAACCAAAGTAGAAGATTTTTATATTTTAAGTTCAAATGGAATATTTTGATTTAATCAATAAAACTTGAATCCCTTAGTGGTTGCCTCTATTCTTGATTATAGCAAGATGTCTTATGAAAAACACACTTAATATATATTAATCATTTATGATCAATAGTGCTTTAAGCCTAGAGTGATGACTTGATTTTGATTTAGGCTTTTCATATTCAAAAATGAGTTTAGGTTATAGTGATATATGATATAAAATGGATCCCTAACGCTCAATCAAGTGCAATGGACAACAATTGCTTAACTTAAGATGTTTACATTTTAAGTATGAGTTAAGCATTTGAATTAGTTACCTAGCAAAGATGTTATATCCATTTGAAAGTGGATGCAGATATTAAGTTTATATATTTTAACCCCGAACCACTCCCTAAGCCTACAGTTATCACAATTCCTAAACCTAGGAACTAAGGATAAATTAAATAATTATGCAATATTATTTTAAATCCATTTTCCCTAGGTCCTACGGGATTTTCCTTCATGATAACCCACATAATTTCTTTATCTATACTTCTGGCATTTCTAAGTCCGATATGCCCTTTCATTTTACAAGATAAGCAAGATTTATATGTATGTGATAGATTATGCTTACTTGTTTTATTTTTATTTGACGACTTATGACTGTGGGACTTATAATATGAACTCTTTCTGAAATATTTATTTCTTTTGACTCCTCAGGGTTTAATTGAACTAATCTTCTCACTTGCAACCTTGGATGTTGATTCAAAATCATTTTCCATTTTTCCTTCTAAGCAAGTGATTTTCAGGACCTCCCTAATTTTTCTCTTTTCTAGGATGGCATGATATTCCTTTTAATCTCCTAGTTGTTTAGCCAACCTTTTGTTTTCCTAAATAAGGTTTTTTCTAGTTCTATGGAGGAAGACATGCTTTCAACAGTAAATTCAATACTTGTTGACTCTATGGGTCATACCCGATTTTGATAATGACAAATACTCTTTGTATTTGATGGCATGCGACAACTTGAAGAAAAATGAAGACCTTGACATATTTGTTTATTGTAATTTATATTTATCATTTTGGGTTTGTAATAGTAACATAGGAACATGGTCTGTAATAATTAATGTCTTACCTGCATGATAGGATAAATAAGCTTAAGACCATAGATGGACCTTAGGTCGACCGATGCCAGATTTTTAGGGTATATACTCAAAGGCCTTAAATCGACTATAGGACCCACAAAATTGCATGAAAATGACCCTCATAATCTTAGTGTTGATTATCATGTGAATAAGGGTAACTTTATAAGAAGAAAAAGATTGAAATACACAAAAAGGGCATGTTTGGTCAACCAAACTTCTACACGCAGAATTTTTCGATCGACTAAACCTCCACCGGGTCAACAAGTTGACCTCTTGGTCGACCGACCAGAAGTATATAGGTTAGCCATAATCGACCGAACATCCCTGAGTTAACAAGTTGACCGCTTGGTCGACCGACTAGAAATATACGGGCAACATCCTGATTGACCGAACCCCCACGTGGGAGATTCCAACCACCCGGTCGACCGAACCTTATAGTTCAAAATGACCTGGTCAATCGAACCGCACAGATTTAGAAAATCGCCCTTAAACCATACATGTACGGTTGACCGAACTCTCAGTTTATTTTTTGTACGGTTGACTGAGCTCTGTTACTCAGTCAACTGAACCTTAAGTTCGATCGACTGGTGCTCTCAGGTTGGATGATATTTACCGAGGTTAAAAACTTCATTATTTTTACTAGCCTCATTTTAACTTTTCTAAAAATGACATATGTGTCCTGGATGGTTATAATTTTGGGGTACTCTATATATACCCCTCATTTGAAAAGATTAGTGAGAGATTAGCAATCTTAATTAGTAAAAATCCTCTGAAATTCAAAAAATCCTACTTCCATTTTTAAGCTTCCTATACTCATTCTTACTCGATTTTATTGCTTAAATCTCTTTGTAAGTGTGCTTGAGTATTCATCTCAAAGGCTTAAGCTCTATTTTGTTATTGATTGATTGAGGTTATTTTATTAGAGAGCAAAACTTCAAGTTTCCTTATGAGACTTTGTTAATAAGTCTTCCTTAGGAATATTTCATTGAGTCTTTGAGTTTTGCATTGTCATTGCAATACTCAAGGAGTTTATATTAGATTTTGATTGCTAAAATTATTTTATATACCATTTTCAAAAATATCTCTTGTGCTTATCTTTGAGAAATTTATTTTAAGATATTTTCTTGAGTTCTAAAAGATCTTTGTTGTTATACCTTTTGATTAAGATTATCATTTTACTACAAAGATCAAATAAATATTTTACAAACCATTGTTTGAATATCTCTTGTGGTTTATATTGAGAAAAACTTTTGCCAAGATATTTGAAGAATACCTCTGATCTTTGCTAGTGCATTGTGATTGAAAATATTATTTTGACACAAAGATTCTATCACTTACACTCTCACGTACTGATTGGATTATTGACATTAATTTTAAAAGTAGGCACTAAGACTACATTGAGCTTATGGTATCTTATCGTTTGGTAGTGTGCATTGATTTGTGATATTGTGCGTAGTGGTACATATCTGCTTGTGTAAGAAGCATTTCCTTGTACGCAAAATTTTCATATTCGTTGTACTCCAGGCACGGGCATGAAGAGGGAGACTAACTGTAACGACCTGCTCAATTTCCATATATATTTTTTTCTTTTTATAATAAAACCAATATAATATATCCAGCAGATCATAATCCACCTAGACCCATGGGCACTAGGGATAAAATAGAAACACATAACAAAAGCCTAAGCAGCAGGAAACATAAAATCATAAATAACTCATAATATCATATACAATATCATCCATCACAATACCATAGTTGCTATATCCATTGTATATACGTATATAAACCACCCAGAAGAGTCCTAGGGTCATTCCCACAAAATCCAACTAACCCTATCACAAAATACATACCCTACAGAAAGGGCAAATTAGCCGTAACTATCACAGCGGAGCTTTACCCGCTCTTCTATCAGGGGCTCCTGAAAATTTCATGTAATTCGGGGTGAGATACCTCTCAGTAAGAGAAATAAACTAATACTAGTGTGTGGTAACATGTGTATTTCTATGTTCTATATAAAATCATACATAAACATATTAGTATAATTGTTTGTATCATATCTGGGAAACATATATTCTCATATCATGGCAGAACATACAGGATTTTCATAAATATAATTCATCTCATATAATATAATACAAAAACAACCCTGGTAGGTTAGCTGACTGTTGTCATGTATTACCCCCACATAACTGGGTTGTGTGGCTCAAAGGTGGGACCTGACAATGGTTGGCCAACCACTACCAAGTCAAAAGATGGGTCTGCCAGACCTGGTCCGTACACCAGGGGCGCTCACACTTCTTAAAACCACATCGACCATCACAAATATCATGATAAATCATGAACACATAGCAGTGGTACCGTGCAAGTGCTAGCCTAAACCAAGCAAACTAGGTTCTGATAACATATAGCATATAATGAAACTGTGATACATGGATATTTCATACCATTAATGTAACGTCCTGCTTAATTAATTGATTTTTTTTTCCACTGTAATAATTATCATACTCTGATATCATAACATAATCCTAAGCAGCGAGAAGCATAATACAAATAAACATTTCCATACATAATGATATACCATACTGTACAATACCAGAGTGCTATCATATTATCCAAAAGAATATATACATGAGTTACTAAATCCCCGAAATTGCCCTCAGCTAGTTAGGGCAAATACAAAAACCCTCCACTGTACTCACTTTGCTGTCAGGGCACCACAGACGCCCCTCTACCTGCGAGCCTGATCTGCTCGCCTACCTGGATCACCTGAAAAAGGTTTCAACACTGGGATGAGCCAACGCTCAGTAAGACGATATATGCTATTACCAGTGTGTGGCAAATGAGTCATCATATCATAAAAATCCGTTTCCATATAATCATGTATATCTGGATCTATAAATACAGCACAAATCGTAATATTCATTACCATTTTCATGTCATTTAACACATCTGCATTTAAGTTACTATTCAAAATACTTCTAACATATATAAGTAACTCCTTGGTCTCTGTAAATCATAATATACATAATAATAACTGTAAAACTTCCCCTGTGGATATCTGTATATCATGATTTAACCCCTCATGATAGCGTTGTGCTGCCTGTAGGCGGGATCTACACTGGTTGGTCGACTAGGTAAATCACTATACTCCCTTGGTCGATCTGCCCACCTCTACCCATATCTGATGGGGAGCCTGTCCACGTCAAGGGCACTATACGATCGACCTACAGCCTATTATCTGAATAGGGGGTTGCACTCTGTAAATTGTATGCTGCATGTAGCTACGGTACCGTGCTCTGTAAACTGTATGGTCCAACAGGGTCTAATACTATATACATATTCATATATACTCTTTCACTGTTTTCATCATGTTTTAAAAATTACCATAACGCTTTCTTTCTGTTCTGTAAACACTGTAACTGTAGCATCTCGATGCTACCTCTGTATAACTGTCTATATATATACTCTGTAAATGCTCTATCTGTATACTCTGTATGTTATGGTAATAGAAAACATGGCATGCTTTAAACTCTGTAAATCATAGTACTGGAATTACATAATCATAATACTGTATCCGTAATTCGTATAATCATGCTAATAAAATCCGTAAAATCATGGTACTGTAATTCACATAATCATAACACTAAAATACATAAAATATGAAACTACGCTTCATAAAACATACTCCCATATTACAAACGTATACTCAAGCCACACCATATTGTAATACATAATTTTCGTAAATAAATACACTGCATAATATTTAGAAATTTCCTAACATAACATATATCCCTTACCTTAACTCTGAAAAGCCCCTACTGTACTCTAGCCCGATACCCGCAGGGCTTCCTACAAATCACCCTGAAACCAATATTTGCCAGAACTAAATATCAGTATTTTCCTACCTACATTATTTCCTATATCTGCCATGAGGCCAAAAAGTGGCTAAAAGGGCTTACCCTGAATTTGGGATGATTTCCAACTCTGATTTCCCAACGATCCGCTCCGGTAGAAGCGTAGAGAACTCCGCTAGGAGCGTCGTGGTAGCTTCGGATCATCGATCCGACGACTGGTGGGGCCGGAAATGAAAAGTGAAGGGAGAGAGAGTCGTAAGAGAGAGAGAGGGGTGAAAGAAATGAATAAAAATCCCGTCTTTCCACTATTTATAGGGCTAGGTTTGTTGACGAGACCCTGTGTTCGTTGACGAGCCCTTCACAAAATTCGTCGATGAGGCCCTGTGTTCATTGACAAAATTCAGAGTAGCTTGAACCGCCTCTCGGTATTTTCTCGTCGATGAAGCCCTGTGTTCGTCGACGAAATTCTAAAGGCCTTCATCGACGAAACCCTGTGTTCGTCGACGAAGCTTGGCAATTTCCTGTATTTTTGATTATTTAATATTATCTCCAAAATGCAATTTCGTCAACGAACTCCTTCTATTTCAGTATCTATTTTCTCTCCCTCTTACTATTATTAACCTGCTATTATTCAGGTTACTACAATTAATTACCAAATCAATATCATCATATCATTTTGTATATATATGTATATCATGAAAATCATCGACCCGTACGCCGGTATTTCATATTTTACCATAGATCGGCCCGTACGCCGGTAAACATATCTATAGCTTGGCCCATACGCCGGAAAACATATCCATAGCTCAGCCCATATGCCGGCAAACATATCCATAGCTCGGCCCGTACGCCGGCAAACATATCCATAGCTCAACCCGTACGCCGGCAAACATATAAAATTCTCGGCCCTTATGCCCTTTTTTCATTATAAAAATCCATATCATTATCATACTCCTAGAAAACAGTATTTCATTATAAATTCTACTCATCCCACACGAATTATGTTTCATACATATTATAAACATATCATTTTTTACAACAGTATTTCCCAAACATAGAGCATATATAAGTATATTTATTTTCCTGAAATCAGATGCTGTAATAACGTACATTCATTTTCATAAAATAACTAGCTTAGTTTATCCCCTTACTGATTCCTGAGAAGCCCCTAAAATAAGCAATCCTGGATTTGCAGGGTTCCCCGTTCAACACCCTGAAAACAACATTTCCCAGAACTAAACTTCAGTATTTCTATGCGTACTGCACTTTCTATAACTGTCAAGAAGTCAAATATTAAGTAGAAAGCTTTACCCTGAATTTGGGATGGATTTCGAACTAGCCCCACTAATGATTTATTCCGGCAGATATGCAGAGAACTTCCCCAAGAGTGTCGTGGTGGCTTTGGATCGTCGAGCTGGCGAGAATCTGGCCCGAGATCTTAGAGAGAAGGAAGGAGGGATGAAAATTTAAAGAGAGAAGGAGTTTCTCACATAAATTTTGCTGAAAATCAGGTTTTAGCATACTTATACACTGGCTTTCGTCGACAAGTCACGTCATCTCATCGACGAGGTCATGTAGACAATTCGTCGACGAACTCTCTCTTCGTCGACAAAATTCAGAATTACCCAAAACCTCTATCAGTATTTTCTCGTCGACGAAACACACGTTCGTCGACGAGCCCAATATGCAACGTCGTCGATGAAGACCTGATTTGTCCCCTTTTTAATTTGCTTTTTTCCCTTCCTTTTATTATTTAAATATTATAAATTCTCTAGGTCACTACACTAAACCTGGTAAATAGTCCTGGATTGACTTAGACCTGGTTAGGAAAGTTTGGTGCACCATCCTGGTAAGGTGTAGTTTGAGGTCAGCCCACTAATTGACTTGATTGTAACTGGTGTTGCTCCACCCGTTAAGTGAGCATTAGTGGAATCCTCGGGCTTGCAAGCTAGAGGCGAGGGCATAGGCATAGTTGGCCAAACCCCGATAACATATCATGTGTGCACTTTATTTTACAGCAATTTATTTACTACACGTGCATGTTATTCTTCAATTGTCGATGAATGCTGCGCATGATTTAAATTTCCGCATATTATATTTATTTGTGCATTTAGAATTGTATAGAAAGACTCTAGGTTGTGAAAAACTGCTAACATCTGGTTTAACATAGGAATAAGTTTTAAAATTTCATTTCACCCCCCTCTTGGGAATACACCAAAGCTAACAAACCGTTCAGTCGATCGAAATCCTATAATTTTTACACCTTAAGTCCTTTATCAATTCAATAGTTTCTGTAAGAACCCGAACCGTGATATATGAGTTTAAATAATAAAGAGAAGGATAAAATTGGAATTTGAGTACTTCGTTGACAAAGGCGTTGTTCTGCTCGTCAACGAAGTTCAAAGGATTGTTGATGAGGAGAAGCCGAGAGATTTCAGAAAACTGGGAATCTCAGGTTCGTTGATGAGGTTACGGTCTCGTTGACAAGCTGTTTATATGACCTCGTCGATGAGGATGCTATTTCGTCGATGAGGGTGGCTGGGTCAAGGGCTATAAAAAGGAATTTCCATTACTTCTCAGCTAAGAAATCTCAATATCCTCTCTCTATCTCTCTAGAAACTCACCATACACTTCCACTCTCTAGATCTCTTCGCCGTTCATCACCTGATTCGACGATCTGAAGTTACCACGAGGATTAGTGAAGGATTCTCCACAAGTTCTATGGATTAGATCGTTGTTTTGGAGATTTTCGGGTTTTGGCATAAAATCGAGGTAAGGCTCGGTTTTTGTTTCTGATCCAGTAGTTTGGTAGAGTACAGAGTCGTGAGTATTTTATGTACTGTGATTTATAGGTTTTGGAACTCGGTTCACTGTTTAGGGACCTTGGAGTTCGAGATTTGATCATGGGGGAAAGGTAAGGGGAATCAGTTTATGTCGGTTATTTTTGAAATCAGATTCAGTGGAACTGTGGTCCACGGTCCTATGTGTGTTTTGACTACTCATTTGGGGGCATCTAAAGGGGAAAACTATGAGTTTTTTATGATTACAATTTTGGGAAAAAGGGGGCGACAGGCGGCATCCTTGGTTTTCTTGAAAACTGTATGTATATGATGATTTATACTGTGTTATAGGGATGGTCGTGACTTGACTTGTTTAAACTGTATATGTTTGGAAAACCATGATTTTAGATTACTAAATGAGTGTGGTTGTTTTGGTTATATGAGCATGCATAGTTGTGTTTTATTGAAATGCTAGTAGGAACGAGGTTCCGAATTTGTTCCAGGTACCGAGAGTGTTCGGCTCTATATTCGTGGGCGTATGAAATCGCTAGGCCATTTTTGGCAAGAGTGTCCGGCTCTATATCCAAGGGCGTGAGCCTTACCGGCTAATCACTAAAGGGTGTGGATCCACTAGTTTGCGTCGGTACAATACCATAGGAGTCTAGGACCAGCCATGCGCCGCTGGCGCCATTTTTCGCGAGTTGGCTACTGGCCAACACCGAATATTGCAGGCTGGCTTCCAGCGAAAGGGTGTGACGACACTAGGATTGCTTGATTATGTGTGTGTGCGTGTATGCACTGTTGTGAAATTAGTACTGGAATTGCATTTAACTGTGTATGTATTGATGTCATGATAACACTCAAATGCCACACATCGATATAACATGCATTCTTCCTTACTGAGAGGTGTCTCACCCTTGCTGTACGTACATATTTTTCAAGTCCTTCGAGTAACCAGAACTAGCGTCCTTGTGTTGGGAGCCTAGTGGTCGATGTACTGCGGGTAGCGCTTAGGTAAGTGCTAGGACTTTTGTTTCACGGGTTGCCATGTTAAGATATGTTAGGCACCCGATTGTACGTTGTATGATGGAGCCTTGACTCTATTTGTGTATAGACTATGGTATGGTACCCTGTTTGTATAGAAAGACCTTATTTCCGCTGCGTATCTTGTGTTGTGTATGGATGTGTATAGGGTGCCTAGAAGCCCCACGAGGTCGGATCCTCATTCATCGTATTGTATCTATTGATGATTTGTATAATACATAGACATGTTAGGTTACCAAATCACCCCTAGGTCCCATTTCCGGGTTCAGGGCATGACAGCTTGGTATCAAAGCTAACCAGGTTGTCAGGTCTTGTAGACTTGGTTAGGCTTAGCTGTGTGTACATACTAGAGTATATGATGTTGGATGTGGGTAGAGTTGGTTAAGGATTGTTTTGTTGCTAGATAAAGACTTATTGGCGGTATTCTGTGTTTTTCATGGAATGATGATTTCAATAAAATCACGGCAAACCATTGATGATATTCATGTCGGTGTGATAGGACAAACTGAGACCTGTCAGGTGGTAGTTAACATGTTTAGTCGTAGATGACTGTGTTAATAGTATGTGTTGTAGGGATACTGATAGATTCCTATTGTGTTTCAGAATGGAGTCCAAGGATAATAACTTGGAGAGTGGCTCCGAGGAGACGGCGAGTGAGGAGTCTCCTTCTGTGCCTTGGGGATTGACGAGGCAGGTTTTAAGGAAAATTGGGCGGAGTGTTAGGAGACGCGAATGCTCTCCTACTGCTACGGAGTGCACCATTGAGAGGTTCACACCCATGCATCCTTCGACGTTATTTGGGGGACATGACCCAACAATAGCAAAGGACTGGATGGAGAAGATTGAGAGGATCTTGGAGGTCCTGTACTGCATGGATAGCCAGAGAGTCCTCTATGCTACCTTCCAGTTGTCAGGGGAGGCGGGGTGTTGGTGGACTGCAGTGAATTTGCTGGAAAAGTAAAGGGCCGGTTCAGTGAAGATGATGTGGAGCCGTTTCAAGGAGGTATTCTTCGACAGATACTTCCCGGCTTCTGTATGTGATGCTAAGGCGGATGAGTTTTCTGCTCTAACTCATGAGAGTATGACGGTGTAGGGGTATGCGGCTCGGTACATCGAGTTGTCCCATTTTGTGCTGTGTTTGATCTTAAGCGAGTACGAGAAGACTAGGAGGTTCAAAAAGGGCTTGAGGAAGGATATTCGCAGACTAGTGGGTATGCTTCAGATCCGTGAGTTCTCGGTGCTGGTAGATAAAGCCACGGTGATTAAGACTGGTATTTGAGAGGATAAGGCGGATCAGGAATCGAAGAAGAGGACAGTACCTTCTAGTTCTCAATCAAGATCTCGTCAGGGATCAAGGAAGAAGAGGAGCAAGGGCTCGGGCTACCATTAGAATACCGAGCGCCAAGGTTCTCAGGCAAGCTAGACTAGTGATCGTTGTATCAGATGCCACAAATAGCACAAGGGTGAGTGTCGGTCATTTGGGGGTAACTGTTACAACTGTGGCTAGCTAGGTTACATGTTTCATGATTGTCATGCACCGAAGCGAGACGTGCCTACATCTAGTGTGAACTGGGGGAGCAATCAGATATCTCGGGGAACCATTCAGGCGAATACAACTCCAGCCAAAGTATTTTCTCTTACTCCATCGGATGCTGAGCATGCAGGGAACGTAGTGACAGGTACCTTATTATTGCTTTCAAATAAGGCTTCTATTTTGTTTGATTCGTGTGCAACCCATTCTTTTGTATCTGTGAGTTTTATTAAATGGTGTGGGGTTGAGACCCAAGTCATGAACGAGGTATTATCTCTTACTACACCATCTGGGAGTATATCATTTTGTAGGAGGATGTCGGAAGACTACCTAGTGGTAATTCAGGGGAAGCTGCTACCGACGAAT
Source organism: Malania oleifera (assembly GCF_029873635.1). Classification (NCBI taxonomy): domain Eukaryota; kingdom Viridiplantae; phylum Streptophyta; class Magnoliopsida; order Santalales; family Ximeniaceae; genus Malania; species Malania oleifera. Next base: position 60,229,114 of record NC_080427.1, on the reverse strand, counting down.
CTTGTGGTATATGACATGTTGGGATTCGATGTTATATGGGGGATGGATTGGTTGTTCTCTAGTTATGTTGTGATTGACTGTCATAGAAGGGTGATAGTGTTCAAACCTCCTGGGGAGTAGGAGTACGAGTTTGTGGGATCGTGTGTGCGGTCGATGCCACAGATTCTATCGGCACTGTAGACGAGGAGGCTACTCTTGGACGGATGTCAGAGGTACCTAGTATGTGTGAAGGAACTGCTGCGAGATGAGTTGAGACTCAAGGATATTCAGGTAGTCAGTGAGTTCCCGGACGTGTTTCCAAATGACTTACTAGGTTTGCCTCCGGATCGTGAGGTGGAGTTCGCGATAGAGTTGCTGCCTGGCAAGGCACCGATCTCTAAAGATCCATACCGAATGGCTCCAACAGAACTTCGAGAGTTGAAGGAGCAGTTGTAGGAATTATTGGACATGGGTTTTATTCGACCTAGTGTTTCGCCTTGGGGAGCTCCAGAACTGTTTGTGAAAAAGAAAGATGTGTTGATGCGCATGTGCATTGATTACCATGAGATTAACAAGATAACTGTGAAGAATCGCTACCCGTTGCCTCGTATCGATGATCTCTTTGATCAGTTGCAAGGGACTTAGGTCTTTTCGAAGATTGATCTGCGGTTAGGATATCATCAGGTGAGGGTTCGATCTGAGAATGTGGCGAAGATTGCTTTCCGTACCAGATACGACCACTATGAGTTTCTAGTCATGCCTTTTGGGTTGAAGAATGCTCCGGCAGTATTTATGGATCTTATGAATAGGGTTTTCCATGAGTAATTGGACCGGTTCATAGTGGTGTTCATTGATGATATTCTGGCATACTCAAGGAGTACGCAAGAGCATGAGAGCCATTTGAGGTTAGTATTACAGATTCTGCAAGAGAAGAAACTGTATGCTAAATTGAAGAAGTGTGAATTCTGGTTGAATCAGCTAGCATTCTTAGGCCATGTAGTGTTTGGTGATGGTATATCAGTTGATCCTAGCAAGATCGAAACTTTGGTCGACTGGGTGAGGCCGAAGAGTGTGTAGGAGGTTCAGAGTTTTCTAGGATTGGTAGGTTATTATCGTCAATTCGTGGAAGGTTTCTTTAAACTGTTTGGGCCTCTGACTCGATTGACTAGGAAGGGAGTGAAATTTGAGTGGACTAGTGATTGCGAGCAGTGTTTTTAGGAGTTGAAGCACCGGCTGGCTATTGCTTCGATTTTGACCATTCCTTCGGGGAATGACAGTTTTGTGATCTATTGCGACGTGTCCCTGAAGGGTTTGAGATGTGTGCTTATGCAGCAGGGTAAGGTAGTAGCGTATGCTTCTCGAAAATTGAAGAAATACGAGAAGAATTACCCTACGCATGATTTGGAGTTGGCTGCTGTTGTATATGCACTGAAGATCTGGCGACACTATTTGTATGGTGTGCAATGCGAGATTTTCACTGATCACAAAAGCCTTAGGTACTTTTTCATGTAGAAGGAGTTGAACATGAGGTAGAGATGGTGGCTTGAGTTGATTAAAGACTACGATTGCACGATCAGTTATCACCTGGGGAAGGCTAATGTGGTAGCAGATGTGTTGAGTTGGAAGTCAGAGCATGTAGCAGTATCTGCAGTTGTAGTTCAGCATCATGTCATACGGTATCTGGAAAGCCTTGGCATAGAGTTTGTGTGTGGTGATCATCAGGCTTTCCTTGCTAGTTTGGTGGTCCAACCGACCTTATTTGAGTGTATAAAGGCCGCTCAGGCTAGTGATGCGGAGTTGACAGAGGTTGTGGGAAAGGTGCAGCAGGGACAGGCTACGGATTTTAATGTCTCTGAGGGAGGTGTGTTGAGGTTTGGGACTAGGCTATGTGTTCCAAACGATGACGAGATCAGAAGGACGATTCTAGAGGAAGCGTATCGTTCTTCGTATACGGTACATCTGGGTAGTACAAAGATGTATCCGGATTTGTGCGAGACCTTCTGGTGGAGTGGTATGAAGAGATAGATTGCTTAATTTCGTGGAACAGTGTTTGACGTGTCATCAGGTGAAGGCTGAACATCAGAGGCCGGTAGGGCCATTACAACCCTTAGCTATTCCAGAGTGGAAATGGAAGCATATTTCCATGAATTTTGTGATCGGATTGCCGACAACACTTTCACGAGCAGAATGCTATCTGGGTGATCTTGGACAGGTTGATGAAATCGGCTCATTTCTTATAGATGAAGGTTAGCTGTCCTTTGAGTAGGCTAGCAGATATGTACGTGCATGAGATAGTGAGAATGCACGGAGTACCGGTGTCCATTGTATCATATCGAGACCCGAGGTTTACTTCTTGATTCTGGTCGAGCTTGCAAGAAGCACTAGGGATGGAACTTAATTTCAGTATAGCGTTCCATCCCCAGATAGATGGACAGTCGGAGAGGACGATACGGATCTTGGAAGATATGTTACAAGCTTGTGTGTTAGACTTCGGTGGTAGCTGGATACAATTTATGCCACTAGTAGAGTTCGCTTATAATAATAGCTTCCAGGCTAGTATCGGGATGGCACCGTTCAAGGCTCTATATGGTTGGAGGTGTCGATCTCCTCTGTATTGGGATGAGGTTGGTGAATGTCAGGTGTTAGGACCTGAACTTGTACAGCAGGCATCTAAGAAGGTGGGTTTGATCCGAGATAGGATTAAATCTGCTTAGAGTCGACAGAAGAGTTACGTAGATGTTCGTTGCCATGAGTTAGAGTTTGAGGTGGGGGGTAAGGTATTTCTAAGAATCGCTCCGATGAAAGGAGTGATGAGATTTGGGAAGAAAGGCAAGCTGAGCTCGAGGTATCTCGAACCATTCGAGGTTCTTGAGTGAGTGGGTCCGGTAGCCTACAGGATTGCACTACCCCCAACACTCTTGAGGATCCACGATGTGTTTCACGTATCCATGTTGAGGAGGTACTTGATGTATCCTTCACATGTTATCAGCTACGAGGATGTGGAGATTGGGGATACTTTAGCGTATGAGGAGATACTTGTTTAGGTACTGGACCGTAAAGTTCAGAAGTTTCGTACTAAAGAAATACCGTTAGTGAAGGTATTGTGGCAAAACCACGAGGTTGAGGAAGCTTCTTGGGAACTGGAAACGGAGATACGTTAGAAGTATCCACAATTGTTTTGAGTATGTGTACGTCACCCTACTTTGGGTTGGGATAGGTGGTTAGTTGTCGAGAGTGTGTTATGGTTGTGAACTCCAGAGATGGTTTATGTTTGTAACCACGGTATTCCTCCGCCATAAGTGAGGGTATGTATGCATGTGTTATGATGGTGATGCGTTGTAGTAGTCACTAGTTTCTTTCTAGAGTTGCGTGTATGTGTTCAGTTGTATGAATGAGAGATTTCAAATTTCAAGGATGAAATTTTTTTAAGGAGGGGAGGTTGTAAGAACCCGAATTGTGATATGTGGGTTTAATTAATAAAGAGAAGGGTAAAATTGGAATTTGAGCAGGCTTCATCGATGAAGCCAGATTTCATTGACAAAGGCTTTATTCTTCTCGTCGACAAAGTTCAGAGGCTCGTCGATGAGGAGAAGCCGAGAGGTTTCGGAAAACTAGTAATCTCAAGTTCGTCGACGAGGTTACCGTCTCATTGATGAGCTGTCTATATGACCTCGTCGACGAGGACCCTATTTCGTCGATGAGGGCGGCCGGGTCAAAGGCTATAAAAAGGAATTTCCATTACTTCTCAGCTAAGAAATCTCAATATGCTCTCTTTATCTCTCTAGAAACTCACCATACACTCCCTCTCTCTAGATCTCTTCGCTGTTCAACGTCTGGTTCGACGATCCGAAGTAACCATAAGGATTAGTGAAAGATTCTCTACAAGTTCTACGGATTAGATCTTCGTTTCAGAGATTTTCGGGTTTTGGCATAAAATCGAGGTAAGGCTCGGTGTTGTTTCCGATCCGGTAGTTCGGTAGAGTAAAGAATCATGAGTATTTTCTGTACTGTGATTTGTAGGTTTTGGAACTCGATTCGCTATTTAGGGGACTTGGAGTTCGGGATTTGATCATTGGGGGAAAGGTAAGGGGAATCGGTTTTTGTCGGTTATTTTTGAAATCGGATTTGGTGGAACTGTGATCCACGGTCTTGTGTGTGTTTTGACTACTTATTTGGGAGGATCTAAAGGGAAAAACTATAGGTTTTTTCATGATTACAGTTTTAGGGAAAAGGGGGCGACGGGCTGCATCCTTGGTTTTGTTGAAAACCGTATGTATATGATGATTTATACTGTGTTATAGGGATGGTCGTGGCTTGACTTTTTTAAACTGTATGTGTTTGGAAAACCATGATTTTAGATTACCAAATGAGTGTGGTTTGTTTGGTTATATGAGCATACATAGTTTTGTTTTGTTGAAATGCCAGTAGGAACGAGGTTCCGAATTTGTTCCAGATACTGAAAGTGTCCAACTCTATATCCATGGGCGTATGAAATCGCTAGGCCATGTTTGGTAAGAGTGTTCGACTCTATATCTGAGGGCGTAAGCCTTACCGGCTAATCACTGAAGGGTGTGGATCCACGAGTTTGCGCCGGTACGATGCCATGGGAGTCTGAGACTAGACATGTGCCAGTGGTGCCATGTTTCGCGGGTTGGCTATGGGCCAATGCCGAATATCGCGGGTCGGCTTCGTGTCGAAGGGTGTGACAACACTGGGATTGCTTGATCATGTGTGTGTGCGTGCATGCACTATTGTGAAATTAGTACTGGAACTGCATTTAACTGTGTATGTATTGCTGTCATGATAACACCCAAATGCACACACCGATATAACATGTATTCTTCCTTACTGAGAGGTGTCTCACCCCTGCTGTACGTACATATTTTTCAGATCCTTCGAGTAACCGGAACTAGCGTCCTTGTGTTGGGAGCGTAGTGTTCAATGTATTGCGGGTAGCACTTGGGTAAGTGCTAAGACTTTTGTTTCATGGGTTGCCATGTTGAGATATGTTGGGCACCCAGTTGTACGTTGTATGATGGAGCCTTGACTCTGTTTGTGTATAGACTCTGGTATGGTACCGTGTTTGTATAGAAAGACCTTATTTTCGCTGCGTATCTTGTGTTGTGTATGGATGTGTATAAGGTGCTTGGAAGCCCCACGGGGTCGAACTCTCATTCATCGTACTGTATCTATTGATGATTTGTATGATACAGGGACAGGTTATGTTACTAAATCACCCCAGGGCATGACAGCTTCCCCGGATAGTGTATGTGATAATGGGGACTAACTTAAGTTTAAATGCACGGACCTAGGGTCTTTTCTAAGGTCTTTTCAAGTACACCTAAAAATCCGGTGTAGGTCGACCGAAGGTAATCCCTAAGGTCCATCTATGGTCTTGAGCTTATAGTTTCTACCATTCATGACATGCATCAATTATTACAGACCTTTTGATTAAAATTTCAGACCTGAATGAATTAAATATAAATTACAAATGTAAACAATTTGTCTTCAAATTCTTTGAGTCATCGTATGCCTTTGCCAATTCATGTAAGACTGATTCTGCACACAAACTCAGCAAGCATTAAATATTAGTGTATTTGTCAAAATCAAAATGGGATATGACCAATAAGGTAAACATACTCTATAGCCTTCATTGAAAGAAAAAAATTGGTTGTTCATTTCATAATTACTTACTAGTGCTATGTTCTTTTCCTGTCCTCCTTTTATGCTAACAAATTCCTAGTTCCTTGTGGGTGCAACTCTGTACTTATCATCAAATATCAACAATCCATTGTTGTGCATTGGCACCTAAATCCAAGAAAGAATTCAAGATGCACATCCAAATCCTCAAATCATAGTCCATGATGCAAGTTGACATGAATACCTTTTGATACCCCATCTAAATTACGAGAAGATGAGAACATTGTCTTTTGTACATCTTAGCTACTTCTGTAATTGGCAGTGCTATTGCATCTCACATGCTTACAACATAAATTATTGTGGTTATAATGTTATTACTGCACTGTAGTAGGAGAAATGAAACATTACAAAAGATTGAGTGGGTTTACAGCACGCATTATTAGTACAAACACTGCAGGCAAAACACTGTCCAAATCAAATTAAGAACTCCAATACAAAAAAAATATACAGATGAACCATTAAACCATCCAGATCAAGGAACAACCTCAATGCAGAATATATTATTAAGTAGCACCCCATGATGATGGGACTTAGGAGTGAAGTGGATAGGTCAAGCGACTTCTTTAAGAAGAAATGAAATAGCAGCACAGATGCATCCCAGCAGCGTTGATGGAAAAGATGCCAGAGCACTTGGTGCCTGAGACTGATCAGGGCTCGGGGCCAAGATTTCTGTGCCTACCTCTGCTGTAATTGACAATGCCATGAAAGCAAACCAAATAATTGAAATTGCTGCAGCCTTTTGGAATGCCATGTTAGTTGTACGAGTTCTTGTCAAAGCAGCTAGCTTGACAATTATCACTTGGTTACATCAGCACGGCTGTGTTTCTCTTCCTACATATAGGAAATCCACTGATGGTTGTATTCATATGAAAATAAAGGTATAGATGCTTGTGATTCTTTGCTTGTCTTTTTGGTTCCTTGCCATGCACCACACACATAAAGTAAAAGCTATATCCTTGTAGCTTGCCAAAAGAAATTGTAGCAAAAATTTGTTACCTTTTTTATGGTGAGACACGCCAATTCTACACAATGGAGCTACATTGGGCAGCTTAGAAAATAATTGAGCCAAACCATTTTGATTTTGCCTTTAGTTTTGCCCATCCATTCCATTATTGGTATAGGGTAATGAATTTTGGCTAAACCAAAAAATGTCAGCTAGACCGAATCATTTGTCAGCTGTTTCTATTAAAGTATATACTTAGGCTGGTCCTCGGATTAATATCTCATTATTCTGACAAAATACCCTGAAAATTCCTATGCAGGAAACGTATATAGTGGACACACTTCTCTTTACCATGAATGAAGATTTCTACAGAACAGCTCCTCTAGAATTACTTCACACAGAATTCACTAAATCTGAGCCTTTAATTGTCTCTCAATTTCGGAGCCTTTAATTGGTTCTCAAAACAGTAGTGATAGTGCTACATCACCAGTGTGTTTCTAAGAAAGAGAGTAGGAGAGATGCAAAGTTTTGAACTCTACAAAACAGCAACATTAGAGAATCTTGATCTGAGGTTCTACAAATTGTCAAAAAACTTCACACTTTTCAAGTTGTCTCAAAAGCTCGAAGCACATTTTCAAGCGATCAGCTTGCATCTAATTGCTAATACACTTTATAGCATGACGAACAACAGTTAAAAACCAAGCTGGTTCTTTGGTTGCAATCTTAATGAAATGAGCTTACGAGGCCACATCACTAATATCAGATGTTGGATCCTATCCTATCATTCTGATTCTAAAATGGCATATTGATGCACTTGATCAAGGGGAAAAAAAAAATGCAAGTGAAGCATGATAGTTTGATGCTGCCAATCATATACATTTCAAATCTGCTTCCTTGAGGAAGGATCTAGATAAAGACTACACTGCAGCATGCCAGGGATCTTCAATAAAATTTAAAGTTTCCGATAAAACGGCTGTGGATGTTAGTTAATATATTTCACATGGGAAAAAAATTCAAAACACACCACAGATTCACAGAATGTAGATCTTAGCCCTGCATAATGTGTCCAATAAAAACAGTAGCGACTGCTAGAAAGGTCCCCTGATGGTATTTTCTTTAATTTTTCAAATTTATTACAAATTAAAAATTCAGACATCCACACTCCCCAAGGTGGAACCCCAAAAGGCAAGCAGCATAGAAAACTAGGAATTTAGTCCATTTCAGGGACACTTCACTCTGTTGCCATGGGTTCTCATTTCAGTGTAGCACTTGCCACACTTTTCCTGGTTCCCATATGTTCCTGGTGGAACACATTTGCATCTGTCACAGCATGTTATGCATGCTCTTGCACACAGTCTTTTCCTTGAATGTAAACTGCACCTCTTATCACACAGGGGGATGCAGTCTGCCCGGAGAAATAACCATAACATTGTCAGAACAACAAAGATCCAAATAAAGATGAGCGAGGAGCTAAATTAAATGGGAAATCAGTGCTACCTGCTCGTGTTCTCACTGGTGGCATCGGTGGAGCAGCCGGTGCCTTAACTGGGGGAGGAGGGGCTACTGGCTCCTTGACAGGTGGAGCAGGAGCTACCGGAGCCTTAACTGGCGGAGCAGGGGCTACCGGAGCGCTGACAGGTGGAGCAGGGGCTACTGGACCCTTGGCAGGTGGAGCAGGAGCCACTGGAGCCTTGACAGGTGGAGCAGGAGCCAGTGGAGCCTTGACAGGTGGCGCAGGAGCTAGCGGAGCCTTGACTGGAGGAGCAGGAGTTGGTGCTTGGACAGGGCTCTGGGGTGGAGCAACCTTGACATAAGTGGCCTGAACAAAACATAAAATTTGACATTTAGGCAATGTAAGTGCTTAACAAGTTCCAAAAAAATAGGAGGGGTACAAAGGTATGGTTTAATGGTATCCAATCAAACATATAATTTTTGCAGCTTCTGGTTGCATGTGCCTGTGAACAAGGAACCACATTCCCACCATTGCACAACCCATGTGTCTTTGGCTCCAATAACAAAAGCTACTTTGCCAGATGTATTAGGTCATTTTTCTTCCTCTCCTTTCTCACCCAAGAATCATTTTTTTTATTTTGAGCATTTGATTAAATAGGAATACATCCTTAAGAGACAGGGTGTCTCACAAAATCTAAAGTCTCAATGGTTGACCTGTGTTGCTTATTTTAATTTGCCATCTTTCTACTTTGTGTATTTGAGAACCATAAAAATTGTAGAATTGAAACTGAGTTGAAATTCATTGGTTCAAGTTTGGATTTCTGAAGACTCGATTAGCAAACTATAACTCATATTGTTTTTAGGGCTTCGTATCTTTGCACATTAAAAAGAAAATATTAACAAGAAAATCAAGCCAGACATTGTTCCTAGCATTACCTCCTTGAGAAATTCCTCATCATTAGATGAAACCTGCGAGAGCCAAAAAAAAGGTTTACAGGTATTAGACTCATTGTTGCCATGATGGGTGTCTGTGTGTGAACATTGTTGTGGAAACAATGGAAGGACGTGTCTTCTTCAGAGTGCTTGACATTGGATTCCCCAAATCTTGTATGTGTCCTCTTGTTTTCAACCAAAGAAAAGAAAGTCAAATTTAAAAGGAAAGTAAAGCCAAACCCTTGTAGTAAGTAGAAGAGAAGAGATCAACAGGAACAGCATTACTTTCAATGCCATTGCTAGACGGCAACCGCAGTAGGCCAAGAAGAGTAAAGAGAGTTAGCTGCTGCCTGCTGGGTGCATTGAGCTGAAGGATGAAACTATGGTATAAATAGAGTTGAAGGAGTGAAAAGTAATTACAGTTCGGTCTGGGCTCAAACCAATCAGTGTCAATGCCAGCTTTTCAATATCAAGATATTGGCAATGGCTAGCTGTGAATTTTTGAGTTCAACCCACATGCCTGAATAATTGTGTCTGCTAAACTAATATATCTTCTCATTTGAGTGTGTATTTGGTATAATTTATTAACCGGCACACGAGGTTTGTTTTTAAAAACATGGGCCCAACACTGCATATCTATTATGGCTTCACAAATCATGAAGCATCCTGCCTTATGGGTCCATGCACTACACAATAAGACCTTGTGGTAGGGGATGGGCTAGCAGCTAGCTAGCTAACTTCTGTCACTTCACTTCCCAAGTCAACAAGACAACCCATGGGACTCCACGCAAAGATTAAAGCTGAAAAATATGACATTGACGTCGGGAGAGTCCCAACTCCTTGGATCTCCTCCGTTACTCCTTGGGTCATGAATCTTTCCTTCAAATTTTAACTGGATGGAATCACGGATGAAGCGGGATCAAAATCTTAATAAAATATAAACAGTATGAGAAAAAAACCTACGTTTTTCTCTCTCTTGGAAATGCAGCTAATCACCCTCACTCTTCTAAAGGGCTGGACAATAAAACTTAGCTTTCCTCCTAGAAGGAAATAACCCAATAATTAGAAGTGGCACAGTCCTTTATGCTGTGATAAATGAACTGTTCCTCTGCATTAATTTTCTGCAGCCTTGTATTTATTGTCTGCATATTGAATAATTGTGATGGTGGTTGCGGTTATTGCAGCTAGATTAACCAGAGGGATATGTGACTTGTACTATACTGGTACTGATTATTGAATGTGGGGTGTGTTTTGTAAAACAGTCTTTACTACAGTTGTTTCCTGCTAAGGATAGAAGTAGAACAGTGTAGAAATTTGTATTAAAATGACCTAAGCCAGAATCCTCGGTGACAACCAGCCTAGTGTTTTCCTAAAAACAAACATATGGGTACCATGTCAGTGGGGTTATATATTTACACTGCATGTGATGTCACATGCCAGCAACATCAGTCAACATGACAAATCAAGTGAGTTATATTGGCTTAGATTTGGTTTGTGAGATCCTTAAAGATTTTTATGCCCTTAGCGTTCTAGTTTTTTCCTATTTTATTATTAAAAATAAATAAAATATTAAATAATATTTTGATTGAGAAAAAATTTTTCAAACTAATACTCACATAATCTCGCAACTTGATGCTGTGAGATTTAAACTGATGGACCGTTGGAAAGGTGATGCGTGGCACGGAGGGGAACAAATCTCGTAGCCAGCGAAAAGGTGACGCGTGGTGAAATCTCGCAGCACCAAGCTGCGAGATTTGTCTTTGAATTGGCCTGGAGAGGACGACATGCCTCCTCCAATCATCCAGTAACTCCCATCTCCTCGCCACCGGTCGTACAGGCAGAGTACGTGTTCGGCCCGTCAACGCCTTATGCGTCTTCCACTATAGCTGATATTGTCGGATCATCGAGTAGATCGGCTGATGCCCTATCCGACTCTGCTGCTACCCCATCGATGTCATTTTTATTGGACGATCTTTTCGATGGGGTGGAGGTTGATGCACCCCCTATGTCGCCTCGTTCTCGTTCCGAGACAACGTATTAGTTCTCACCGCGTGCGCTCCGCATGGATACTGATTATGCAGTACCTCTTGGTGGAGGGGATCCACATTCAAGACAATGGGGCAGGACACCTGATGCTATTGACTAGCAAGGAGAGGGTAGACGCAGACGGCAGCCACCACGACCCCGTAGACGACCTCGCTGTGGCACAGACTAGTTTAGCTTTATTTTCATTGCATTTGATTTGTATGTATATCATTGATTGTTTTGATTTCATTTGTATAATATTAATTATTTTTTTATTCTTTTGCATATATCCTTGATTATTTTTATTTCACTTGTATAATATTTGATTATTTTTAATTTCATTTTTATAGTCATATGTCTTGTGCATACTTCATACTCTTGAAGTTTATTTATATAATTTTTCAAATTAAATTGAGATGAATAAAATAACTTTTATTTAACTAAACGGTGAAAGATTCGACCTTTGTTCCAAAGAATTAAATACTGCCAAATATAAAAAATGACACATAACAGTTATATATATGTTGCAACATGCAAATTGCGGAAGCCTTCACCCAAGATGACAATGGATAACAAATTTTTGTTATTTTAAGTTTGAATGGTATTTCTAAATTTGATTAACTAGTTTATTTTGGCATGAATTTGAACCTAGAAATTGTAATTTGAATACTGAACAACAAATTGAATATTGAAGATATGATTGCCTAGTTAAGTTCATTCCTGAAATTGAATAATATTTTAGTGCAAAATTCGTATCGCTAAAATTTGTATGGTATTTGGTTAATGGATTTTACTCTTGACGATGTATTTAGTGTCGTGGGCAGTCAAAGTAAGATTACTTGTGTATTAAAAAAAAATTAGAAAGATGCAATGAGAGTGAGATTATAGGTTGAATTTTTGAGCTATTAGAAGTTTTATGGGTTTATGAACAAAAGATTGGTGAAAAACTTGTTTTGATATAAAGTTTGATTTTATGATTTTGTTACCAAAATTTAGTTGTGTAATTTATAGAACATGTAATAGACTATAATAGCTTTATTTTGATTAAAGGCTTTTGTTACTAAAATTTTTTGTCCTTTTTTTCGTAACAAATCATTGCAAAAAATTTACAAATTTTCTTACGCATTATGGAACAATACGTCAAGTGACATGAATGACATTCTTAAACTATTTTAATTTTGACTCTCCTTATAATAATTTTATTTTGACTTATGCACGAACCAAAATGGTCATAATCAATTCGAGTTCTTGATATAATTTTTTTTTTCATGTATCAGTAATTTTTTTTTTTTTTTATAAAAAATCAAACTAATTTTAAACCCTAACTCTTAATTTACTTAAATCAGGAAAATAGTCCAATAGCTTAAACTTCTAATCTCAATTGGATTTTAAATTGATGAAACACCAATGAATTTTTAAACAATACCTTAAATTAATCCATATATTATATTGAGAGATATATAAATATATATAATATATATATTATACATAGATATCATTAAAAAAAAATGTATACAAATCTCGCAACTTGATGCTGCGAGATTTCGCCACGCGTTACCTTCCCGCTGGCTGCTCCCTTTAAATCTCGCAGCTTGGAGCTACGAGATTTGCTAGCCTCCGTGTCACGCGTCAACTTCCTGTTGGCTGCTCGCTTTAAATCTCGTAGCACCAAGCTGTGAGATTTGCTTCCTTCTGTGCCACGTGTCTCCTTCCCAACGGTCCATCAGTTTAAATCTCGCAGCATCAAGCTGCAAGATTACGTGAGTAATAGTTTGAGAAATTTTTTCCCAATCAGAGTATTATTTAATATTTTATTTATTTTTAATAATAAAACGGCCAAAAACTCCTTAGTGTCCCATCTCATGTTTGTTTTAGGGCCGGAAAGTGACTTGGTGGTAATATTGCTTTTCATAGAACTCTATAAGCCAAAACAAATTAAAACGTTCTCATGAGATATACATCTCGTTCTCCAAAATATGATTCATGAAATCTTTCAGTTTAGGGGCATCAGACATCTTAGATTCTGGTTACCAAACAGCGGTGCAGCGTTCATAAACAATAACCCGAAAAACAAAAAATGGTCGAATTTAGATCAACGACTTCCGTTCTTGGATCCTCAAGAGTGCACATACTTGATTGGGGAGTTTTTTCCATTTTATTATTAAAATAAATAAAATATTAAATAATACTCTATTTGGGTTTCCAATATGATGCTCACGTAATCTCCAAGTTTGGTGTTGCGAGATTTAAACTTTCGGCACTTCTGATGGTGATGCATGATAAGGTGCCTAAATAAATCTCGCAGAACCAAACTGCGAGATTTAAAAGTCCAGCGCTTCTGGTGGTGACGCGTGGCAAGGTGCATAAACAAATCTTGCAGGACCAAGTTGCGAGATTTGCTTCTTATTCAATTAATCTCGCAGGTTCTTCCTGCGAGATTTACCAGACATGTATATTTAAAATTAAAAAAGCTTTATACCCTATTAAAAAAATAAAATATTTTAATTCGAAGTTAATAACTCAAAATGTGTTTTAAACTATAATTATAAAAAAATTATAAAATATTTTTCCAAGGAAGGCTTTTGAATATACTTCTCAATTTTTTGGACAATTGAATTAGTAATTATTTGAAAAAAAAATTCAAAAAAATAAGTATTTTTTAAAAATAAATATACTAAAAATACTTATAATAAATAAAATTATTTTTAGATTAATATTTTTCTAGATAAGTATTTTTTGTAAAAAGTTCTTTTCGTTGGAGCATAAATTATTTAAATCTCAAGAAGGAGTTAATTTTTTAATTCATAATTAATTTATAAAATTTAAATTTTTAGAATTATTTATTCATAATTATAAACTATTATCGTAAAATTGGAGTATTAATAAAAAGAACTTGATATTTATAGACATTTTAAAAACAATTTAGTGATAGATATTTACAAATCTAATTTTACTTAGTTAAAAATGCGCCCCTAGTTAAATAAAAATGAAAAAAATTTATTTCAACTTATTTGAGTGGATAAAATCCTTAAAAATCATACTTCACTCGATCTAATATATATATACATATATATATAGTCCATACTCAAAATAATTTTTTATCTATTATTTGTCATAAACTCATAAAAAGCTCATTATTATTTGTTTTATATTGTCAAGATAAATTAAAACCAAATTTATAATTAGTCTACAAACCAATCAACAAGTAGTAATTAAGTGATCTAAATACACTTAGGAAAATAATAGGTTAGTACTGACTCTATGAAACAAAAGTTATTATTATCACCTCCAACAATTTCAAACACTTTTAGATGTTGTGATACCAAACTTAAAAAAATAAAAATTTTCTATCCATTGTCATTTTGTGTTAAGGCTTCCGCACTTTACGTATTGCAACATATATATAACTGTTATGTTTCATTTTTTAGATTTGGCCGTATTTAATTTTTTTGAGCAAAGGTCTAATCTTTCACTTTTTAGTTAAATAAAAGTTATTTTCTTCATCTCAATTTAATTTGATTTTTATATTCACTTGAGTTAATTTTGAAATCCATTAATTTGTACGGTAGTTGGTAAGTCAAATATCTTGCCAAACAAATTTTTTTATTGGACCAAAAAAAACTAGTCACACAAAAACAAACAAACAACTAAGAATAGATAAATAAATCAACTCAAAGACCAAGTTCAAGAGTATGAAGTGTGCACAAGACACATGACTATATAAATGAAATGAAAATAATCAAATGCTATACAAGTGAAATGAAAATAATCAATGATATACAAATGAAATAAAAATAATCAATGATATACATACAAATGAAATGAAAATAATGCTAAACTACTCGGTGCCGCAACAAGGTCATCTTCGGGGACGTGGTGGCTGCCGTCTGCGTCTGCCATCTCCCTGCTGGTCATCTGCATCAGGTGTCCTGTCTCGTCATCTTGGATGTGGATCATCTCTACCAAGAGGTACTGCGTAATCATCATCCATGCGGAGCGCACGCGGTGAGAACTGATATGATGTCTCTGGACGAGAACGAGCCGGCATAGCGGGTGCATCGACCTCCTCCTCATTGAAAATGTCTTCCAATAAAAATGACATCGATGGGGTGGTAGTAGAGTCAGATGGGGCATCAACTGGTCTAGTGGACGATCCCGCAATATCAGCTGTAGTGGAAGGCACATACGGTGCTGATGGACCGAACACGTACTTCGCCTGTACAACCGATGGCGAGGAGATGGGACTCACTGGATGACTAGAGGAGGCATGCCGTCCTCTTCGTACTGGAGCTGGTCGACCTCCTCGTGCTAGTATATCAAGTTGAACAGCTGGGATTCGTCGACCGTCCTCATGGACAAGGTCCAATATAGCACTCATCAATCGATGGATAGAAGGATCTGACGAGATCTGATTTGCCTCATATACTATGTCAGCTTGCAGGATATGAAAATATTTGGTTAATTCATACAAATCATAGCGTACACATAACAAAATGAATTTTTGGTTAAAGTCTTCTTACGAGGCTCAAATATACAGTAGCAGTCTTGTCGACGAAGCGGCGTGTGATGGACCTATTCCAAGTGAAGTATGGGTCATCCAGACGCATCAGACCGTCCTCCGCCATTCCTAGTATAATGTACTCTCGCCGATGCTCCCACACAGTAACGAATATCGTTTGCGTAGTCACCTAGTCCATGACCCCTCGAAGGTGCCCATCCATGCCGTGGAAATCATCCTCAACTATATCTACCCCCGACATCAGAAAGTAGTCGGGAATGCCCTGTCGATACCCGAACTGCCGCATGACTCGGTCGGGGAGATACCACTCGATAATATGAAAGCATATAAGTGGCACTTAGGCTACCCACAGGTCATTCCCAACTGCATAATCAGGGGGTAGGTTGGCTAGAATCTCAGCCGTGTAGGGCCTCCATTGGAATTGCACTTAAACATAAACAAAAGTTTAGTAAACTATACATAACTGAAAGAAAGAAAGAGAATACTATGTCCTATACTTTAATTGGACTATACCTCATGCTCCCGGTGCATGTCCAATTTGAACCTGTACTAGGGCAATATGCGTATCACAACGATCGGTGCCCTCAAGTCGTCCCTCCATTTGTATAAGATGAAACGTAAGTTTACAAATGTAACGACTAGTACTACGAATTAGTATCCGTAGTACTTATAGAATGAATGAGGAGGGATCTATGATGTACGTACGAACTGATATACGAGTGGGAGTGGGTCAACCAGACGACCGTTCTAACCCCTCTGAATATGTAGGAAATGTAAGAACTCGAACCATGGTATGTGGATTTAATATTTGAAAGAAAGGTAAAGTGGTAATTTGGGCAAGCTTCGTCGACGAAGCTAGAGTTCGTTGCCAAAGTCCCTTCTGTTCTTGGTGACGAAATTCAGAGGCTAGTCGACGAGGAGAAGCCGAGAGATTTCGGGAAACCGGGGATCTCAGGCTCGTCGACGAGGCCACCGCTTTGTCGACGAAGGTAATGGCGGACTTGTAATGACCCGATGAATAATGATATTTAAATAATAAAAAGAAAGGGAAATGGAAACCGAAAACAGAAGAAGGCAATTGAATTCGTCGACGAACGCGATTGCATTTTGGAAAGGAATTAATCCCGAGGAATTTTTCAGCTCCTCATCGACGAATACAGGGGACTCGTCAACGAGGATGGGATTCGTCGACGAAAATATAATTGGGCTCATCGACGAGGTGACATGGCTCGTCGATGAGGAAATACCGAGAGGATAATTTTGGGGTTTCTGAATTTCGTCGACGAAGGGGAGAGTTCATCGACGAATTTTGTATTGACCTCATCGACAAGGTGACGTGGCTCGTCGACGAAGGCCACGGTTTAAATAGGCCTAAAGTTCATTTTCGGTTGAAATTTTCTACGCAGATCCTTTCTCTCTCCTATTCTTCGGTCCCTCCTCCCTCTCTCTTTGATTTCGGGACGGATTTCCACCTGTTTGACAATCTGAAGCCACCATGACGCTCCTAGGAAAGTTCTCTGCAAGTCTGCTGGAGCGGATTGTCGGTGGGGCTAAAGTGGAAACCATCCCAAATCTAGGGTATGGTTTTCTATTCAGTATTTGGATTTTTGGCAGTTGTAGAAAGTGTTATACGCTTAAAAATACTGAACTTTAGTTCTGGAGAATGTTGTTACCAGGGTGTTGAGTTGGGAACCCTGCGGGTGTGGGACAGATTTTCTTAGGGGCTTTTCAGGAATTAGGTAAGGGGATAAACTAAGCTAGTATTTTATGAAAAATATGTATATTGTTATAACATTTGGTTTCAGGAAAATAAATATATTTATATATGATTTATATTTGGGAAAATACTGTTAAAATGATGGTATGTTGAATATGTGAAAAACCTTTTAGTGTGGCATGGATAGAAATTGTTTTGAAATACTGTTTTTCTGGAAATGTGATTATGATACGAATTTTTATAATGGAAAAACCGGCATACGGGCTGAGATTTTTATATGTTTTGCCGCGCATACGGGCCGTGCTATGAATGTGATTTGCTAGCGTACGGGCTGTGATATGATATGATTTTCTGGCGTACGGGCTAAGCTATGGATGTGATTTTTCAGTGTACGGGTTGTGCTTTGATTTGCCGGCATACGAGCCGAGCTATGATAAAATGTGTAATACCAGCGTACAAGTCGATGATTTTCATGATATACGTATATATGCAAAATGACATGATTAATTTGATAATTAATGATATGAGATATCCATGTATCACAGTTTCAGTATATGTTATATAATATCAGAACCTGGTTGGCTTGGTCTAGGCTAACACTTGCACGGTACCGTTGCTGTGTCCATGGTCATCGTGATTATGATATCTGTGTTAATGCCGCTGTACGAAGTGGTGTGAGATTGGATGGTCGATATGGTTTTTAAAAAGTGTGTGAGCACCCCTGGTGTATGGACCAGGTCAGGCAAACCCATCAGACTTATGGACTGTACTTTTGACTTGGTAGTGGTCGGCCAACCATTGTTAGGTCCCGCCTTTCGGGCCACACAACCTAGTCATGTGAGGGTAATACATGACAACAGCCAACTAACCTACTAGTAATGTTTTTGTATTATTATTATTATTATTATTATTATTATTATTATTATATGAGATGAAATATGTTTATGAAAATGCAGTATGTTCTGCCATGTTTTGATGATATATATGTTTTCCCATATTTGACAAAACAATTACTGAATATGTTCTGTATGGTATATGTATAACAGGGAATACTCGTGTTGCCACACACTGGTATTAGTTTATTTCCCTTACTGAGAGGTGTCTCACCCTAAAATTTTATAAATTTTTCAGGAGTCCCTGATAGGAGAGCGGGTAAAGCCCCACTGATCTAGCACGGTAGATCTGCCCTTCTAGAAGGGTAAGTATTTTGATAGGGTTAGATGTATTTTTTGGAAATGGCCCTAAGGCATCCTTTTGGGTTGAGTGTTGTGTATATATGTATACAGTGATTGTAGTAACTCTGGTATTGTGATGTATAATATAATGAGGTGTTTGTGATTTATGTTTTTTGCTACTTAGGTTTCCATTATGTGTTCTGATGTATCCTTGGTACCCACGGGTCCAGGAGGATTATGACCTGCTGAGTTGGGATTTGTGATATTGATATTTAAAAAAAATGTGGAAATTAAGCAGGTCGTGATAGGACTCGTCAATGAGGACGCCAATTCGTCGACGAATTCACCCGAGTCAAAGGGCTATAAATATCCAAAAGGGTTGCTTCCAAGCAAAGTTTGCTTAAAAATCTCTCACTCTCTCTCTAAAACTTGAAGCTCTATCTATCTATCTTGATTTCTTCGCCGTTTGTTGCTTGATTCATAAATCGGACGTTACTGTGAGGATCAGGGAAGGATTCTCTACGCTTTTAGCAGATTAGAATTTCATTTCGAGCGATTTTGAGTTTCAAGCTAAAATCGAGGTAAGGCTCGGTTTCCGTTTTTGATTAAAAATATAGGTAGTAGTATGAATTGTAAGCATGTATTGTACTGTGGTTTGTAGGTTTTGGAGTCTCAGTTCGTAGTTTTGGGGACCGTAGAGTTCATAATTGGAATTCAGGTTAAGGTAAGGGGATTTAGTTTATATCAATTTATTTCCGAAATCAGGATGGTAAGCTTGTAGGCTATGATTATATGTATGTTTTGGTAACTTATTTGGGGAAATCTATCAAGTGAAATACGGGATTTTTGGGTTACAATTTTAGGGAACATTTGGGGATTTCGAGTATCATCTCTGCTTTGTTTGGAAAACTATCTGTTTTGTTTAAACTGTATTATTGAGATGACTGTTATCCATATATGTATAAAACGGTATACTTGAATTGGAAACGATATGATTTTTCGTAAACCAAATAAGTGTGGTATGTATGGTTGTATGTAATTGTTCCAAGTATTTTGTAAAACAATTATGTGGTGGCTAATTACCGTACGCTGATATGTATAGGAGTGTGAGCTCCAAAATGATTCTAGGTTTTGTGAAATCGGTTAGTGGCAGCTAATTACCATACGTCGAAATAGTTATGTGGCGGCTAATTACCGTATGTTGTGCCATGTATCGGTGTGAAAACCGTGGGCAAGAGTGTCTGACTCTATATCCGAGGGTGTGAAATATCACTACGTATCCCAACTGGTCACCGAGGGGTGTGAGGTACACTGTATTGGCAATGTAATCACTGTGAAGTTTCGGGTTTCATGGAGTAGTTGCGTGTTGGCAATGTAATCATTGTGAAACTTCGAATTCATGGAGTAGTTGCATATTAGTGTAAGCTACATCGTATTGGCAATGTAATCGGTGTGAAGCTTCAGGTTTCATAGCGTAGTTGCGTATTAGTGTGATGACACTAACCGTATGTTTTGGATATCGTATGTACTGGAATGCACTTGTGAAAATACTGGAACTGTATGGAACTATATGGGAATGTTTTCAAACTATGTCGTATTGTATAATGTTATGTTTTACGTAAAATAACAATGGTATGCCACACACTGATATAACCTGCTTTTTTCCTTATTGAGAGATGTCTCACCCTAAATGTACGTACAATGTTCTTAGGTCCATCAGGTAGCCGTATTTAGCATCCTAGCAATCGGAAGCAGGGGTATCATTAGCTGCTGTTAGTACCTGATTAGGTACGAGATTTTGTAACCGGGTGGTCGTGATGGTTTTTGTAGACACCCGGAGTATGTACGGTATTTATGGGATTGTATACTTTAGTATTGTATGGGTTTGTGTATCCTAACTTTGTACAGACTCTGGTATGGTATGTATTATGGATAGATGAAACATTTTTCACTATGTATTAGATGAGTATAGATGTATATGTATATGTGTATAGGGCATTCGCATACCCTACGGGGTTGGACCCTTTTACTATGTTGTATCATGTAAGTTTTAATTGATATAGAGACATGTTAGGTTACTTTAATCACACTTGGGACCCATCTGTGGGTTCGGGGCGTGCCAGGAAACCTCGTCGTATAGGAGCTAAGGACTGAAATCTCTCCCATGCCTAAACCTGTAGTAGGCGAAGTGGGCCAGCAATCTATCTCTTCGAGTGGTGAGCGGCGCGACACATCTCCCTGTAAAGCCATGCCAAAGTAGTGGACCCCCAACTATATGAGCGATTCGCACTCAAGTCTGTAAGGAGTGGAAGGAACATCATATGCGTATAGCTGCCTGAAATGTCACAAAATATCACCCCAGATATCAAACGCAACAAGTGGGCTCGTGCGTGGTTGGCTATAGTCTGTGCATCTACATCTGTTGGGAGTTGACGAAACACATCCCCCTCGAGGAACTGCATACGGATGCGTGCACCAACCAACTCGCTGTCAGGTGGCACGACTCCTAACAAATGCTTGCATAGAGTACGCAGGGTGAGTCGTCCCTGACAGTCTGTAGGTCCCTTTATTGGTTCGATAGTATGACCAGTGATGGGTCGCCCATCAATCGGCAGCCCAAACAAAATGGCGACATCCTAGAGTGTGACGGTCACCTCCCCACGAGGTAGGTGGAACATGTGCATCTCGGGTCTCCATCACTCCACCAAAGTTGTGACGAGATGCAATCCAGCTGGATATGGGCAATCCGATAAATACCATAAAATCCTGCATCACATATCAGGCGGACGATGTGGTCGTCTGCCTCCAACCATCACTCCACAAATTGCGTACCCCCTCGGCAGAACAAGGGGTCGATGGGCCCATCGGCCCACACTCAGCTGGCTCGGTGATCATCGCCCTTCGTCAAAACGCTCGGATCAGACGGCCTTGGATCAACCCTACAAAATGCACCATCGCAATACAATAAATATATACAAAAGAAGAAGTGTACTAAGAGTCTCAAACTACCTACGAAGTCAATGCGATGGTCCAGCTGCATCCTCAGATTGGGTCCTTCTCGGACACCTTGTGCGGTTATATCCTTCTTGATGACATATGCTGCACGTTCTCCTCTTCTTACCTTCCCTTGCGTCCATCTCATTGTGTATACGAGAGCTCCTAGGCCGACCTTTATGTCGAGTATATGCAGGATTTGTTTGTATAGTCGGCAATGAGGATGCTGGCCAGTACGCCTCGTGCATAATTAGATGAAAATTCGCAGCATATGTTGCATAGTGCTTGGTAGTGCTCCAACATGATTCAACGTACTGCATAGCATTCAGCCGTGTCTCTGCACATGCAATGAGAAGGTGGGAGCATGGAAAGTGTAACGCTTGCTACTTCCCACATAAGCATTCGCACCTATCCTGAATGGTTAAAGTTTGGACGTTGTTTCCTTTATGGGGTCCCAACTGCGCGGTTGTGATGCTAAAAGTACCCCTAGACCGGTTGAACATCGTGACTCTATGTACGGTCACCTTCAACTTCCTTTTTTCCATTGTTAGCAACATATGGGGAGTGAATGCATTTCCTTCTAATATTGCGTTACGAGCAGCCTCCCATCGGCTGTTGAAATAATGTGCAACGCAATAAAATGTCAGTTGCACGAGGGTCGTGATTGGGAGGCTACGAGTGCCCTTCAGGGCAGCATTGAAACATTTCACGAGGTTAGTTGTCATGTTCTCATACCTTATGCTACCGTAGTGGCACTGAGTCCACATATGAGGAGGGATTTGATCAAAAAATGACTTCGCAGGTTCCCCATCCTCACTGAATATCCTCTTCATCCATAGGTTAAATTTTCTTACCTGATGCTCACTTCCTACTCGCTCAGCCATACACTTAAGATTGACACTGTGCACTTTCGTGCTAAAGTTGCTGACCACGTGTCAAAGGCAGAATCGGTAGTGGGCACGTGGTGCTTGCCAATCGGGATTACACTGCACTGTAGCGAGAATTCCTGCATGATGATCTGATAAGAGGCAAATGTCATCCTTATCAGTAATAGTACAAAGACAACACAGAAACCAATTTCATGTGTCTAGAATTTCCTTTTGAATAATAGAAAATGCAAGGAAAAATATTTGCCTATTTGCATTCGGGCACATCGCAATTAGGAGTTTACCCTTGTACTTACCATACAAGTGTGTCCCATCCACACATATAACAAGAGAGAAGTGACGAAAATCTTGAATAGATGCTGCGAACGCCCAAAATACAAATACAAATGTTGCAGTGTGCTCGCTACCTAGAATAGGAGTCCACCTCCACTTGACAATAGTACCAGGATTGTACGCGCACGTGACTTCCATCCACTTAGGCAAAGTTTGATAAAACATCTCCCAATCGCCGAATACTTGGGCAATTTCCTTCTGTTTTCCTAACCAAACCTTCTTATACGAGATCGAATAGCCAAAGTGATGATTTATGAACTTTTTCAATGTAGTGATTGATGTCGACGCATCACCCTTGATCATATTCACGATCTCCTTAGCAATGAGGGACGACGTAATTGGTTATGGTCCTGCTTGAGATGTTCATTCAAACACTTATACAAACCACCATATTGGGTGATTTCAAATAATCAGTGTTTTGTCCGATACATTGCACGCACCCTCCAACCGCAATCAGAGTTCTACACCTAATAACCCATAATAGTGGGGTAGACTGCACGATGTGGAAGTCATGGTGCGTTTGAGCGTGGTATATTTGCACTGCTGCTATTAATTGATCTTTCAACCCGAATAGAATCCCCTTACTCAGCTCAAACGATTCATCCCAATGAGTTACCCATATAGGAAGCTCCTCATCACATGACAAATCTGCAGCATCTATGTCAATTACATCGTAGATAGGAGGTTCGTCCATGAGCTGGTCGTTGTACGTGGCATCATTTGTTTCACGGGGGGTGGGTCGAAATCATCAGGGAACTCGTTCGTCCCTTTACCAGTTTCTTGCACGTATATGTCATCTTGTAAATTAACATCATTCGTGATGCTCATCCCCTCGTCTAACGCATTATTCACAATTGCGAACAACGATCTTGGACGTTCTGCTAGAACTTCTTCACAAACACCATGATCATGAT
The DNA here is from genome assembly GCF_029873635.1 of Malania oleifera. Classification (NCBI taxonomy): domain Eukaryota; kingdom Viridiplantae; phylum Streptophyta; class Magnoliopsida; order Santalales; family Ximeniaceae; genus Malania; species Malania oleifera. Next base: position 60,205,543 of record NC_080427.1, on the reverse strand, counting down.
GGGTGGAGAGGAATGCTCAGTCACTGGTTGTGACTAAAACTCAGTGAAAATCCACACAATAACAATGTATTTCAATCTAGAAAAATACAAAGGAATTTCAAAGAACAACTCTCTCTCTTGCTCTCGCTCACTGGTTTTACACTCTCAACACACCACATATTACATTACATACACACACCTATTTATAGCAAATTGTAAATCAAATAATCAACAATTGTGGGGGTAAATTGTTAGCCCTGTCATCTACACTATCTTGGCTTATATGTTTTGATGATATTAACCTAGTTGTTGTTTCTAGTATTTTCCATCCTTGTAGATCTTATCTAGTATAGGTACATAGTGTCAGATACACAGAGGTACCAAATCAGAAGCAAAGATCGGACCTAGTAGACATCAAATAGAAAAGATCCGAAGGACACTGACTTAGAAGCACCAAAGCACATCCCGGAGTTTTTATTGTGTATAAATTAATTGTAATAAGGGTTGTGTGAGTGAGTGCGTATTATAACTCCTTCGGTGTGTGTCTTGCATAATTTTTTGAGTAAGAGTTGAGCCATTGCATAAGCATACTAGGACACATGAGTTTATAGGATTGCACTAAAGACATAAACAGAAACTCACCTTCATGGCTTTTTAAGTTAAAATAAGAGTTTATCAAATGAATCCTAAAACTCAAATATGTTTTCAAAGGGACAAGTTTTTAACATCTTAGTTTTAAGAACATTTTTATACTTAGTCCCGATTGTGTTAAAAAAAGTTTAATGTCTTAAAGGTTCAAAGAAGGTCAAGTATATTTACAAAAGGACATACTAAACATATAAGATATCAAAATGAGTTTTTAAACGTGTTTTATTAATTAAAATATTTATATTCAAAATTAAACTCATTTGGACAAGTTTTAATCTTCATTAGACTTAATATATTTCATATAATTTTGTCCAAAGATGTTTTGAGTCATTAAAACACTTTTTGACAAGGAAAAACAAAGTAATCGTCACTACCGTAGTGCAGTCTTGAGTCTTGAACACCTTACGGTATTTTGGGCATAACTTTTTCTAAAAAAGTCCAAATGGGACGATCTTAGTGTCCCTGGAAAGCTAAGACAAAATACCACAACTTTAATTTTGGTGACATTTTCTGATTCAGGGACCTCGTCGATGAAATTCAAAGAATTTCGTCGATGAATTCAACGGGCAGAAGTGCACCAACAAAGAATTTCATCGACGAATTCAACGGGCAGAAGTGCACCAACGGGCTGAAAATGGCTAGTTTGTCAAATTAAATATTTTTTCTTCCCCCCAATGGCTAGTTAACAGCTCCTAAGGTTCTTGGGCTATAAATACAAACTTTTAGACTTGTATTAACATGGTTTTTACCATTGTTGATCATATTTGTGAAAAATATCATTTTATCCAAAACCTAAGCACTTTGCACGTTGCATTTTAGTTATTCTTCACAAGTGTTCAATCCTCTCTTACTCACTTATCTTGTAAGATTCATTCCTTGAGAGAATAGAGTGAGGATTTGGTTGTGTTTCATATTGGCCCATTTAAGGAGCATTAAATTGTATTTCCAATCTCTTGTAAGGTTCTTTGTGAACCATTGTTGTAAGGTTCTTTGTGAACTGAAGCGAAGGCTCTTGGTGAGCGCGGTAGGGGTTTGTTCCCAAGTGTAGGGATTTGTTCTCGAGTTGTAAGGCTTCTCCGCCTGTGAAGGAGTATCTTTAGTGGATTGTGGAATCCTTGGCTTGGTGGTAAGGCGTAGATGTAGGCTTGGTGCCGAACCACGTAAAAATAGTGGTGTTGTTCTTTCTCTCCCTTACAATCTTTATTTTATATCTTGTGAATGATTTATATTTATATTGCGATATAATTTCTTGTATCTTGTCAAGAGTTTTTATTTTGTAGAAAAATACGTATTCTGCGAAAAGAGTCTATTCACCCCCCCTCTAGACTATATACTCCCTGGCTGGGACTTCCAACATAAATCTTCAAAGGAGTTGGGCTGGTAGGTGGAGTACGTTACCTACCGACTCCAGAAAAATCAACAGCGGTGGGCTGCCGGCCATCTCCAGTCAAGTTTACTATTTCAACATCCCCTTTTAAACTTGACTCTCCTAACTTTGTCATTCTGAGCATTGTCTTCAGTCTCGCAAAAATATCATGCCTGAGTGGCTTCGTGAAAATATCAGCAATCTGATCATATGTTTTGCAAGATATCAACTCCACTTCTTTATTTTTGACATGCTCCCTGATAAAATGATATCGAGTATCAATATGTTTGCTTCTTTCATGGTAAACTGGATTTTTCACAAGTGCAATCGCTGATCGGTTATCGATGTAGACTTTTGTGGGGTTATCTTGAAGAAATCTCAGATATTTCAGTACATTCCTAATCCATATACCATGACAAACAGCTAAGCTGGCAACAACATACTCAGCTTTACATGATGATAACGTTACGATGGATTGCTTCTCCAAAGACCATGTAAATGTTATATCTCCCATGAAAAATGTGAATCCCATCATGCTTTTTCTTTCATCAAGATCTCTTCCCCAATCGCTATCTGAATAGCCGATAAGTTTGCAATCATCTCTTGATGAATAGAACATACCATCGGTGATGGTACCCTTGACATATCGGAGTATTCTTTTTGTTACATTTAGATGGGACTAGTCAGGAGTCTCTATGTACCTGTTGACAAGCCCAACTCCATAGAGTGTGTCTAGTCTGGTGCACATCAAATACCTCAAGCTTTCAACCAGACTCTTGAAATATGTGGGGTCAACATCTCCTTCCTCATTCTTTCTCAATTCCAATTCCATTTCAACCGGAGTTGTCATAGGGTTGCATTTGTCCATCCTAAACTTCTTCAGAACTTCTTTTGTATAGTGGGTCTGGGAGATGAGGATTCTCTTCTCTCTTTGCACGATTTCTATGCCAAGGAAGTGAGCCATCTGGACAATATCCATCATTTCGAATTCTTTGACCATGCTCCTCTTGAAAGCGGCAAACATCTCTGGATAGTTGCCGGTGAAGATCAGATCATCAACATATAGGTAGGCTATCAACATGCTTCCATCTGTCTCCATCTTTATGTATATCGCATGCTCGTAGGGACACTTCTCAAATCTATTCTTCTGGAAGTAGTCATCAATCCTCATGTTCCAAGCACAAGGTGCTTGCTTCAAGCCATATAGTGCTTTCTTCAACTTATACACTTTATCTTCTTTGCCCTTCTTCACATATCCAGGTGGTTGATCGATATAAATCTCTTCTTCTAGAAAACCATTCAGAAATGCTGATTTCACGTCTAGTTGGTAAATTTTCCATCCATTTTGTGCTGAAAGTGAAATTAGTAATCTGATGGTTTCAAGTTTGGCAACCGGGGCAAAAATTTCTCCATAATTAATCCTTTCTTTCTCCTTATAGCCTTTGGCGACAAGTCTTGCTTTGTATCTCTGAACTTCTCCTTGAGCGTTCTTCTTGGTCTTGTAGACCCATTTCACACCAATAGTTTTGTGGCCCTTCGAGAGATTTGTCAACTCCCAAGTCTTGTTCTTCTCGATGGATTGAATCTCATCATCCATTACTTTTCTCCATTTTTCTTCTTTGTTAGCTTCCTCAAAGCTAACCGGGTCACTGGTCAACAACATACAGTATAAAGTAACATACTCTTCTATTGGTTCTGTAGTTTCATACAGGTCAGCTAGATTTCGAGCTCCTCTAGGTCTCGTGTTTGAGATTTCACGCTCTGTTGTTGATGGAGCTTCATTCCTCTGTGATGAACCATGTGGAGGTATCTGTAGCTCGGGAACTTGTGACTCGATAGCCACTTCTCTTGTCTATGTAGGTTCTTTTCCTTCAAGTGTCAATTCCGCATCTTTGGAACATTCAGCCTGGTCCCATTTCCAGGATTCATTTTCTTTAAAGATGACATACTGACTGTGAAAGACTTTCTTGTTGATGTGATTATAGAGTCAATATCCCATGGTGCTATCACCGTACCCAACAAGGATACACTTCTCTCCTTTATCATCTAGCTTTGTCCTTCTTGCTTCCGAGATCTTGGCGTAGGTTATGAAGCCAAACACCCTAAGATGACTCACACTGGGCTTGTGAGTACTCCAGGCTTCATATGGTGCCTTTGTATCAAGACTCTTCATAGGACATCGAATGAGCAGATAGACTGCACATGACACTGCTTCTGCCCAAAAACTCTTGGGCACATTCTTATCCTTTAACATGCTCCTGGCCATGTTAAGGATTGTGCGGTTCTTCCTTTTGGCTACACCATTCAACTAGGGAGTGTGGATTAGTGTGAACTGTGTTTGAATCCCTTGATGCCTAAGGAATTCCAAGAAAGCTTCATCTTTGTACTCTCCTCCTTGGTATGACCGGAGTGACTTGATGTGGTAGCCACTCTATTTCTCCACAAGAGCTTTGAACTCTTTGAACTTGTCGAACACCTCTGACTTCTTTTTCAGGAAATAGACCCAGGTCTTCCTGCTGTAGTCATCGATGAAGGTTAGGAAGTATCGATTCTATCAATTCAAAAATGGTCTTAGTGGACCACACACGTTTGTGTGTATTAGCTGGAGTGGCATGGTAGATCTCTAGTCGGCTTGTTTTCCAAAGCTATTTCTGTGTTGCTTGCTCAAAAAATAGCTTTCACATATTACATTTGGATGGTGGACATTGGGTAAGCCTTTCACCATCTTCTTGCTTCCTAATTGTTTCAAACTTTCAAAATTCAAATGTCCATACCTTAAATGCCATAGCCAGTCTTTGTCTCTGATGATAGCGCTCAAACACCTTAGTGTATCATGTTGGATGGCAAGCAGAAACATTCAATTTTTTTCCATTTGAACTTAAGTAACAAGTTTTCCTCGAGTGTCTATTATCACCATCTTCTTATCACTAAGGCTAATTCAGTAGCCTCTCTCCACGAGCTGTCCGAGACTAAGAATGTTAGTCTTCATATCTGACATGTAATAGACGTTGGAGATGTAAGCATGATCTCTGGACTTCTGTTTAATCAAAACATCTCCTCTCCCTCGGTCTGGGATTTTAGAATTATCGCCAAAAGAGATCTCCCTTTGAACTTTCTCATCAAGTTCAAAGAATAGGTTCTTTTTGCTAGTCATATGGTTGCTGGCTCCAGAATCAAGGTACCAAACACTTTGGTCCTGGGGAGTTGAATCGTGTGCCATCAGCATTAATGACTCTTCATCTGCATGTTCAGTTTCGGCAAGGTTAGCCTCCTCGCTAATCTTTTCTTGTTGTCGTCCCCAACACTCATTGTTATAGTGTTCGTACTTGTGGCAGTTGTAGCATTGAATGTTTCTTTTGTCTACGTTCGAGCAGTTATTGTATCCTCCTCTTCTTCCTTGTCCTCTGTCTCCTGGGATATAGTTATATTGATTGCATCCTTCTCTAGTGGGACCTCTTCCGCCTTTGCCACTTCCTCTGGAGTTAAAATTTTCATAATTTCTTCCACGGGTTCCTCGGCCTCATCCTCTTCCTTGCTGTGACGTCCCCCCTTTGTCGTATCTATCTGCAGTGAGGGACAACTTCGTTTTGAGGGCTTGCTCCAATGCTTTATCATCACTCATTCTGTTGATTTTTTGCTCATGGGCTTGGAGTGAGCCCACAAGTTCTTCTACAGACATGATTTCCAAATCTTTTGTTTCTTCCAGGGTCATAGCTATATAATCATATTTTGGATCTAAAGATCACAACATTTTCTCACAAATTCTCTCGTCATTGAGAGTCTCTCAATTTCTTCTCAATTGATTTGATACTACCATAACTCGTGTATAGTAGTCAGTAATATATTCAGTAGATTTCATTTTTAGTGATCGAACTCACCTCGTAATGTTTGAAGACGAATCTTCTTCACTTTGTCTGCACCTTTGTGTGTTCGATGGAGAGAGTCCCAAACTTCTTTGGATGTCTTGGTGGAGGCGATGATTTCGAACGTGGTCTCATCAAGGCCTTGGTAGATTATGGACTTCGCTTTGCAATCCTTCTTTCGATCGGCTTGTAAGGTCGTTCTTTGAGCATCTGACATAGATGCTTCGGCTTTTTTTGATGGACTTTCTATATACCCATCTTCAATGATGTCTATGACATCCTGAGCAGTAGAAGGGATCTCATTTGAATAGACCAGTTGTCATAATTCTCCCAAGTCAATTTTGGAATGACCGCTTGTGTAGTCTCATTAGCTATCAAATTTAATATATCAAAACAGAGATATGGGGACTGATTTTGGCAAATTTGATGTTGCCAATGTGTTCAAAAGGTCGAAAAACCTTAGGAACCGATTTTGGGTTGCAAAGAACTGGTCCAAAAATCACTAAACCGGCTATAGGAAGTTCTGGTGGTGTAAAACTGGGCCGGTTTAATTTAACGACCTTTTAAACGGTGTTAGTGCTTACCGTTAGGCTACGTGGTAGTGTCTGTGCGTGCCGCGTGTTGGCGACTGGGACGCGGGTCTAAAGTGGGTCGGGTCTCGGGTACGGAACCTGGTTGCGGTCGCGGGTTGCTAACCGGGTCAGATCTCGCCAAACGGGCGAGGAAGATGCGTGCGGGCATGTGAGGGGCGTGTAGCCAGTGGTCAGCATCATTGCCGATGCTTGCAGCACGTACCTTTGACGCTTAAGTTGTTTTCGGCGCGTGGGAGCGCGTGTGAGGGCTCCCGAAGTTCGTTTGAGATATGGTTTTCACCATTGGAATCATCTTGATGCAAATTGTTCAATGGTAGGCTCAATTTTGGATTTTGAGCAACTTCAAAACTGGGAAGAAAATTGAATTTCTCCTCTGTTCGCATCTGTTGGCGAATTTTGACGTACCTGGATGCTTTGAATCCATTGATGGGTGGAGAGGAACGCTCAGTCACTGGTCATGATTGAAACTTAGTGAGGATCAACACAATAACAATGTATTTCAATCTGGAAAAATAAAGAAGAATTTCAAAGAACAACTCTCTCTCTCTCTCTCTCTCTCTCTCTCTCTCTCTCTCTCTCTCTCTCTCTCACTCACTAGTTTTACACTCTCAACACACCATATATTACATTACATACACACACCTATTTATAGCAAATTGTAAATCAAATAATCAACAATTGTAGGAGTAAATCTTCAACGGAGTTAGGCTGGTAGGTGGAGTAGGTTGCCTACTGACTCTAGAAAAATCAATAGCGGTGGGCTGCCGACCATCTCTAGTCAAGTTTATTATTTCAATAGATTATCCGTGCCAAGAATAGGTCTTTTATACGTTTGCGGCTCAAACAACGATCTCAGACATTCGTTCAACTCCACAATAGGCATCCCACTAACATCCACAGTCATGTTTGGTTCAATACTTTCATTCGTAGTCATATTATAAGGACGTGTCTGTTGGGTGTCTTCTTCTGCTTCGACCACATGCTCGGCATACGTTCCCGTCTGCCTATCCGCGACGACACCCATGTGAGGAATGGTTTTGACATATAACTGCACAGTTAAATATGTCGTACCTACGCAACGTGCATCCAACACAATGCGCGAACTGTAATCGTCAGTTACGGGAACAACCTCATGGATGACTGTATCATTATGCCCTCGCATAGGGTATCTTGCGGTCACCCGCAATGTATATTGATCTGGATCGATATGCAAATATTTGTATATCTTCGTATACAATTTATATAATTTATACCTATGACCAATTCGAATAGGTTGAACTGGCGGACTACTATAACTAACACCAATGTCTCCGGTTATAGTGTTCTCCCCTATATACAACAATAGCGTCACCGGAGCACTGTTTGAGCTTCCTGCCATTTAGATTCGTGCTCGGGAAAGAAAAAAGACCTACGCAAAACAAAATTGTATGTATAAGTGATATGTGTTAATTGCCTAGGCGTTGCCTTTATAATTTATAATTTCAATTAAAATGTTAACATAATCATTTACTAGTTTTTAAATATTAAAATTTAAAAATTATAAATAAAAATGTTAATTAGAAAGCATTAATTAAAAATGTTAACATACTATAATTATATACCATTTTGTTGTACATTAATCATATGTTGAAATATACTAATGTGTAAAAATTTTAATTAAAAATATTAATTGAAAATTATTAGCTAATAATGTTAACATAATTTAATAATTATATATTAAGTATATTAATTACATGTTGAAATATAATAATGTATTCATTTGATAACAATATATTTTTACTACTTATAATAAAAGTGACTATCCTAATACTACTTATTTTTATAAGTACTTATATCAATTACCTTGTTCACTAAAAGATGTTAAGTATTTATTCTTAAGTGATCTGAGTATTAGATCACTTGAAATATATGATATTAGGTGCACAAATATGTCCCAAGCTGCCGAATTCGAACTGCACTAATAAATGCTTTCAAAATTGCTATAAATTTTGTAAAAAGTTTTACCATGGCTGCATCATAGACAAGATGAGATGAAAGAGAGTAAACCTCAAAAGAAAGATGGACATGGCTGATTTGCTAATAGGATTTTTGAACCTAATGGGTCTAACTTGTACATTACAAACTTGGCTGCGGGGTCTTTTGATCACCATGTTTATAATTACAAACATGAATGGAGGTAGGCACCTAACTTTGCTACTTTAGTTTTCAGACTGATAATCCAACTTGTAAATATCTAAAATTGTTCTTATTATAGCCATATAATTTCTCTTAGTGTTATGCAAATTTAAATCTCCATTTAATTGTATGAATGTAACCCCTAATTTAGACGATGCAATGTATTTCTAATTCAATAAATTTAGTATGACTTTGTATTATCTATCATATCTTTTACAAACATAGAAAAATGTAATTAGTGTTATTAAAATAGTCAAATTTTTTATTTTCTAACTTAATTTGAAGGGATATCGTTTTTTATTCCTTGGACAGAAATCATTTTAATAATATTAATTGAGTATTAAAATTGTTTATAATGTAAGAAATATTACTTACATTTACGATTAACATGTAAATATTTTCTAGCTAATTCGTGGTTACTTAAAAGTAATTTTTATTTTTGTTAAATATGTACATACAAATTTTGAATGCTTACACAAATTTTCATATAATAATTTATATTATAGTGGGCTAACACACAAATCATGCAAAGTAAACATTGGCAATTAATATAAGAAGTAATTTAATTAAACATAATCATGCTTGTTACTTAAACATTGGCAAAGAACTAATTTAATTAAATATTATCATGCTTACACAAATTGTCTGAATTATTTGTTGAAACATAATCTTGATGTTGCTAATAACATTTTTTGAATACGACATTTATATTGCACAGGCACAGAATATGAAAAAAAAATGGAAAAACGCAAATAAATGAAAACTGACATTTGGATTTTCTGAATGTAGCTATGAACCCAAATGAAACAAATCGAACTCAATGATAAAAATTCGAACTCAGTAAAACCAATCAAACTCAAGGAAATAAATTTTGCTTTACGATAAATTAAAAATACATACCTCATTTTCGAGTTTAAATAACTTTCCTCGCTTGGTCGTTCGAACGGTCACTTGCAATCTACTCCCGAACAGTCTCCTGCACTGCTGCTGTCCTTTCTGCTTGCCGTCCTCTGCGCTTGCAAATGAATGGGGAAAACCAGACGAAGCAAATCTTGCAAGATGGACCTGCGAGATTTTCCACATGTCATACGCCGTGCCATTTTCCAGGAAAATCTCGCAGGACCATCCTGCGAGATTTCTGCCACGCGTTACTAGCATACTGGGTGACTTTTTAAATCTCATAGTGCGAAGCTGTGAGATTTTCTTGACCAAGGCTTCAGTTTCCTTACGTGTGTTAAATCTCACAACATCAAGTTACGAGATTACATTAGCATCAAATTGAGAAATTTTTTTCCAAATAGAGTATTATTTAATATTTTATTTTAATAATAAAATGTAAAAAAACTCCTTGATTGGGCCTTCCAAACTTAAATGGATGAATGCAACGTGCTAAATTTCTGGACTTGGTTATCTGAATAAGAGAGCAGTTATTGTGGGGAAAAAAAAAGTGGAATTCTGCTTTTCAAAGGGATGGGAAAGTCAGATCTGCCTTTCTTCCTTTTTAGTGATAGCATTGATAGGGTCCTCACGTTAGTAAATTATTGGCGTTTAAATTGGGATTTGATTAAATGTCATCATTTTAGGTTTACGTCATCATATAGTGGAGATGGATCTAGTTCCCTAGATAACCCATCAAAGTCCAACTTCCGATTACCCACCATTTGAACTCTTCTATTAAAAAAAACTTCAAGTAGCTGCTAGCAAATTTTCCTGTCAGTGCATCTACCATCATCCATCGACTTCCCAATGGCACCGCGCCTGCCATCTTCCAACATGGGTAATGGCTTCATCTTGTGGTCCTCAATGACTAAACTATTATTATTATTATTATTATTATTATTATTACCACTTGTCATTTTTTTTTAGATTACGCACCGGATATCTATGCATCCGTTTTACGGTTCACGTGACTAATCCTATACCCCTTGAAATCGATTCCATAACTCCAAAGAGCGGATAAATTCAAGAGTTCAGGAACAGAAAAGAGTCCGGGAGCACTTGCCATCTTTATTACTATATTGTGTTGCATGTGGCTACCCAAAATTGTTGCAACTGTGTGTCTGAAGTCAAAGAAGAGGTGCTTCTTATCATAGTTTCAAGTACTGCAGGCTCATCTACCAGTGAGGAGATGTTAAAATGTTCATATTTTACTAAAATTTTCACTGGGTCCAAAAGTTCCTCACATGGTACACTGTTTTTGGGTTAGACAATATCGGGCACCTCAGCTTTCAATTAAGAGGAATTTTTATTGTTCAAGTGAAGAATGGTAAAAGATCGGAGCTGTTAGCTGTCGGGCAGATTAGGCACCCGTGCCCTGAATAGTGGACGCCATTGCATCAAAGAAAGGAAAAAAAAGAAAGAAAAGAAATGAAAGTAAAAGCTAGATACTAATTACTAGATATGAAGATACTTTTTAAGTAAAAACCATTTATTTTTTCATTCTTTCCCAATTACTGGGATTTATTACATGATGAAGCAAGAACAGGCCATAAAATCATAAATAATCAAACAGGCATGAAGTAAAATGAGAATGAAGTAGTTCAGCATATGTTATGTATACAAGAAAACTGCAGGAAGGGGTTCTGTCCATTTTCAAGGGCACCTAAATATCTGACCATGCATATTCACAGAATTCCACTGGCCGCATCTCGCCCCTATGCTAGAAGGGCCGGGCGGCACGCATTTGCACTTGACGCAGCATGCTGTGCACACTTTCATGCATGGCCTCTTCCTCCGGTATTGCGTGCACAGATCTCTGCACGGCTGCAAACAGCCTGCGCAATAGTTGAATCACATATAAGTATGGAAAATAATAGACTTTTCGGGTGATTGTATCCCGAAAGTGTCCTGGCCAGACACACAGCTGGCTGTGGGCTCTCATTGGAGTCCAGTGTCCAGTGAGACACTTTTGGAATAAAAATTTTGTAAAATACCCTACACATGTCAGTGCAGACTCACATAGAGAATTGTCACATGACGGTGGAGCCTCTGGTGCAGGTGAGTAGGCTGGAAAGGTTCCAGCTGGGGCAGGAATGGGGCCTTCCAGGGGAATCGGTGCTGAGGCCTGGGCATGAGAATGCTGTACCATTTCACCAAACTCAACACAAATCAATTTAACAATGCAGCTGAATCATTACCCAACAAAAAAGAAAAAAGAAAAAGCAAAAACAAAAACTGAATGCTTATGAGTATAGGAAAATAAAGTGAAAATGGTACATGATTACTAGATTCAAAGACCCAACTCATATTTGTTTCCTTCAATATACCTTGATTTATTTATTTATTTTATAAAAAAGGAAGAGATTTCTTTGAAGAAAAAAGAATGTGCAAAATAAAAAGCATAAGAAATCCTCCTCAGAAAAGATAAGAGAAAAGAACAAAAATAAAATCAAAACGGGACGACCAACTAACAATGCTGTAAATACGAAAAATACGTTCCTCTTAAACAACCAGTTACAAAAGCCACAACAAAGCCATATACTGAGTTCTTCACCAAATTATGGACCAAGACAACCCTTTATACCTTATTGTAGGTACATTTTAACTTTTATGCGACCTTACAATAGTAATTTGCTACTTTTTCTTAGGTGATTGAGGATATAATAGTCATGGCCAAATCTCTAGAGACATATAAACAACATCCGTTGTATACATTTTTCACATGATGTATGCAACCTTACCTTCACAATTTGAGAGGCTACTTACATGATTTGAACTAATGACATTTTAGTTTTAAGTGTAACAATTTCATCATTCAGCCAAGACACGATACGCGCCCATGCCATTAAGAGACATTTCTCTCCTACATATTTGCCTTGCAAGAGGTACTTGGCCCTAGTCCATAAAGCAGGGAGCCAAGCTAACAATATTGTTTTCTTCAAACATAATTGCACCATCTGATGCACCCCACAAAAGCAAACTAAAAATTCGTTCTCTTAAAACATGACCTCTCAACATCTTATGCAACCCATGAAATTAAGCAAACTAAAAATTTATTGTAATAAATACTGAAAAAGCATATAAGGAAAAAGCTATATGCACGTATGAGAGAGAGAGAGAGTCTTGGTACCCTGGTTGTGACTAGAAGAGAAGTGGAAAAGAAAAAGAAAAGAAATTTCAAAGCCATTGCAAAGCAAAGAGATTGTTTAAACAACCAAAGAGAGGATAACAGTTTCGTTAAGTGTCAAGTGACGAATGAAGCTGAACAAAGCAGTGGTATATATAGCAGGAAAGGTAGAGAGAGAGAGAGGGAGAGAGAGAGAGAGAGAGAGGGCATTACGGGCAATTTAGTAATTTTCATAATAAAAGTCAGCCCTTGAATTAATGTGGAAGTCATCTTCCTCAGATGGACACTATATCAGATCCAAGCAAGCCATTCTTGACAGAGTTTAGGATCCAAATTCACCTGGTTCAATGGATTTGTCTGCTAAAATAATATTATCTCCTCCCATTGCGGAATGTATTACCAATACTTTTATCGACACTGCACAAGCTTCAAGTTTTTTGCCTTCCACAACTACGTCGCACAAAGTTCAAGTTTTTTGCTATCCCTGCACAACTTGAATCAGTGCTAGCTCATTTTCACATTTTTTTTCTATCTAATCTCTCTGCTGCCGAGGTTCTAGCTGGCATACTTGCAAGTTAATTTTCAAGTAATCGTGCAAACTAATCAATTTTCATCTAGCTCAATGACAGAAGAAAGATTGGAAGTGGGTAAACTGAAGTTCAGAATTTGGAAATTGTAAATTATGCACTTCAAAACTTCCTTCTTTCGGTGTTGGTCTGAGGGTGGGGGATGCACCTCCCAGTTCACTTAAAAAAGAATGATCTTGAAAAACTATGTTTGGGAACAATCAGTAATAATGTGCAATAAGCCAATAATTAAAAATTTGAGTGTTGATAGATGCTGTTGAAATATTTTCTAACATATACGATTTTATAGGTTTTCAAAGTTTTAAATTTATGAATTTTTTAAAGCATTCATAAGAAGTATTTAATATTATGTGTGTTTGTCTCACATTGAAAAAAGTAAAAATGGAAAGGACATTAATAAAAGACAAGGTGGGATAATTTCTTAAAGTTGGTTAAGATTTGAACAAATGCAATCTTTCGGAAAAGGAACAATTCTGTCTTTCTAAATTCACAAAATATATAGAAAATTCGTCATTCTCTCATTCTCTTTCTTATATAAACCTTCTACAAATCATATCTCTTTCAAATTGGGATTCTATTTTCTAGAGGAATAGATTTTCAGAAAATTTATTCATATTAATCTAAGAGTGTTTGTGATCAATTTTTGTTTTTGTATAATGCAAACGGATATCAGAATATATTATGGGCTTCATTGTATCTTGAAAACGTATTTGCTGACTCAATATGCACCAATTTGGTGAGGGCAAATAACGTTTTGAGGAAAATAACATTGTAACGTGCCTTGAAGCATTTTCAGTACTACAACATTTTCTTTACTAATATGTATTCTACAATCTTAAAACATTATTTTTCTATAGTTGATTCTTCAACCTTGAGGGAATTCGCTGCGGATTTTGTCAAACTCGAATGATCTAATGAAAGCTGGTAGAAAAAGATGCACACTTCCTTCTTGCAGGTCTCAAAGTGGTGTATGTTTTGACCACCCCCAAACCTGCTGTGAATGAGAATGAGACTTTGGCTCAAGGACGTGCAAGGTTAAAATGGGAACAAGATGATTATATATGCAAAGACCACATTTGCAAGTCAATGTCAAACAATCAGTCTGATCTGTATCAAAATATGAATATTGCAAGAGAGTTGTGGGATGCACTTGAGGCTAAGTGTAGTGACTCGAAGAATAATGGTATTTAAATAATAAAGGGGGAGGGAAATGAAAATAGAAATAAAAGGAGGCAGCAGACTTCATCAACGAAGTTGCACTTTGGGTGTAATAACCCAGGAATTTAATCAAGGACTCATCGACAAATACAGGGGATTCGTCGACGAGGATAACATAGGGTCTCGTTGACAAGGGTATGTTTCGTCGAAGAGAAGATACCGAGAGGCTGTTTTCTAAATTCTGAAATTCGTCGAAGAGGAGATGGTGTTCGTCGATGAAGGCTGCAGTATAAATAGTGTTAAACTTAGTTTTATCGCAGAAAATTCACCGAAATTCTTCCCTTTCTTCTCCCCTACGACTCCTCTTCCCTTTCTCCTCAATTTCGGTCTTGTCGACTGCTAGATCGACGATTTGAGGCTACCACGACGCTCCTGGGAAAGTTCTCCTTAAGTCTGCCAGAGCGGATCGTCGGTGGGACGAAGTTGGATTTCATCCCAGGTTCAGGGTAAGACTTTTTTGTCGAAATTTGACTTTCCAGCAGTTGTAGGAAATGTTGTAGACGTAGAAATAATGACATTTTGTTCTGAGATATATGGTTTCTAGAGTGTTGAGTGGGAAGCCCTGCGGGTGTAGGACCTGAGGTAGTAGGGGATTTTAGCAAAATCAGGTAAGGGAAATATGTTATGCTAGACAATTCTATTATGATTTAGTACAAATTATATGTTTTAGCAAATTATTAGACCATATTTACAGTTTTCAGAGCCTGATAATATTGATGTTTAGTTGTGTGGCATGAGTTTAATATTAGATCAGCACAAGGTTAATAAAATTTTCAGAATACCATGATTTTCAGTATACATATAGAAACTTGTATTTTACAGTATTTTCAGAATATTATGATTACGAATCACAGAACCATAACATTTAGTTACTACAATCAATCAGATACTTCAGTTATTCAGTTATATAGATATTTTAGATATTCAGTTATTACAGTTTATTCAAATTGGTTTATATAATGTTATAATTATTTTAGTTGTTACAAAATCATAGTAAAAACAGTATTTTAGAAATATCAATTATTTATATATAGTATTAGACCCTGATGGACCATATTCAGTTAGCAGAGCACGGTACCGTAGCTATATTCAGTTCAGAGTGCAACCCCTATTCAGATAATAGATGGTATTCAGAAGTTGATTGTGCCTATGTTGTGGATAGGCTCCCCATCAGATATGGGTTGAGGGGGCGGATTTGACTGTTAGAGTTTGGTTGACTTATCCTGGTTGGCCAGTTAGGTTAGGTCGCGCCTTTGGGCCGCACAACCCTATCATGAAGGGTTAAATCATGACTTTCAATTATCCATCCAGGGAATTTTCTCAGTTATTATATATACATATGATAAGCTTTACAGAAAATAGTCTTACGTATAAATATTAGCAGTATTATGGAAATAATATTCAGAAAAAATCAATTTATGTTAAGCAACCTAGGTATGATTTATTTTGCAGTAGGTATACAAGTTTTATGTAGTTGTGTTATTTCTGGTATTTTTCTAAATCAGATTTTACAAGCATGTAGCTCACTTGCCACACACTAGCAATAGCATATTTCGACTTACTGAGCGTCGTCTCATCCCATTAAATTAATATTTTTCAAGTGATCCAGTTAGGCGAGTAGAATAGGCTCGCAAATAGAGGGGGGCTATAATGCTACCCTGCTAGTAGGGTGAGTGTTTTTGGGAAAGAGGGGTATTTTTTTTTGTGTAGCCCTAATTCAATTATGTATGTATATTTTGGGAGTATTTATGTAATGACCCGGAGAAATTATGGTATTTTAAATAATGATAAAGAGGGGGAAAATAGAAGTTGGAAGGGAAAAGAAAGGGGCAGTAGGCCTCGTCGACGAACATGACTCTGAATTTCGTCGACGTGGAGAGAGTTCATCGATGAAGTCCACAGTATAAATAGTGCTAAATGCCAATTTTTGGCAGACTTCACATGAACAGACTCTCTCTCTCTCTCTCTCTCTCTCTTCTCCCTTCGGTTATCCACACTCCTCTCTTAGTTTCTAGGTCAGATTTTCACCGGTTCGACGATCTGAAGCCACCACAATACTCTAGGAGAATTCTCTTCAAATCTGCTGGAGTGGATCGTCGGTGGGGCTGAATTAGAAACCATCCAAAATTCAAGGTAAGACTTTTTACTCAATATTTGGCTTTACTATAGTTTTAAGAAATGTTATATACGATGAAATACTGAAGTTTAGTTCTGGGAAATATTATTTTCAGGGTGTTGAGCGGGGAACCCTGTGGGTGCAGGGCGGATTATTTTAGGGGCTTTTCAGGAATCAGGTAAGGGAATAAATTAAGCCAGTGATTTTATGAAAATGTATGTATAATCTTACAATATTTGGTTTTAGGAAAATGAATATATATGTATATTTTATGTTGGGAAATACTGTGATAAATGAAGATGTGTTTAAATATACCTAATACCCATCCTGTGTGGCATGAGTAAGATTTATTGTGAAATACGGTTTCTAAGAAAATGTAGAGTTTTACAATGGTAAAACCGGCGAACGAGCTAAGAATATTTTTATATGATATGTCGGCGTACGGGCCGAGCTACTGGTATGATATGCCGGTGTACGGGCTGAGCTATTAAGGTGATTGAGTCGGCGTACGGGCCGAGTCTCTTATTTGTTATGTGATGCGGCGTACGGGCCGTGATTAATAAACTATGAAATGCCGGCGTATGGGCCTATGATTTTTCACTTTGTATATGAAATGTGATATGATGATAGTGAATTGATAATTATCACTATGGAATAATGATGTATCACGGTTTGGAATATGATATATGGTATCAGAACCTGGTTGGCTTGGTTTAGGCTTACACTAGACATAGTGCCATAGCTATGTGGTCACGTTTATCGTGATATTTGTGTTATCGCTGTCGTACGGGGCAACTTGAGGATGGATAGTTGATGTGGTTATTGAAGTGTTGGCGCCCAAGTGTATGAACCAGTCTAGTAGACCCATCGTACTTACAGACATTTATTTTGACTTGACAGTGGTCAGTCAGCCATTGTCAAGTCTCGCCTTCGGGCCACACAACCCAGTCATGTGGGGGTAATACATGACATTAGCCAGCTAACCTACCAGGGTTGTTTTCGTATTATTTTCAATATAAAAGACGAATTATGTTTATGGAAACTCAGTATGTTCGAATATGCTATGATTATACATGTTTTCCCAAAAATAATATTGATAGTTTCACTAAATATGTTTATGTATGGTCTTATGTATAATACGAAATACTCATGTTTCCACACACTGGTATTAATTTATTTTCCCTTACTGAGAGGTGTCTCACCCCAAATTATTTGAATATTTCAAGAGTCCTGGATAGGAGAGCGAATAAAGCTCCGCTGAGATAGATACCGCTGGTCTACCCTTTTTTGAAGGGTAAGTCTTTTTGGTAGGTTCAGATGGATGTTGTGGGAAACGACCCTAGGACTGGTCTTTGGAGATTTTGGGAGTTGTATTATGGATATAGTAAACTCTGGTTTTGTATTTAATGATATTTTAGGATGTATATGATTTTATGTTTTCCTGCTGCCTAGGCTTCCGCATTGTATTTTTGATATGTCCTTGGGGCTCACGGGTACATGTGGATTATTGTAATGCCCCCCTTAACTTATCATATAATAAACATAAATAATAATAATATCAACCCGAACCCGTAGGTAGCAGGGATAACCTGACATAAACGGCGGAAACCTAAGCAGCAGTAAAAATAAATTTGCATCCATCAACCATTAATTACATAATACCAGAGTCTACTTCATTCTCAAAATACAGTATTTATATACAATCTCCAAAACATCAAATAAACCTAGGATCATAAAACAAAAATCTCCTGATCCTAAATCAAAATTTTACCCTCCTAGTGGGGTATCTCACTAAGCTCAACGGCGGCCACAACCTATCGGTCTCTCAAGGTCTCCTGAAAAATCATTTAATATTCGAGGGTGAGACACTTGTCAGTAAGGGAAAATAAACTAAATATAAGTGTATGACAACATGAACATTTAATGATAATATAGATATACAGTACATTTCATATATCTGTAAACATTCATCATAATATACTGAATCATCATATGCTTTCATATTTACTAATAATTCATATAGTTCATAAAACATCTGTTATAACTGATAATACTGAAAACATACCCAAGATGAATAGCTAGTTGATATCATGTATTATCCCCCATGATGGGTTGTGTAGCCCGAAGGTGGGACCCGACAATGGCTGGCCGACCACTGTCGAGTAAAAAATGTCTGTAAGTACGATGGGCCTGCCGCATCCTGGTCCGGACTGCCAGGTGGACGTCTACAACTCTACACTGAAAGCCACATCGACTATCCATTTCCCACCCCCTCGTGGGGTGGTTAGCACAAGTCTGAACATCGATATTTGATCTATATAGCTACGGTACCGTGCTCCTGAATTGAACTAAATTAACATCCAGGTTCTGATAACATATAGTACATGATAATATAGCATCTTTCATGATTTCATAAATATGGCCTCGCGCCAAAATCATACATAAATACGGCCTCGCGCCGAAATCATACATAAATATGGCATCGCGCCGGAATCATACATAAGTACGGCCTCACGCCGAAATCATACATAAATACGTCATTCTAAAAATAATTATTTTATCATGTATTTGTCAGAATCATAATGTACTGTATACTTCTATAATTTCTCAAACCATACTGCATTCATATCAACATCATATCATAATATTTCTCCACATAAAATAATATTCATGCCACACATTTGCTGTATAAAACCATACATTGTGTTCTAAAAATCATGATTTCTGGCATCTCATACATATATACACGTTTCAACATAATAACAGTATTTTTCCCAAACATGCATTTATTCCATAATATTCAAATATCGTATATATTTTTCAGGAAATCAATTTGCTCATAAACAATAGTAATTTGCGTGAAAAATAACTGCTTTAGTTTATTCTCTTACCTGACTACTGAGAAAGCCCCCTAAAATATCCTAGTCTAACACCCGTAGGATTTCCTGATTAATACCCTGAAAATGAAAACTCTCAGTATTAAACTTCAGTATTTTCGCATGTATATCATTTCCTATAACTATCGTAAGATCAAATTTTGCTTAAAAAGCCTTACCTCAACTCAGGGATGATTTCCAACTTGCTTTCACCAACGATCTGCTCTGGGAGATTTGGAGAGAACTTCCCTAGGAGCGTCGTGGTGGCTTCATCTTGTCGATCCGGAGTAAATTTGGCCCGAAATCGAAGAAAGAAGGAGAGGGAGCCAAAGGGAGAGAGAGAGGGTGAGAGATTGCTTAGTTTGGAAGTTAAAATTTGAATTTTTGATATTTATAGGACTGGATTCGTCGACGAGCCACGTCATCTCGTCGACGAGTCCTTCAATAATTTCGTCGACAAAATCCACTTCTCATCAACGAAATTCAGTTTCCTCAAAAACCTCTCTTAGTATTTCCTCGTCGACGAATCTTGGCTTCGTCAACGAGGCCCTCTTATTCCCTCGTCAACGAATCTCCTGTGTTCGTCGACAAGGCCCTGATATTTTCCCCCGGTTATTATTCCCAAAATGCATTGTCGTCGACGAACGCGAACGCGACGAAGTCGACTTCCTCCTTCTGTTACTGTTTCCATTTCCCTTTCTCTTTATTATTTAAATCCCATTATTATTCGGGTTGTCACAATTATGATCTGCAAGATTTATTAGTTTGGAAAAAAAATGGTAGAAAAGGCAGGTCGTTACAATTTAGCACTCTGGCATTGTATTGTATATGTATATGGTTGTGGATACTCGACTTCAGCTTCTCGTTGCTTAGGTTGATGGTTCTATATTCATTAGAAAATAACAGAGCAATGGAATTTCATAGCATTTAATAGTATAAAAAAAATTAAAATTAGCAGGATGTTACACTAAGTATTTCACAAATGATGTGACGAGTAATAAATTTTTGACTGAAAATTCTTTCAATTATACCATGCTTGATAGTAGGCTTATTGTAGAGCAGTTTCATGAAATTATGCATATCCTTAATTAGTTTAATCATTATAATATAAAAATGGATGAATGCATTTCTATCTATTATTGATAAGTTACCTCTATCCTGAAAAGATGTTAGAAAATCTTTGAAGCATAGGAAGGATGATATGTCTCTTGAACAACTGAAGCAACATTTCCAAATTGAGGAAGTGTTTACGCAAAACCAGAAAGGTGCAGAAGAGTATACTTCCAAAGTGCATATTGTAACGCCCCCAAAATATGCTCTGATATAATAATAATAATAATCATAATAATAACGTCATCACATGACATCTCTGACACCACAGTTGTAACGCCCCCATTTTTTTTTTCCTTTCATTTTTCATAATAATCATAAAACACATATTCATAATATTTCCAATATTACATCTATATCCATCCACTGCCTATGGAAGTAAAAATAGACCTTTCCAAAACTAAACATACCAGAGTATTACCTCTCAACCATTATTATATAATTTCTCAAGACAGAACTATAACCCAAAAATTACCAAAAACATTTATATACACCGATTCATATCAGTACTTACCCTATCTGTAATATCTACACCCCGAACCTGAGTTTTTAGGCTTGCTTTCCTGGTGATCCTGAAATGTTGAAATATTTATTGGGGTGAGACACCTCTCAGTAAGACGGAATAAATTATTATCAGTGTGTAGCAAAAGATTTTAGCATAAGCATAATACATCCATTAATTAACTTTAAATGAAATAGCATTTATAAATTGTACTCACACCTATATAATTGTATAAATACATATTTTCCTTTCCATTTGTAAAAATTGGCCCATACTTGACCCCATTTATATAAATCTACAAATCACATGATTCGTACATCATCGTAACAATTTCCGTGATCCGTACATATCAAGCACTCGCTGAGATTGAGGCATTTTGTGTCGTTGTCCCCCAATTCAGCAATTTATATCAAACACTCGTCGAGATTGAGGTGTTTCGTATTGCCATCCCCCAATTCAACAATTCATATCAAGCACTCGCTGAGATTGAGTGTAACATCCTCAAAATTCCTCCATTTTTTTATTTATAAATATCTACATAACTATACCTAAGCAGCGAAAACATAAGTCATACAACCACATATACTATACAATACCAGAATTCTGTGCATACAAACTATAGCCATTAAACATTTCCCTATGGTATAATCTACCTCAAAAATACATCTTTGTGCAAAACTTACCCTACAACTAAGGCAACAAAGTAGTCACTCTATCTGCGAGCCTGCTCTGCTTGCCTAGTAGGCTCACTTGAAAAATGGTAAAATAATGGGGTGAGACGACGCTCAGTTAGTGGAAATATGCTATTACTAGTGTGTGGCGACCGAGTCGTAAAACTATAACATTAATATATAAAATTGCATGATTTGGCAAATCTGTAAAACACATGTATAGTAGCTTAAAACATTTGTATCATCTGAACTTTCTATCATTCATACTGCTATATCATACTATATACGACAAAAGCTGTAAAATTGTATGCATATACATAACTGTGCTCTTTCCCTCGGACTCTGTATGTCATGATTTGACCCCTCATGACAGGGTTGTGTGGCTCGTAGGCGGGACTTAACCTGTTCGGCCCTCCAGGTAAGTCATCATACTCTATAGTACCTCGGCTCGGCCAAATTGCATACTCTCCTAGGTGCGGGACTGGCTGCTACCTCGTCAAACTAGATCCCCCAACCTAGAGAACTGGGGAGCTGCATACTCTCCGAGCATAGTTGACGGTACCCACACACTATCTGAGATATGTGGTTGCACTCTATCTGTATTAGCAACAGTACCGTGCTCTATAAACTGTATCTGTCTGTAATCTTTCCACAGGGATATGATACTATATATATATATATACACTCTTTTTACTGTTTTCATTATGCTTCCAAAATAATCATAACACTAATAATCTGGACTGTAAACGCTATAATATCTGTAACATCTTGATACTATAACTATATAATCTGTCTGTATTTTCTATCTATATAATCTGTCTGTATACTCTGAGTGTTATGACATTTAGGAAGACTTAACATTCTGTAAATACTATATATTCTGATCTGAATAAACGTGTGTGTATGTATATATATCCATCTGTGAAACTATTTGAATAAAAGTGTATATGTACATGCATCTATTTGTATAACATCATATACTGGGAAATATATATAAAATTCTACATCAAATAATATCTACTCAGGCCACACATACTTTATAATCTCATATTCTGTAAAAACTATATAATAATTGGTATATATGCAACTGTAAAATTTCTGTTAATATAATTAAATCTCCTAGCATAGCATATTTCCCTTACCTTAAATCTGAAAAGCCTCTAACTGAACTCTAGCCCTACACCCGCAGGGTTCTCCACTTAATACCCTAAAAACAACACCCCCCAGAACAAAACATCAGTATTTTTTTACCTACAACGTTTCTTATAACTACAAGGAAGGCATAATCTAAATAAAATACCTTACCCTGGATTTGGGACGAATTTCAAACCTCTTCCACCGACGATCCGTTCCGGTAGACTTGCAGAAAATTTCGCCAGGAGCGTCGTGATGGCTTCAAATCGTCGATCCAGTGTCAAACGGGCTGGGATCAAAGAGAGAAGGAGGGAGAGGCATTTAAAGAGAGAAAGGAGATTTCTTGCGCTGATTTTTCATCAAAAATCCAGGTTTCAACTATTTATAGGGCTGGATTCATCGACGAGTCCTGTAGAAATTTCGTCGACGAACTTGCACCCTCGTCAATGAGTTTCAGTCAACCTTAAACCCTCTCTCAGTATCTTCTCATCGACGAGACGTGGCTTCGTCGATGAGGCCTTGTGTAAAATTTTCCGGGCTATTACATTCTCCCCTCTTTATAAAATTTCGTCCTCGAAATTTACTATTCATATACTCATCATTCTTTAAAGGAAAAATGGTCTACTTATTTTATTACCTGCCCTCACTTATGGCGGAGGAATATCGTGGTCACATTCTATGTTCTGGGGGATTACACAAATAAAATTAAAAACTACTTACTATCTAAATAGTACATGTACCTGCAAAAGAAAAATTACCTAACTGATTACATTAGTTGATTACTATTGGAACAAATGTGGGTGTTTCTTTTTAATTTCATCCTCGAGTTCCCATGAGACTTCTTCCATAGCATGGTTCCTCCATAAAATCTTCACTAGCTGAATTTCTTTAGTACGCAGTTCTTGTGTCTTTCTGTCTAAAATCTGTACTGGCATCTTTTCATAAGCTAGTGAATCCTTGAGTTCTATCTCTGTATAGCTGATTATGTGGGACTGGTCTAGGACGTATTTCCTTAAAATAGCAACATGAAACACGTCATAAATTCGAGCCAAAGCTAGCGACAAAGCTAGCTTATAGGCAGCTGACCCTATTCTCTCTAGTATCTCAAAAGGGCCAATATACCTAGGGCTTAACTTACCATTCTTTCCAAACCTCATAACTCTTTTCAGGTGAGCTATCTTCAAAAATACTCGATCTCCCACATCAAACTCTAACTCTCGGGGGTGAGTGTCTGCGTAGCTTTTCTACTGACTCTGTGCTGTACTGATTCTTTCTTTAATTAGTTGGACCTTGTCACATGCTTGCTATACAATCTCTGGACCTAACACTCGCCTTTCACCTACTTCATCCTAGAAGAGAGGAGAATGACATCTCTTGCCATAAAGTGCTTCGTAAGGTGCCATGCCGATACTAGCTTGATAGCTATTATTATATGCAAATTCGACCAACGAGATAAATTGAATCCAACTGCCTCCAAAATCAAGCACACAGGCATGAAGCATATCTTCCAATGTCTGGATTGTCCTCTTCGTCTGACCATCTTTCGGGGGGTGGAAAGCAGTGCTAAAATGCTAGTTGTGTACCCATAGCCTCCTGAAATTTTTTCCAGAATCGTGATAACTCTGATAGAACCCTGTTCGTGCAGGCACTATCAAGCATCACAAATATAGTCCGACTGCTCGACCTGGTCTATTCTTTCACCAGTGGCCCCATATACTCTTGCAAGTTGATTATCTCGATACCCACACTGATTCACATGTGTGGTTGCATTGTATCTCAGTTAGCAACGGAACCGCGCCTCTAGTTATTTAAAGCCTCAGATAACCTAGAGTATCTTTCAACTCCTTCAGAGTGTCTTTCAACTCCTTTAGTAACAAGTTGTGGTCTCAATCAATCATATATATAATTTACAATAAAACATAACAACCTGTGTAGTTCCAGTATTTTTGCAACCGTAATCATGCAATCTTTCATGCATTTTTCTTTTCTGTCGGTTAGTGGTGTTAACTGGCACAAACGCTCTTGGTTCAACCCTTTTTACATTTAAAATCTTGGTGATTAACCAGCACCTATTTTCTACATTTTCAGATAATAGAATGGAATTTCATTTTTCACAGTTTGTTCACAAACATAACAGTTTAGCATGTTCCAGTTCATATAACATGTCACATTCGTTTCGTCAGAACCGCTTTAATCAGTATATAATTCAAAAAATACCATTTGGACTGCAAACATGGGTATCAAGCAGTTCCTACCTTAGTTTTAAAGCAGTTAAAAAAGTTTTGGAAAATTTGGAGTTCATATGCCAAAACCCCTATTTTTGCCAAAAATCGTAAAACCGTAAAATCGTAAGAAACAACATTTATACTTGGTAAAATTTTGTAGATAAGCAGTCAAAATGTACTTAAAGGCATAAGCCATCTTTCTAGAGGTTCAGTTTTCTAAAAATATTGATGTAAACAAATCCCCTTACCTTAATCCCGAAAATAGAAATACGAACGGATTGATCCAAAATAACGACCCAGGATCCCCGAAACCTAAAAATAGAAGAACATTACTTCACTATAATCTCGACCACTACATAACTACCGAATCAGAAACAAAATTAGATCCTTACCTCAATTTTAGGGAAAAACTCGAAAATCCTCAAATTGGAAATCTGATCCTCTATAACTGTAGAGATTCTCCTCCTAATCCACGTAGTGATGTTGGATTGTTGATTCTGACAACAAAAAGCACGAAATCCTAGAGAGAGAGAGAGAGAGAGAGAGAGAGAGAGAGAGAGAGAGAGAGAGAGAGAGAGAGAGAGAATGGGATAACTTAGCATGGAAGTAATGAATTTTTCATAAAAAATTAGGTTAACCCGGCCAGCCTCATCGACGAGTTGAAGAAGGTCACTCGTGGCTGAGTAAGCAACCTTGTCAACGAGCCTAAGATTTCATAATCTCTGAAAATCCCTCAATATCTCCTTGTCAACAGGTCTTTGCGTCTCGTCGCCGAGCAACAAAAGAGACTTCGTCAATGAGAAATTAAGTCTCGTCGACGAGCTCTACTGTTTTATCCTTTTTAATTTTCCTCCTCTTTTCTTTATTTATTTTCCGAATTCAGGTCCCTGCAATATGTATATATGTAGAAACAGTAAAACTCTGGTATTGTATGTAAGTTAAGTATATTATGGTTCCGCTGCTTAGATGACATGTATGTATAAACAGGTAAATTTTCGGTACCCATGGGTTCAGGTTGACTTTGACTACATTTTATGGTATCATAGTATTTTTAGTAAAAAAAAAAAAATATAACAGAAATTTGAGGTCATTACAGTTTGGTATCGGAGCCTAAGTTGCTAGGTTCTGTAGACTTTAGTGTACAGCGGAAACAATACCAAAGTATAGGAAGAGATCACGTATTTAGTGAGTCAATGTTAGGGGAATTAAGATGAGTATTTAGGGTTTTGTTCTGTGATCAGGAAGCAAGATTTCCGTAATGATTTTTGTGTCTTTCTTGGGGTGACGATTTCAGGAAAGTCATAGTAAACTATTGTTGGGATGTGATTCTAAATTGTGAGACTGAATCTTAAATTGAGAATAAGGACGTTAGGTTAATTGATGATATAAGATTCCAGTTAGATAAATATGCTAGTTATGTTATGTAGACAGGGTCCTCTGACTACGTTTATTTATTTTCAGGATAGACCCTGGGGGTAGCAATGCTCATGCCAGTGGTGATGATGGCGGAAGCCCCTCTAGTGCAGGAGGCGATGATTCAGATGCAGTTCTGCATAGTGTAGCTCAGCAAACTAGGGTTGTACTATAGAGAAGTTTGCCAAAGTGAATCCTTTGGCATTTTTAGGAGGAGCTGATCCTGCAGTTATTGAAAACTAGTTGCAGGAGATTGAGAAAACACTGTTGGTGCTGCACTGCACCGATCAACAGAGGGTCCTATATGCTACATATAAGTTGATAGGTGTGCTTGAGAGATGGTGGACAACCGTGAAATTTCTTAAGGAACAGAGACCCGTACCAGTGGCCATGACGTGGAACCAATTTAAGGAGATATTCTTTGATCGTTATTATGCCCCTACTGTTAGAGAAGCTAAGATAGCAGAATTCTTGAATCTGACATAGGGGTGACTGATGGTTCAACAATATGCAGCAAAGTTTATCGAGCTGTCATTCCTTTCTCCCTACATCTTTCCAGATGAGGTTAAGAAGGTGAGAATGTTTGAGAGGGGTTTAAGGCATGGCATCCATAGATAGGTGGCAGTCCTAAAGGTGCAGGATTTCTCTGAATTAGTGGATAGGGCCACAGTGGCAGAGGAGAGCAGCCAGAGGGATGTGGGGACACCGAGTCAGAGAAAGAGGCTCATGCCTCTAGGGTTCCAGGTAGGGTCCAGCTGAGGCCCTTAAAGGGGAGATAGATACAGCGGAGCTTAGAGGTAGGAGACTGGGAGACAAGAGGTTCAGGGTGAGCAGGATTTTCTAGTTTGTCCTATGTCTGGAAAGAGACACATAGGAGAATGCTAAGCAGGGAGGAATGTCTGCTTCAGATGTGGTGGACCGGGTCATGTAGCACGAGACTGTCGTGCACAATATAGTACTGCTCCTACTCCCAAACCATTTGGAGGAAATAACTAGGCACCCAGGGGTGGCGGCCAGCAAAGGAACACAGCTCCGGCGAGGGTTTATGCATTGACGTTGGGAGATGCTGAGGCTGCAGACGACATTGTGATAGGTATGATTATTGTATTATCATATAAAGTTGTTGTTTTATTTGACTCAGGTGCCACCCATTCGTTCATGTTGCTGGGGTATGTTAAGTCGACTAGAGTTAAGACACAGTTGTTAGATACTGATTTGTCAGTAGCCATGCCAATCGAATCGGTAGTGAGATGTAGAAGGATGATTAAAAACTATCTAGTGAGTATTCAGGAGAAAATATTACTAGTCGATCTTGTGGTATTAGACATGCAGGGATTCAATATGATATTGGGTATGGACTGGCTGGTAGCTAACTACACCAGCATTGATTGCCATAAAAAAGAGGCAATCTTCAAACCCTCGGGAGAGCAGGAATTCAGGTTTGTGGGATCACGTGTGCGTGCCTCGCCACAGTTTATGTCAGCCATTCAGGCCAGGAGGCTACTCCAGAATGGTTGTTAGGGGTATGTAGCTTATATAAAAGAGATGCCAAAGGGAAAATTGAAACTTGTTGATATCCTAGTAGTCAAGTAATTTCCATATGTATTTCTAGAAAAGTTACCTGGTTTACCACCAGATCAGGAGATTGAGTTTGTCGTGGAGTTACTTTCAAGAACAACACCGATATCTAAAGCACCCTAGAGGATGGCTCCAGCCGAGTTAAAGGAGCTGAAAGATCATTTGTAGGAGTTGTTAAATAAAGGGTTTATCAGACCTAGCGTGTAGCCCTAGGGAGCGCCAGTGCTGTTTGTAAAGAAGAAAGATGGAATGCTAGGGATGTGCATCGATTATAGGGAGACAAATAAAGTAACGATCAAGAATGAGTATGATCTTCCTAGAATTAATGATTTATTTGATTAGTTACAGGGAACCCAAGTATACTCCAAGATTGATCATCAGAAGGGATATCATCAAGTGAAAATTAAAGTCGAGGATATTCCTAAGACAGCATTCAAAACCAGATATGGCCACTATGAATTTCTAATTATGCCATTTGGTCTTACTAATGCACCCGCAGCATTGATGGACTTGATGAATCAGGTATTCTATCAGTACTTGGATCAGTTTGTTATTGTATTTATTGATGATATATTGGTCTACTCGAAGAGTTTTGAAGAGCACAAAGATCATCTGAGACTAATATTACAGGTACTGAGAGAAAAGAAGTTATACGCTAAGTTCAAGAAATGTGAGTTTTAGCTGAGGCAGGTCACTTTCCTCAGATATATGATTTCTGGTGATGGTATATCAGTATATCCAAGTAAGATAGAAGTGGTAGTAAATTGGGTGAGATTAGGAAATGTTCAGGAGATCAAAAGTTTCCTAGGTCTGGTAGGGTACTACTGGCGTTTTATGGATGGTTTGTACAGATTATCGGGTCCACTGACACAGCTCACAAGGAAAAATGTGATGTTTGAATGGACCGATGAGTATGATCAGAGCTTCCAAGAGTTAAAACAGCGGCTTGTCACTGCATTGGTGTTATATATTCTTGCAGGAGATGATTAAAGTTGCTTAAAGGAATGATGCTGAATTAGAAGAGTTAAGGGATAAAGTGTAGGATAGATAGGGTGAGGAGTTTTAATATTTTAGATAATGGAGTTCTGAGGTTCCGTACCAAGCTGTGCATACCTACAGATGCTGAAATTAAGAGGACTATCCTAGAAGAGGTGCACAAATCCCTTTACACAATACATCCTAGAAGCACTAAGATGTATCGGGACCTCCGGGAGTCATTCTAGTGGAGCGGCATGAAGAGGGCGATAGCCGAGTTTGTGGAGCAGTGTTTGACATACCAGTAGGTAAAGGTTGAGCACCAAAAATCGACGGGACAGTTGCAACCACTCCACATCCCTGACTGGAAGTGGGATCATAACTTTATGGATTTTGTTACAAGGTTACTGCCAGCGTTGCATGGGCAGAACGCCATTTGGGTGATTGTAGATCAGCTAATGAAGACGGCTCATTTTCTCCCTATTAAAGTCAACTATTCCATGAGCAGGCTGGCCGAATTATATATTTAGGAGATAGTTCAACCCCATGGTGTGCTGGTATCCATAATCTTAGACCAAGACCCATGATTCACGTCCAAATTTTGGAGAATTTTGGAGGAGGCTATGGGGTCTCAGCTATCATTTAGTACAACATTTCATCCTCAAATTGATGGGCAAATAGAGAGAAGGACTCAAATACTAGAAGATATGCTCCAAGCATGTGTGTTAGACTTCAGGGGTAGTTGGACCCAATTTATGCTGCTGGTTTAATTCACATATAATAACAGTTACCAAACCAGCATTGGAATGGCACCTTATGAGGCATTATATCGTAAAAGATATTGTTCTCTGCTATACCAGGATGAAGTGGGTGAAATGTGAGTTTTGGGGCCAGAATTAGTGCAGCCCAAAGTCGACAGAAAAGTTACGTCGATACTCGTCGCCAAAAATTGGAATTTGATGTAGGAGACCATGTGTTCTTGAAAGAAGCACCGATGAAAGGAGTTATGAGGTTTGGGAGAAAGTGTTAGCTTTACTGTAATCCCAAGAGGGGGGTGAACTGGTATGTTTAAAAATCTCTCCCCTAAGTCAATTATCCAGCAGCAGTATTACACAACCCTAGGGTCAATCTAGTGCAGATATAAAATAAATCAATATATTCAGCTGAAATTAAATCACACAAGTAAACAAATTACGCATACACAAAAAAGCAAGTAAAGAAAGATAACACTAGATATGTTATTGAGGTTCGAAAAATGTGTCTACGTCCCTGCCTTAGCTCATAAACACAAGAATTCTACTAAGGCTCACTTCACGGGTGGAGCGGCACCAAAATACAAGCAGGTCAAATTAGCACAGGGCTGACCTCAACCTTTACAACCAATCCTTATGGGCTGGATTAACGCCCCCTCGGGCCATGCCTGGAATACAACCAAATCACAATAAAAGATGTGTACAAAATATATGCTTCTCAAATAAACAGATTTATACCAATATCAATCAATGCACATCAATAGTTTAAGAACTATAAGCTCAGTACTATATGTGTGCAATCAACACTCAATATAATGTCTATATTCAATCAAGCACAAGAGTGTATTAACAAGTTAATCTTTGAAACAATGTATGGATGTGAATTTCAATAACAATTTAGGGTTTCAAAGATTTTCTCCAAGAGTAATCAAAATATCTCTACAAATATTTTCTCAATATTCAAGCACAAGAGATTTTTAAAAAATGAGTTTGTGAAAATATTTTTGCACACTCAAAAACACAAGCTAAGGTGTCTTGCAATTCAAATGCTAAGACCCAGAAGCTTTAAGTTTTCTCACACAAAAGATTTATTAAATTAAATCTAGGGAAAACTTATGCTCAACTCTCAATCCAAAAATCAAACATATAATGAACAAATGAGAGTTTCTAACAAATGGGAATAACGAATAATCACTCAAGGTACTCTCACAAGGATTGATATAACAAAGGAGTAGTAGTATGGGAGTGTATGAGCTTTTTTGTTTGAAAAAGGTCTCTCAAAAATAAAGAGAATATTTTTGTTAATAAAAATGATAATTACCCTTAATTTAAGCAAATGAACTCATATTTATAGGCTTGGCCAAAATTATAACCGTTGGGGATACCAAGGGAATTATTAAAATTATTTTAATTGAGTTTTAAAAAATTAACCCTATTTAACCCCAATTAACTGCGGTAAAATTTGGCCAATCCGAGACTTTCAGTTGACTATATTTTAAGTTCGATTGACTATATTTGCAAGTTTGGTCAACCGAGTTACTTTTGAACTATAGAATATAGTCAGCAAAATCAAGGCGATTTATGAACCCTTCAAGGTTCGGTGGGCTATATTTGGGTTCATTCTGCTATATTTATAATTCGTTCAACTATATTATAAATGAACTGATCATTCGGTTTGCTGAACAGTTCGGTGTCAGACACGAGATAATTTGGTCGACTGAGGAAGACATGTTTAGAAACCATTCGGTGGTCAACCAGTTGACCCTTGAGCATTTCAGTCGACTGAGCTAAATGTTCACAGCTAGGTTCGGTTGACTGAAACCCTTTCAATTTTTTATTCTAAGTCCAAATTTTGAGTAATTTTTACGTGTAGAGACCTAGGGTCTATCTAAGGTCATTTTGAGCTTATTAGTTCCTACATGCATGATATGCATCAATTATTACAGACCTTTCTAAATTAAATATTACAGACCCAAATTGAACTTAATATAAATTATAACAAAATAAATATTCTGGATCTTTATCTTCTTCAAGTCACCACATGTCATCATATGATCTCGCCAATATGATCCTGCACACAAACTTGACAGACATTAAATTCTAGAATATTTGTCATAATTAAAACAAGGTATGACCAATAAGGTCAACAGAAAGGGTAAGATGAACCCAAGGTACATTGGCCCATTTGAAATACTTGAGAGAGTGGGTCCAGTTGCCTACAAATTAGCTTTACCACCAACATTATCCAGGATTCATGACATATTCCATGTATCTATGCTGAGGAAATACGTCTCAGATCCCTCCCACGTGATCAGCTATAAAGAGTTGGAGCTTAGAGATACTTTAACATATGAAGAAATACCAATGCAGGTTCTAGATAAGAAGGAATAGGAGTTGTGTACCAAGAAAATTCCACTAGTAAAGGTATTGTGGAGGAATCATGCAGTGGAGGAAGTTTCGTGGGAACTAGAGAAGGAGATACGATAGAAGCACCCATATCTATTCAATGGGGATCAGCATTAGTCAGGAAAAGTAAAGTAATAACTCAGATAAGGTAAGTATTGTTTTGATTTTATTTTATGCAGTGCAGGGTAATATATGTATAAATTTTGTTTTAGATTATAGGATATAGTGGGTTTGGGGAGAATTTTGGTAAGTTATTATGTTAGCTTTACCGTGATTCCAAGAGGGGGGGTGAATTGGTATTTTTAAAATTTATCTCCTAGGTATTCCTCCTAACAGCAGTATATTCACAAGCCTATGGTTAATCTAGTGCAAATAATATAAATATACCAGAAATTAAATAAAGCAGTTTTAAACAATCACACAAGCACCAGAAAGCAGTAAAGAGAGGATGACACGCAGATATGTTATTGAGGTTCGGCCAATTGCCTACGTCCCCGCCTTGGCTAACCAGCACAAGGATTATCACAATAACTTGCTCACTTAAACGGGTGGAGCGGCACCTATACAAACCAGGTCAAATTAACACAAGACTGACCTCAACCTTTACACCAATCCTTACCGAGCTGAATTACCACCCCCTCAGGCCACGCCTAGAATCTCTCAGATATACAATCAAAAGGTACAATATCAGGGTGCTTTCACGTAAAGAAAAGTTGTATCGCAAATGCGCACAATCACAAACACCACAGATGATTTAAAATGTAAGCTCAGTGTGGTCTAGATAGTTCAACTCTCAAAGGTATTTTCTATTAGTGTAATAAGTACGTGAGAGTATCAATAATAATCTGTGTTTTTCAATATGTTTCAATCAAATGTGTTCACACAGAATACCAAGCAAGCCTCAAGAATATCAATCAGTAGAATATCTCAATCACATGAATGTGTATATGCTTGGATTGCAAAATAGATAATCTTTGTATTCAACAAATGATATATATACTTGAGTAAATATTACCACAAAGATTAATGTAACAAACACAAATATCTTTTCACAAATAGTTCAATAAAAATTCCACAAGATATTTGAGTAAGTTTGAAAATGTTTTTGCAAACCAAAAACAAATACAAACTTCCAAAGGTATTGCAATGAGAATGCAACACTCGGAAGTTCACCACAAGCCTTCTTAGAGTAGGCTTATTAGAAAAGCCTCCTAAGAATGCTTAGGTTATGCTCTCGTGAAAATCGATTCAAGCACTCATGAAATGAGAGAGAGCAAACCTCTAAATGAACACACTCAATACACTTACAAATGATTTAAAGAAGTAAAGAAGGTAAGTTTGAGTAGATTTGGAAATAGTATAAGCAGTAGGAAGTATTTTGCTTGAGAGAGAAATATGTTTTTTGTTTTTGCTAATCGGTGCTTAATTCTCCCAAATGAAAAGAGTATATATAGACATACCAAAATTTTTGACCGTTGGGGACCTATTAAGGATTGTTAGAAAATATTAATGACGTTTAAAACATTTTAACCCTGGTTAAAACTTTTAATTGCGGAAAAAAAATTAAGAGCAACCCAAGAGGTCCGGTCGACTAGAATGTTTCGGTCGATCAGGTCTCATATGATTCGGTTGACCAGGGAGATTTTGAACTAAAGGCTCGGTCGACTAGGAGAGGGTGATTTGTCAATTTTCCAAAGTTCGGTCGACCAGGCCATTTTGAACTGGCAAGTTCGGTTGACCAGATAACTGGGATTTCTCCCAAGGACTCTCGGTCGACCAGGTAGTTGGAGTACAAAAAGGGTCGGTCGACCAGATGATCAAAATGTTGACCTAAGGAGGTTTCGGTCAACCAAGGCTTTTTGAACTACCTGGTTCGGTCGACTAGGGCCTTGGTCAACTGTTGACCCAGGCTTGGTTCGGTCGACTAGGGCCTTGGTCAACTGTTGACCCAGGCCTGGTTCGGTCGACCAGGGCAGAATGAACTGCCTGGTTCAGTCGACCGAAAGTGCACCAAGTGTGCATTTCGGTCCCGTTTTAAGACATTCAAACCCTAATGAAGTGTCAAATAAACATATGTGCAAATGTGTGTGTCCTAGGGTCACTTGGGGTTCAATTTGAAAACATCAAAAAAGTCCAGTGTCGGTCGACCAACACCCTAAGGTCATTCTACGGTCATTTCTCATTTACGGTTTGTTTGAGCTTACGTATTATCATGCATGTGATGTGTGTGAGCTTATTACAAATCAAATAACCTAATAATTATTAGAGACCAATTTAACCACTAAATATATATTACAATTGAGAACATAAATTTTTCTTCAAGCTTTGAGCTTTCACGTGCCATCAGTGTATCTGCTAATATAGACCTGCACATGAACTAGATATTTATTAAATACAGGAGTATTTGTCATTATCAAAACCGGACATGACCAATAAGGTCAACATATTGTAATCTTCCAGGACTGTAAATGTAACCACGATATTCTTCTATCATAAGTGAAGGTTATTAATAAAATTGTAATGTTTATATTTAAGGATTTGGTGCAAGAGATAAATAGCAAATTTCGAGGATGAAATTTTTATAAGGAGGGGAGAATGTAGAGACCCAGAAATATAATAACAATGAAATAATAAAGGAAAAGATAAGAAGGAAAAAGGAATTATATTAAGGAGTGTCGACAAGAATTCGTCGACGAGCCCAGGGTTCTCGTCAACAAATGTCCTTCTAGATCTAGTCAACGAAGTACACGTGTCTCGTCGACGAGAAGATACTGAAAGCAGGAAAATCAGGCCATTAAGGGTTTGTCGACGAACTCATTATCTTCGTCAACGAACACCCTTCTTTGACTCGTCGATGAGTATACGTGTCTCGTCGATGAAGTCACGTGGCTAGTAGTCTATATATACGCAAAAATCAGATTTTCAGCGAGGGTTTCAGTTTCTTTTCATTTTTCTCTCTCTAAATTTCAGTTTCTTCTCCTTCTCTCCTTCGATCCGACTCCATTTTTCCCCGTTTCGATGATCAGAAGTTACCACGATGATCCTAGGGAGAATCTCTACAACTTGGCTAGAGTAGATTGCTAATTTGGGGTTCTTGAGCTCCATCCCAAAATCAGGGCAAGTAAGTTATTTTAGGGTTTATGCAGTTATTTGGAATATGTGAAGTAAGGAAAGGTGTTAGATGATAATATACTGGGGTTTGAGTTGTTTGAACCGGCATTAATGCAATTTCAGGATTTGGAGTTCTGGACACTGTAAGCGTGGTTTGAGGCTTTTAACAGGCTTCTCATGAATCAGGTAAGGGAATAGATTAAGTCAAGTATTTTCAGAAATTTATTTATGAATTAATGTAGTTTTTGGGAATACTGGTATTGAACAGATTTTATGGCATATTATAGTATAATACAGAGTACAACTCACTCATGTGGCATGAGTATAAGTTTAATGGAATAACAGTATGTCAGAATATGTTATTATTTCATGAAATAAATATGATTTTATAGTAATTTTTAGAAAGATCATAAATAGTACAGAAGCTAAGATATTTATAGTATATTATGATATGATAGTCGGCGCAGATACCGTCTAACGATAGCCAGCACAGATTCCATGTAATGATAACCGGCGCAAATGCCGTGATGTGATAAGCTAGCGCAGATGTTGTGATCAGTTTTAATAAGAAAAATTATTCAGAAATTATGAAATTACAGCTTTTATTCAGAGATATGTAATAGCCAAATTTTATTTCAAAAATATGAAAATGTTATTTATGAACAAAAATATATTATGTGAAATGTATTATATAGTAACCGAACCTGGATTGTTACATATGTTATGAGCACGATACCGCTGCTAGCTAGCTAGATGGGAGAGAAGGATAACCACTGTGTGCCGACCTATTAGAGGTTGACGGAGAGTAGGATGGGCGGACCAGATTGATGTATAGTCGATAGTGCGACCACACTATTCAGGAAGTGTGGGTCGGAGGCCGATTAGCCCCTAAGTGTAGGCGGTGAGTAGGATACCCACTGTGTACTGACCCGTTAAAGGTTGACGGAGAGTAGGATAGGCAGACTAGGTAGGGTTGTCAATCATGTATAGTTATATCATGTTTGACTGAACCTGGTAGGCCAGCCAGCATTAAGTCCGGCCTACGGACCGCATAATCCAAGTCATGGGGGGTTAATTCATGATTTGCAGTTATACATCCATTATAAGATTTCAGTAATATACAAATTTAACATATGATTTAAATGATACAAAAATTCGTTATGTTATAGTAAGATTATGTTTAAAAAGTACAGATTTTCATGCATTATCAGTTACAGCTTAAAGATATATTACAGTTATATTATTTACAGTATATGTTTATAATATGATAAAACTCATGTTACCACATACTTATATTAGTCTATTTCCCTTACTGGGAGGTGTCTCACCCCAACATTACAAATATTTCAGGAAACCCCGACATACGAGTGGTGCGAACTTCGTGATAAAGGAGTTCACTGGTACTAGGCCAGTTGCAGGGTAAGTAGTCAAGTTGGAAGCAAGATGGATTTTTGGGGTACATATGTGTATATGTAGAAACAGTAAAACTCTGGTATTGTATATAAGTTAAGTATATTATGGTTCCGCTATTTAAATGACATGTATGTATAAACAAATAAATTCCTGGTACCTATGGGTCTAGGTTGACTTTGACTACGTTTTATGGTGTCAGAGTATTTTTAGTGTATATATATATATATATAGCAAAAATTTGAGGTCGTTACAAAAGCTCTATACTCACGCCCATAGCATTCGGAACTCAAAAACCCTAAAATCATGTATTCCCCAAAATAATATCACATTCACATTTTCTCGGACCCACATACTCTATTTAATCAATGAAACATCAAATAATTAACTATTTATTACTCTTACTCATTTCCTGAGGAAACGCCCACAGGGACCCTAAACCCGTGCCTACGGCGTTCGCACCAAAGCCCTGTATTCCACAAAACCAAATTTATCAGTTCAATCCCCAAATAATATTCATATTCTCATTCCTAAACCTATACAACTATTAAATCAATTAAACCACAAATCAACACCATAATTACTTCCTTACCTCAGTTTTGGGGTGGTGTCTAGGATCCTCCAAACTTAATTATGCTCCAGTCAAAATGGCGAGGATTGCCTCTAGGCCTTAGATACGAAGTCTGATTGTCGATAAGGCGAGTTTAGAGTGAGAAAATGAGGAGAGAGAGAGGTTTTTGTAATTCTAAAAGAAAATGATATATAGCCCATATATATTATTTTGTCCCAGAGAAAAACCGTCAATGGTTTTCTTAGGCTTTTAGAAAACTGTCACCAGTTTAGTCTTTAACCAAACCGATTTTCATTGTTTACCCTTAACCTGACCGCAATAAAAAATATAACTGTCGATGGTTTTCTTAATACTCCAGAAACCGTCGCCAATTTTGTCCTCACCAACCCATTTTCCTCTTTTCTTCTATTTTTCTTATCATTTCTATTTTTTGGGTATCTATAGTGTGGCACATGAGTTTAGTTATATCATAAACTACTCATTTAAGTGATTATATCATCTGAGAAAATATACAGGTATGAACTCATAATCACATAGATATATAACATAATCTTTTATAAGCTTTAATTCCATTTCTCAAACTTATACACATGCAACCAATATTTATCAGTGAAAGTTCCCGATGATAGGGGAGATTGCATGCCCATACATGTAATGCCCCTCTGCTCTGATTTCGTTTGTAACCTTGCCTGATTAATTCAGGTGCGGTTACAACTGATACTTATCAGGGCACTCACTTTTTTTCAGTAAGCCCTCAAGCGAGGAGTTTTACTTCACCCTAATTATTTATACCATTAAATCCACATTCTTTCATTTCTCATTTTCCTTTCACAGTCTAACTCATGAGTGTCAATGGTAACAAATACACATCATGTCTGTAACTCATGATTGCCCTGAGGAAATTCACATCGTTATGCTTCCCCCCATGACCAAGTTGTGCGCCCCGAAGGCTGGACCTAACCGCGGTTGGCCCACTCGATTAAATCAAAATAATGAAACGGCCTATCTATAGTACGACTGGCCTACCTACGCCTGGTTCAAACTCCAGGGTCATCTCTACCCTTCTCACTGACCCAATCGACTGCCACACCATACTCTCCATGAGATCGTGTGGTTGCACTAACAACTCACTAGCAACAGTACCATGCTCTTTATTCAACTCCAGTCCATCAGGGTTCTCATCTCCACATTCCAGTATTTGCATTTCAATATTCATATTCCAGTATTCACATTTCAATATGTTGGTACTTTTCATCACATCAGAAATATTCTCATCATTTTCTGTTTCATTTTCATCATTTAAGTACACATGTCATCTCATATCAGTATAAAACTCAACTCAATACTCCTATATAAAACATTTCTGTACCAACATATCTGTCTATCACATATAGCATTCTTTCAATGAAAACACATTTGTATCTCATATTTTTATCAAATCACTATAAAAATACTTTTGTATAACATATTCCATCATTTCCCAATAAAAATATATCTATGTTTCACATTTCATCAATTCAGTATATAAACCTCGTATCATCATACTTATATGTATGCAAATATTACTGGGTTTTCATTTCTTCATATTTGTATAAAATATTTCGATATAATCATATCATAATCTCATTTCTCAATACATTTCACATATTTCAACTTCGATCGCAATCCTAGTATTAAATAATCATTTCATATTTCCTCATGCCACACAATTTTTATCTAATATTTATAACATAATAACCACAAGCAAAATATCATAATTAATTTTCACATACTTTAAATCAACAATTCATTTCCCAATATAGTTGTTATAATTTATTCCCCTTACCTAACTTATTGAGGGCCTACTAACAACCCTAAATCCACGCCCACGGCGCTCAAAACTCAAAACCCTGAAATCACTTTTTTTTTTTTTTCCAAATTAATCAACTCAACCCCTAGAATATTTCTCATTTAGCATTTCCTAGACCCCATATACTCCAAATTAACAATTAAACTCTAAAATACCTTACTTACCCTGATTTTGGAGTGGTGCCCCGGAACCCCAATCGCGATTCCGCTCCGATTAAGTTGAAAAGAATCCTCCCTAGATCCTCGTGGTGGTTCCTAATTGTTGATCCGAACTAAAATGGAGCCGAAATTGAATAGAGAAGTGAAAGGGTGTCATAGGGTTCCGAGAGAGAGAGAGAGAGATTTTTTTTTGTTTAAAACAAATGAAGCTCGTGGATGCCCTGTAATATCAGCACTGCAAACAAAACTGTCGACAGTTTTCTACACCTTTCATAAAATCGTTGACGGTTTGGGTCTTTAACCCGCCCTTTTACTGTTTTACATGTAACCGGCCCGCGGAAAATACAAAATCATCGACGATTTTCTGCGCCCCTCACCAAACCGTCGACGGTTTGGTCTTCACCAAACCAAAAATCCTCCTTCTTCAATTATTTTTATTATTATATTTTTCAGGTCTCTACGGAAGGATAAAAAATTTAAGCTAAACAGTTATTTTCTTACTCTAAGATAAAGAAATTGCAATGAGAGGAGAGGGCTTAAAAGGAACCCCAAGCTCTTTACTAGAATGATCAGACTCCTCGGTGGATTACTGAGAGAATAACAAAGGATGTTGGTTTGAGTTTTACAATGAACTGTTGTAGTGTATGGCTCTTTCAGCTATGGGGGTGGGTCCTGCTATTGTCTTCTGTTTTGCTGGTCTTACTTTGGGTTGTTTGGGTTTTGTGTATTGGTTTGAAGTAGGAAGCATAGCTTTGGTTGAGTTGCTTCTTTTATGCTATGTTCTTGTTTCTTCATAAATGAATTCAAATTCATGTACCTATCTTTATGCTACATGAGAATTGGCAAGAAAAAACATCACGCAGTTGTCTATGCTTTTTTTTTTTTTTAACAAAAATTAAAATAACATCCAATAACTTCAAAATAGATGCCCTAGGAATATAAGCTGCATATACTAGCAAGTCGCAACAAAAAAGTTGCTTGAGGCCACAAAGTTGTAAAAAAAATATTCCATTAAGATTGTCATGTCTTATATTCAGAAGGTGTTCTACTTGAAGTCCTAAAAAGAGAACTTGAAATCATTTTTTCTTGAGCCATATGAGGAGAAAATTTCCTATATGCATCTAGGGGTTATTGTTCATCTATTCCAATGAGTCGTTTATCAAATTGCTGCAATTGATGTTCGATCCAAAGAGAAGGAAGAGATCTTTGCAAAGTAAATTTTTATATATTTCTGTCTACGTGGACAATGACAGACCTAAATTATTGGGTGAACAAAATCCCAAGTTTGAGGGTGTGGGGGTGGGGAGTACCGGGGGAGGGACTTTCTTCCCCAGCATATCATCTTGTATTCTATATTTGGAATGAGGGAGCGGCGTGCGTACATTGTAATATGGTATAGATTTGGGATTTTTTGCATGGGTCTGTCTATCTTCAACTGAAGGTTGAAAGTTGAAACCCTAACGCCATTTTGTTTATAATATGGTATAAATTTCGCAGAGAATTGCATGAAGATGGACACTTATGTTTTCCAATTGCTGTGTGCAACTGTTGGCACACATGCACATATCCCTACAGGCTTGTTTTCAAATCAAAGATGAGTACCACTGAGACAAACACTGCAATTATCAGAGACAAACACTGCAAACCCCCTCTTATTGATGGAGGAAAGAACTGGGAGAGAGTTGTCAATTGGGGAGGAAGTGCATGGAATTGGTTCCTCTTCAATAGATATGGTTAAGTCCTAGCAATTGGGGATAGCTATAACTCTTGAAAACAGTACTTTATAACACCAGAGGCACGCAACCCATTCTTCTTCTTCTTCTTCTTCTTCTTTTTTTTTGATAAAAGATGACAGTACCTCATAACTTTATTAGAAAACCCCTCACTTATGGCAGAGGAATACCATGGTTCCAATCTTTGAGACTTTGAGACAACAAAAGAAAACTCCAAGATCCTAAAACTAACTTAACCAACATAAACCAAATCAAAAAACCAAAGACCAGCAACCAAACAAAAAAACTAAGAACTAAACCACTAAAAGTGAAAAACAAACAAAACTCCAGAAGATAACACAAAACATCATGAGCGTAAAGAAGGAAAACCCAACAAATCCAATCGCATCCCCCCGACTTGCTGAGGAAGATCATCCTAACAACTATATAATCGAAAAATATTAGATTCACCCTGTTTGGCAAAGAAATCTGCGCTTTTATTCGCCTCCTTGTAAACATGTTGCACGCAACCCATTCATTAATCTATCAGGCTATTTAAAACCTACACAACCTTTTGTTTTGGTGATAGCTTACGTTTGCCCATGCAAAAGCCTGTGATACTCATTTTTGAATACCTGCACTTCACAAACTGTAGTTGCCCATCTGTTTGGAGAACATAATTGGCAATGGCAGAGCTTAAACAAAAAAAATCAGGAGATTCAGATGCCAACACCCACACAACTCTAGGAAAAAAAATATGCTCACATTAAACTAGCAATTACATTGAGCGTTTCATGGAATGAAAATTCTAAAAGATCACAAAAGAGTCTTACTAGAAACCCATCTGGTGCAGAAAACATTCTAAACAAATTATG
Source organism: Malania oleifera (assembly GCF_029873635.1). Classification (NCBI taxonomy): domain Eukaryota; kingdom Viridiplantae; phylum Streptophyta; class Magnoliopsida; order Santalales; family Ximeniaceae; genus Malania; species Malania oleifera. The sequence continues at coordinate 60,163,604 of NC_080427.1, read as the reverse complement.
AGGTAGAAAAAGTCATGTTGAGGAACATGCAGAATCAGATGTCAACTGCACGTTTGCATTCTGCTTTAGCCTTTGTGCATATAATCGAAAGACATAAATACTCCATAAATTTTCAACTTAGGCACCAATTATTTAGCAAAACCATAAAGATTGAATTGACAATACCATTACAATAATTTTACAATTACAGCACCATGTGCCAATAATTTTGACAAATCATAATCAATTATTTAGAAAATACCACAAAGATTGAATTGACAATACCATTACAATAATTTTGTCCATTACAGCACCATGTTCCAATAATTTTGACAAATCATAGTCTGCAATTATCGGTCTCCCTTCCAGGCTTCTTTGCACAGCTCAACTTTCTTGTATCAACTCATGTTCAGAGAATAATCTCAAGGAACAATATGATCGCACATCGTACGACCGTCCAGGAGTGTAGGCTTATGAAAAAACTTAACCTGAATTACTTTCTAGCATCAGCTTACAGGATAACAAAGTTCAGAGAAATGCGGAGCTTATGAAATAAATTCCGAGTCTTTAGAAGATGGAAAACCAACAAATAAGATCTAGCTGGTGATATCCTCTTCATATTGAAAACTCAAATTCAATGTTTGTAGCTTAAAACCTGAACCTTGTATGATCTCAACCAAACCTGAAGCCACCCCTGTAGCTTGTATAGTTGTCTGTTTTGTTAACTACACAAAAACAAAAGAAGCATCATTTTCCATATTGGCATTAACTGGGTATATTTCTCAGTGAAGAATGTAGAAATGCTTTTATAAACCAAAGAAATTACAAAACTCATAAATAACGTTTAAAATGAATATGGAAAATCACTGCCAAAATGCTGCAAAACAGATTTAATAGGTAGTATAAAAATCTTAAGGGCTTAATGCTTAAATGAAGGAAGATGGTTCAGTAGCAGATATTATTCTGGCAGGGCCCATTAGGATGAAGTAACTCAAGTCAAACCCCTTTATATTTTAACCATGCAAATTAAGTACCTAACAGATACTTTTACAGTTAGAAACCAACTCAAATTTGTCAACCAAAAAAACAAGAACTTTACGGTGCAATTTCATTATGAAATATATTAACTAAGAAGTTTGCATGCACCTCAACACTTGCAATGCCGTCAAGCAATTGAACATTTAGGTTGGTAATGCCCTCTGTCTCCTACAAAAGAACCAATTAATAGACAAAAGCAAAGGTTAAAAACTAGGCAGACAATGTTTTGATTTGAGGAAAGTACATAAGAGAGTTTTTCTGCACAAAAGAACCTAACAATGTCATATCTCATGAAAGATAGAACAACAAACCATTCAAAAGATAAAACCACCAGCCAACGACGGGATAGAATCCCTTCAGTTAATAGTTAAAGTACAGTTTCAATACTAAACCAGGAAAAAAAAATTGCAACTCATTAAATATACCAAGGATTGGAAATATGGACTGTTTGATTACAACAACAACAACAATAAGCCTTAAGTTCCACTAGTCAAGGTCATTTACATAAATCCTTTTCTGCCAATTCACCCGATTGAGAGCATTTTCCTCTTCTAAGTTAAGAGCTATTAAATCCTTCCTCATTACCTCATTCCAAGTTATTTTAGGTCTACCCAACCCCTTTTAATACTAGAAATAATAACTAACTCATTCCTCCTCATAGGTGCGCTATTAAACTTGCATTTCAAATGCCCAAACCATCTAAGCCGCTCCTCCCTTATCTTGTCTTCTACTGGTGTTGTGCCTAGTTTATTGCACATATATTTATTCTTTCATTTCTTTTTTAATGTTATACCACCCATACACCTTAACATTCGCATTTCGACAACTTTTACTTTTTGTACATGTTTCTTAGTTGCCCAATGTTGGATATGTGGCTCATATTGAGTGAAACACATGCGCCGGGAAAGCATGGTGAAGCAAAGAACAAGGAAGGAGGCTGTAGGAAGAAACCGTCGATGGTTAGGTTGACGGTTGCATCAACGGTTTACTCTCACGAGAAAACCGTTGACAGTTTCCCTAAAACCGTCGACGGTTTCAGGTTTCAGTCTTCAGGATTCGCCTCAGTATCAAACCGTCAACAGTTTGCCTGAAACCGTTGATTGTATTGTTCGGCGCACATCACAGATTTTGAATTGGGAGATCAGTAAATCGGGAGATTTGGAGGATTTTCCTCCGAAATTTGCTACAGAAGTGTTTTAGATGTATTCTAAGTCTTCTGTGCGCATAGAGTTGATATATCAACTATATTTGTAACCCTTGATGTAAATTTTGACGATTTGATAGTGAAAATTAGCCGCTTGCTCCCATGGACGTAGGCACATTGCCCAACCACGTAATTTCTTGTGTCGTGTGCTCTTATTGCTTTATTTTATTCTCTTTGTGATTGATTATTTTCGTATATTCATTGTTGGTTGCTTGCATTGCTTGTTTCGATTCATTTTGTGGTTTCCGTTGCGCATTGGCATTCAGCACTTTGCACAACACCCAACATTCTAATCCATTAAGCATGCTAGCCTTATAGACATCTTATAGAATTTTCCTTTTAATTACAAGGATATTCTACGATCACTCAACACCGCTGACACACTCCTTCATTTTACCCAACTTACTTTAACTTTATTTATTACATCCTCTTCAATTTCCCTTTCTGCTTGTATAATAGATCCAAGATATCGAAATCTATTAGTGCTATTAATTTCTTGATTATCGAGTTAATCTTCTCAACAATACTTCCTTGAAATTACATTTCATACATTTCCTACTTATCCTAAAACCTTTAGACTCTAAAATAATTTTCCAAAGTTTTAACTTATATCCCACACTGCTCCCACTTTAATCAATCAAGACAATATTATTTGCAAACAACATACACCAAGGGATCTTGTTTTGGATATTCCTAGTGAGTTTATCAATCACTAAAGCAAAAAGATAAAGATTCAAAGTAAAACTTTGATGTACCCTTATTGTGATTGAATATTCTTTAGATGTCCTTCCTACAATGTTGACATTAGTCGTTACTCTATCATACATGTCCTTAATGGCTTGAGTATATTTACAACAAATTCCCTTCTTTTCTAAAACCCATCAAAGTACTTCCCTAGCTACTTTATCATAAGCTTTATTTAGGTCAATAAAAACCATATGCAATTCTTTTTTCTTTTCCCTGAAATTTTCCAAATCTTCTCAAAAGATAATAGTTTCTGTTGTCAATCTCCCAAACATAAAACCAAATTAATTTTCTAAAACTCTCATTTTTAGTCTTATTCTTTGTTTGATTAACCTCTAATAGTTTCATTGCATGACTCATAATCTTAATTCCACGACCATAACTACAATTTTGAATATCACATTTGGTTTCCTATAAAGGTATTAACGTGATTTTTCTCTATTCCTCCGGCATTTTCTTAGTTTTTATAATAGTGTTGAATAGATTAGTTACCATATACTTTCTTTATCACCTAAACATTTCCAAACTTCAATTGTTATGTTTGATTAACTATTTATAGATTTAGCACATTCACCCCCAATTGTCTCCCATCTTTTGAAATTTGATTCTCAATCTCTAGCTTGTTTCCACTTTGATACCCACTAAGATCTCTTTGGGCAGTCAATGATCAAGATCATGATGAATTCAAATTTATGTCAAATTCAACAAATGACAAATCCGTCTGTCTACAGTCAATCCAAGAATTCAATATCTGACTACAATTAGTTAGAAATCAGGCTGTCAAGCCCACATATATGACACACTTAAGGATTTGAACTCATATCTAGCAACCTAGAATTAGTTAAAACTCCCTAGGAACCCAGGCTATGTTTGATTCATTCCATTCTTAGGAATAGAATGTTACAATAGTAGAAATTGATGATTTACACCAAAAATATATTACCATCATAAAGCAAATATCAACGCCAAAATTTTTAAGAATTTGTTATGATGAATAGAAAAGGAATAACTATTCTCAAATTTCACCAAAAGAAAGTTTATTTATTTCCTATTCCATGTTGGTTGGAATAACATAAACTTTTTTCTTGAGTGTCAAATTTTTAAATTTTTATTTCTCTATATATTTTTCTTTACATTCTTATTGTATTCTATCCTATTCCAAGAAATAGGATTTCTGTGAACCAAACATAACCTCAGCCACTTGGTATTTGGTTTATCAGATTTTCCCAAAGAGACAGATTTTTTGCATGTCTAAATCAAGCATTCAAGCTAGAAATCTACAAAATACACACTAAATTCAACCCACTCCATTCTCTTGCCATTAACCCCCTTCACTTCTAATCAAATGTTAGTCAAGTAACACAATGATCTGTCAAATAGAAGAAAAATTGCTCATCCTTGCTGTCTGATATACAAAAAAGAGAGAAGAAAAACAGAATCTTGTTAGAATTACAATATATAAAAAATTATCTTTATGCCATTGCAACAAAAGTAAAGTGCATCCAAACCCACATGTTCATATGTGCAACAGTTTCAGTGAATCTACCTCTAAAGCTTTGGTGACTGTGGGAATAGCTGATTCATCCATTGTTCCATCTGCCTTCATGTATGGAGGATACAAAATAAAAGGGTCTGTCAGCAATACATTTAGCAGATATAAAGTACACATGCACGAGCACTCACAAATTTGATAAAAATTTCTAGTTCTTTTTTAGTTTTCCAAGATTCGTATTAAAAAAATACAAAATCAAAAGTTTGTTTAGTTGTGCAAAATACAACTTGTTTTCTGATTTTCTGAAAAAATGATATAAGATAGCATGTGGAATCATAAATTTTGGACCTTCAATTTGGATTTTTGTGAATTTGGAAGAAGCTCAATACATAAATCATTTCCAACTTTTCTATATAAATTTAGAAAATTGGAAAGTAAGGTGGCATTTTCATAATTATTCGAAAAACTAGAAATGAAAACTAGAACTAATTCCACAAGCAAATGATGTCAATATTAAGCTATATAACCCAGCAACACACAAGGAGACCTTTTCACAAACACTTGGTGTGCAGGAATCTGAAGCTTTGAAATCTGTTATTCCTTTTTCTGTTTTACACAACAAACATGTAACAAATTTATTCTGCTTTATATTCCCTTCTCTTGTATATATATACGCACATCATCAATGAGAAATTCAGAGAAGAATTCAGCCATTCAGTTTCTTTACATGGTATCAGAGATTGCAACTAACAGTCCCTCCGGTCCTACAGCAATGGCAGCAAACCAGTCTTCTTCCATTTCTCCTTACTCGTCTGCTGCTTCCTCCTTCTCTCACACAGTAACCACAAAACTCTCCACTGACAATTATCTCTCGTGGAAGGTTCAAATTTCTGCCTACCTACGTGGGCAAGATCTATTCTCCTTTGTCGATGGTTCATCCACTCCTCCATCAGAATTTCATCCTGATTCCTCCCAATTGAACCCAAAAATCAACCCAGATTTTTCTGGAGGTGTACTGACCAACTGGTTCTCAGTATCCTCTTCTCCTCTCTTTCAGACTCCATTTTGGGCCATGTTGTGTCCTCCACCACTGCCCACCAATTATGGACATCTCTTTCGTCCATGTTCTCTTCTCACGCTCATGCCACAGAATTTCAAATCTAACTTCAATTCACAAATCTTTCCCGGGGTGACCAGTCCATCTTCGATTACTTTGGCCGATTTCGCCTCCTTGCCGACTCCATCGCTGCTACTGGTAATCCACTCCCCGATAAAGATCTTGTCACAAATCTGTTGAGTGGGCTTGGCCCTTTGTACAAGCAGTTCATCACCTCCTTCACTACCAGACACACCCTTGTTTCCTTCCATGAGCTCTATCCACTCCTCCTCATCCATGAATCTCGTCTTGCTCTTACAAACCAATCCATTATTTCTTCTCTCGAACCATCTACACATTTCACCTCCTCTACACGAGACCAGCGTGGTTGTGGACCCAATCGAGGAGGACGCTAAGGTTGTGGCAGGGGACACTACTACTACAATGGTCATGGTGGCAGATCTTCATCTCCTTCACATTCATCTCAGCATTACAATGCTCACCGTCCTATCTATCAGGTCTGCAACAAGGCCGGCCATGTCGCTCTTCAATGCCGACAACGTTTCAACCACGCATATCAGTTTGAAGCTCCCAGCAATTTCTCTGCACACTACACCGCTCAGACTCCAATTTCTGAATCGGTTTGGTACCAAGATTCTGCCGCCACTCGTCATCTCACGAATGATCTATCTAACTTGAACTTATCTTCTGAGGCATATGCTGGTGATGAGACCATTCGGGTGGGTGATGGCAATCAACACTCAATCGAAAATTCTGGTGATACCTCCCTCTCCTGCAGCTCCTCTACTTTTCTCAAGAACATCCTGCATGTTCCATCCATCACTAAAAATTTACTGTTTGTTCTTCAATTCTGAGTTGATAATTCCTGTTATTTTGAATTTCACTCCACTCATTTCTGTGTGATGAACAAGGCAATCGGGAAAATCCTCCTCACTGGTCCAACCCGTAATGGTCTACCATTTTCCATCGGCTACAACCATTCTGTAATCTCCATCAACCCATATTGGCGAACGAACCTCCATGGATCAATGGCATCGAAGGCTTGGTCACCCTTCTTTAACCTTGGTCTCTCATGTCCTGCAGTCCAAGTGCCTTCCAGTATCTCCCACTAATTATGTTTTCCAATGTTCTGAATATCCCCAAGAAAAATGTCATCAATTTCCTTTTTCCTCAAAACAGGCCTATTATACCAAGCCCTTACAATTGTTATGTGTTGATCTAAGGGGTCCAGCCTACTATGTCTCAAGAAATGGCTATAAATATTATCTTTCATTTTTGGACTCCTTTACACGTTTCACTTGAATTTTTCCCATCAAGTTAAAGTCCGATGTCTTCCAAATTTCACCACCTTTTTACCATTCATTGAACGGCTATTTAATGCCAAGCTCATCACCTTACAAACAGATAGGGGAGGTGAATTTCAACCTCTCACCACTTCTTGCAAACGACTTGGCATTATTCACAGATTCTCATGTCCTTATACTCACCAACAAAATGGCCTCATAGAAAGAAAGCATCGCCACATTATAGAAACGGGCCTTGCCCTCTTGACTCACTCAACTCTTCCGTTTTCATATTGACCTGAAGCTTTTGAAACTGCGGTTTTCCTGATTAATCTCTTACCCACTCCAGTCCTAAAGAACAAATCTCCCTACTCCCTGGTCTATCATTAAGAACCCGATTACAAATTTCTTAAAGTCTTTGGGTGTGAATGTTGGCCCAATCTTCAACCATATTCCTCTCACAAGTTGAATTTCCAGTCCACATCATATCTTTTCTTAGGCAACAGTCCAAAACATAAAGGCTACAAGTGTCTTGATCTAAACACAAATCGCATGTACATTTCTCATGATGTCATATTCAATGAATATTCATTCTCTCTCTCCAAAACTAGGCCCAAACCACTTTCTAATCCATCCACCTCCCAACCGGCCTCTCTACCCATTTTTCCCTCCTCTATCTTAGGCCCACATCCAAGCACCAGTGTACCTCTATCTCCTATCATCCACGGCCCGACCCAATCTCCCTCCATCTTCAACCTAATCCTCTCACCAACATTATCCCCTTCCTCTGACCCTTCTCCCAAACCCCCTCCATCCCCTGTTTTGTCTAACCCTAGTCCTTGTCTTATCCCACCTCGTTCCCCTATCACCACTCAATCTCACACCAATTCATCTCGTCCACAGAGTTTAACTGATGGAACCATGTTGTACCCTACTCGAAATCGTCTCACTGTCTCTGTAGGTGTATCGGATGATCCTTCAAGTTTTTCCGAGGATATCAAACACACTGAATGGAAGGCGGCCATGACCAAAGAATACCAAGCTCTCATTCGGAATCAGACATAGACTTTGGTACCGCTTGTACCTCACATGAATGTACTGGGATGTCGATGGGTTTTTCACACCAAAACCCTAGCTGATGGTTCTTTTGAGAGAAGGAAGGCACGTCTTGTTGCCAAAGGGTTTCATCAACAACCAGGTGTTGATTTCCATGACACATTCAGCCCTGTAGTAAAATCTTCCACCATTCGGCTTATTCCATCTATTGCTATCTCTCGTGGCTGGTGTTTGCATCAAATTGACATTGAAAATGCATTCTTACATGGTGTGCTCACTGATGATGTCTAAATGCAGCAACCTTAAGGTTTTGTGGATCCCTCTTAGCCTTCCCACGTCTGCAAGCTTGAGAGAGCTATTTATGGGCTTAAGCAAGCACCATGGGCATGGTTTGCACAGTTAAGTTCCTGGCTCCTTGATTATGGTTTTATGCTTCTAAAGCTGACTCATCTCTATTTATTCTCAATTGCAATGATTTGCATATGTACTTGCTCATATATGTGGATGATATAGTCATCACATCCTCCAAACAATCCGCCATTACTGATCTCATTCATGATTTGGGACTTGCCTTTCCAATCAAAGATCTTGGCTCGCTGTCTTTCTTTTTAGGTATTGAAGTCGATTACACCACTGATGGTCTTGTCTTATCTCAAAGAAAATATATCAAGCACCTTCTCACCTGCAGCAATATGCTTCATGCCAAATCAATTTCCTCACCAATGGCTTCTTCCCTAAAATTGTCCAAATCAGATACCCCAGCTTTTGAGGATGTTACTCTATATCGCAGCATTGTGGGAGGCTTGCAATATCTCTCGGTTACAAGACCAGACATCTCCTTCACAGTCAACAAGGTTTGTCAATTCATGCATTCCCTAAAAGCATCTCATTGGAGTGCTGTGAAACGCATACTCAGATATTTGAAAGCCACCATAAATGATGGTCTATTTTTTGCCTCCAAATCAAGTCTCACTCTCCAAGCTTACTCGGATGCCGATTGAAGGGGTTGTCCAGATGATCGTCATTCCACGGGAGGCTTTTGCATCTATCTTGGCAAACACCTCATTTCTTAGAGCTCCAAAAAGCAACAAACTGTTGCTAGATCTTCAACGGAAGCTAAGTACAAGTCCATAGCTTCCTCAGCAGCTGAACTGATTTGGTTACAAACAATGTTGTGCGAACTTGGCATCAAACTTTCTCGGACTCCAACTTTATGGTGTGATAACTTAGGGGCGACGTACCTCTCAGCTAATCCTGTTTTTCACTCAAGAACAAAACGCATGGATATTGATTCTCATTTTGTTTGAGATAGAGTGGTTGTTAGCTCGCTTAAAGTTTCTTTCATTAGCTCCAAAGATCAAATTGCTAATGTCTTAACCAAACCTCTAGTTGCTGAAAAATTTCTTCGATTCAAGTCAAGTCTCAATATTGTAGATACACCGTTGGACTCGAAGGGGCGTATTAAGCTATATAAACCAGCAGCACACAAGGAGACCTTTTCACAAACACTTGGTGTGCAAGAATCTGAAGCATTGTAATCAGTTATTCCCTCTTGTAATCTGTTATTCCTTTTTCTGTTTTACACAACAAACATGTAACAAATTTATTCTACTTTATATTCCCTTCTCTTGTATATATATAATATAAGCACATCATCAATGAGAAATTCAGAGAAGAATTCAGCCATTCAGTTTCTCTACAGTCAAAACCTTTTATTATCATTCATTTATTTCATCCAGATGTTGCAAAGGAAACCAAATTTCTTTTTAAAAAATACAGACAATTTTATCATACTGGTCCCTGCGAAGCTAGAACAGAGCAAAATCACTTTGAAGTTCCCAGAAGAAATCCGCAAGACCGAAACTAGTTATACAAAATTTTCATGTATTTCAAAATTTGAACCACAATACTAACAGAAAGATAGCAATTCCCACAAGTTTAATGAAGTCAGAAGAAACTACATTAATCATGGGAGCCATGAAGTTATGGTTGTCCAAAAGAACTGAATTACCATCATTTCAACAATATATTCTCATGTTACAATCATAACATCCCATATTTCAGAATTACGACACAAACCCTTAAATTCCCAAGTTTGGTTTGTCAAAATTCGTCCACACTTCGAAAATCCCAAAAAGCACAATCATATGCAAATAGCCGCAATGAAAGTACCACACAAATGTAACTGCTGAAAGCAAAGGTACCTGAAAGAACATGGTGAGCTTGTCAGAAGGCGAGACGGGGACCGAGACGGGCTGATCGGCCGACGTCGTTTCTTCAGTATTCTGCTCTTCTGAGGCGAGGGTTTCTTCTGCAACCGACCTGATTTTTCCCATTCCAGTAGGCTTTCTCGTGTTAAGATGCTTGAAAGAAGTGGCGAGGCCATAGTTATGACGATGTAGTACTCGAATAGGACGGCACAGAGATGAAGAAGACGAAGAAGGAGAAGAGGGGTTGGACAGTACTTGGGAAGGGGTTCTGCAGATGACAGACAGGGAGTGAAATGCAGCAATGGTAGCCATTGAAGTGATTTTGAGTTATCTTTGGAGGTGAACTGCGAGTGCCCTTAACCGTGTTTACTTCCCTATCCACAAGCGTCAGGACGTGAGCAGAAGTGCCCGCTTGGAAATGGAGAAAACGGCGTCGCATTTTTTAGGATAAACAAAACGACTGTAAATTTAATGGAAAATCACCCTTTTAAGGGTATTGGTATTCCGTGTTGTTTTCCATTTCTATTTTGATTTCTGTAGAGTAAAGAAAAAATTTTATATATATATATATATATAATAAAATTGTCGATTTTTTATTTTTATTATTTTTTAGATTAAATAATTATTTTTTATGTAATTTTTAATTAAAATTCAATAAAATGATCATATAATTTTAAAATATAATTAAAATAAAATATTATAAAATCTCAAAAAATTAAATGATAATAAATATCATTTACAAAATATTTTTACTTTGTTCAATTTTCATGTACAATAAAATTATTCTTTTGAAGTGAATTTTAAAATATAGTAATTAAGTAAAAATATTAATAAATATTGATTTTATTATAGTATTTTTAGTTTGTATTCTTTTGTATTTGTATCATTTTATTTATATATTTTTAATTATTATCAAAATGAACATTTGTTTAATCAAGTTTCTAATTTATTTTAGTTTTACAAATATTAACCAAAAAAGTTGTTGATTTTTCATTTTTAATCTCTATTTTTGGTTTTTGGTCTTCATTTCTAATTTTCATTTTCACAACTTTTGATACACACCAAACGACTCCTAAATTCATTAAGTAATGATATGATTACTTAAATGATAGTTTACATAGTTTCAACATGCTTATATTCCCCCCCCCCCCCCCCAAACAAAAAAAAATTTAAGCCACACTATTTGAGTGTTAAATCATAATCTAATAAATTGACTGTAAAAGTACATCATAATATACTCGGTATATTTTGTGGAAAATAAAGGTATAATCACCTCTACAATTTTAATTTAACTCAAAATATATTTTTTACAGGAAAAAGAAAATGATCACCCTACTCACTTTACTCTTTCCCAAATACATGTATAATAAACCAAAAATAATCAATTTCATACATTTGATTCATTTAGAAAATCTGACATAATATTCATGTATCCATATACTCAAGTTTAATCGGATCGCTTTCAAAATAAACTAACATAATCTAATCCCCTTACCTATTCCCATAGATATGACTACCACCTTCCTGAAACTATGCTTGCAGCGTTCGGACGACGAAACCCTAGTTTCCTTAACCCTTGCCAAGGAGAAAGGAATCGGCAAGTTGAGAGAGAGAGAGAGAGAGAGAGAGAGAGAGAGAGAGAGATAGAGAGGAGAGCGAGAGTGGGGAGAGTGGGGAGAATTTGGGAGAAAGAGAGAGTGGGACACGAATTAGAGGAAGGGAGAGAGAAAAGGAAAAACCCTGATTGGGAAAGTGAAGAAATATAAATAAAAAAAAAAATTAAGCTTCCTCTCACTTAAAGGCCCTCAGCTCGTATGAAACCATCAATGATTTGGTCTTGTACCAAATTGGGTTACTACAAGCATAAACAAACAAATACAAGTAGTCCTTACTAACACAGAAATTCATTTTATTGTTAAAAAAATAATATTACACATACAAGTAGTCTATTTTTTTTTCTTTTTATGGACAAGGAGTCTTTTATTACATATACATTATAACATAATATATATATATATATTGTTCAAATATTACATTAATTTAAAAAAAAATTGAATGAAATATGTAGAATTAAATTTTTCTCAAATTTTATTTTTAAAATTAATTTTATATTTAAGTTGTCTCGCGGGTTAGCGCAGGCCCGTGTACAAGTTAACCATGAAACTATAGATGCAAACACAAATCCCTATGGATCCCATAGTGTAGGAGGAATAATCTTAGCAATATGATGCATGCAATTGGAACTTCCATGTATTTGCGATGTTCTTCTATATTTTGGATTCTTTGGCTGCCCATCCTCTTGAAACCTAGGGATGGATTATGCATTTCCTTTATTTGCCTTCTCCAAAGTTGTTTTCTTGCGGAGCCCAGCTTGCCAACATATGTGAACTTGTTCTCCTTAGAGAACTTTTAACAAGCACTTGGTGGGCACCCATTGCTCGAGTTCTTAGCTGGGCTTTTACACTGTTATATGAGTTTTTCAATACAATATTACTGTCATTCACTTATTATTTAACTTAATAAGAGCATGCAAGTGAATTATTACACACTCAAGAGACGAACCCAGGGCAGCACAATACTCATTGTATGTGTGAAGTATTTCAACAAACAAATGCAAGCCAAGGCATTTATTTTATTTTAAACACATGCATGAATGCATGTATTATTTTATCAATTAAATATGGCACCACCACCTAAATGACAATAGGGTAGGAGGCATTGCATGCTAATGCCACTTTGAATTTAGGTGTACCTAGTGTTTACTCTTTCTTTGTTGAGGGCATAGACTCCAATGATTATTTAATAAAACTTGGAGTCGAGAATTCTCAAACTCATCCATGAAAGGTGAAGTCAAAAAGATGAACATAAATCTTCTAGTAGGATAAATTCTTTTGTTTATTTTCCAGCACGAAGATCAAGTTGAGTGCTACGTTAACAATTGGCAAATCTTTGATTAGAAGTATAGATTATAAGGAGTCGTCATCTCGCTTTTGGTCTTTGGACCAACAACTTCCTAACAATTGGAAATGTGGCTATTAAGGAATTAAAAATGATTGTGGTTTTTTTCTTTTTTTCTTTTTTTCTTTTTTTCGAGTGTCAAATTGATCGCGTATAGAATCACAAATCTTAAATGAGTATGATGATTTAAAAATCAATTGGTGGCTTGTTCATTTGGCCTAGTTACATGGATTTCTATGATTATTTTGGGAATCGCATGATCCCCTACATTGCATGTCATTCTATTGACATCAAAATGAGCTTCAATTTTTGGTCCACAAACCGCAACAAGGTAAAAAAGAGTAAAAAGTAAGGTGTAGTCCCAAAAAGGGGGGTGAATTGAATTTTAAAACTTTCTTTTAATTCCTATAAGGACTTTTTCTTGATTAATCAATTTTAAACTTGTTTGTTTAATTTACCAATCACACAAGAACTTAGTTCCTTTATTTAATCCACAACCACACAACTATTCAATCTTTCAAGTAAATCAATCAACCACAATTTGAAAGAAAACAATTAAGTGATTTGCCAAGTACAAGTTAACTTCAGCACTATTTAGATTTGCAAGATTCAATACTCTTTGGAATATAAACACAATCCACTCAATATCAAACTTTTAAACCATTCAATCATAATATAGCTTTTGTTGTCAACCCTAGTATATCAATTTGAATCAATCCTGTATATATGAAATTTGCCTCTCAATTTGATATTCAATGCAACATTCAATCACTCTTTTCAAATACTTAGACCTTAAATAAACTTTAAGTTAAAGAGTCTTGGGGTGTTGAATCAATCAACGTACTACTATATAGTTTCCGCAAAAGATTGATCAACTAACATACTCCATTTTGGTTTCCGCAATCCCAAAAGCAAATTAAGCTTTAAGTTTATTTAATATCTAATTCATGTAGTATATATAATTCAAATATTTAAAACATCCACGTAATTGTATATGTGCTGAAAATAAAGAGAGTAAGGAAAAAAGAGAGTGAGACAAGATTTTTACGAGATTCAGCTTATACCCAGCTTACGTCCTCACTTTTGGTAAACCACCAAAGGATTTACTAAACATGTTCCTTCAACAGGCGAACAAACTTTTACAACACTCCTTGGTTAAGGTTAGAGCTCGTCTTCTCCAAATGATGTACCCTCATTCGGTCACTCCTTACTTAGGTTAGAGCCCACCTCTTTAAGCAATATCCCCTTGTTTAACCAATGATCCAAACAATCCTTGGAATCGTCAATATACAAAATACAAATCAAATAAATGTGTACAAAGAATTTGCTCCTCAAAGAGCTGATTAGTACAACAATTCAGCACAAATATACTTCAAAGTAAATCAATATAAAGAGATTGAAACTCAATTGAATTTAGATCACCAAATATATCTTCCAAGTATTGAAAGATTTAGACTTTGAGAGCTCTACTTCGGAATTCGTATCAGCACCAATTCAGCAGTGGAAGTAGAATGAACACAAGAGAGATTGAGAGTTTTTTGAGAACTTTGATTGCTAGAAAATTTCTTAGGTATGAAAATCTTTAAAGTTTTGGACTATTTATAGATGTTTTAAAAAATAATTCCTTACCCCCCCCAAGTTTACTTAGAGTAATTCTCAAGTTTTCCAAAAGAGTAGTGCCCAAGAAATCTATTTAAAAATCTTCCTGTTAAGCTCTTTTAAAATCTGTTTCGAGTGGTAGTCGCCTGTCCTAGAGAAAATTGAACAACCCAGAAGGCTGGCAGTCGCCTGCCATAACTCAGGCAGTCGCCTGGTATTTCTTAAATCTGGCAGTCTACTACCTATATAGGTAGTTGCCTGGCTAACAATTTTTCCTCTATTTATTTGAAAAACTTTTTCTTCCTTTAAGACCTTTGTTACTTTGATTTCAAAACATATTTTAAGGTTTTTCTAAAACCATATTTCTTAATTTCTTTTGATTTATAAGAGCTTCAATTCAATTTATACTAAAGTTTACATGAAGTACTTACATAGAGACATCCTTAATACTCTATTTTTTTTATCTTCAAGTAAGTTCTTATTCTTCCATGAGCATATATCAACTTTGAGTTTTTGATCATCTTTTTTTCTTGAACCTTTTGTATAGTATATTCATCATGAGCTTTATCATCCTTTTGAGTTTGGAATTTCTTTAAGTTTTGTCTTTTTCCTGAAAGAATTCCACTTGAAACAAATCATATCAAACTTATCGTGATTTATTATCATCAAAATAAGAATTGTAAGCCTTGTTAGGCCAACAAAGAGTTTGGACAACCTCGATGACCTCCAAAGGCCTTCTCCGACACTTAATGTTGTATTTGGGAGCATAAATTTCAAACCTTACATTTAGATTGGAGTAATTTTAGACAAATTTTAATACAAGTTTGTATTACATTTTATCTAAATCCAATACAAATTTAAATCCAAACTCTCTCCAAACATAGGATTAGAAATTTTCTTTTTTTTCTTTTTCTTTTTAACTAATTTGAGCCCGTGTAAATTACTTCTTCCCACTTAGGCAATTAACCATGTAGGAATAAAATGGAATTTGAGGGAATAGATCAAATTCATCTTTTGACTTCATCATGCTCTCCAATCAAGATTTCATTTTATTTTTTTATTATTCCATTCCATTCTACAAACCAAGCATAACATAAATGTCACCATATGTTGTCGTTTTTGCTCAATGCTTACTAAATTTTTCTGCTCTTCTATGCTAGATGCCTCCACCTTGGAAACATGTTCATGTGTTGTCTTTTTCTCCTTTTAAAACCTCCTCTATTTGTAACAGAGGTAGACATGGTATGTGTACGTGTTGATGGATTAAACTAGCACATATCCACAAGCTTTCAAGTGATCCTTATTGAGTAGGAATATGAATGGGGCAACAATTTTCTTCCTTACAGCAAAATGCTCTGCCTCTAAGAAGTACAATTTTTTTTTCAACACCATGAAAACAATACAATTTTTCTTAACATCAGGCAAGTAATGCTGTTCCTGATATATTTGAAAGTGTAAATCCAACTGCCTCATCGCTCTAATGCAAGATGTAAGAACATCAGTTGCATAACCACTCGGTGGCAGACCCATCAAATGTGCCTAAACAAACAATGACTCATCTTTTGTCAAACTCATCCCTGCAAAGCACTGCTTGAAGCCCCAAGGAGTGGATTTAATTGCACAACTAGACTTTGCTAGTCATAACATGGATTCATTGGAAGACACAGTAAACATAATATTGAATTCCAGAGTACTGATAAAATAAGTTCTACAGACCTACACATTTTCTTCAGCAAGTTAAAAACATTCTCACCCCCTTAAACTAAATGTTGACGATTCTTGACCGCGAATATTCCTCAAGCCAGCAATGCCAACCGCAAAACAGGAAGCTTGAAGATGTGAATGCATCATACTTTATATCGTCCTTGAACAAAAGCGTATTCCCTTGAACGCTTCTTAATCTCACCTTAACATGTTCCATATACTCCACTTCCCAAAGGACAGAAGGATTTTGGAACCAATAACAGCAATGCTACATATGGCTGGCACCCAAGTTCTGTCAAGAACCATCATAAGTCAATGGCTGACCCTTTTATGCATTTGGGCTACTTCAAGTGAAAATCCTCTTGAATTTCACCATCTGCACAGAGCATGAGATCCATCAGACTTACTGAAGGAAAAGCAGGAAATGGAATAAAACGGAGACTTTAAAAAATCAGTAGAGCCCAGTGGTCCTCACCCCTAAGGTTTATGGCTAGATTTGCTTGAGCATCCGCTTCAGAATTATATTCCTTGAAAGGTACAGAAGGACATTCAAATGAAATATAAAAAGGCAAGGCAGAGACAAGAAAATTACCATTAACTTAACAGCAATATAAAGACACTGTAAGAAGCTTTATTATTTGAAAATAAGCAGATTTTCCATCAATTACATTAAAAAAACAATGGCAGTCGCATCATGATAGATTCCCAACGTTTACTATGGAATCTAGAATTTAATATTTATCTGTATCAGTGATTTAAAAGGCGAAATTGAGGCGCGCCTTGAGGCGATTTGGGCCTAAAACGCCCTAAGGCGTAAGTGAAAATGTGTAATTCCACAAAGGTGCCTCAGGTGAGAAGGTGTACACATCAGGTATAAAGGCTCGCCTTTTTATGCCTCAAATGTCAAGGCGTATGCCTTTTGGGATTCTTGGTTTAAAACATAAATTAAAAAACCCAGAACCTGAACCCACCTAAAACCCTATCCTCCCTCTCTCCCATGAAGCTTCTTCTCTTCTGCTCCCTCGACAAAGCCTCCAATCTTCTCCTCTCTCGACGATTCCTCTCGACGAAGCTTCAAATCTCTTGAAAAAGTCTCCAGTCATCTCCGACGAGTCGACGAAACTTCCATAGCTTTCCTCTAGCTCCTTCTCCCTCTCCAACGACTCGATGGAGCTTCCGTAGCTTTCCTCCAGCTCTTTCTCCCTCTGACAATTCCTCCAAGCTTCTCGTCTCTCTCCAACGAGCCGTGGACCCTTCCAATTTGATCTGCCTATGAACTTTGTTCATGTAGTTTTATATTCTTAGAAATTAGTGGATGATGCTTTAATTTGGCTTTTTCTATGCTTTAATACATGCTTATTTTTTAACATGTATTATTTGTGTTTGTTATCTAAAATTGGCTTATATGATATTTAAAATTTATGTTTTTATTTTTTTCTCCATTATTCTAAAATTCTTCTCATTTTGTTACTATGTATAAATTGATTTTATTTATTAATTATTTAATAAAATACAGTCCAAAATGCTTACGCCCAACGCCTTGAGGCTTACGCCTCGCCTCAAGGAGGGTAAAACGCCTCACCTTACGCCTTCGCCTTTTAAAACACTGATCTGTATCAAGATCAAGTGAGCAAGAACAAGAATCAAATCAAATAGCCAGCCATCAAGTGCATAAAGCATGTTTGGAAACATGAGTTTGAGCCTTTGGATTTGAATTTGTGTGGATTTTAATAGAACTTGACCCAATTTTGTATCGATCTTTGCTTAAATCCGCACAATTCTAATTTGAGTGTATTAATAGAATAGCGAAAATCAAAGCTCAAATTATGGGCAGTAAACTTGACTATTGAAATACAATATCTTAAAAATAATAATTGGTAATGCCATTCAAACAAGTTTCAAGAAGGCTGATAATGAGAGCATGCAGCCACAAAATGACAGCTACTAGAAACAGTAAAGACCCCACAGACTTGCCTCCATTATGGACCTACAAACTTATGAGGTGGAAGTCCTAAAAGATCAGTAATCACAACATGAAGATATATGGAACCAAATGGTAGTTATCAACGATGGTTTAATAACTGATCTGACACTAATGAACCCTGATAACCAAGTCTTGAGAGTGCAGCACCAGGAAAAAGAGAAGGAACATAATACATTTGTTTTAAAAAACAAAAGAAACACAGGTGGGATTTTGTAAATATATCTACAGCCATATTAGATAATAAGTTGCCCCTTTGGTCAGCTATATCACAAAACCATACTTGACAAAACATTAAGCCTTCAAAAAATAGCAGTATGGGGAACAGCCAAGGTTTGCAAATTCCTAAGCAGCAGGGGTGAACATCTGAAAAGACTCAAGTTGTTAATCCATAAAGAAAAATGGAGCACTGAGCCACCCGTTTCTTGTTAGGGAATAAATAAATAAATAAATAATAGCCATTAAGTATTCATAAAAAGCCAACACAGCCAAGATCAGCATCATAAAAACAACAATGCTCGAAAATAACTTCAAATACATTTTCTAGCAAGAAGATTCAGAAAGTTTAAAGATGGTTTGCTTAAACAGAAATCCAGAAGCAACAAATATCCATAAATTTGTTAAATTCACAAAAGATCTCTTCAAGAAAAAATAAGAGGGTAAACATCTTTTGTAAGTTAATGCAGGTTTCATGGGGTGGAGGGGACAGCATACAAGAAATATATTTCCAACAGCATTTGCTGGTGAATGACCATGGCCTTTAATAATCACCATGAGTAACTTCACGGCATTGGCTCCGATTCTTTAGAAAAAAGACAAAATTATAGTCATTTTGTGTTTAAATGTAACGATATGACAAGTATTTGGGTCTGAAAGACATAATAATCAACACGCCCACATATATTTCCAAACCAATGAAAACATGCATGTTCCATAACAAGAAATTCCATAGCACTATTGAATGCACATGTAGGGCTCCAGGCTCACCGAGAAGCCTCCAAAAGACTGAAAACAGCTAGACATGTATGAGTGCATTCACCACTCAATGACATGAAAATGATTTTTGAGGTATACGTCCTTCATGTACAAATTCTCTATCTTTTGGCAGAGCATTTGAAATGAGAGTATATTATTTGTACGCCAAATGAAATAGTAATAATCTCTGATATGTGTATGCTTGCTCCTGAATTTCAAGAAATAACATGATCCATTTTTTTCATCATTTTTTAAGCGCTTATTTCATAAAGTTTCATATGCCTTCTTGTTCGTCAGTTTTTAATGTATGTTCAGATACCCCATATTGTTAATAGGTTATAGTAGCACGTGAATACCAAAACTGATATCACTATCAGAAATATAAAAATTAGGTTATAGTAGCACATGAACATAGAAACCAATATCACTATCACAAATATAAAAATAAATTTCCTAGCTTATTAAACTTTTTCAGATCAACAAAATAGGGGAGAATATATACACACAAACACACACAAAAAAAGGCGTCCTCGGCCCACAAGGCTCCCCAATTTGCAAGGGTAGGAGGCAGGTTGTCACAGTGCAGCCTTACCCCTGCTTCCATGCAGAAGGGCTGTTTCCTTGGACTCAAACCTATGAGCAACTGAGCACAAAGGAGCAACCTTACCCATGACCGTAACCATATATGTTTACATATATACACATATTCATCAGAGCTAAATCCTTAACAATGCATGAATTTGATTTCCTCAATCCAGAAATTGTGAGACTAGAACTGAGTTATATATCAGATATGTTCAAAAATAAAGAGTCTTGCCAGCATCTCCCCACCCAGGTCTCTGAACCCAAAACACCCACCACCGAAACCCCCCCTCCCCAGTGCACAAAACAAAACACACACACACGCAAAATCCCAAGTTAATAAAAAGTTGAAGAAATGCAGGCTTGCATCACCCACCAAAGAGAAAGAAGTCCTCACCTCTATCATAGCAACAGGAGTTCTGTTTTGCTAAATCTATACTTCAAAAATATTATTTACCGAGTTTTTAAGACCACAGTTATATAAAAATTTGAAAAACCCTTGGAAGCATATTATATTTTAGTGCACAACTTCAAAGAACATGCGGGATTATCTGGGCATACCCTAAGAATGTGACTGATTTGGAATGATAAAAATTTATCCTTGACCTCCTTCACTTCCTTACACAAGTTGGCCATGTTCTGTTTCTTAGTTTTCCATATTCCCTGAACCTGTAAAAGGGAAATCATCAAATGAAACCAATATATAGTATGTGAAAACAAAAAGCGTAAAAGTCACAGAATGAAACCAAAGAGTCATGGAGACTAATCTAACACCATATAAATAAAGTTAATATGCAGGCCATTTATTGGAGAGGGAGTTAAGAAATTTTTTAAGATTAGGGGCAATGGTGTATCAGACTCTTTCAGCTTATGATAACCAAGTGCATGAATGGGTTCCATTTTTTGTTAGGTTTATCATGGATATATTAAATTATTAAGGGTAGATATAGTTCCCAGAACCCCAATGGTGTGGGAACTTTGTGCATTAGGGGTTACATTTTTTATTTTCTTTTCATATCTTCGCTGTGTACTATAATATTTCTCAGGGTCCGGTTCACACTTCACCAGCTTTATAA
Source organism: Malania oleifera (assembly GCF_029873635.1). NCBI lineage: Eukaryota > Viridiplantae > Streptophyta > Magnoliopsida > Santalales > Ximeniaceae > Malania > Malania oleifera. The sequence goes on along the minus strand of NC_080427.1, from coordinate 60,142,606 downwards.
CTGCCTCATTTTAAAACTTCCAAACTCAAGTCAGATAATAGCGATTTACTCCCACAGTTCAGGTTTTAAACTTCACTCTAAGAGCAACAAATATTACCATTAATATATAGACTATAGAGAGGGGATCTGCAAGTTTCTTATTAGTAAAGAATATCAAGCACCAGAAGATATATACAAGGGGAAAAAAGAAAGTGGTGTTATTAGAAATTAAATAATGAACCTGCATGCAGACAAGGTTGGAGTCCCCACGAACGTTAATGTGTTGAAATCCTTTCTTAAGAGCACACTTTAACCCTAAAAGCAGGCCTCTATATTCAGCAACATTATTAGTTGCAATGCCCACACCTTCACGCAACCGATATACCTGTCATAACAGGAATAAGAACTACAAAAGAAAGAATAGTCGCCAAAACTCATGTTGTATAGGTCAAGCAACTGCATACCAGACTTCCATCCCCAGCACGCAGCACAGCTCCTGCACCAGCAGGGCCAGGATTGCCTTTTGAAGCACCATCAAACTCGACAATACAGGTGGACTGTGCATGTACAGAGACTCATACTTAGAGTTGCACATGTATCTATATTGGGATACAAGTTCTTACCAACAAACAACAAACATATGTACACAGACACAAATAAACAAGCTTGCACCAGTTGGTTCTTAAATGCATCCTAAAATGTACAAAAGAAGAATAATTTCCACCCTAATTGTTGGACATGTTGATGGGGAGGGCATCATTGTTTACTCCCAGCATTATTTGATAATGGTGAAATTCATGGAAATTAGATGCATTTTTTTTATGGAAGATACGTTTTCAAATACATATATCTAATTCGTGGAATTTGAACCCGAAATACAAAATTTCAACTTAAAATTTACAAAAGCACCAAAATTAATTCCATGCATGGTATTTGGGAGTATGGACTACAGAGTTCAAGTGTAAGATTTGGACTTGTATAAAATTGTGGGTAAATGGGAAAAATGTAATACAATATTGTATGGAATATTTTCAAATTTCATAAAACTGTAACAACTCCATCCTACCCACTGCATTTTCAGATTCCTATAATAAACTGGAGTTATTTCATGGGCATACACACAAAAAGTTACATAAAAATATGCCAACTCCATCCTACCTAATGCATTTTCAGATTCCTATAATAAACTGGAGTTATTTCATGTGCATACACACAAAAAGTTACATACAAATATGCCTAACAGTAGCAAGTAGCAGAAGGCTACCATAGCAGCAACTTACACCATTAGAAGGAGGTGCTTGAGTGTCGATGCAAGTCCCTAATTTCACATGGTTTACTGGAGTGCTTGTTGAAGATGACCCAACCAAATCCTGTACAACATACAAAAAATGAGACACAGAAAAGTGATGCTGAATATAATCAAGCCCAGTATGCAATATTAGGTCTTCATAACTAATATGTCAACTTCCATGCATACACCCGTGCAAAACAAAATTGTTGCAATGTCTAAAACATTAGCATTAAAAATTCTTAAAAAAAACAGGCTATGTGGCTGTTAAAAGAGCAAATCTTCCATGTTTTTAGTGAAGATAGAAATCATCAAGCCAAAGCTACAACGTCATCATATGATTTCAGTAGAAGTTTTTCTTTGAACTACATCACATGCTTCCATATATAAATTCTTTGAATTGAACTTTAATTATGGACAGACCACATTCAGAAACAATATACCCTGAATAAAACATGCACTATTTATCCTAACTTACAACTTTTCCTGACCCAAACACCCGCAATCTCTTCCGAGGAGGATCTTGGTTAGGCACAGGCACTTTTCCCTGTGAAGAATCCAGTTGCTGAAAGCCAACAAAAAATTTTAAAAAATATGATAAATAATTTACAGACAAGAATCGCTTAATTTTCTGCAGATGCCTTCTTGTGTTCAGCACTTCCACAAGACACACTATGAAATGAAATAAAAGATGGTGTGATGACATTATGAATGAACACAGATAAGGCCTAGCACTGTTCAGCAAAAGGGCTAGGCATAATATTACACATGTTATTGGATATAACAATTATTTTTTAAAAACAATCACTTATATTCAATGATCTACTCTCCAACTATAAGCAATTTCAGACAGTACACAATCTTTTTTTTTTTCTGATAAAAAAAAAAAATTCATTAATAGAGAAGCTAGAAAATTACAGAGTGGAGGATAAATAATCTCGTAAAAATAAAAAACCAAAAAAATCACATGAGAAGCCCTTTCCAATCCCACTGGAGACACTATACAATCTTGACATTGTCAAAAGAGTGGATTTCCATGAAGGGGGCAAGGTCTGGATGTCATAAGACTGACAGAGTGAAGCACATTAACAAAGCATGCTTTCAGAACTATCATAAACATGGCCTTTGATATCCCAAGCATGACACACTGATGCAGCCAGCATGGAGAAGCAATTGTATTTTTGTTTTCTTATATTTCTGGCATTATATTAGGATCATAGTTTCTTATCTTACAAGCATTGTAAACCTATAAAAAGCCTATTAGTGTTTATTTAGACTTCGAATTTATTTATTGTATGTTGGACATAAGTGCCTGATATCACAACAGACTCTGATCTGTTGCAGCCATCAGTATTTATGACAAGGTTCAGTTTTCACTCAAATTTCTGCGGCTGTTACTGTTTGACAAAGTTGTCTGCGAGGTTTCAATTATCAACAAGGTTGTTTGCAACTTCCCACTAAACTAGTTGGGTTCACAATCTTAGCTTAAATCATCATGCACTGCCTCTGATTTGCCTCCGTCTCCACAGCTTGCATTGATCCATAGTCCTTCACTTTCTATCCCAACCACCACCTACATGCAGCACCGCCGCTAGCAACACATTCTGCTCTCAGCCACTCCAACCTTTGCTCACCATCAGAATCAAAATTTTTTAAAAGAAAACAAAAATTTAAAAATCCCCACTGACCTGAATCCCAAATCTTTCACTGCAATCATAAATCATTGTGGCCAGGAAAAAAATTTAAAAAAAAAAAAAATTGCAGCACCAACCCAGCCCTTGCTGAATTTCAGATGAATTGAAGTCTTCATTGAGAGTAAAGATACAAATAAACCAAGTCATTCATGAGCAGCTTGGTAGCTCAGCTCGGTAAGGGCTTGGTCAGGACTGTCCAGTTACATAAATGAGTCTCAAACTTATTTTTTATACTCATTTAATAAAAAAATCAGAGCGTGAGAAAGATAAGCTTGGCTCATTTTTGGCTCATTTATAGGGTCATTAGCCTCCTTTAGAAGCTCATTAGCCCAAATAGGAGTAGCCGTAGAGATGTCAGTATGCAGCCCACTTAATCTCTCTCTCTCTCTCTTAGTGGTTGTCAATTCATCCCCCATTTCCCAAATTCCAATTTGAGGAACCTAACCCTAAATTTTTACTTGGAGTACTGAAAGCTAAGATAGAAGAATTGCAAGCTCATTCAGCCTCAGAAGTTGCAATAGCTGATAGCATAGAATGATGTTGTTATGGCAACATCATACTATTCCACAGTCATGTCTACATGTGCCCATTTCATACATTTATCAAATAAACTTGTGTTTCAATAAAATTATATAGCTCAATAGCAAGCAGAATTTGGATTAAACTCAGTCATACTTCAATGAGCATGCTTGAACAAGTAGGCTTGAGGTTGGTTAAACTTTTAATTGAGAAGCTTGAACAAGGTAAAGGTCCGCCAATCTTAATTCAAACTCATTAAATACTTTAATGAACACGCTTCAACAAGTACATTAAAAGTCAGTTTGAGCTTGAGTCGAGAATAAGGTTGGTTAAGCTTGAACATGGTAAAGCTTTGATCAGTTCGAATCATTCAGAGTAAGTTGACTTGTCATTGCTGAAACAAGTCGAATAGAGCACTTATCATCAATTCCTTCTCCTCACTGCCTTCAATTTTCAATAATGGTGATTCTTGCAGGTTAGTGGTAACCATTGACATGAGGTTCAAAATCATCAAGGAAGCTGAAACAAAGACCCTCCTCCATCATAGTCAAAGCAACTAAAAGCATAGTGTCACAATTGCACATTGGGCAAGTAATAGGGAGATCTTGGCCACATAAGGATGTTTAGGGTTCAACTCAAGATCTTACATTTGGTATCGGAGCCATCCTTCAAATCCTATGTGGAGGTCTAGGTCCCACATACATGTGGGCCACTTGGAAAGGGAATCAAAGATCATATGGGAGTGTGTCTTGATCCTACATCAGGCATGAACCTTGTGAGGCAACTCCTTTTATGGAACAAAACTATGATGCCCAGCCAAAGCAGACACTACCTCATTGGGGATGAGCGAGGTATTTAGGCATAACCCTAACTCATTTTCATTTTCATCAAAGAAAAGAGGAATTTAAAAGATATAGAACAATTGGATCATACCAAACTAGGCCACTTAGGCCAATTAGACCAAACTATCTAAACCAACCAAACAACAACAAAAAAAAATGGGCGATAAAGGAAGAACTTGATCTTAGCTCACAAAGTAGCTCAACTATATGAACATATAAGCTTACAAGAATGCAAATCCATGAAATAATGTCTCAAGTAGCTTCTCTCAATTTTCTACTCTCTTCTCCATTTTTTTATCGAGACCAAAAATGAAAGGAAGCATTGCATATTGATGTTCCTTCTGACAGCTTGAATATTGCTCATGTCCATAACACTCTACCTATTGAATAGCGGTCTCTTTGCTTGTTCAAAGGGAAGATCCAAAGATTTTATTTTATTGGTTCAATCAAATAAAAAATATCTTTATTGATCATAGTGTTTGGACTAGAAGAAAACGTTGGTATGGCAATTATTTGTCTCAAGGGCCTTGCATGTACCAAGTGGCATAGGCTGGTTCATCAACGCACATCGCTCCAACTACTAAGCGGAGTCTCATACAACATATGATGGAAGAAAAAATTATCCCTGTCAAATGCAAGTGAGAGATGTTACAAGTAAAGAGAGGCTATACGCTTCTTCCAAAAGAAGAAAAACAGAGAGAAACCTTACGAGGCTATCAGCCTTGATATATCTATGGTGTGCTTACAGTCTACTAAAACCAACACACATCTCTTTTTACATTGTTGGGCGACACAACAGCCATGATTTTCTCTATTTTTGGTGAAATGTGAGTGGCCAACCTTGTGGTGTCTGAAATCTCGTTGAAGTATTGGGGTTTTGGAAAGAGCAAGGATTTTTTTTTTGTTTTTTTTTTGTTGGGGGGGGGGAGGGGAGAGGGGGAGGTACTTTTTTATACTTGTTCATGGGATAGAGTAGGTTTTTTTTTTTTGGCTCTATTTTGGGCAAACTTTTTGGGAATTTCATTGCCTGACCTCAAAAGGGACCAGAGACCAGCCCTTTTGTGATTGTTTATGTTGATCACAAGAGAACATCTTGTCCTCCAAAGCTCATGTTTTTGTTTCTTTCAAATGAATGAATTTTTCTTTGTTCGTCCGTTCAAGCAAGAAACGTATTTTCAGATGGGGGCATTGACTCAACATGATAAAGATGCTGATGCATAAACACTTGAGCTTCACAAATTGGTTGCTCAATGTTCATTTGATGAAGATGAATAAGGATGCATCATTTGGAAGACTGGAGGATTTTTTTATGGATTATGCATTGAGTTGCAAATCCTTTGACTTCCATTTCATTGAACAAGCCTCTGCCTTTGCTGGGACTGCTTAGACAAAGAGTAATATTGGAAGGATACTCGTAAGAAAATGTTAATTCCACATGAGATGGATTCCATTAGTAATGAGAATTTGGAATATCACATATTGATCAATCAAAGAGAGATTCAACAACTAAAAGAAAGATCGATTCTTTGGGATTCTTCCTTTCTTCAAATGGAACGAACAAAGATAGAATCAGAAAGCCATCCAAATAAGCAGGTTGAACACTTTCCATCAACTGCTATAATTGTGGGCAAAAAGGATACTGTTATTGCAATTATCCTACAAAACTCATGTTGCCATAGTGGGTACCACTGAACATATGGAACCCGAGCCTAAAACTGAGAGCTTCACTGGTGATGAGATAGTGAATGCACTCGAGCATTCCTGGGATGAAGATGACAAGGGTTATGTTAGCCAGCACAAATCTCCACTTCAACTCAAGCCCAAGTTCTTTATTCAACTGTGTAGATTGATACAATCACCATGGAGAAGTATTCTGTTTCTGTTTTTTATGGTATCTCATTAGGGTTATAATCTTTAAAATTTCAGGATTTTATGTAGGAAATTGGTATTTTATTTTTCTTGGGGACCTTTTGGTATCACAGTCAAAAACTAGAAAAACGAAAACTAAAAACCAGAAACAGAAACTAAAAACTAGAAACCAATAGCCTATTTGGTTAACATTTATAAAACTAATAAATATTAAAAACTTAATTTAATATTCTCATTTTCATCTTTAAATCAAATAATAATATAAAATATGATTAAAATAACAAAATTACAAATAATACACATCAAAAAAATCACTATAGTAAAAATTAAATTTATTATAATTATTTAATGTAACTACTTTCCAAATTTACTTTATTATAAAAATTTTAATGGACATGACAATTGAAAAATAGCAAAAGTATTTTATAATTAGCTTTATTATTATTTTTTGAAATCTACATATATTTTTCTTTTAATTATATTAAAATTCATATGATTATTTAATTTTGATTTTAATTTAAAAGTGTATAAAATGAATAATTTAATTCAAAAAAACTATTTTTGTATATTAAAAATTTTGACAATAGGTGGTCAAAACAAATGAAAACCATAAAATTTGGTTTTCAATTTTTTGGCAAACAATAGAAAATTGGCAACAGAAACAGAAAACTGACAACACAAACAAACGCATTTTTATAATCTATTTCTTCACTGAGAAGAAACAAAAACAAAAAATAGAAAACAACAGTGATACAAAACATGCCCTTAGGTTTTTAAAAGTAGTTTTCTTATCTTCGAAGCACTGAAAGCCTTTAAAGGCCCCTATTTATTAGTTACAATGCAGATTTGAACTACGATGGTTTTATGTTGGACATTGTCCCCCCATCACATACTCATTCACTAACCAAGCAAGTAATAAGGAATAATCCAAAAATCTGTTCTCTTTTCTCAACACCTCAATCATTTATATCAATTGAGTTCACCACAAAAATGCAGTTAGAATATAACCAAAATGACTTATTTACATTATTAAAAAAAAAAGGAGCATGGCCAAAAGCTGAAATAGACTTATTCTTTTTTTCAATTAAAGAGTGTTAAAAGGAATAAGGTGCATAATTATCTAACCTGAAAAGGGCAAGGAACAAGTGCCCCAAAAAGATTATCTTTAACATTGTTGACGCTAATAGAATAAGTAGCATTCTTGAGCCCATGTGAGACAAGGTATTCCTCAGATTCTCTAGGCAAACGATACCCTTTATATACAGCTAAAGATGAATCGCGTACCTGTAATGAAAATGAAAAAATATTTCCAGTCATTAGTCAAAGATCTAGAAACAAAAACAACCTTATTGCATCCATATGGAGTCTTCTAGAACAGTTTTATTGAACAGCAGAAAATATTTGGCTATTTTGAAGGTATTTGAGTTAGTTTCAGGACTTAAAATTAATTTAGGGTCTGTTTGGAATCATTGTTGTTTTATGTTTTCTGTTCATGTCTCTCTATAGTGAAAAAACAGATTATAAAAATGCATTTATTTCTATTGTCATTTTTCTGTTTCTGTTGCTGGTTTTCAAATGTTTGCCAAAAAACTTAAAACCAAATAAACTGAAAACCAAATTTTATGGTTTTCAGTTGTTTTGGCAACCTATTGCCAAAAATTTTAATATCCAGAAATAATTTTTTTGGATTAAATTATTCATTTTATACATTTTTAAATTAAAATCAAAATTAAATGATCATATGAATTTAAATATAATTAAAAGAAATATATATATATAAATTTCAAAAAATAATAATAATCCAATTACAAAATACTTTTACTATTTTTTAGTAGTCATGTTCAATAAATTTTTATTGTAAAGTAAATTTTAAAAGTAGAATAATTAATTAAAATACTTATAATAAATTTTATTTTTATTATAGTAATTTTCTAAATCTGTATTATTTGTAATTTTATTATTTTAATCATATTCCTATAATAGTTTGATTTAAAGATGAAAATGAGCATTTTTTAATTGAAATTTTAATTTATGTTAGTTTTATAAATGTTAACCACACAAGTTGCTAGTTTCTAGTTTTTAGTTTCTGTTTTGGTTTTTGGCTTTCGTTTCTAGTTTTTGTTTCTCTACTTTTTGCCAGTAATACAAAGGCCCTTTAGGTAAATGTGATATAGCTGCAACTTATTTTAGTCCAGAGGTGACATCTAGGTCTAATTTTTTTTGTGGGTTGTTTGCAGTGTGGCCTTTGACCTATTTAGGAGTTCCATTAGGTGGGAATCCTCATTCGATGATATTTTGGTATCAAATGATGTGTCCAAACATTTTGATGGGTGAAAGGGTTTCCTCTTCTCTTTACAAGGCCACATTACTTTAATCCAATCTTTTCTCCGATTCCCCCTATATTGGGGTGAAAGGGTTTGCTCTTCTCTTTGGAAGGTCACATTACTTAAGCCAACCTTTTCTTCAATTCCACTGCATTGGGAGCAGCTAGAAAACTTGAGCCTTTGGTCAGTGATGGATGAGAGAAGGGATCATCATGTAAGTTGGGAAGTTTTCTGTAGGTCTACCGAAGAGGGGTGCTCAAGTTTCAGTAATTTGGCATCTAGATGCATCACTTTCATGGGCAACAAGGCAAGTGCCTATGATGCTTTCCTTTATTTTTGGCATACAATTATTAAAGTAAACATGATTTCCAAGAGAATGGATGGGATGTTAATATTGCAGCTAAAGTTTCTGAAAGCCCATGGAAGTTTATTAACAACAAACAAAAACAATCGAAATACTCTTGCATATGGAAGGGAACATGCAGCTAAACAATCCTCTCGTATACGGAATACTCTCTCACTTGTTTTCCCATCAAATCCTTTTAGGACATTTATTAAGTTTATAAATTGAAGCTTCTCATTGGTTTAGAGGTTTTGTACCTCGTTTCTGCATGAGCAGGAAATCTTCAAACAGGTTGAATAGAACAATAAATGAAAATAAACAAACATATGTTTATTAACAGCTATCTAACTTAAAAATGAAAATAAACATATGTTCTAATAGTTTTTTTAATTTGTTTCAATTTTGAGAATATTAAGGGATCATTTAATCTTGTTGTCAAAAATTATGAAAATGAAAAACAAAAAAGAAAACTAAAAACTAAAAATAAAAGATGAAAACCAAAAACTAACAACTTCCAAAGTTGAAACAAATTAAAACCAAATTGAACACATGCTCATTTTGTCCTTGAATCAAATAAATTTTAAAAATATGTAAAATAACAAAAATTCAAAAGAATACAAATTAAAAATACTATCATAAAAAAATAAATTATTATAATTATTTAACTTAAGGCTTGGTTTGTTGTTTGCTGTCGTTGTTTATTTTACTTTAGTGATTTGAAGATTTGGCTTGGGGATTCTTCTCGTTTGTTTTCCACAAAAACTTTTCTTGCCCAGTTGTTGAAAAGGTCAAACTCTTCTATTTTTCACCCTTTGAACCATTTTATTTGGAAGGCCTAGGTTCCTTATAAGATCAGGGCTTTACTGTGGATTCTGACCCTTAATAGGCTTAATACTAATTACTGCAATTGAGGAGACCTTATAAAGCCATAAGTCCAAATATTTGTGTCATGTGTTTGGAGACCAACGAGACAAGTGATCACTTGTTTCTACGTTGTAGGGTGGCTAGGCAGCTTTGGGCTTTTCTTTTTTCAGTCTTTGAGGAGATGCTGGTGATTCTTGAGATTGTTGATGTTTTCCTAATGGTACTATACAAAGGATTGTGGAGGAGTAGCCAAGGGTAAAAAATTTATGGAGATGTGCAGTTTCTGGCATTTTTAGGACTCTATGGACCCAAAGGAATGCAAGGGCTTTCAACAGCAATATAAATTCTGTGCAAAAGAAATAGAGTTATTTTCAGGGCTTCTTTTTGGGCTCATTCTTTGGGTTTACTTCAAGGAATGTTGTTCTCAAATCTTCAAAGGGATTGGAAAGGGGCTTTGTTGTAATTGCATTTTTTGCTTTTGGTTTTTTTTGAGTTACAAGAGTTTTTTATCCTCATTTCCATGTAATTCTTTTTTCTATACATTAATGAATATTCCTTTTCTATCAAAAGATAATTATTTTACTTATCTATTACATTTCAAAACTCACTTTTAGTGTTGCTAGAGCAATACTATTGTACATTACAATTGAAAAATAGTATTAAAAAAAATTCAAATTACTTCTAATAATTTTTTTCAAATTTTTAAAAAATTTATTGACATCTTTATTTTAATTCACATAATCATGTTATTTCAATTATAAATTAAAAATAAAAATAAAACAAATGATTTAATAAAAAAATTTAATTTTGTATATTAAAGTAATGTTATAACAAGTTGCCAAAACAATTGAAAACTCTCTCTCTCTCTCTCTCAGTTTTTATGAAAACAGCTAGAAATATAGCATTAGCAACATAACAAGTGCATTCTCATTATCTATCATTCCACACAAAACTGAAAACGAAAATAGTACCAAACTGTCCCTAAGTTCTAATTTATTAATTTTAATTTTTGGTTTTGGATTCTAATTTCCATTTTCATATTTTTGACAGCATAACAACTCATTTTCTTCCAAAAAGTGCTTAGCAAATAATAAAGCAAGGGTATTAAAGGATTACAGAAGATCCAGCTTGAGCCAGGCAATCGCTTAAACTGTTGTAGACAGCAATAATATCCCCCTTCCACACAACGTAAAAAGCATCCTTCTCTTCATTCATTGCGGCCCAACACCAACTTCAGCCACCGAAGAAAACGTTCTCCTGCACAGAGTATAGCAGCACAACCATAAAGTTTGGTTTGTGTAGACTGCAAGCGTGTAAACAACACCAAATTCAGAATAACACATACTTGGCAGTTCCTTGGACGATGATGCATTTGGAAGGTTAATGAAAAAAAAAACATTTCTAATAACTTAGTAAAATTACTTTAAAATTTTGCGCTTGAATTTGGACTTGTGATGATTAGATACAATTTCGCACTGCATTTTGTCCAAATCCACACAAACCCAAATCCATGGTCCCAATTCTAATCTCCCAAATACAAGTTTAATATCAACAAATACCAGAACTCAGAAAAACGCTGCTTGGCTGCCAAGAAAATGAACTAAAACACAAGAAAAAGGAATCAAAATCAGAACCTCCTTAGCTCAGTTCCCCTACTCACATTCAACAGAGAGAGAGAGAGAGAACCCATAAAAAAAAAACAGTTTTGCAGAATTATTTGATCAAGTCTAGTTCACTGTTTTTACATTACAGACCACAACCTTCCCTTCGGTCTATGTACCAGAGATTTCTAGACATCCAAACGGAGCACGATTGAGCAAAACCCTAAAAATCAAAAAGTAAAAGAAACAAAGAATCGCAAATCAATCTTAGCTAAACTGGGAAAATGATGAAGAGAGAAACCCTTGTTTTACCTGCACAATCAATCACCGAGCACCACAGAGTAAGCTAGAGAGAGAGAGAGTGAGAGGCAAGTAACGATCTCTAGCACAGATGTTTGGAGGATTAAGAAAAATGGAAGGGGGTGTAGGCTGGAAAGTAAAGGAGGATGCCGAAACCCAAAAAGGAAGAAAGGGTGCTGAGTATTTGACAGTAGACGTTGAGACGTTTCGCAGCTTTCGCTTATTTGTCAGTCTCACATTTTAACAGAGGACTGACCATTGCGTCGGAGATATCATCTCCCACTGCATTTTTATTTTTATTTTATTTTTATCTATTTTACTCCAGCTTGAAGCCTCTTAAATAATTATTTATTTCGAAAATATTTTTTTTATAAATATTTGTGCCAATAAATAATATTTAAATATGAAATAAGTATATTTTTAAACTATTTTTATTTTTAAAAAATTAAGAATGTTCTGAAAAAAAAATTTGAAAAGAAATACTTAAGTTAAAAAATAATATAATAAGTAACCTCAAATTATTTTTGAATAATTAATTTTGTTGAGATTAACATAAATGCTTCCAAATGATCTTTTAATTTAGAAAAAAAAAAATTCTTAAATTTGACAAGAAAAAACACTTAAAATTAGGATATTTTAGTGACACTCCTAAGTTTCCTTAAGATGCATACTAATTTTTAAAATTTATAAAAAAAAAAAAAAATACGTATAAGCTTTTATTTAATTAACAAAAAAAAACCTTTACTCAACCATTAGTGAGCTTCTAAGTTAATGTGAAAGATAATTTTCATTGTAATAAAATGATGTTTTTTTTTTAATTTTACATTGAATCATAATAAAGGTTATAAACAACAACAAACCAAACATTAAGTCTCACAAGATGGAGTCGACTAGATGAAGCATTTTCCACCAATTTATGTGAGTATGGATAATTTCTTTTGACAAATTTAAGGCTATTAAGTCTTTATTATCTCATTTCAAGTTATTTTAGGCTCATCTCTACCCCTTATATTGTCAATCACAATAACTAACCTACTCTTTCTCGCTGGTATATTATGTGACCTATGTAGTGACCCGGAAAAATAAAATGATAAAAAAAATCATAAAAATGGATTTTTGGTGGGGAAAAGGAGAAAATCGTTAACGATTTTCTGAAGAAGTCAGAAAACTGGCGACGATTTTGGGAAGTTACCGCGGCCGGGTAAAGGTAAAACGGTAAATTAAGGGATCAGTTAATAGAAAATCAGCGACGGTTTTTTGAGAAGCACAGAAAATCGGCAATGGTTTTCTGGCACGTGCTGAAAGTTATAAAGAACCGAGAGCTTCATTTTGTTAAAACCAAATTAAATTACTCTCTCTCTTTAGAAACCCACGACCCCTCTCCCTTCTCTTTACAAATTCCGCTCCATTAAGCCTCATTTCAACGATTAGGAACCACCACAGGGTTCCTGAAAAGATTCTCTACAACGTAGGCGAAGCAGAATTTCGGTTTGAGGTGTTAGGGCACCATCCCAAAACTAAGGTAAGAGAATTAATTAGGTATTTATGGTTAACTTATTAATTTATTAAAGATATAAGGGTAGATGTGAATGTATTTCTGAGGTTAAATTCAAAAATTGAGATTTTTTAAATTCAAGGTTGGTGTATATGCCACAGGCAGATTAAGGAATTTAGAGGGTGTCTTCAGGAACCCAGGTAAATCATAAATAGTTTATAAATTAGAAATGTGAGTATGAAAATTATTGTGAAAAATCAGTTGATTAACAGGGAAATATGTATGTGTATAATTTCAGGATTTTGGTATTATGGACGTCGTGGGCAATAGTTAGAAATTAGCAGACGAGTTTAGTAACCAAGTAAGGGAAATATGCTATGTCAGGAATTTTAGAAATTTTATTAGTAATATATATGTGTTTTGGGGTAAATTCTACAGAATATAAATTATCTTCATTATCAAAAAATATAGATTTCAGTACAGGGGTTTTTATTTATTTAGCTGTGTAACATGAGTTAATATCATAACAATTCAAAATTTATACAGTTTTTCAAAATATCATGATTTACAGTATTTTTGCACAGAAATATGTTTTACCATATTTTACAGAATTATGAATTAGAGTGTATATACAGACATATATTTTACAGTATTTGCATAATATCATGATTTCTAGAATTTCAAAACCATAACACTCAAATATTACAATTTATTCAGTCACATATTATAGATCAGATATTTCAGTTTATTCAGTCAAATATTACAGATCAGATATTACAATTATTTTAGTCAGATATTACAGTATTTTCATATAAGTTTTACAGTGTTATAGTTATTTTGGAATCATGATGAAATAGTAAGATAATTATATATATCAGTATTATATAGTATCAGACCCTGATGAATTATTTCAGTCAGTAGAGCACGGTACCGTTGCTATTTCAGATCTGAGTGCAACCACATATCTCAGATAGTGTGTGAATTTCCGTCAATCGTGCCTTTGGAAAGGATTGCAGGCTCCCCAAGAATCTGGGTTGAGATGGCCGGTTTGACGAGGGAGAGATCAGTTGTCGTGCCTTGAGGGATTGCAAGTTCCCTAGTATTTTAGGTTGAGGTGGTTGGTCTGATGATGATAGAGTTTCAGTTGACTTATCTTGGTGGGCCAACTAGAGTTAAGTCCCGCCTACAAGCCGCACAACCTTATCATGAGGGGTTAAATCATGATATACAATTTTCTAAGGTAATTTTCACACATATATATATACAGATTTACAGGATAACAGTATATATATTATAATACTAGAAGGTATGATTAAATAAAAAGCTCAGATATTACAGATGTATTTTAAACCACATAGGTGTGAATTATACTGTGTATTATTTTATAGGCTATCTCAGTTTCAGTTATTTATTAGTAAATTATTTACGTAAACTCAGTTGCCACACACTAATAGTAGCATATTTCTTCTTACTGAGAGTTGTCTCATCCTAGTAAATTAACATTTTTCAGCTAATCCAGTTAAATGAGTAGATCAGGCTTTGAGGTAAATAGGTTATTTGCACTACCCTGTCTATAGGGTAAGTGTTATTAGAAAAATGCATTTTTGGTAGGTTTCAGGAGTTTTAGTAGATGATGCTAGGAAGATGTGTATTTATGTATATATATATTTTGAAAAAAAATACTAAATTCTGATATTGTAATAATGGTTGTACAGTTTTATGTTTTCAGCTGCACAGTTCTTTTTCAGTAGTCATTACAGGGGTCCAAAGTAAGATGATTATGTAATAACCCGGGAAATTTTACACAAGGTCTCGTTGACGAACACAGGGAGTTCGTTGACGAGGGCATAAGGAGGCCTCGTCGACGAAGCCACGTCTCATCGACGAGAAAATACCAAAAGAGGTTTTTGGGGCAGTTTGAAATTCATTGATGAGGGAGGAAGTTCGTCGACGAAATTCTTTAAAGACTCGTTGACGAGATAATGTGTCTCGTCGACGAATCTAGGGCTATAAATTGCCAAAACCCAAATTTTTTAGCAGAATTTTGGCGCAAAGGACTCTTTCTCTCTCTAAAAACACCTCTCCCTCCTTCTCTTTTCGATTTCGGCCCCATTTCTCTCCAGATCAAAAATCCGAGGCCACCACGACACTCTTGGCGAAGTTCACTGCAAGTCTGCTGGAGTTGATCGTGGGAGAAGTTGGTTTGGAATTCATCCCAAATCCAAGGTAAGGTATTTTATTCAAATTATGTCTTCCTTGTAGTTATAAGAAATGTTGTAAGTAAGAAAATACTAATGTTTTGTTCTGAGGAATGTTGTTTTTAAGGTGTTAAGTAGAGAACCCTGCGGGTAAAAGGTTAGAGTACAGTAGAGACTTTTTAGAAATAAGGTAAGGGAAATATGCTATGTTAGGAAATTTGAATATGTCAATAGAAATTTACCAACATGTATGTATACCAGTTATTATGTAGTTTTTCAAAATATGTGTTCTCAAAGTATGTGTGGCCTGAGTAGATAATATTTGATGTAGAATTTTATACAGTTTTTCTAGTATATGAAGTTATACAGAACATACAAATATAGCTAGATATTCATAGGGATTATACAGACAAATATACGTACATATACAGCTTTTATTCAAATAGTTTCATAAAACAGATATATATATATATATATATATATATATATATATATACATGTATATGTATATAGATGTTTACTCAGATCAGTATGCTATAGTTTTATATAGATTAGTATATTACAGATGTTTATCCTGAATAGTATATTACAATTTTACTCAGATAAGCATATATAGCAATTGCAGTATTCCATGTTTCCTATTACCATAACATTCAGAGTATACAGACATAGTATATAGATATATACTTTATAGATAGATATACAGAGATAGCATCAAGATGCTACAGATACAGAATATAGAGATTACAAAGTTTACAGTATAGAAAGATAACATTATGGTAATTTTGAAAACATGATAAAAAATAGTAAAAGAGCATATGTGTATATATATAGTATCAGATCCCTGAGGAATGATTACAAACAGATACAAATAGAGAATACAGAGTACGATACCGTTGCTATATACAGACAGAGTGCAACCACATATCTCAGATAGTGTGTGGGTACCGTCAACCGTGCTGGGTGAGTATGCAGCTCCCCAGTTCGCTAGGTTGAGGGGGCCGATTTGACAAGGTAGCAGCCAGTCCCATGCCTAGAAGAGTATGCAGTTTGGTCGGGTTGAGGTAGTGTAGAGTATGATGACTTATCTGGAGGACAGACCAGATTAAGTCCCACCTACGGGCCGCACAACCCTATCATGAGGGGTTAAATCACGACATACAGAGTTCCAGGGATAAAGCATAGTTATGTATATGTATACAATTTTAGAGCTTTTGTTGTATATAGTATGATATTAGCAGTATGAATGATAGAAAGTTCAGATGATACATATATTTTAAGCTATTGTACATGTGATATATGAGTTTTATAGATTTATCAGATCATGCAGTTTTACATACTATTATTATAGTTTTATGACTCGATCGCCACACACTAGTAGTAGCATATTTCCACTTATTGAGCGTCATCTCACCCCATTACTTTATCATTTTTCAGGTGAGCCAGTTAGGCGAGTAGATCAGGCTCACGGATAGGGAGTTTATTTGATTACCCTGGTTGTAGGGTGAGTTTTGACAGAGTTTTGTATTTTTGGGGTAGATGGTATTTGAGGGAATTATTTTGTATGGCTATGGTCTATATATACTAGATTTTGGTATTGTATAGTATATATGGTTATATGATTTATGTTTTCACTGCGTAGGTATGAATACTGTATACAAGATTTTGGTATTGTATAGTATATATGGTTATATGATTTATGTTTCCGCTGCGTAGGTATGAATACTGTATACAGGATTACTCCGATACTTGCCAAGGCCCGAGTTTCATAGCAGAGGGTATCAGAATAGTTTATATATATATATATATATATATATATAATAGGGGAAAAAAAGTGATGATGATGATGTAAATTTTGAGGTCGTTACAGATTATCAGTCTATTTATATTTTATTTAAAAAAAAAATGGTATGAGATTTTGAGGTTATTACATTTTAGTATCAGAGTCTAGGTTGCTAGGTTCTATAGACTCTAGAATAGAGTGGAAAACAATACCAGAATATAAAAATGAAATTTTGAAAAATAGCACAGGATATCAGTGAGTTAATGTTGGGAAATTAAAATGATAATATAGGGTTCTGTTCAGCAGTCTGGAAGCGGGAACTTCGGGGTGGTTTCTGTGTTTTTCTTGGGTGACGATTTCAGGAAAACCATAGTAAACTATCGTCGGTTTCTATTTCCATCTGGTAGGACTAGACCTTAAATTAGTAATAGGTGGTATGAGGGCATTTTAGATAGATTAAAGTTAAAATAGTATTATGAGGTTTGGATTCTTAGAATAATTTGTATTATTACAGGATGGACCCTGGAAGTAGTAGTGCTCACGCTAGCCGCGATGATGGAACAAGGTCCTCTAACATAGGCACCAAGGACTCAGATGCTGTTTTACGCAGCGTAACTCAGCAAGTCATGACTAAGATTGCACGGAGCTCTAGGGGCAGGGAGGTCCATCTACAGCGCAAGGGTGTACCATAGAAAAGTTTACTAAGATGAACCCTCCAGCGTTTTCAGGAGCAGCTAATCCTACAATTGCTAAGAATTGGATGCAGGAGATGGAGAAAGTACTAACGGTGCTTCACTACACCGATAAGCGGAGGGTCCTCTATGCCATGTATAAGTTGACAGGAGAGGCCGAGAGATGGTGAACGACTACTAGATTACTGGAGGAGCAGAGATCTATAGCAGTGCATATGACCTGGAGCCGATTCATAGAGATATTCTTTGATAGATATTTTCCTACTACAATCACAGAGGCTAAAGCGCAGTAGTTTCTAAGTTTGACTCAGGGGCTGTTGACAATTCAGCAGTATGTGGAAAAATTCATCAAGCTGTCACGATTTGCTCTATACATAGTGTCAGATGAAGCTAAGTAGACTAGGATGTTTGAGAAGGATATGAGGCGAGATATATATAAGCAGGTGGCGGTTCTAAAAATGTAGGACTTCTCTGAATTAGTTGATAGAGCCACAGTAGCAGAGGAAAGCGAACAAACAGATGTGGGAGTACGGAGCCAAAGGAAGAGGCCGGCACCTCTGGGATTTCAGGTGGGTTCCAGCCGGGGCCCATGGAGAGGAGACCGATTCAGAGGAGGCCAAACACAGATGACTGGACACCGAGGGTATCAGGGTGAACAGGCTTACCTCATTTGTCCTAGATGTGGCCAGAGGCATCCAGGTGAATATAGGATGGGTGAGAACATTTGTTATCATTGTGCGAGACCCACTCATAGGGCTTGGTCATATTAGGGACCGCCGGCCCAAGCACAAGTTCACAGACCGTTTCGGGGTGGTTACTAGGTGCCTCGTGAAGGCTAGTAGAGGAATACAACACTGGCGAGGGTCTATGCATTGATGCCGGGAGACGCTAAGGTTGCTAGAGACGTCGTGATATGTATTCTTACTGCTTTATCATATAAAGTTGTTGTTTTGTTTGACACAAGTGTCACCCGTTCTTTCATGTCATTGAGATATGCTAAGTTATCTGGGATTGAGGCACAACTGATGGATGTTGAATTGTTAGTAGCCACGCCGACTGGATCAGTAATGAGGTGTAGGAGAGTGCTTAAAAATTTTCCAGTAGGCATTTAGGAGAAAGTTCTACCAGTCGATCTTGTGGTATTAGATATGAAAGGATTTGATGTAATATTGGGTATGGACTGGTTGACAGTTAATCACGCCAGCATAGATTGTCATAAAAAAGAAGTAATTTTCAGACCCCTAGGTGAGCAAGAATTCATATTTATGGGATTATGGGTGCACACCTCGCCATGGTTAGTATCGATAATTCAGGCAAGGAAGCTGCTTCAGGGTGGTTGCCAAGGTTATATTGCATATGTAAAGGAGATGTTAGAAGAAGAATTGAAACAAACTAACATTTTTTAGATGTATTTTTAAAGGAACTACTTGACTTACCACCAGACCGAGAGATTGAATTTACTGTGGATCCTCTGCTAGGGTCCGCACCGGTATCTAAAGCACTTTACAAAATGGCTCCAGCAAAACTAAAAGAATTGAAAGATCAATTGTAAAAGTTGATAGACTTATCAAACCTAATGTCATATGGAACCCCAATAATGAACGTCCGGAGACCCCAAATCAAATTTATCAAAACCCCAAACCCAAAATAAGATTCAACATGACAGTGGATCCTTGACCTATTGCTTGACGTGAAGCACAAACCAAGAATATCAAATTAATGGATGAACGCCACAAAGGTAGTACCTTTGATAAATTCGGTAAAAGTTTAATGAAGAACTTGAAGAGAAATAAACCTCACTTGTAATTATATTCAGCAAAAATAATCATCCTTTAATACAATAGAGAGTTGGCTACTTATAGAAAATAAAAGAAACCCATGACACCAGTTCGACCAATAAAAATAGGCTATGACATCAATCTGGCCAATAAAATAGCCTCACATAACCTTAAGCATGCCATGTCATTTAATGAAACATATGCAAGTCACATGCCATGTGTCATGTCATTTAATGAAACATGTGCAAGTCACATGTCATGCTTAATTGACACAATTGGCCCACTATTTAGTCCATAAAAATTCCCCAAACAACCCTTATTGGCTTAAGGTTCCAGCTTCACACGTATTTAGACAATTTACCATCTTAGGCTCTTCAAGAAAGTCCTTTTCTTTAGTGTCCATGGCCCTTATTGACTCTTGCTCAAGCAACTTCTCGATTAGTCCTTGCATAGCCTCCTTGACCTTCTTGGCTCTAGCTCTTGTGATGGGTCTGCTTGGCATGTGCAGATCATCGTGTGCAATTGGAGATTGTGGGTTCATATCATTCCCCCTCTCTTTAAAAAGATTCGTCCTCGAATCATCACCTACATCAAAAAAGGATAAATCAGAAACGTTGAAAGTTGCATTGACCTTATACTCACCTGGTAGATCCAACTTGTATGCATTATCGTTGATCTTTTATACCACTTGAAAAGGTCCATCACCCCTCGGGTGTAGCTTTGTTTTCCTTTTAGTAGGAAACCTCTTTTTCTCATATGCACCCATACCCAATCTCCCGGTTCAAAAGTAATGAACTTGCGCCCCTTATTAGCTTGAGATGAATATTGTCGGTTCTTCTTTTCAACGTGCTATCATGCTTGTTCATGGATCCTCTTCACAAAGTCAGCCTTGTGTCGTCCGTCTAAGCTAGCTATCTCATTCACAGGTAGCGGCATCAAATCCAATGGAGTCAAAGGATTAAAACCATAAACAATTTCAAATGGAGAAAAATTAGTAGAAGCATGCACAGTTCTATTCTTCCCATGATTTTAAATTCCCTTGAATGACCGCACGCAATAAGGTTGCTAAAGTCCGATTAACTACTTCGGTTTGACCATCGGTTTGAGGATGACAAGTAGTAGAAAACAAAAGCTTAGTTCCTAACTTTCCCTACAAAACCTTCCAAAAGTAGCTAAGGAATTTAACATCCCTATCACTCACAATTTTCCTAGGAATGCCATGCAATCGCACAATGTCCCTAAAAAGTAAATTGGCTATATTTGTGGCATCATCAATTTTATGGCAAGGAATAAAATGTGCCATTTTAGAAAATCTATCAACCACCACAAATATAGAGTCCATACCCCTTTTGAACCTAGGCAAACCTAATATGAAATCCATTGAAATGTCTACCAAAGGTTCACTAGGTACAGGCAAATGAGTATAAAGCCCATGAGGTAAGACCTTAGACTTAGCTTGTTTACATGAAATGCATCTAGAACACACTCTCTTTACATCTCTACACATATGTGGCCCAAAGAAGTGTTCATGTAGAATATCCAAAGTCTTTTGTACCCCAAAATGTCCCATCAAACCCCCGCTATGTGACTCTCGCACAAGCAATTCTCTTAAGGAGTAGTTAGGCACACAAAGTCTATTCTCCCTAAACAAATATTCATCATTCCTATAGAATTTATGAAACATAACTTTATCACATGCCTCATACACATTAGAAAAATCAGAATCTTTAGCATATAAATCCTTTATGTACTCAAAACCCAATAGTTTTAGTGCTAAGTGTAGTAATTAAGGCATACCTACGAGAAAGCGCATCAGCCACGACATTTTCTTTCCCCTGCTTATACTAAATGACATATGGGAAGGTTTCGATGAACTCTACCCATTTGGCATAGCAGCGATTTAGCTTACCTTGCCCCTTCAAATGCTTTAATGATTCATGATCAGAGTGGATCATGAATTCTTTAGGCCACAAGTAGTGTTGCCACGTCTCCAATGCCCTCGCCAAGGCATACAGTTCTTTATCATACGTGGAGTAGTTCAATGCTGCCCCATTGAGATTTTCACGAAAATATGCAATGGGACGCTTATCCTGCATCAAAACAGCTCCAATACCAATCCCGGAGGCATCACATTTAATCTCAAAATTTTTAGTGAAATCAGGTAAAAGCAACAATTGAGCATAACATAACCTATCTTTAAGCATTTTAAAGGAATGTTCTTGTACATTACCCCATTTAAACCCCATGTTCTTTTTTATTATTTCAGTTAATGGTGCAGCAATGGTATTAAAATCTCTCACAAACTGCCTATAAAAACTAGCCAACCCATGAAAACTACGTACATCAGTCACAAATTTAGGTGTTGGCCAATCTTTTATTGCTTTCACTTTTTCCTCATCCACTTCTACGCCTTTAGCACTCACCATATAACCCAAGAAAATAACCTTTTCCATGCAAAATTACATTTCTTTAGGTTAGCAAACAATTTTTCTTTTTTAAGAACATCTAGTACACCTTTCAAATGATCCAAGTGATCATCAAGATTCTTGTTATACACTAGGATGTCGTCAAAGTAGGCAAAAACAAATCTGCCTATAAATGCACGCAACACATGATTCATCAAGCGCATGAAAGTACTAGGTGCATTGGTCAGACCAAAGGGCATAACCATCCATTCATACAAACTGTACTTTGTCTTAAATGCAGTTTTCCATTCATCACCCGGTTTCATTCTTATTTGATGGTAGCCACTTTTTAAATCAATTTTAGAAAAGATGCAAGAGTCATGCAGTTTATCTAGTCTAGGGATAGGATGACGATACTTTACAGTGATTTTATTGATGGCTCTACAGTCGACGCACATCCTCCATGATCCATCTTTCTTCGGTACCAGTAGCACGGGTACTGCACACGGACTCATGCTCCCCCTCACATGCCCCTTGGCAAGCAGCTCCTCAACTTGTCTTTGAAGTTCCTTAGTCTCCTCGAGGCTGCTCCTATAGGCTGGACGGTTGGGAATCGTAGCCCCGAGGATGAAGTCAATTTGATGCTCAATTTTCTAATTGGTGGCAAACCATTGGGCACGTTCACAGAAAAGACATCCTTGTATTCCTACAGCAAAGAAATAATAGCAGTAGGCAAGGAAGAGGTGAGTTCGTTAGTGCTCAAATATGCCTCCTTGTACATGAGTACAACTAGAGGTATTTGTGCATAAAAAGCTTTCATACACTCTTTTTCTTTTGTATACAAACTCATTTTTTCCTCTCTCGTTATTTTTCTCTCATTTTTACCACACCTTTTTTTTTTTTTCTAATTTCAATGCTCTCTACCTCTCCTTTGTTTTATTCTCAGCCTCTTTTTTGTTTTTCTCATTATTTGCTCTTTTCAATCTCACTTGATCTTCATACACTTGCTTAGGAGTCAATGGTATAAGGGTCACACTCCTCCTATCATGAGTGTGACCCTTATACCTATTCTTGAACCCATCATGAGTGACACGTTGATTATATTGCCATGGCCTGCCCAATAAGATGTGACTAGCATGCATAGGGACTACATCATATAGAATCTCATTAGAATATTTTCCAATTGAAAATACAATCAGCACTTGCTTATTCACCCTAACCTCCCCACACTCATTCAACCATTGAAGTTTGTAAGGCCTAGGATGTTTTATGCATTGCGAGCCCAACTTCTCTACTAATGTGGTACTAGCTACGTTAGTGCAGCTCCCTCCATCGATGATCATGTTACACACCTTATCATGGATGTAACATCGAGTATGAAATATGTTCGCACGCTGCTCCTCATTTTCATCTTTCACCACATGCATGTTTAAAGCTCTCCTAGTTACTAATGCCTCGCCATGGACAGCATACTCAACATCACTAGAATCTTCTAGTGAAGGCATGGACTCATGATCACTCTCTTCATCGTCAGTCTCAATAGTACCATCATCTCTCATAATCATTGATCTTTTATATGGGCATTGTGATGCAATATGGCCAGTCCCCAAACACTTAAAACACTTGGTATTTCTGTACCTGCTAGATTGAGAAGAAGTTATACCTTTTTCATGGCTGCCCACTTTGTCTTTGCCTTTCACTTTCTCTTCCCTGGATTTGGAAACAACCATTTCTTCTTTTGATTTCTCCCAATTCGGTTTCCATGTAGAATGGGAAGCCGAAGTTGTTGTAGCATGCTTGTTTCCACCCTTGTGTTTGAGTTGCCTCTCTACTTTCATTGCCATATGCACCATGTCCTCTAACTCCGCATAGTGCTGCAGCTCCACTATGTTAGCAATTTCCCAGTTCAACCCACATATGAATCGTGCCATTGTAGCTTCTCTACCTTCCTCAGTATTTGCCCGAATCATAGCTATCTCCATCTCCTTGTGGTAGTCCTCCACACTTTTGGTACCTTGGGTAAGGCTTTGAAGGCGTTGGTGTAAATCTCGGTAGTAGTGGTTTGGTACAAATCGCTTCCTCATCACCGCCTTCATTTCAACCCACGTCTCAATAGGTCTTTCCATGTTTCTACGCCTACTAAGAAGAATTTGATCTCACCATACTAGTGCATAGTCAGTGAACTCCATAGCTGCCAATTTCACCTTCTTTTCTTCGGAGTAGTTATGACACTCAAAAATGAGCTCAACCTTCCTCTCCCATTCAAGGTAGACATCCGGGTTATTTTTTCCTTGAAAAGGAGGAATCTTCATTTTGATGCTTTCAATGTTTCTATCGACGTTATCTCTGCCCCTTGGCTCCCATCGAGGTTTTTGCTCTTACCTAGCACCTCGATAAGAAAATCTGCCCATACCGTCATGTTCATCATCACTTGCTTCATTGCTACCTATATCATGTTCAAATTTAGCAATCAGAGGAGTATGTGGCTTTCGCCGCCTTTCATTGGACTGCCCTCTTCTCAGTCCATCAATTGCAGCGTCTTGTCTGTCCAATCTATCTCTGAACTCCCCAAAAACCGTATTGAGTCTTTCAAACTGCTGTTGAATGGCTTGCAAGGTGAAGAATGAGTCTTGTGGCGGGTTCTCATTCTCGCTACCTTTGCTAGAAGTTTCAGCGTCAACCACCTTTCTACTCATAATTTCAAACCTGCCAAAAGGATATTAGAGAGGAAAAAAAAAATTCCTCACTCACTCCCTTATGTGTTTACCCTCCAAACAATGACACTCAACGCTCGTGTTTTTGACACAATTTTTTTTTTTTTTTGGCTTTTTTCCTCTGATACGCTTACACACTCGTGCCTCTTACTACTCAAGATTTCTCTTTTAGTTCTTTAATGAACTAATCCCAAACAAATCAAACGCAACTAAATCAATGAAAACAACTAAATCAAGACATGAAACAAAGAACGAAAGACAAAAAGAAGTCAAGAAAACAATAATGACGCAAACGAAATAAGAGAAATTCAATGGAACAAAGTATCCAACTCGACAAAGGATATATTTAAACACAAATTTGAATAATAAGCTACTGTGTCCTCTTTTTTTTTTTGAATACAAAATACTGCCTTTTCTCTTTCTTTCTTTTTTTTTTTTTGAATGCACAAAATGGTTTTTTTTTTTTTTTAATGTGCTATAATCAGCCTTGCTGTATTTCTTGCAATTTCCAGCCACAAAAGATTCAATCTTGATGATGGACGATATTAAAGAAGAGATGAAACATTTCGAAAACAAGAAAACAAAATAGGTAGATCGGATGATAGAAGAACATGAAATAAGGATAAATAATTATAAGATAAACAAACAAGAAAAATAAGATAGACAGAACCTGATTTGAACCAAAGCTCTGATACCAAATGATACGGAACTCCAAGAATGAACATCCGGAGACCCCAAATTAGATTTATCAAAACCCCAAACCCAAAATAAGATTCAACATGGCAGTGAATCCTTGACCTATTGCTTGACGTGAAGCACAAACCAAGAATATCAAATTAATGGATGAACGCCACAAAGGTAGTACCTTTGATAAGTTCGGTGAAAGTTCAATGAAGAACTTGAAGAGAAATAAACCTCACTTGTAATTGTATTCAGCAAAAATAATCATCCTTTAATACAATAGAGAGTTGGCTACTTATAGAAAATAAAAGAAACCCATGACACTAGTTCAGCCAATAAAAATAGGCTATGACATCAATCTGGCCAATAAAATAGCCCCACATAACCTTAAGCATGCCATGTCATTTAATGAAACATGTGCAAGTCACATGCCATGTGCCATGTCATTTAATGAAACATGTGCAAGTCACATGTCATGCTTAATTGACATAATTGGCCCACTATTTAGTCCATAAAAATTCCCCAAACAACCCTTATTGGCTTAAGGTTCCAGCTTCACACATCTTTAGACAATTTACCATCTTGGGCTCTTCAAGAAAGTCCTTTTCTTTAGTATCAATGGCCCTCATTGACTCTTGCTCAAGCAACTTCTCGATTAGTCCTTGCATAGCCTCCTTGACCTTCTTGGCTCTAGCTCTTGTGATGGGTCTATTTGGCATATGCAGATCATCGTGTGCAATCAGAGCTTGTGGGTTCATATCATAATGTGTCGCCTTGGGAAGCACCGATTTTGTTCATGAAAAAAAAAAAGATGAGACTATGAGGAGGTGCATAGATTATAGAGAGATAAACAAACTGACAGTTAATAATAAATATCCTCTTCCCAGAATTGATGATTTATTTGATCAACTCCAGGGGACCCAGGTCTACTCCAAAATTGACCTTTGGTCGGGTTACCACTAGGTGAAAGTTAAAGCAGATGACATTTTGAAGACAACATTCTGAACCAGATATGGGTACTACGAGTTCCTAGTAATGCCGTTCGAATTAACTAATGCATCAGCAGTGTTTATGGATTTAATGAACCGGGTGTTCCATCAATACTTAGACTAGTTTTTTGTAGTATTCATTGATGATATACTAGTTTACTTAAAGAGTTTTGAAGAGCACGAGGATCATTTAAGGCTAGAATTGCAGGTGTTAAAGGAGAAAAAGTTATACGCTAAATTCAAGAAATGTGAATTTTGGTTGAGGCAGGTCACTTTTGTGACTCTCTGATTTTTGTACCAATTTTTTTTTATAAAAAAATAATAATTATTCACGTATCATTAATGACATTCACAAATCGACCATGTCAACAACCCGATTACCACCCATATGACCCGACCCACATTAGGTACCGGGTAAATAGTCATTTCATTTATACAACCTAACAGCGGAAGACGATATATACATAACAATCAGAATACAATACCTAGAGTATCAACATACACATATATATATTACCATCACATACCCAAAAACAACATAACCCTAGGGGAATTACACCTCCCTAGTCCAAGAACTCACCCTGTGTGTCAGGGTCTCAGCTCCCTATGGTCTCGGAGCTCTATCACTCGGCCTATCTCTGCTGAAAAATTTAAATAATTTGGGTGAGACACATCTCAGTAAGAAGGAATAAATTATTTACAGTGTGTGGACATATGAGTTCAGTTATATCACACTTTACTTTTCAAATCATCATTTCATATGAGAAAATACACTGATATACATATTCTCATAATCATATAGATATACAACACAAGCTTTCATAAGTTTTAAACCATTTCTTAAGTTCATTCATTTCCAACACATATTTACGCCGCGAAGTTCCTGAGAATAGGGAAGATTACCTGTCCATATACTTAACTTCCCTCTGCCCTAACATGTTATGCAGTCAGGTATGGCCATATCTGATACCTATCAGAGCACTCACCTTACTCAGTAAACTCTGAGGCGGAGAGTTTCACTTTGGCTCAATTATTTATATCATTAATTCACACAGATCCATTTCTCAATTTTATCATTCTCTATTTCTCATTTTCCATTATTTCTTTTATTTCTCATTTTAGCCCATTTTATCATTCTTTCACTTTCCATTTCCATTTCATTATTCGTGTAGAAAACCAAACCTGTATAAACTGGGTTCGTCGACAAAGGGTCACATTCGTCGACGAAGTCCTTCAGATCCTCGTCGATGAAATTCAGAGCCTCGTCAACGAGCAGATACCGAGCGGATCAAAGAATATCAAGAACTTGGGCTCGGCAATGAAGGGATGGCCTCATCTACGAGTCGTGTGGTGGATTCGTTGATGAAGACGCCACCTCGTCGATGAGTTGGACTTGGTTAAAGGTCCTATAAATATCAAGTCTAGTTCCTTAGGAGCTAAGTTTCTTCCCAAAAGCTCTCTCTCTCTCTTTCTCTAACCTGCGATTTTCTCTCTCTGTTTAAGATTCTTCGCCATTTGTCGTTCGTTTCCAAAAACAGAGGATACTGCGTGGATCAGAAGAGGAAACTCTACAATTTTAGCGAATCGGATTGTCGTTTCAGAGATTTTCGGGTTTTTCCCAAAAATCGAGGTAGGGATCTGATCTTAATTCTAATTGGATATTTGGATAGTAGTAGAAAATATAGTAAGATTATATTCTGTGGTTTTTAGGTTTTGAGGGTCCTGGGTTGTCAATTTGGACCGTGTTCGTACGAAGTTTTGTTTCGAGGTTAAAGTAAGGGGAATTTGATTACAATAACATTTTTGGAAAAACTAAACCACTAAAAAGCTAGTTTATACTTATATGTATGATTTAACTACTTATTTGCTAAATTCTACAGAATAGAAATGCTGGTTTTACGATTTTACGGTTTTTGGAAAAAACGAGGATTTTGGCGTATGATCTCCACACTTTAAAAAAATCACTTATTTGCATTTAAACTGTAGTAGGAGATGCTTAAATCTATTACTTTCCATTTAAATGAAGTTTACTTAACTTTTTATCATTTAATGGATTTTTGGATTAAACTCGTGCGATATATGTGAAATGGAAATGTATTAATTTTCTATACTATTGATGTAGATTATGGAACGAAGTTCCAATTTGTTATACTGAAATTGTGGAAAACAGAAGCCGGTTAAATACGGATCTGTATCTATATATAAAGGGTAAACCGAGTGGATAGGCGCTAGTTTGAACCCGATGTGATTGTTTGAATTTTTGAAAATACTAGAATTGCACATGTTACTATATTTTTCTATAAATTGTATATATGATAAATGGAACCACAACTTGCTACTAAAAGAGTTGAAAGATACTCCAGTGTAAGAAGTTGAAAAAGCTTCATGAATGGAGTTGAAAGATACTCCCAATGGCAGGGAATATTCCTCAGCTGGAAGGGTACAGTGCAACCACTCATGTTTAAAATCAATGTGGGTACATAGATAGTCAGCTAGCAGGAGTAATGAAACCATTGGTGAAATAATAAACCAAATGGGGGCATTCGGACTATATATAGATACTTGACATATGCTTGCACGAACAGGACATTGTTAGAGATATCAGTGCATAACCCGTGCCACGGGGTAAATCGGCAAAACATGTATGACAAGCTAGAAGTTGTTCTAATATTCATATGCATGATTTAAATACTTGATGTGCAGATAAATGTTATATGATATAGTATTATAAACAAATGTTTCGAACGTATGAGTATGTACGAAAATGTGCATATATGCAGTCACACACTATTGTAACACTTTCTTGCTTACTGAGAGGTGTCTCACCCTATTATACAACCTTCGTTTTCAGGTCCACCAGTACGTCGGTCTTAGTAGCTAAAAGGCTCGGGGAGACTATTTTTGGTTTAGCTTACATAAGCATTTGAATCTTGTATTAAACTTAGATGAAGTTCTTTTTTGGAGGATTGTAATAACATGATTTATTATATGTCTGGATTTATGTAATTGTGGATGTATTAGTAAGCTTTGGTATAAGACTAATAGAAATCACAATGGGTGTTTATGTTTTTCCGTGACATTTACATCGATATTATGTATGATTTATACTCGTTTGTCCCTAGTTAGGGTAGGTCATTTACGTATCTTGAACAGGTACATGTACTTAGTATGAATGAGTGGCACCTGGGTCCGTATAAAGGGTCGGGTCGTTACAGTTGGTATCAGAGCCATTAGCCAGTCAGAAGTATGATTTGATTCATGCTGCCTGGTTTGGGATATGTTCAGAACTTAAGATTTTTCTAGTTTGGATAGTCTAGAATATACCAGAGTATAGGACAAGGATAAAACCTTGGATTTTACTTTGTATATCTGGAGACGAAAATTCATCGATAGACTTCTGTGTTTTTCTGGATCAGTCGAAAGGTTCTAAAATAATGGCAATCCATTGACTATTTTATTTCCTAGTAGAAGGGTGAAATTTGAGTTCGAGTGAGGGTATTGGCCCTGAGGCTAGTAATGACTTTACTAGTGTGTTGTGTGACTTCGCACAATAGCTTATGGCTGAGGTAGTACGGACGAATAGGGGGGAGGATCGTCCTACGACTAAGTTGGGTTGCTCCATCGAGCAATTCACCAGGTTGAAGCCCTTAGCTTTTGTGGGCAGTATTGATCCAATTCGTGCTGAGAACTGGATCCAGGAGATCGAGAAGATCTTAGACGTGTTGAACAACACTGAGAGGCAAAAAGTCACCTTCGCCACATTCAAGTTGGTAGGGGAAGCTGAGAGATGGTGGGTGTCTGTAAAGTAGATGGAAGAGCACCGACCGATACCAATAGCGTTGACATGGGTCCGATTCAAAGAGCTCTTCTTTGAACGGTATTTTTCGGCCACGATCAGGAATGCAAAGATGGAAGAATTCATGAATCTGACGCAGCAATCACTGACAGTGCAGCAGTTCGCTGCCAAATTCCAAAAGCTGTCCCAATTTGCTTCATTTGTGATACCGGATGTAGTGAAGAAGGCTTGGAAATTTCAGAGGGGTCTGAGAAGCGAGATCCGTAAGCTGACGACGATCTTGCAATTGCAAGACTTTGCTACGTTGGTTGATAAAGCCACGATAGCGGATGAGTGTTTGCTGGAGGACACAGAGGTTTAGGTCATGAAGAAGAGGCCAGCGCCTCCTAGTTCTTCAACTGGGGAAAATCAGGGTAACTGGAAGAAAAATAGTGGTGACATGTCTCAGAACACCGCACGTTTTCAATGTTGCCCTTTTTGTGGAAGGAGACACTCGGGGCAGTGTTGGTTGTCTACGGGGGTGTGTATGCGGTGTGGTAGGCAAGGGCACCAGATGAGAGACTGTCCGATGTAGGGAAATAGTGGAGCCTCGCAGCAGCCATACAGAGGGAATGCTTCGACACAGCGTGGCAGTCAGTAGGGGGTACGACCCAAGCTAGGGTGTATTCTTTGACTCTTGGTGACGTAGTCATAGGTATTATTTACATGCTTTTTCATAAAGCTATTGTATTATTTAATTCTGGGGTGACACATTCTTTTATTTCTCATGGATTTGTGAAACTAAATGGATTAGAGGTGCAATGGTTAGATTATGAACTGGTAGTAGCTACACCGTCTGGGTCTGTGGTCGAGTGTCGCAGTGTAGTCCGTGACTTTCCGGTTGAAATACAGGGGATGATGCTACCAGTTAACCTTGTGGTGTATGACATGTTTGGATTTGATATCATCTTTGGGATGGACTGGTTGTCATCCAATTATGCCAGTATTGATTGCCACAGGAGGGAGGTGTTGTTTAGATCGCCAAGAAAGCAGGAATTTTAGTTCCTTGGATCGTGTGTGTGTTCTACACCACGGATCCTTCTTGCTATGCAAGTTAAAAGGCTACTCCTTAAAGGGTGCTAGGGTTATCTGGCGTTTGTGAAAGACGTGCTAGCAGAAGAGCAGGAGCTGGAGATGATTGTTGTAGTGCGCGACTTCCCTGACGTGTTTCCAGAGGACTTGCCAAGGTTACCTCCATACCGTGAAGTGGAATTTGCCATAGAATTAGCTCTAGGTACGGCGTCGATATCAAAAGCTCCGTATCATATGGCTCCAGCCGAATTGAGAGAGTTGAAAGAACAACTTTAGGAGTTGCTTGACAAGGGGTACATTCGACCTAGTGTTTCTCCTTGGGGTGCACCAGTATTATTTGTGAAGAAGAAGGATGGGTCAATGAGGATGTGCATCGACTACCGAGAACTGAATAAGATGACTATAAAGAATAAATACCCACTACCCAAGATCGATGATTTGTTTGACCAACTTCAGGGCACGCAGGTCTTCTCCAAGATTGACCTACAGTCTAGGTATCACCAACTAAAGGTGAAAGCGGAGGACGTTTCGAAGACTGCATTTCGAACTCGGTATAGCCATTTCGAATTTATGGTTATGCCTTTTGGGTTGACTAATGCACCTGCAACCTTTATAGATTTGATGAATATGGTCTTTCATAAATATCTAGACCAGTTCATCGTGGAATTTATTGATGATATCCTAATGTATTTTGGGAGTGCTGTAGAGCATGAAGTTCATTTGAGACTAGTATTGCAAATGCTTAGAGATAAGAGGTTGTATGCTAAACTGAAGAAGTGCGAGTTCTGGCTGGAACAGATTGCAATTCTAGGGCACGTGGTGTCTAAAGAAGGAATATCAATGGACCCGAGTAAGATTGAAGCAATAGTGGACTAGGCAAGATCGAAGAGTGTTCAGGAGATTATAAGTTTTCTGAGTCTTGCAAGTTACTATCACTGGTTTGTGGAAGGGTTCTCTAGTTTAGCAGGTCCTTTGACGAAACTCATGCGGAAGAACAAGAGGTATGATTGGATGAATGAGTGCGAGCTGAGTTTCTAGGAGCTAAAATGGCGACTGGTCACTGCTCCAATTTTGACTCTTCCATCCACAAATGGTGGCTTTGTTATTTATAGTGATGCTTCGAAAAAGGGTCTTGGCTGTATTTTAATGTATCAGGGCAAAGTAGTTGCCTACGCTTCTCGTCAACTCAAAGAATACGAGAAGAACTACCCGATGCATGATTTGGAATTAGCAGTGGTAGTGTTTTCATTGAAAATTTGGAGGCACTACTTATACGGTGAAAGGTGTGAGATTTTTACCGACCATAAAAGTGTTAAATACTTTTTCACCCAGAAGGAGCACAACATGAGACAACACAGGTGGCTTGAGTTGATTAAAGACTACGACTGTACTATTATCTATCACACAGGAAAAGCTAATGTGGTAGCTGATGCTCTGAGTCAGAAGTCAAAATATGTGACAGTCTCAACAGTGCAGGTTCAGCATTAGATCTGTATGGACCTTAAGAGGTTGAGTTTGGAGGTAGTAAAAGGAAACCATCGGGCCATTCTTTCTAGCTTGGTGGTATAGCCAACTTTGCAGGAGAGGATCCGTGTAGCGCAGAAGGAGGATCCCGAGTTGGTTGAGGTTATGGAAGGAGTTCAGAAGGGGTTAAAACTAGATTTTAGTATCTCTGGTGATGGGATATTGAGATTTCGCGGCAGGATTTGTGTATCGAATGATGCTATGATAAAACGGCTCATTCTAAAGGAGGCACATCGTTCACTTTATACTGTATATCCTGGTAGTACAAAAATGTACCAGGATTTGAGGGAATCTTTCTGGAGGCCCAACATGAAAAAGAGAGATCGCTCATTTCGTAAAGTAGTGCCTAACATGTCAACGGATTAAAGCAGAACATCAGAGGCCGACAGGACCACTTCAGCCACTTGACGTCCCTGAGTGGAAGTGGGAACACGTCTCGATGGATTTTGTGATGGGTTTACCTGCAGTGCTGCATGGGCAGAATGTCATATGAGTTATAATGGACCGGCTGACGAAGACTGCATATTTCATTTCGATCAGAGTCAGCTACTCTCTAAATAGGTTGGTAGAACTTTATGTGCAAGAGGTGGTATGTCTCCATGGTGTCCTTATATCTATTGTTTCAGACCGAGATCCGCATTTTGCATCTCGATTCTGGAAGGGTTTACAGGATGCCTTGGGATCGCTACTGACATTCAGTACGTCTTTTCACCCGCAGACGGATGGATAGTCGGAGAGGACTATTCAGACATTAAAGGATATGTTGCGGGCTTGTATACTAGATTTTGGTGATAGTTGGATACGATATCTACCGCTTGTTAAGTTTGCTTACAATAACAGTTATCAGGCGAGCATAGAGATGACACCTTATAAGGTTTTGTATGGTCGTTGGTGTCGATCTCCATTGTACTGGGATCAGGTAGGTGAGTAGCAGATACTGGGTCCAGAACTTATCCAGCAGACCTCTGCAAAGGTTGAATTAATCAGGGAAAGAATCAAAGCAGCTCAAAGTCGACATAAGAGTTATGCTGATACTCGTCGACGAGAGTTGGAATTCAAGGTAGGAGATATGGTATTCCTTAGAATCGCTCCGATGAAAGGGGTGATGAGATTCGGGAAGAAAGGGAAGCTAAGTCCTGGGTATATTAGGCCTTTTGAAATACTTGAAAGAATAGGTTCGGTTGCTTATCGAGTGGCTTTACCTCTAGCGTTATTTAGAGTCTATGATGTATTTCATGTGTCTGTATTGAGGAAGTACATACCAGATCCATCACACGTACTGAGTTACGAACCTCTAGAGATCAGTGATGCCTTATCGTATGAGGAAGTACCAGTGCAGATGTTGGATCGAAAAGTGCAGCAGTTACGAACTAAGGAAATACCTCTCGTGAAGGTATTATGGCGTAACCATGCAGTGGAAGAAGCTTCATGGGAATTAGAATCTAAAATATGCCAGAAGTACCCACAGTTATTCGATAGTACATAAGTATGTATAGTAGTGTAGATGGTATTGATTAAATGGTATGATCTTTGAGAGAGTTTTGTTTATGTATGTAATCATCCGAAATATCTTTGTGTAACCACGGAATTCCTCCGCCATATGTGAGGATATGTAATGAATTTGGACCAAAGTCACTTTGTAGGTGACGGTCAACTCTTTTGTAAAGCGGG
The DNA here is from genome assembly GCF_029873635.1 of Malania oleifera. Classification (NCBI taxonomy): domain Eukaryota; kingdom Viridiplantae; phylum Streptophyta; class Magnoliopsida; order Santalales; family Ximeniaceae; genus Malania; species Malania oleifera. Next base: position 60,108,186 of record NC_080427.1, on the reverse strand, counting down.
ACTGTAAAAAAAGATTATGTTAACAATTATTGGTAAATTTCTAGGACGAAATTCTTATAAGGAGGGGAGATTGTAGAGACCCAAACCTGTATAAGTTGGGTTCGTCAACAAAGGGTCACGTTCGTCAATGAAGTCCTTCAAATCCTCATCAACGAAATTCAAAGTCTCGTCGACGAGTAGATACCGAGCGAATCAAAGAATATCCAGAACTTGGGCTCAGCAACAAAGGGATGGCCCCGTTGACGAGTTATGTGGTGGATTCGTTGATGAAGACGCCACCTCGTCGACGAGTTGGACTTATTCAAAGGCCCTATAAATATCTAGTCTAGTTGCTTAGGAGCTAAGTTTCTTCCCAAAAGCTCTCTCTCTCTCCCTCTCTCTCTCTCTCTCGCCCTTTAACCTGCGATTTTCTCTCTCTATCTAAGATTCTTCGCCGTTCGTCGTCCGTTTCCAAAAACAGAGGATACTGCGTGGATCAGAAGAGGAAACTCTACAATTTTAGTGAATCGGATCGTTGTTTCAGAGATTTTCAGGTTTTTCCCAAAAATCGGGGTAGGGATCTGATCTTAATTCTAATTGGATATTTGGATAGTAGTAGAAAATATAGTAAGATTATATTCTGTGGTTTTTAGGTTTTGAGGGTCCCGAGTTGTCGATTTGGACCATGTTCGTACGAAGTTTCGTTTCGAGGTTAAGGTATGGGGAATTTGATTACAATTGCATTTTTGGAAAAATTAAACCTCTAAAAGGCTAGTTTATACTCATATGTATGATTTAATTGCTTATTTGCTAAATTCTATCGAGTAGAAATGTCGGTTTTATGATTTTACGATTTTTGGTAAAACGAGGATTTTGGCGTATGATCTCCAAACTTTACAAAAATCACTTATTTGCATTTAAACTGTAGTAATCGCATTTAAACTATAGTAGGAGATGCTTAAATCTGTTACTTTCCATTAAAATGAAGTTTACTAAACTTTTTATCATTTAGCAGATTTTTGGATTAAACTTATGTGATATATGTGAAATGGAAATGTATGAATTTTTTATACTATTGATATAGATTATGGAACGGAGTTCCAATTTGTTATACTGAAAATGTGGAAAAAAGAGACCTATACACCGAGTTGTATCTATATAAAAAGGGTAAACCGAGTGGATAGGCTCTGATTTGAACCCGATGTGATTGTTTGAATTTGTGAAAATACTGGAATTACACATGTTATTATATTTTGCTATAAATTGTATATATGATAAATGGAACCACAACTTGCTACTAAAGGAGTTGAAAGATACTCCAATGTAAGAAGTTGAAAAGGCCTTATGAATGGAGTTGAAAGATACTCCCAATGGTAGGGAATATTCCTCAGTTGGAAGGGTACAGTGCAACCACTCATGTTTAAAATTAGTGCGGGTACATAGATAGTCGGCTAGTAGGAGTAATGAAACCACTGGTGAAATAATAAACCAGATAGGGGCAATCGGATTATATATAGATACTTGAGATATGCCTGCACGAACAAGGCATTGTTGGAGATATCAGTGCACACCCCGTGCCACAGGGTAAATAGGCAAAACATGTATAACAAGCTGGTAGTTGTTCTAATATTCACATGCATGATTTAAATACTTGATGTGCAGATAAATGTTACATGATACAGTATTATAAACAAATGTTTCGAACGTATGAGTATGTATGAAAATGTGCATTTATGTAGTCACACACTGTTGTAACACTTTCTTCCTTACTAAGAGGTGTCTCACCCTATTATACAATCTTTATTTTCAGGTCCACCAGTACGTCGGTCTTAGTAGCTAAAGGGCCTGGGGAGACTATTTTTTGTTTAGCTTACGTAAGCATTTGAATCCTGTATTAAACTTAGATGAATTTCTTTTCTGGAGGATTGTAATAACAGGATCTATTATATGTCCGAATTTATGTAATTGTGGATGTATTAGTAAGCTCTGGTATAAGACTAATAGAAATTCCAATGGATGTTTATGTTTTTTCGCGACATTTACATCGATATTATGTATGATTTATACCCATTTGTCCGTAGTTATGGCGGGTCGTTTACATATCTTGAACAGGTACATGTACTTAGTATGAATGAGTGACACCTGGGTCCGTGTAAAGGGCCGAGTCGTTACAATTCGGCTCTTGAGTATCCTTGGTATCTAGTACCAACATTGCGTCTGTAACTCATGACTACCCTGAGGATCTTTCTTTCCACGCCATGCTTCCCTCCATGGTCAAGGTTGTGCGGCCCAAAGGTTGGATCTAACTGCTGTTAGCCGCCCCAATTAGATCAAAATATCATAATGCATATCTCACGTCTATAGTACGACTAGCCGACCTATAGCCCTGATCCGGACTCAGGGAGTACAACAACTCTATTAAACAGCTCAATCGACTGTCACGCCACACGCTCCAAGAGTTCGTGTGGTTGCACTACACCACTAACAACTGTACCGTGCTCAATATCTCAACCCATCATTAGGGTTTCCATAATCATCCATCAGGGTTATCATTACCACATACCCGCAATCATTATGCGGTATTGACATTTCATCAAACATATTTCAATGATCCCATTGCAGCAGTCACACTTTGCAATGTTCACATTTTCCTAGTATTCATAGTCAGTATACTCAATTCAATTATCACATTATTAATTTCATATTATAGTATTCATATTTCTCATTTTCACATTTCAGTATATACGTTTCAGAATTCATGTTCTGATTTTCACATTTCAATATTTTCATATCAGTATACACCATTAATCTCATATCAGTATATCTCAATTCACCTCAACAAAAATGTTCTCATCATTTTTTGGGCACATTTCATCATCTCATAATAGTATATATCGTGTTTCACATATTTCAACATTTCTCAAAATACTCATATTAGTAATTTACACAATCTCATTTTCATAAAAATCATTTCTATTCACATATAAATACTATATTTCATTATTTTCCACTAACATTTCAATAATTCTCATTTCATTATTTTCTCAGAAATTACTCATCATTATATTTCACATTTTTCAATGTACGTCATATGCCACACAGTTTTCATCTAATATTCATAATATATTAATTTTAGTTACTTGAAAGATCTTGATCCTATAGGAGGTTTAACACACACACACACACATATATATATATATATATATATATATATATATATATATAAATATAATATAATATATTATTTAATTAATAATTATTATTTTAATTAATTAATTATTTAATTTTTTTTATTTTTTTATTTTTAATTTTTAATTTTTGTTTATTTTTTTAGGATCCACTACATCCTCCTGTAATAATTATTTTTGGAGCATTACATTCTTCCCTCCTTATAAAAAATTTCGTCCTTGAAATTTGTTATTCATCACTTTTTCATTCTTAAAGAGAAACACCCCAATTTTTTAATTAATCTCACTTATGGCAGAGGAACACCGTGGTTACAAAGAAGGTTTTGAGAGATTACAAGTATTCAAAATTCTCCCAAAGCCATTAACGTTCCAAAACTAAAAACTCTATCTATCTTACGTTACACTATACAAATCAAAATACACAGTATTATTTACTTTATTCTGACTGGCTCAACTCTAAACTCCACTGAATAAGTGTGGATATCTCTAGCACATTTGATCCTCTAATTCCCAGGAAGTCTCTTCAACGACGTGATTGCGCCATAAAACTTTTACGAGTGGAATTTTCTTTGTACATAACTCCCATTCCTTCCAATCTAAAATCTGCACTGGTACCTCTTCATAAACTAAGGTATCACCCAACTCCAGTACTTCATAACAGATCACATGGGAGGGATCTGTGCTATATTTTCTCAGCATAGAAACGTGGAATACATCATGAATCCTAGATAGGACCGGTGGTAATACCAACGGTGCGCAACTAGACCCACTCTTTCAAGAATCTCGAATGGTCCAATATACCTAGGGCTTAGCTTACCCTTCCTCCCAAACCTCATAACTCCTTTCATCGGTGCCACCTTCAGGAATACATGATCTCTTACGTCAAACTCCAGTTCTCGCTGGTGAGTATATGCATAACTCTTATGTCGACTCTGTGTTGTCCTGATCCTATCTCCGATGAGTCTAACTTTATCCTGAGTCTGCTGTATCAGCTATGGCCCTAATATTTGTCTCTCCCCAATCTTATCCCAATATAATGAGGATCGACACCTTTTGCTATACAATGCCTCATACGGAGCCATCCCAATGCTGGTCTGGTAGCTGTTGTTGTACGAAAACTCCACCAGTGGCAAATAATGCATCCAAAGACCTCCAAAGTCCAGCACACATGCTTGCAGCATATCCTCCAGATTCTGTATTGTCCCCTCCGTCTGCCTATCTATCTAGGGATTAAAAGTTGTGTTGAATGACAACTGAGAACCCATGGCCCCTTGCAGACTCTTCCAAAAATGAGATGTGAATCGTGGGTCTCTGTCTAAAAATATAGACACTAGGACACCATGGAGCCTAACTACCTCCTGCATATATAACTCAACCAATCTGTCCATAGAGTAGTTAACTCTAATTGGAAAAAAGTGGGTAGTCTTTGTCAGTTGATCCACCATCACCGAAATAACATCATGTCAATGCAATGTCGGCGGTAATCTTGTGACAAAATCCATCGCTATCTGCTCAACTTTCATTCAGGAATGTGGAGTGGATGCAATGATCTCATCGGTCTCTAATGCTCAGCTTTCACTTACTGGCACATCAAACGCTGATCCACATACTGGGCTATCTCCCTCATCATGTTGCTCCACCAGAAGGACTTTCAAAGATCCTTGTACATTTTAGTGCTACCTGGATGTACAGTATATAGGGACTGATGTGCTTCCTCCAAAATAACCTTTTTGATCTCAAGGTCAGCAAAAACGCATAACCTGATACGGAAGCTCAAGGCTCCATCATCTGAGATGCTGAACTCTGTTTCCTAACCATCCTGCACCTTCCCCATAAGCTCTACTAGTTATGCATCATTCTTTTGAGCTACTTTAATTCTTTCTTATAGAGTTGGCTACAAAACCAGGTTAGCAATAAATGTCTAGTGATCGCCCTCTACTAACTCCACACGAAGCCTTTCTAGATCCGTCTGGATCGGATGCCGAGTCTCCACTACAGATACAGATGAATCCACTGATTTCCAGCTCAAAGTATCAGCGACCACATTAGCCTTTCCTGGGTGGTAGCTGATAGTGCAGTCGTAATCCTTTATTAGCTCCAGCCATCTCCTCTATCTAATATTTAATTCATTCTGCATGAAGAAATACTTTAAACTCTTATGGTCAGTAAATATTTCACACCTACCTCCATATAAATAGTACCTCCAAATCTTCAACGCGTAAACAACTGCTGCCAATTCTAGATCATGGGTAGGGTAGTTCTTCTCATATTCTTTCAAATGTTGTAAGACATAGGCTATCACTCTCCCTCACTGCACCAACACGCATTCAAGCCTTTTATTGGACGCATCACTGTAAATTACGAATCCCTCTTCTCTTGAAGGAATCGTCAACACAGACGTAGTGATGAGTCGCTGTTTCAATTCTTGGAAGCTCTGTTCACATTCATCAGACCACTTAAAATTAACTCCCTTCCTGGTCAATCTGTTCAATGGGCCTAACAGTTTAGAGAAGCCCTCAACAAACCTACAGTAGTACCCAGTTAATCCTAGGAAACTCCTGATCTCATGCACATTTTTTGGTCGTACCCAGTCTATTACCGCCTCAATCTTACTTGGATCAACAGAAATACCACCCCTGGATATAACGTGTCCAAGGAAGGTAACCTGTTCCAGCCAAAACTCACACTTCTTGAGCTTCGCATATAGCTTCTTCTCTAGTAACACCTGAAGCACTATACTCAGATGCTCCTCATGCTCCTCTGGGCTCTTCAAATACTCCAGTATATCATCAATAAATACTACCACAAACTGATCCAAATACTGGTGAAAGAACCTGTTCATCAAATCCAAAAACACTGTAGAAGCATTTGTCAAACCAAACGACACAATCAGAAATTCATAGTGACCATACTGTGTTCTAAATGTCATCTTCGGAACATCTTCTACCCTGACTTTCACCTGATGGTACTCGGAGCGTAAGTCTATCTTCGAAAAGATCTATGTCTCCTATAATTGATCAAACAAATCATCGATACGAGGGAGCAGGTATTTATTTTTTATAGTTACTTTATTTATTTCCTTTGTAGTTAATGCACAATCTCATCGACCCACCTTCTTCCTCACAAAAAAAACTGGCACTCCCCAAGGTGATACACTGGGCCGAATAAACCCCTTATCTAATAGTTCCTACAACTATTCTTTCAATTCTTTCAACTCTGTCGGTGCCATTCTATATGGCGCCTTCAAAATCAGCGTGTTCCCCAGAACCAGATCAATAACAAACTCTACCTCATGATTAGGAGGTAGACTCGACAAATCCTTGGGGAATACATCAAGAAAATCCCTCATCACTGGGATATCCTCCACCCTCAGCTCCCCTTCTAATACTGCCTTCACACAGGTTAAATAAATTTGACAACCTTCTAATAGCAATCTGTGCTTCTAAATAACGGATAGTAACTGGGTGGGGTGTGCACACATGATCCCACGAATCTGTACTCCTGTCCCTCTGGAGGTCTGAATATTACCTTTCACTGATGACAATCAATGCTGGCATAGTGGGCAGCTAGTCAGTCCATTCCCAAGATTACCTCAAACTCATGCATATCCAAAACCACTAGATTAGCTGACAAAGACCTCCCCTAAATACCCACTGGACAATCCCTGAGTACCTTTCTGCATATCCTTACAGCCCTAGTCGGTGTAGCAACATACATTCTAATATCTAACTGCTGAGATTCAAACCCACACAGCTTAACATATTCCCGAGCGATAAAAGAATGAGTCGCCCCTGAATCAAACAAGACAGTAGCTTTAAATGATAGTATTGAAACAATACCTATCACAACATCTCCTACTTCCTCAGCATCTCCCGGCGTTAGTGCATAAACTCATGCCAGAACAGTATTCCTCTAATGTCCACCTCAAGGTGCTGGATAGCCTCCTTTATATGGTCGAGGAGCAGCCGCTATTGCTGGCGGTGCCTGACAGTTTCTCTCGATATGTCCAAGCTGGTGATACTGATAGCAGACAACCTCCCTCATTCGGCACTTTCTCGGGTGCCTCTTGAAACATCTGGGACAAGGAGGGGGCATTTGTCTGCCTTGTACTGCTTGATCTCCTCCTCCCTGTCGTCATCCCCCTTTGCTATCATATTTCCTCCACGGCCCTCGATTGGATCCTGCCTGAAAATCAGGAGGCATGGACCTCTTCCTTTGGCTTTGTGCTGTTGCGCCTCTCTGTAGGCCGCTCTCAATCACTGCAACCCTATCTACTATCTCTGAGAAGTTCTAAGCTCGGAAGCCTACCACCTGCTCATACAGGTTCTGCCTCAGGCCCTCCTCAAACTTCCTCGCCTCCTTCTCCTTATCTTGCACTAGATACGGGGTGAATTGGGATAGCTCAATGAATCTTGTTGCATACTGTTGCACCGTCAAAGACCCCTATGTCAGATATAAAAACTTTGATGCCTTTGCACTCCTGACCATAACAGGAAAGTACCGTTCGAAGAAAATCTCCCTAAAGTGACTCCATGTCATCGCTATAGGGTCAGGCCTCTACTCCTCCAGTAATCTCACCAACCTCCACCAGCACTTTGCTTCCCCAGTCAATTTAAATGTGGCAAATAACACCCTCTGCTCGTTTGTATATAAGAGAATTGTCAGTATGTCCTGAACTTATTTCTCTACTACTAGTGGGTCCGCTCCTCCAGCAAAATACAGGGGTCGCATATGCATGAATTGCTAGATCGTGCAGCTCCAATCCCCCGAGCTCCTGGCCATCTAAGCCATCACCTATTAGGTGACGCTACACAATATTGCGTCAGGGTCTCCACCACCCATATTGGAAGGTCCCACTCTATCACCTCTTGCACTCGTGTTACTGTTTCCCGGATCCATCCTGCAAAGGGAGCAACTAATATCAGCATACAATTACTATCACACAACATATACAATGTTATAATTCATAAATTACTCTTCTACAACCATTTATCTCTACATCCTTAATCCTCATTTAAGATTCAGTCCTACCACTCAGAAACAAAACCCAGCGATAGTATCCATGATTTTCCTAAAATCGTCACCCCAAAAAAACACAGAAACAACCCCGGTACTCCTATCTCTAGGCCGCAAGATAGAACCTTAAATTCTCACCTCATCCTCTAACAATCATTGACTCACATTCCAATCTACCTGTCTCCCATTTTTCCCAAAATCCACTCCTATACTTTGGTATTGTATGCCGCTATCTACTAAAGTCTACAGAACCTAGCAACCTAGATTCTAATACCAAACTGTGATGCCTTGATTTTCGTACCAATTTTTTTTTATAAAAAAAAAATAATAAGTATTCACACATCATCAACAACATTCACAAATCGACCATGTCAACAACCCGGTTACCACCTATATGACCCGACCCACATTGGGTATAGGTAAATAGTCATTTCATTTATGCAACCTAACAGAGGAAGATGGTATATGTAAGAACCCGAACCGTAGTATGTGGATTAAATATTTGAAGAAGGGCAAAGTGGAAATTTGGGCAAGCTTCATCGACAAAGCCAGAGTTCGTTGACGAAGTCCCTTTTATTCTCGGCAACGAAATTTAGTGTCTCGTCGACAAGGAGATCCCGAGGGATTTTGGAAAATCCGGAACCTCGGGCTTGTCGACGAGGCCACCGTATTGTTGACGAAGGTAATGGCGAACTCGTTAACGAGGACGCCAATTCATCGATGAATCCACCCAAGTCAAAGGGCTATAAATATCTAAATGAGTTGTTTCCAAGCTAAGTTAGATTAAAAATCTCTCCCTCTCTCTCTAGAACTCGAAGCTCGCTCTCTCTCTCTCTCTCTCTCTCTCTCTTGATTTCTTCGTCGTTCGTCGCCTGATTCATAAATCGTACGTTACTGCGAGAATCAGGGAAGGATTCTCTACATTTCTAGCGAATCAGAATCTCGTTTCAAGCAGTTTTGGGTTTCAGGCCAAAATTAAGGTAAGACTCGATTTTCTTTTCTAATTCAAAATATGTATAGTGGTACGAATTGTAAGCATGTATTGCACTGTGGTTTGTAGGTTTTGGAGTCTTGATTCATAGTTTTGGGGACCATAGAGTTCGTAGTTGGAATTTGGGTTAAGGTAAGGGGATTCAGTTTATATTAGTTACTTTTCAAAATCGGGATCGATAAGCTTGTAGGCTATGTTCGTATGTATGTTTTGGTATCTTATTTGGGAAAATATATTGGGTAAAAATAAGGGATTTTCAGGTTACAATTTTCGAGAAAATTAGGGATTTCGGGTATCATCTCTGCTTTGTTTGGAAAACTGTATGTTTTGTTTAAACTGTATTATTGAAATGACCGTTACCCATATTTGTATAAACTATATACTTGAAATAGAAAACGATATGATTTGCCGTAAACCAAGTAAGTGTGGAATGTATGGTTGTATGTAATTGTTCCAGGTATTTTGTAAAACAACTATGTGGCGGCTAATTACCGTACATTGATGAGTATAGAAACGTGAGTTCCAAAATGATTCCAGGTTTTGTGAAATTAGTTAGGGGCGGCTAATTACGGTACGCCGAAACTGTGACGCCCCAAAACTCGCCAAGTGGGGCTCGGGTGCCATGTGTTCCAATCACCTGTATCTGATATCATAATTAACATGCATGCAGCGGAACATAAATAAATAACCTCAAATAAATACCAAAGTTCTATATAACAACCCAAAAACGAACACTACAATATCCAAATATCCGTATCCACAACCAGTATTTAAAACATAACCCAATAAAAATATATCTGTATATATATAACAGTATCTCACAATACCCCAAAAAGAAACCACCAAAAATAATCCCAGCCTAGGCCTTCAAACCCGATCTCCAGAAGAACCTGAAAAATTGTTAATCCACTAGGGTGAGACACTTCTCAGTAAGGGTGGAATAAATTATAACAGTGTGTGACAAATGAGTTTTAATATTTACATATCAAAATAAATTGCTTCTCACATAATATCAATAACAACTGAGAAAATGTACCATTAATAACATCCCCGACATCTAATATCATACACACATTCAATATGCACAAGTACATAATTTTTATGCAGGCGAAAGTTTCCGAGGATAGGGAAGATTACCCACCCATACAAGTAGTTTTCCTCTGCTCTAGTACTAAAAACTACCTACCAGAGCAATCACCTTACTCAGTAAGCCCTCAAGTGAAGTATTACCTCGCCGCCAGTACACACATCTTTATTATTTTAAAGGCGAAGGTTTTCGAGGATCGGGATGTCTACCCACCCATACAAGTAGTATCCCTTTGCACTGATACCAAGAAACTACCTAGCAGAGTACTTGCCCTACTCAGCAAGCCCTCGGTGGTATATTTACCTCGCCGTATGCACACACATGCATTCACAATTGTTATACCATTATTTTTATGCTATAATTAAATTCACATGCGCACAACACATCCACACAGGAATCATGCATCTCATATTTCATCTTCCAATGTTCTCAGCACATGGCCCATACAGAGCAACTGCATACATGTCAGTACGTAGCCCACACAAGCACTTACGTACTTCTTATCTACACGTGACCCATATAGGCACCACTACCCACACAAGGTACATAACATGGTCCACACAAGTGCCACCATCCACACAAGCTGCACAACATGACCCACACAGGCATCATTATCCAAACAAGATATAACGTGGCCCACACAGGCACCACTCTAACTTCTGCGACATGTGGCCCACACAGGCACCACTATTCACCAATATCCAATTCCCATGACCTACCCGTCGCACATCAGTGGAACAAGCTCCTCGACCTGCTAATGTCCTACCCCTTATAAATGACAATATAACGAGCTCCTCGACCTGCCAACGTCATATCATGATTTATATCTAGGCAATATAACAACCTCCTCATGCCAACGTTATATTGAGATGCATACGAATAACCACACCAGTTAGTTCACACAGACGCATCAATGCATTAAAACACGGGTATCCAACAGATGAATACATTCCCACACAGTAGTCCAACAGATCAATACATTTCCACATGCAAATTCAAATACTATAGTAATCGATATTCAATTTATTAGGAAAAATTGTTCTCATATCACACGAATTTAATATCATATGCAATTATCCCAATTATAAACCTTAAACAAAATCATCATTTTCTAGTACTCAGACGATTCTAAAAATCATATAAATAAATAATAAATTTCATACGCTCGTAAATAACCGGTTCACCGTAATAAAATACTTATATAATTTTATTCCCCCTTACCTGATTCCCTGAATCACGCCTGCAGGGCTCTCAAAATTATATCCACGACGCTCACCCGAACCCTAATTCAATCAAATCAACCCCAATAAAATATTATTTTAACCTTTCCTAATTTATAATAATTAAATACCAATTAATTTCTAAATAACCCATTTATCCTAGTTTTGAGGCTATTCCTACAACGATCCTATGAGAAATCCGCTTCACTAGATTTGTACAGAATCATCACTAGATTCTCGTGGTGGTGTTCGATCGTCAATTTGACTTAAAATTTAAGAAAAATTAAGGCAAGAATGAGAATTTACCTTACCCTAGGAGATATGCCCACATTACTCTTATGACAAATCCACTTCGGTAGATATGTCGGTGGCGAAGAATGAAGTCTAGTGGTATTTTCAAATTTTCAATTAGGCGAGAATCCACAGCGAAATCGTAGAGAGAGGAGGAGTGGAGAGCGTGAGCTGAGAGAGTTTTTTTCTTTTTTTTCCTTTCCCTTCCTTTGTTCTGTAGCGTGAATAGTTTTTTTTTTCCTCTTTCCGCTTCCTGTTTTCTCCAAGAAGCTTGGCCTTTAAGTTTCATTTTTTTTTTCTATCTTTCCTTTATCTTTTACTTTACTTTATTATATAATAACTTTATATATACTTTTATATATAATAACTTTATCCTTATATGTAATTATGTATACATATATATATATATATACCCAAAATCATCAAAATTCATAATTTAATTAATTTTCTTCATAATAATAAGTTTTTTTAATTAATAATTTTTTTGGGTCGTTACGGAAACAGCTATGTGGCGGTTAATTACCGTACGCTGCGCCATGTACCGGTGTCAAAACCGTGGGCGAGAGTATCCGATCCTATATCCGAGGGTGTGAAATATCACCATGTGTCCTGGCTGGTCACCAAGGGGTGTGAGCTACACTGCATGTATTAGCAATGTAATCGCTGTGAAGTTTCGGGTTTCATGGAGTAGTTGCGTATTAGTGTGAGTTACATCGTATTGGCAATGTAATCACTATGAAGTTTTGGGTTTCATAGCGTAGTTGCGTATTAGTGTGACGACACTGACCTTATGTTTGGATATCATATGTACTGGAATGGATTTGTGAAAATACTGGAACTGTATGGAAATGTTTTCGAGCTGTATCGTATTGTATAGTGTTATGTTTTTCATAAAATAATACTAGTATGTCACACACTGATATAACCTGCTTTCTTCCTTACTGAGAGGTGTCTCACGCCGAATGTACGTACAAATGTTTTTCAGGTACATCAGGTAGCTGTAATTAGCATCCTAGCATTTGGAAGCAAGGGTGTCGTTAGCTACTGTTAGTGCCTGTTTAGGTACGAGTTTTTGTAATTGGGTGGTCGTGATGGTTTTTGTTGACACCCGGGGTATGTTTTGTAATTATGGGAATGTATATCCCACCTTTGTATAGACTCTGGTATGGTACTGTATATATATAGAAAGACTATATTCCGTTGTGTATTGGATGAGTATGGATGTATATTTTTATGATTATAAGGGCATCCGTGTACCCTACAGGATCGGACCCTCATTTGGTATTATATCATGTATGTTTAATTGATACAGAAACAGGTTAGGTTACTATAATCACACATGAGACCCATCTGCGGGTTCAGGGCATGACAACTTGGTATTAGAGCTAACCAGGTTGTTAGGTCTTGTAGACTTGGTTAGGTGTATTGATGTGTACATACCAGAGTATAGGATGTAGGAAATGAGTAGTGTAGGTCAAGGATTGTGTTGTTGCTAGACGAGGACTAATTGGCGGTGTTCTGTGTCCTTCCTGGAATGATGATTTCAGAAAGATCACGGCAAACCATTGATGGATTCGTGTCAGTGTGACAGGACAGGCCTAGACCCGTGGGAATTGGTAGTTAACATGATTAGGTGTTTGATTGTGTTAACTATGTACGATATAGGAATTCTAACTGATTCCTATTGTTTTTAGAATGAAGCCCAATGATAATAACTTGGAAAGCGTTTCGAGGGAACTTCAAGTAATGAAACTCCTTTTGTGCCTCGTGGATTGATGAGGCAAGTTATACTAAAGATCGGGCGGAGTGTTAGGAGATACGAGAGCTCTCCTACCAATGCGGGGTGTACCATCGAGAGATTCACATGCATGCACCCTCTGACATTTATGGGAGGACCCGATCTGATTGTGGCAGAGGACTGGGTTGAGAAGACCGAGAGGATTTTTGAAGTCCTCCACTGCACTGACAGGTAGAAGGTCTTGTACGCTACCTTCCAACTGACTGGGGAGCAAGAGTACGAGTTCGTAGGATCGTGTGTGCATTCGAGGCCACAGATTCTATCAGCATTTCAAACGAGGAGGCTACTTTTGGATGGATGTCAGAGGTACCTAGCTTGCGTGAAGGAACCGCTGCAGGAGGAGTTGAGGCTCGAGGATATATGAGTGGTCGACGAGTTTTCGGATGTGTTTCCTGATGATTTACCCTGTTTACCTCCGGATCGTGAGGTGGAATTTGCGATAGAGCTACTGCCTCATAAGGCACCGATCTCTAAAGCTTCGTACCGGATGGCTCCAACAGAACTTCGAGAGTTAAAGGAGCAGTTGCAGGAACTACTAGACCACAGTTTTATTTGACCGAGTGTTTCACCTTGGGAACTCCAGTTTTGCTTGTGAAGAAGAAGGACAGATCGATGCGTGTGTGCATTGATTACCATAAGATTAACAAGGTGACAGTGAAGAACCGTTACCCATTGCCCCATATTGATGATCTATTTGACCAGTTGCAGGGAACACAGGTCTTTTTGAAGATCGACCTACGGTCAGGGTATCATCAGTTGAGGGTTAGATTTGAGGATGTAGCGAGGATTGCCTTCCGAACTAGATACGACCATTATGAGTTCTTGGTTATGCCGTTTGGTTTGACCAATGCACCGACAGTGTTCATGGATCTGATGAACAGTGTTTTCCATGAGTACCTAGACCAGTTCGTAGTGGTGTTTATAGATGACATTCTGGTATACTTAATGAGTTCGAAAGAGCATGGAAACCATTTGAGGTTGGTTCTACAGATTCTACGAGAGAGGAAGTTGTATGGTAAGCTGAAGAAGTGTGAGTTCTGATTGAATCAGGTCGGGTTCTTAGGCCATGTGGTGTCTAAGGGCAGTATTTCAGTTGATCCTAGCAAGATTGAGGCTGTGGTCGACTAGGCTAGACTGAAGAGTGTGCAGGAGGTTTGGAGTTTTTTGGGACTGGTGGGTTACTATCGTCGGTTCGTAGAGGGTTTCTCTAAATTGTCTGGACCTTAGGAAGAGGGTAAAGTTTAACTAGAATAGTGATTGCAAGCAGTGCTTTCTTGAGTTGAAGCACCGGTTGGTTACTGCTCCAGTATTGACCATTCCTTCGGGGGATGGGGGTTTTGTGATCTATAGCGATGCATCCTTGAAGGGTTTGGGATGTGTGCTTATGCAATAGGGTAAAGTAGTAACTTATACTTCTCGGCAACTTAAGAAGTATGAGAAGAATTACTCTATGCATGACCTAGAGTTAGTTACTGTTGTTTATACGCTGAAGATCTGGCTACACTACCTGTACAGTGTTCAATGTGAGATTTTCACTAACCACAAAAGCGTTAGGTACTTTTTCACACAGAAGGAGCTGAATATGAGGCAGAGGTGGTGGCTAAAGTTGATCAAGGACTACAATTGCACGATCAGTTGTCACTCGGGGAAAGCTAATGTGGTAGCTGACACGTTGAGTCAAAAGTTAGAGCATGCGGCTATGGCTGCAGTTATAGCTTAGCATCATATCAGATGGGATCTGGAAAGCCTTGGCGTGGAATTGGTGTTTGGTGATAATCAGGCTTTCAATGCTAGCTTGGTGATCCAGTCAACCTTGTTTGAGTGTATTAAAGCCACGCAAGCTAACGATGCGAAGTTAGTTGAGATTGTGGAGAAAGTATAGCAGGGATTGGCTGCGGATTTTAACATCTATGACGGAGGTGTATTGAGGTTTGGGACCAGGTTGTGTGTTCCAAACAACGACGAGATCAGAAGGATAATTTTGGAGGAAACGCATCGTTCTTTGTATACAGTACATATGGGTAGTACGAAGATGTATCGGAATTTGCGCGAGTCCTTTTGGTGGAGTGGTATGAAGAGGGAGATTGCCCAATTCGTGAAGCAGTGTCTGACGTGTCAACAAGTGAAAGCTGAACATCAGAGGCCGGTAGGGCTGTTGCAGCCTTTGCCTATTCTGGTGTGGAAATGGGAAGACATTTCCATGGATTTTGTTACCAGATTGTCGCCAACGCTTAACGGGCAGAATGCTATTTGGGTAATCGTAGATAGGTTGACAAAATTAGCTCACTTTGTACCGACGAAGGTTAGCTACCCTTTGAGTAGGCTAGCGGACCTATATGTGCATAAGATAGTGAGAATGCACGGAGTACCGGTGTCCAATGTTTCAAATTGTGATTTGAGGTTTACTTCTCGATTCTAGAAGAGCTTGCAGGAAGCACTAGGGATGAAGCTTACTTTCAGTGCAGCATTCCAACCCCAGACTGATGGGCAGTCGGAGAGGACGATACAAATCTTGGAGGATATGTTACGGGTTTGTGTATTAGACTTCGATGGTAGTTGGATTCAATTTCTGCCATTGGTGGAGTTTGCCTATAACAATAGCTTTCAGGCTAGTATCAGGATGGCACTGTTCAAGGCTTTGTATGGTCGGAGGTGTCGATCTCCTTTGTATTGGGATAAGGTTGGTGAACGTCAGGTTTTAGGATCTGAACTCGTGTAGAAGGCGTCTGAGAAGGTGGGTTTGATCCGGGAGAGGATTAGATCAGCTCAGAGTTGTAGAAGAGTTACGCGGATGTTCATCACTGTGAGTTGGAGTTCGAATTGGGGGGTAAGGTATTCCTTAGAATCGCTCCGATGAAGGGAGTGATGAGATTCAGGAAGAAGGGCAAGTTGAGCCCGAGGTATATCGGACCGTTTGATATTCTTGAACGAGTGGGTCCAGTAGCCTACCGGATTGCACTTCCCCCTGCACTTTTGAGGATCCATGATGTATTTCACGTATCCATCTTGAGGAGGTATGTGTCGGATCTGTCGCATGTTATCAGTTATAAGTCATTGAAACTTGAGGATACTTTGGCATATGAGGAAGTACCTGTTCAGATTCTGGACCGTAAAGTTCAGAAGCTTCGCACCAAGGATACACCGTTAGTAAAGGTATTGTGGCGGAATCATGCGGTTGAGGAAGCTTCTTGGGAATTGGAGGCAGAAATACGCCAGAAGTATCCGTAGTTGTTCTTAGTAGTAGTCTTGATATCAGAGTCAATATGGGTATACATGTATGTAATACTCTGTTATCGTAATAGTATTGGGGTGTTAGTCACTGGGACAGTCTTATAGTATTGTGAGCTCCCGAGATTGTGTATGTATGTAACCACAGTATTCCTCCGCCATAAGTGAGGGAATGTATATATGTATTGTGATAGGGCTGCGTATAAATGGCCGCTGGTCCTTCTTAGAGTATGTATGTATCGTAACGAGGCTACGTATAAATGGCTGCCGGTCCTTCTTAGAGTATGTATGTATCGTAACATGGCTGCGTATAAATGGCCGTCGGTCCTTCTTAGAGTATGTATGTATCGTAATAGGGCTGCGTATAAATGGCCGTCAGTTGTTTTTAGAGTATGTATGTATCATAACGGGGCTACATATAAATGGCCGTTGTTTCATCTTAGAGTGTGCATGTATTTGGTAGTATGAATGTGTTCGTAATGAGAGATTGCAAATTTCGAGGACGAAATTTTTGTAAGGAGGGGAGGTTGTAAGAACCCAAACCGTAGTATGTGGATTAAATATTGAAGAAGGGTAAAGTGGAAATTTGGGCAAGCTTTGTCGATGAAGCCAGAGTTCATTGACAAAGTCCCTTTTGTTCTCGACGATGAAATTTAGTATCTCGTCGACGAGGAGATCCCAAGGGATTTTGGAAAATCTAGAACCTCGGGCTCGTTGGCGAGACCACCATATCTCTCGTCGACGAGGCCACTATATCTCTCGTTGACGAAGGTAATGGCATACTCGTCGATGAGGACGCCAATTTGTGGACTAATCCACCTGAGTCAAAGGGCTATAAATATCCAAATGAGTTGCTTCCAAGTTAAGTTAGCTTAAAAATCTCCCCCTCTCTCTCTAGAACTCGAACCTTTCTCTCTCTCTCTCTCTCTCTCTCTCTCTCTCTCTCTCTCTCTCTTGATTTCTTCGCCGTTCGTCACCTGATTCATAAATTGGATGTTACTGCGAGGATCAGGGAAGGATTCTCTACATTTCTAGTGGATCAGAATCTCGTTTTAAGCAGTTTTGGGTTTCGGGCCAAAATCGACGTAAGGCTCGATTTTCCTTTTTGATTCGAAATATGTATAGTAGTACAAATTGTAAGCATGCATTGTACTGTGATTTGTAGTTTTTGGAGTCTCGGTTCGTAGTTTTGAAGACCATAGAGTTTGTAGTTGGAATTCAGGTTAAGGTAAGGGGATTCAGTTTATATCAGTTACTTTTCAAAATTGGGATCGGTAAGCTTGTAGGCTACGATCGTATGTATGTTTTGCTATCTTATTTAGGAAAATCTATCGGGTAAAAATAAGGGATTTTCAGGTCACAATTTTTGGGAAAATTGAGGATTTCGGGTATCATCTCTGCTTTGTTTGGAAAACCGTTTATTTTGTTTAAACTGTATTATTGATATGACTATTATCCATATTTGTATAAGTTGTATACTTGAAATGGAAAATGATATGATTTCCCGTAAACCAAGTAAGTGTGGAATGTATGGTTGTATGTAATTGTTCTAGGTATTTTGTAAAACAACTATGTGGTGGCTAATTACCATACGCTAATGAGTATAGGAACGTGAGTTCCAAAATGATTCTAGGTTTTGTGAAATTGGCTAGGGGCGGTTAATTACCGTACACCAAAACAGTTATGTGGCGGCTAATTACTGTATGCTGCGCCATGTACCAGTGTCAAAACCGTGGGTGAGAGAGTCCGACTCTATGTCCGAGGGTGTGAAATATCACCATGTATCTCGGTTGGTCACCAAGGGGTATGAGCTACACTGTATTGGCAATGCAATCGCTGTGAAGCTTCAGGTTTCATGGAGTAGTTGCGTATTGGTGTGAGCTACATTGTATTGGTAATGTAATCGCTGCGAAGTTTTGGGTTTCATAGCGTAGTTGCGTATTAGTGTGACGACACTGACCGTATGTTTGGGTATCGTATGTACTGGAATCGATTTGTGAAAATACTGGAACTGTATGGAACTGTATGGAAATGTTTTCGAACTGTATCGTATTGTATAGTGTTATGTTTTACGTAAAATAACACTAGTATGTCACACACTGATATAACCTGCTTTCTTCCTTACTGAGAGGTGTCTCACCTCGAATGTACGTACAAATGTTTTTCAGGTCCATCAGGTAGCCGTAATTAGCATCCTAGAATTTGGAAGCGAGGGTGTCATTAGCTGCTGTTAATGCCTATTTAGGTACGAGTTTTTGTAACCGGGTGGTCGTGATGGTTCTTGTTAACACCCGGGGTATGTTTTGTAATTATGGGAATGTATATCCTTGCTTTGTATAGACTTTGGTATGGTATTGTATATGTATGTTTTCCGCTTTGTATTGGATGAGTATGGATGTATATGTTTATGATTGTAAGGGCATCCGTGTACCCCACGGGGTCATTTGGTATTGTATCATGTATGTTTAATTGATACGGAGACAGGTTAGGTTACTATAATCACACCTGGGACCCATCTGCGGGTTCAGAGCATGACAGTGTATACATAACAATTAGAATACAATACCCAAAGTATCAACATACATATATATACATTACCATCACATACCCAAAACAACACAACCCTATGGGAATTACACCTCCCTAGTCCAAGAACTCACCCTGTGTGTCAGGGTCTCAGCTCCCTATGGTTTCGGAGCTCTATCACCTGACTTATCTCTGCTCTCTGAAAATTTTAAATAATTTGGGTGAGACACATTTCAGTAAGAAGGAATAAATTATTTATAGTGTGTGGCCATATGAGTTCAGTTATATCACACTTTACTTTTCAAATCATCATTTCATCTAATAAAATACACTGATATACATATTATCATAATCATATAGATATACAACACAAACTTTCATAAGCTTTAAACCATTTCTCAAGTTCATTCATTTCCAACACATAATTTCCCACGAAGTTCCTGAGAATAAGGAAGATTACCTGCCCATACAGGTAGCTTTCCTTTGCCCTAACACGTTATGCAGCCAGGTATGACCACATTTGATACCTATCAGGGCACTCACCTTACTTAGTAAACCCTCAAGTGGAGAGTTTCACTTCGCCTCAATTATTTATATTATTAACTCACACGGGTCCATTTCTCAATTTTATCATTCTTTATTTCTCATTTTCCATTATTTCTTTCATTT
This sequence comes from Malania oleifera, assembly GCF_029873635.1. Classification (NCBI taxonomy): domain Eukaryota; kingdom Viridiplantae; phylum Streptophyta; class Magnoliopsida; order Santalales; family Ximeniaceae; genus Malania; species Malania oleifera. The sequence continues at coordinate 60,088,193 of NC_080427.1, read as the reverse complement.
CTCATTTTAACCCATTTTATCATTCTTTCACTTTCCATTTCCATTTCACTATCCGGCTCTTGAGTATCCTTGGTATCTAGTACCAACATCACATCTGTAACTCATGGCTATCCTGAGGATCTTTCTTTCGACGTCATGCTTCCCTCCATGGTCAAGGTTGTGCGGCCCGAAGGCTAGATCTAACCGCAGTTGGCCTACCCAATTAGATCAAAATATTATATCACATATCTCGCGTCTGTAGTACGATTGGCCGACCTATAGCCCTGATTTGGACTCAGGAGGCACAACAACTCTATTAAACAACTCAGTGGACTGTCACGTCACACACTCCAAGAGTCCGTGTAGTTGCACTACACCACTAGTAATGCTACCGTGCTCAATATCATAACCCATCATTAGGGTTTCTATAACCATCCATCAGGGTTATCATTATCATATACCCGCAATCATTATGCGATATTGGCATTTCATCAATTATATTTCAAAGATCCCATTGCAGCAATCACACTTTGCAATGTTCACATTTTCCTAGTATTCACAGTCAGTATACTCAATGTTAGCTTTACCGTGATCCCAAGAGGGAGGGTAAATTGGTATTTTTTAATTTAATCCCTAGGTAAATGTTCTAATACCAGTATGTTCACAACCTTAAGGAAAATCTAGTGCAAGTAAAGTAAATATACCAATATTTAAATGAAGCAATTTAATCAACGCCACATGTACTAGAAAGTAGTAAAGTAAGAGTGACACATAGAGATGTTATCGAGGCTTGCCCAATTGCCTACGTCCCCGCCTTGACTAACCAGCACAAGAATTACCACTATAACTTGCTCACTTAAACGAGTGGAACGGCACCTAAATAAATCAAGTCAATTTAAGGGGTTGACCTCAACCATTACAGCAATCCTTACCGGGCTGGATTACCGCCCCTTCAGGCCACACCTGAAAACACTCAAATTTTACAATCAAATGGTATAATAGATAAGTGCTTTCACATAAAGCATATTTGTACCTAAATGCGCATAATCACATACACATCAATAGCCTGGATATAGTGTAAGCTCATTGATGCTAGTTTTGTTCAATCAATACTCAATACAATATACTCAATATGAAGCTCAAGAGTATTCAACACAGTGTAATCAATATGATGCACAATCGTATTCAACACAAGCAAAGTCTTGGAATCTAAACAAGATATTTCAGTAGCACATCAATATTCCAAGTATACTGAACACTTGCTTGTTTGGAAAATATTTGCACACCAAAAACCAAAGCTATTGGACACTTGTGATGGAATGCAAATATCCTAAACTTTCTTGGTTCAATCCCACACAAGATTTATAAAAGAGAAATCTGTGGGATAAACCTAAGCTAAAACTCCCAAAGAAAAGGTTTCAAGCACACATACAAATGAGAGTTTTAGCAATGAACAATAATCACATGAACACAAGAAACACTCAGATTTATCGAATGGATACAAGATATGAGAGTATTTGGACAAAGGGTAATTTTTCAATAGAGAGGATTTTTGCTTAATCACTTTTTGCTAATTCACCCTCTAATCATGCAAATGAAACTATATATATAAGCAGGTGAAAAATTATAACCGTTTAGGACAGAATGGGTATTATTTAAAAAAGTCCCAAAAGGTTAAAATCCAATTAGCCCGAAATAATCCAATTTTACCACGGTTAAACTAATTTTAACCGAATGAGGTTTAGGTGGCTGAACCTTGGTTCGGTCGTCCGATCAGACACAGTTCAAAAATTTTTTTAACTAAGTTTAGTAACCCAGATATAAGTTTGGCATCCCGAATCAAAGTTAGTACTCAATCTTCGTGACTTTGGTGCCCGGTCAACATTTCGGTGGCCCGAACATCACTGTTTGGTCGCCTGGGGATATATTTGAACTAAAATCATAGGGCGCTCGAGTTGGTGAACAATCCCTTTCGAGGGGTTCGGGCGCTTGAGGAAGATGTGTGTATTTAGGGTTCAATCACCCAAGGGCCAGTCAACATTTTGACTTTCAAGGTTCGGGCGCCTAAGGAGTTTTGTACTCCAAAGGTTCAGTCGCCCGACTCCTCTTAACTTGCTTAAATTTGTCCAATTTTAAGCACAATTATAACACACTCATATATTTTATGCTATGTGTGTGAGTGTTGGAGCCTAGGGTTTTGCTTTGGTCTAATTGAGCTTACGCTATATCCTGTATGTATGGTGTGCACGTGATAAACATGCAACCACAGCTTAGGTAACTATTATAGACTCATATAAATTATTACAGATCGATATGAATTACAATTACAGAAGCAGGTCTTCGTGGTCTTCTTGTTTCTTCAAGTGTCATTCCTTGGGATATTTATTTGAACCTACACAAGTACTTGACAATTATCAAATATCAGTATTTATCATTATCAAAACTGGGTGTGACCTATGAGGTCAACACTCAATTTTATCATCACATTTCAATTCCATATTATAGTATTCATATTTCTCATTTTCACATTTCAGTATATACGTTTTAGAATTCACGTTCTCATTTTCACGTTTCAATATTTTCATATCAGTATACACCATTAATCTTATATCAGTATATCTCAATTCATCTCAATAAAAATGTTCTCATAATTTTTTATGCCCATTTCATCATCTCATAATAGTATATATCGTGTTTCACGTATTTCAACATTTCTCAAAATACCCATATCAGTAATTTACACAATCTCATTTTCATAAAAATCATTTCTATTCACATATAAATACCATATTTCATTATTTTCCACTAACATATCAATAATTCTCATTTCATTATTTTCTCAGAAATTACTCATCATTATATTTCACATTTTTCAATATGCATTATATGCCACACAGTTTCCATCTAATATTCATAATATATTAATTTCATAAGGAAAAATACCATAACTTTGTTTTTCACATATTTATTCAATCAATAATATAAAAATACTACTATAATTTATTCCCTTTACCTGGTTTACTGAAAATCTCATTAAAACCCAGATCCTACGCCCCTAGCACCCGAAACTCAAATCCTACAATTCACATTTTTTCCAAATTAATTAACTCATTTCCCAAAATAATACCCATATAACCTTCTCGACTCCATATACTCCAAATTAATATTTAAACTAATATTTAACACTTTTACATGATTTCTTAAATTATGCCTGCAGGGTCCCGAAATTACACCTGCAGTGCTTACCCGAGCCTTGAATTCAATAACCAATATTCAACCTTAGAATGCCCAATATTCTAACATTTATAAATGTACATTAATTAAATAATAATTAACCTCTTAATAAGCCCCTTATCCCAATTTTGGGATTATGCCTACGATGACCCCACGAGAAATCCACCCCGATAGACTTTAGAAAATTATCTCTAGATTCTCATTGTGGTGTCGGAACATCAACTAGGCTTAAGATTTACAAGAAATTGAGGTAAAAGTAAAAATTTAGCTAACCCTAGGAGATACGCCTACGCCCTCCTACAACCAATAAGCTCCGATAGAATTGACGGTGACGAAAAATGGAGTCCAGCGATATTTTCTGATTTTCGATCATGCTAATATCAGTTGAGAAAATGAGGAGAGAGGGAGAGAGAACGAGGAGAGAGAGAGAGAGTGCACGCAGGAGGCCTGTGCGCAAAAGAAAATGGAAAAGAAAAGGGGGGCTCAATTGATCCTGTAGGAGGTTTAACATATATATATATATATATATATATATATATATAAAATATTATAATATTATATTATATTATATCATATTATATAATATTAATATATTATATTATATTATTTAATTAATAATTATTATTTAAATTATTTATTTAATTAAATTAATTATTTAATTGATTAATTAATTAATTTATTTTTTATTTTTTATTTTTTATTTTTATTATTTTTATTTTTACTTTTTTTTAGGATCCACTACCTCCTATAACAATTATTTTTGGGGCATTACAACTTTCCTCGGGCATGTGATCTCCGATAATGGTATATCAGTTGATCCGAGTAAAATAGAAGTAGCGGTGAGTTGGGTGAGACCGGGGAATGTTCAGGAAGTTAGAAGCTTCCTAGGTTTGACAGGGTACTATCGACATTTTGTGGACGGTTTCTGCAGAATATTAAGTCCACTGACATGACTCACAAGGAAGAATGTGAGGTTTGAATGGACAGATGATTGTGAGCAAAACTTCTAAGAATTAAAGCAGCGACTGGTCACTGCACCGATACTATCTATTCTATCAAGAGAGGATGGATTTGTGATATACAGTGACGCGTCTGAGAAGGAACTTGGGTGCGTATTGATGCAACACGAGAAAGTTATTGCCTATGCTTCTCGACAGCTTAAAGAATATGAAAAGAATTACCTAGTACATGATTTAGAGTTAGCTGTAGTGGTGTATGCTCTGAAGATATGAAGACACTACATTTATGGTGAGCGATGTGAAATTTTCACTGGCCATAAAAGTTTGAAGTATTTCTTCATTAAAAAAGAATTGAATATGAGGCAAAGAAGATGACTAGAACTCATTAAGGATTATGATTGTACGATTAGCTACCATCTAGGGAAAGCAAACGTGGTGATTGATGCGCTGAACTGAAAGTTAGTGAGTACGACATTGTCAGCAGAGGAGATTCAACATCTAATCTTGATAGATTTGGAGAGGCTAGGTGTGGAGCTAATAGATGATGGTCACCAGACATTTATTGTCAACTTGGTGATACAACCTACCTTACAAGAAAGAATTAAAACTGCCCAGAGGAATGACGCAGAATTGGTTGAGCCGATAAAGACAGAACAAGAGGAGGAGTTCAATATATCAGATGATGAAGCCCTATGGTTCCGTACCAAACTGTGCGTTCCTGTAGATGCTGAGATTAGGTGGGCTATCTTAGAGGAGGCACACAGATCCCTATACACAGTTCATCTTGGCAATACTAAAATGTATCGGGATCTTAGGGAATCCTTCTGGTGGAGTGGCATGAAGATAGAGATAACGGAATTCGTGGAATAGTGTTTGACGTGCCAGTAGGTAAAGGCTGAGCATCAGAGGCTAGCAGGACAGTTGTAGCCACTCCACATCCCTAAGTGAAAGTGGGACCATATATCTATGAACTTCGTTACAGGGTTACCGTTGGCGCTACACAGACAGAACGTCATTTGGGTGATTGTAGACCAACTGACGAAAACTGCTCACTTCCTACTTATTAAAGTCAGCTACCCTATGAATAGACTGGCAAAGATATACATTCAGGAGATAGTTTGACCGCATGGAGTGCTAGTATCTATAGTTTCAAACCAAGACCCGCGTTTCATATCACAATTTTGGAGAAACTTACAGGAGGCTTTGGGGTCTCAATTATCATTCAGTATAGTTTTTCATCCTCAAACTGATGGGCAGATAGAGAGGACGATCCAGATACTTGAGGATATATTGCGAGCATGTGTGCTGGATTTTGGGGGTAGTTGGATCCAATATATGCTGCTGGTTGAGTTCGCATATAATAACAGTTATCAGGCCAGCATCGGGATGACACCTTATGAGGCATTGTATGGTAAGAGATGCCGTTCTCCAATATATTGAGATGAAATGGGCGAGAGGCGAGTTTTGGGACCATAATTAGTACAATAGGCGTACGATAAAGTCCGATTAATTAAAGAAAGGATTAGTGCGGCTCAGAATCGGCAGAAAAGTTACGGAGATACTCATCGTCGGAAGTTAGAGTTTGATGTGGGAGATCAGGTGTTTTTGAAAGTAGCACCACTAAGAGGAGTTACGACATTTGAGAGGATGGTTAAGTTGAGCCCTAAATTTATTGGCCCATTCGAGATACTAGAGAGAGTGGGTCTAGTTGCTTACAAACTAGCTTTACCACCAGCTCTATCTAGAATACACGACGAATTTCATGTTTCCATGTTGAGGAAATAAGTCCCAAATCCCTCCCATGTGATCAGTTACGAGGAGTTAGAGTTCAGAGATACACTAGCATATGAGGAGACGTCAGTGCAGATCTTAGATAAAAAGAAAAAAAGAACAGGAGTTGTGTAGTAAGAGAATTCTACTAGTAAAAGTCCTGTGGAGAAATCATGCAATGGAGGAGGACTTATGTGAGTTAAAGGAAGAAATACGACAGAAGTACCCACATTTGTTTAGTAGGGATCAGTATTAGTCAAAGAAGAAACAACAACAGTTCAAGTATAATAAGTTTTATTTTGATATTGTATAGAGTAATTGATGTATAAGTTATATAGCATAATACATGATAGGTAGTGCTTTTGATTTTGAGAGAATTTTCTTTTATGTATATACCTGTAATCTCCCAAAATCGTATATGTAACCATAGTATTCCTCCGCCATAAAAGAGGGTAATTAATAAAATAAGTAGTAAATTTTTCCTTAGAGGATGGTGCATAACATAGATAGTAAATTTCGAGGACAAAATTTTATAAGAAGGGGAGAATATAGTGACTCGAAAAAAATAAAATGATAAAAGAAATCAGAAAAATGGATTTTTGGCTGGAGAAGGAGAAAATCGACGACGGTTTTCTAGAGGAGTTAGAAAATCGGCGACGATTTTGGGAAGTTACCGCAGTCGGGTAAAGGTAAAACGATAAATTAAGGGGCTAATTAATAGAAAATCGGCGACAGTTTTCAGAGAAGTACAGAAAATTGGTGATGGTTTTCTGGCCAGTGCTGAAAGTTATAAAGAATCGAGAGCTTCGTTTTGTTAAAATCAAATTAAATTACTCTCTCCCTCTCTCTCTCTCTCTCTCTCTCTCTCTCTCTCTCTCTCTCTCTCTCTCTCTCTCTCTCTCTCTTCAGAAACCCACGACTCCTCTCCCTTCTCTCTAAAAATTCCGCTCCGTTAAGTCTCGTTTCAACGATCAGGAACCACCACAGGGTTACTGGGAAGATTCTCTACAACGTAAGCAGAGTAGAATTCAGTTTGGGGTGTTGGGGCACCATCCCAAAACTGAGGTAAGGGTATTAATTAGGTGTTTATGGTTAGCTTATTAATTTGTTAAAGATATAAGGGTAGTTGTGAGTGTATTTCTGAGGTTAAATTGAGAAATTGAGAAATTGGGATTTTGTTAATTCAAGGTTGGTGTACATGCCGCAGGCAAATTAAGGAATTTAGTGGGTGTCTTCAGGAACCTAGGTAAATGATAAATAATTTATAAATTCAGAAAATGTGAGTATGGCAATTATTCTGAAAATTCAATTGATTAACAGGGAAACATGTATGTGTATAATTTTAGGATTTTGGTATTATGGACGTCATGGGCGTGAGTTAGAAATTAGAAGACGAGCTTAGTAGTTAGGTAAGAGAAATATGCTATGCCAAGAATTTTAGAATTTTTATTGGTAATATATATATATATATATATATATATATATATATATGTGTGTGTGTGTGTGTGTGTGTGTGTGTGTGTGTGTGTGTTTTGAGGTAAATTCTACAGAGTATAAATTATCTTCATTATCAAAAAATATAGATTTCAGTACAAGGGGTTTTATTTATATAGTTGTGTGACATGAGTTAATATCAGAACAGTTTAGAATTTATATAATTTTTCAAAATATCATGATTTACAGTATTTTGACGTAGAAATAAGATCTATCAGATTTTAGAAAATTATGAATTACAATGTATATACAGACAAATATTTTACAAACATATATTTTACAGTATTTGCAGAATACTATGATTTCCAGAATTTCAAAATCATAACACTCAGATATTACAGTTTATTCAATCATATATTACAAATCAGATATTTCAATTTATTCAGTCAGATATTATAGATCAGATATTGTAGTTATTTCAGTCAAATATTACAGTATTTTCATATCAGTTTTATAGTGTTATGATTATTTTGGAATCATGATGAAATAGTAAAACAATTATATATATTAGTATTATATAGTATCAGACCCTGATGAATTATTTCAATCAGCAGAGCACGGTATCGTTGTTATTTTATATCAAAGTGCAACCACATATCTCAGATAGTGTGTGAATTTCCATTAACTGTGAATTTGGAAGGGATTGTAGGCTCCTCAGGAATCTGGATTGAGTTGGCCGGTTTGACGAGGGAGAGATTAGTTGTCGTGCCTAGAGGGATTGCATGTTCCCCAGTATTCTAGGTATAGGAGGCTGGTCTAATGATGATAGAGTTTCAGTTGACTTATCCCGATGAGTCAACCGGAGTTAAGTCCCGCCTATGAGCCGCATAACCCTGTCATGAGGGGTTAAATCATGATATACAGTTTTTCAGGATAGTTTTCATAGATATATATATATTTACAGGATAACAGTAGATATATTATAATACTAGAAGTATGATTAAATAGAAGGCTCAGATATTACAGATGTATTTTAAACCACATAGGTGTAAGTTATACTGTGTATTATTTTACAGGCTATCTCAGTTTCAGTTATTTATCGCTAAATTATTTACGTAAATTCAATTGCCACACATTGGTAATAGCATATTTCTTCTTACTGAAAGTGATCCAGTTAGACGAGCAGATCAGGCTCCGAGGTAGAGAGGTTAGTTGTACTGCCCTGTTTATAGGGTAAATGTTTATAAGAAAAATGCATTTTTGGTTGGTTTCAGGAGTTTTAGTAGATGATGCTGAGAAGATGTGTATTTATGTATATATATTTTTTGGGAAAATACTAAATTCAAGTATTATAATAATGGTTGTAAAGTTTTATGTTTTCCGCTACATAAATGTTTTTCAGTAGTCATTATAGGGGTATCTGAGTAAGATGATTATCAGTCTATTTATATTTTTTTAAGAATTCAATATTTTTGAAATTTAATATCAAATATAGTGTTAGAAAAAATGTAAATTGAAAATTGAAAATACATACTTTTAAATTAAAGTTATAAAATTAATGTTAGTCCATTTGTGCGTGAAATGTAAATGATAAATGGATTAAACAATTATTCAAATTCATATTAGTCGTTGATTATGGTTTGAGTTAACTTGTTTGGGTTGGCTTTTAGCAAGTTTTTCTAATTTTATTGAGTTATTATGAGGTGAAATATGTCATTTACCCCACCCTTATAGTTCCCAATTTAGTTGAATATTATATTTAAGAACATAACCAACTGTATAAATTTAAGAAAAATCAACGAACCAAATGAGCACGTAAACTAATTAATACAAAATTAAAATTTTTTATTCCTTTAGCATTCACATTTTATCAATAGGATTAAAATTAAAATATATAATTTTAATTTAAGAGTTTCAAATTTTATTTTTTGTATTTTAAGACAAAATCAAAATTTTGTTCATTGATTTGATATGTATATTTTTTATTTTCTTTCTTACTCAATTTGATAATCAAACAAGAAAAGTAAATTTATTTATATTTTTCTTTCCTTTTTATTTTTTTTCTTTTTAAAATGCTTTTAAGTTCTGCTTTTTAAAAAATAATATTTGTTTTATGATCATATATTTCTCATTCATGTAATTAGGAGCGAGCATAATTTCAGTTAAAACTGATTAGGGGTAAGCATAATTTAGTTAAAACTGAATTAATCAAGTTAATTCAGTCGATTCGGTTTGATTAAAAATTTATTCGTTTTGATTTTTAACTTTTGTTGAAATTCAATTTTTAGTTTTCGGTTCGATTTTTGGATTTGAATAATTCAGTTAACCAAATTCACTGAATAATATAAATTAATAATAAATAATTATATATATATATTATATATTAAAATATATATAATATTTAACTGAAACTCAATTCAATCGGTTTTGAATTTAGTTAAATATGAAATTTTGATTGATTCAATTAATGATATTTTTAACCAAATTTTTTTGAATATTTAGTTAATTAACCGAATTCACTTAACCGATTGAATACTCACCCCTCGACGTAATGAAAATATGAATAAAGTTTGTTTTTTGCAATTGCATGATTATTAATATTAACAGTAATACTATTATTCTTATTATCATGTTTTCCACTTTTTATTGTACACATTATTTTTCATACTCATAGAAGTAAGTAGTTGGTATGCTTTTAAGCTACAACCTCCATTGTAGTAGCATGATTTAGTACCCTTGTTTTTTTCCCATTAAAGATAAATGAAAATGGAACTCAAAACTACATCATCCCCACATTCCCTAAATCCCTAATTGATCATGAGATCTTGTACCTAGCCTGTAACTTGATGCTCAATTTCTCATAAAAGTGTAATGTCAAACTTTAGGAGCATTCATGTTACAAAAAACGAACCTCATCAAGTGGAAAAACATCAACACATAAGAAGTATCGGAGGTTTAATTCCAGGTAGATACACTCACGGAACCAGTAGTACCTGTGGATGGTGAGAATTTATTATGTGAGTCAGCAAGAACTGTGGATGGTGAGAATTTACTCTGTGAGCCAGCGGGAACCGTAAATGGTAATGGAGATGTGTCTCGGGGATCGGATTGGCCGAACGTCAAGCCATGTCTGCATTCCGAACTTTACCTGTTCAGCGAGACCGAGGGTGAGGACGCTGATCCATAGATTTGATGCCGCACCAGGGGGTTTGAAGGACTTGGTGGAGGCTGGAGTTTTTATGTAATTTAAAAAAAAAAAAAGTTGTTGACATAATTTGATAAAGAAGAAGCATTCTTTTACATGAAGTTTAGTTCTTGAAATGGAACAAAGTAAGAATATACAAAACAAAAATATATAATAACAACATTGTTAATGGGGCAAGAATAGGACAACCCATAACATTTATTCAGCGCCCAGCTGTTAAAAGACTGCAAAGAGAGTTTAAATATTTAAAAAAAAAAATCCAAAGAAAGAAACAAGCTTCTTCTCCATACCAAAGATCTCCTCATTGGGTTCAACATCACACAACACCTAAATAAGGTCTAGTAGACAAAATAATGATTAAAATTTTGGTCATATCCCAAGTCCAGTTAAAGGAGGCGTGTTACGTTAGGTAGCTAATAGTCAGCGTAAAATTTGTCAGATCACTATGATATGAATCCTCACCGAATATTTGTTTGGACGTTCCCTACGAGCGATGCATTGCACTTGAACCACCCGGGTGTAACGAAAAGTAGATGAGGGTGGATTAGGTCATTACCCCAAAGCAACACGTCGTGTCGACGCCCAGGTACGGTGTCAAATATGTGAAGGTTCCTATATCATTTTGGACGTGGGCAGGTAAAGACGTTAGTTTAGGAAACTAGAATTAGATTAGCAACTTGGAATATAGGGACATTTACAGATAAAAGCATGGAAATTGTGGATACAACGATCAGAAGAAAAATTAATATAATTTGCCTTTAAGAAACTAAGTGGATAAGGGAGAAAACTAGAGAAATTGATAAATCAAGATCTAAACTTTGGTACATTTAAAAAGAAAGACATAAAAATTATTATAAACAAAAACTTAAAAAATAGCGTTGTGAATATAATTAGAGTAAGAGATATAATTATAAAAATCAAGATGGTATTATAACAAGAGATAATAAATATCATTAGTACTTATACTCCTCAAGTTGGCTTAACAAAAAATCTTAAAAGATAATTATATAATACAGATAGTATTATATAAAACATACCAGTGACTGAGAAAATATTTATAAGAAGAGATCTGAATGGACACATTGAAAATGATAATAAAAATAATGAGAGGATATATGGAGGATATGGATATGGAAACAAAAATAAGTTTGGAGAGATGATTTTAGACTTCGCTATGTCATATGATTTTAGTATAATGAATATCTGCTTTAAAAAGAGAGAAGAACATTTAATAACCTTTAAAAGTCGACAAAATAGAAGTCAAATAAATTTTTTTAACTAAGAGGGTAGATCGTTTATCATGTAAGGATTGTAAAGTTATTCTAGATGAAAACTTAACCTCACAACATAAAGTCTTAGTATTAGATTTATGTATTAAAAATTGAAATAAAGAGGATAAAATAAACTAGTGTAAAAGAACTAGATGGTGGAACCTAAAAGGAGAAAATATAATAAAATTTAAAAATAAAATGATCAAAAATGGGGATTGTACCATAGAGGATGGGATAAATACATATACTCTTTGGAATAGATTTGCCAACTCTATTAAAAAGGTAGCAAAAACGATTTTAGGTAAATTAAAAAGAAGATTTTCGAATAGTAAAGAAAATTGGTAGTGAGATAAAGATGTACAAAAAATCATAAAGACAAAAAGAATTTAATATAAAACGTGGTAAAAATATAGAAATAAAGATGACTATAAAAAATATAAGAAGACAAGAAAAGATGCAAAAAATACTGTTAGTGAATCTAAATATAGATCATTTAATAGTTTATATGATAGATTAGGTACAAAAAAAGAAAAAAAAAATAGATATATTTAAATTTGCTAAAACTAGAGAAAGGAAGAGTAAGGACTTAGGAAATGTAAAATGTATAAAAAGTGAGGATATGATATTATCTTGGTTAAGGGCGAAGACAATAAAAAAAGATGGCGAAGTTACTTTAGTAAGTTATTTAATGAAAACCAAATAGAAGACTTAAACTTAGAATTCTTAAATGAGGAAAAGACTAAAAATATGAGACTTATTCGCAAAATTATAGTTAATGAAGTTAAGTTTACACTAAAAAAGATGAAAAATGTGAAAGTTATGGAACCATAACATCTCAATTGAAGTTTGAAAATGCTTAAGTGATAACAAAATTATATGATTAACTAATTTATTTAATACAATTGTAAAAAGTAAGAAAATGACGAATGAATTGAGGAAAAATATTTTAAGACCTATATACAAAAATAAAGAAGATATTCAAAATTGCAATAACTATAGTGGAATTAAACTTATGATTCATATGATGAAACTATGAGATATGGTAATAGAACAAAGATTAAGGTTAGAAACGATTGTCTCAGAAAATCAATTTGATTTTACTCTTAAGAGATCTACCTCAAAAGTTATTTATCTTTTAAAAAGATTAATGAAAAAATTTAGGAAAAAAAAAGAAAGACTTGCATATGATATTTATTGACCTTGAGAAAGCATGTGTACGATAGAGTAATGACTAGTGTAAAGACAATAGATGAAGAAACTAAAGAATTTCCAATCACCATAGATGTGCATCAAGGATCTGCTTTGAGTCATTATCTTTTTGTTTTAATGATGAAACAATTGACTAAGAGTATTCAAAAGAAGGTTTCATAGTGTATGTTGTTTGTAAATGATATTGTATTAATTGATGAAACTAAGGACGGAGTATAGGCTAGGTTAAAATTATGGAGAGAAGTTTTGTAATTTAAAGGCTTTAAGATAAGTAGAAATAAGACAGAATACATGAAATGTAATTTTAGTAATGATAGAAGTAATATTGAAGACAAAGTTAAACTTAATGATAAAAAAAAAATTGTAGATTTCGATACCTTGGATCTATTATACAAGCTGAAGGAGAAATTGAAAATAATGTAATACATAAAATTAAAGCAAGTTAGATAAAATGGAGAAATACTTCAAGTGTGTTATGTGATCGTAGAATACTCTTTAAATTGAATAAGAAGTTTTGTTATAAGACCAGCTATACTATATGGATCGAAATGTTAGGCGACGAAGAAACATAATATCCAAAAAGTAAAAGTAACCGAGATGAGAATATTTAGATGGATGAGTGGTATAACATTGAAACATAAATTAAGAAATGAACATATTCGTGGTAAATTAGGTGTAACTCCTATAAAAAATAAGATAAGGAAGGGATGACTTAGATGGTATAAACACTTGCAACGTAGACTACATAGTGCACCTGTGAGAAAGAGTGACTTAATTGCTGTGGGGGGCAGTAGAAGGAACAGGGATAGACCTAAAATAACTTAGGAGGAGATTGTGAGTAAAGATTTAATATCTTTGAATCTATCAAAAGAAATGATCCATGATCGCATAAATTGGCAAAAAAGGATTCATACAGTTGACCCTACCTAGTGGAACTAATACTTGATTTTGTTGTTGTTGTTGTTGTATCTTTTGCAATGAACCAAGACCTCTAATATCTTCCATATCACTCAGTCTTTGGAAGAAATCAAGGCCTAATTAATCCAGGCAAACTATGTATACAGCCACAGTGAATTTTTAAAAAAATGTTCAAAGTTATTGTGGAAGAATTCAGAATTCTTTGTCAGTCTTCCTTTCAAAAAGAATGCATATATCAACCCTATGAATGCAGCCCATGGGGTAATGAATCCAGAGCACTATTCACTAACCCAGAATGAATTTAGTTTTATCACTCCTTTCACAAATTCTTTGACTAAGTTACAAAGAAGAAATGCAGAATCCATGATTTTATCATGATTTGTTTGGTGTCAAGAAAGGGGAATGAAATAGAATGAAATTAGTCATTATAATTTTAGATATTCACCATATAAAATTTCATTCTAAATCCATTTCATTCTAATGCCCCCAATAAACAAATTCACTTTTAACAAATCATCTGCATTTCAACTACTTTGATTCAAAATGCGCTGTCAATATTGTCAAACCGAGCCAGCTTTTAAAGCTGCTTCAGATCAATTCATCCTCTAAACCAAATCCTCGTGGTGAGAGCATGCTCTAATCCTTGAAGCATATGCTGACTTCAGCTTCATGATGAAAATTAATAGTCTCTCTCTGCTTTGAAATAAAAGAAAGCATATCAAATTAGCACTAAATAATCTACCAAGGAGCAAGAGTATTGATGGACAAAACTTATGTACCATTGTTGTTGATGCTCACTGCCAATCAAAGATCACTGTTTGCAGGCACAACCTTCAGTAACTTAGCAAGGTCATAAGACTTGAAATCTTTACCGTAACAAAAACTTAGATCCAGTGCAGTTTTTCCATTCTGAAAATACAATTGCAAGGAGCCTTAATCCAGTATTTTGGAAGTACAACAGAATAATATTTCATGTTTTCAATGCCTTTATTATTGTTGCATATTTTCTATAATGTATGGTTGGCGATAAGAAGTTGGTGACACATTATAGGTATAAATATATGATGACTAGATAAAAAATATACCCACAAAACAGGAAACTGGTCAAGTTGAAACTATTGTCATAATTATTCTTTCAGTAAACATTTTTCACATAAAAATTTAAATAAAAGTAAAGTGAAGGATCATACCCTTCACACCTTAACCGCAACTCAGTCAGAAGAGCAGCCGTGGTATCGTCTATCATGCAACATTAAAAAAATACCCCAATTCCTTTATAGAATAAATGAATTGATTCAAAATATTTAACTGAAGAAATTCAAACATTTTTATCAGATTATTCAATATTCAGAAATATTTTTAAAAGAAGGAAGATTATCATAATTACAATAGTCTGTGCAACAATAGTTAAGTGCAGAAACATATTTCAAAATTATTCGCAGCAATCCTACAATTCTAGCAGAAATTTTTCTGATCACTGCATTTCCATTTATTTTATTCAGAAAGAATCCCAAGTTAAAAGCCATTTCTGTAGCTAAAAAGATTCCAGAAACTTTGTTTGCCAATGTATCAATGCTCTAGAGATACTACTGCCCTATGACATTGGATACAAATTTCCATGGTACACAAAGGAAGGAACATCACAGAAAGCAAGTGACAGAACTCAAAACTCAAGCCACACAAAAGGATGATAAGCCAAAGAGATGACTTCCATAAAGTTTGCAACTTATACCATCAGCATTAGCAGTGAAATCTACAGCTATTTTACCTTATTTCTTCTCGTCTTATCTGCACCATTCACTAACAAAACTTTTGCTATATCTCTACTTCTGCTTTGCATGGCAATGTGCAGTGGAGTCCATCCATCCTGCAAGAATAAATTGGAAAAATGCAGCATAGGAAACTATAACAAATGGATAGAGGGATTAGGATAAATAAACCAAGACTTACATCATCTGCAGCATTCACATCAACCTTATATTTGATCAATAATTTCACAGTCTGGAAGGCGCCAACTTGAACTGCATAATGAAGCGGTGTAGCACCATCCTGTTGCAAGGATAATCAAGCAGATTAAAAAATGGAAGAAAAAGATATGGAAGGATGTAACAATAAAGAAAGAATATTCTTACCAGATCTCTGACATGAGGACTGGCACCTTTCCTCAAAAGATGACTAATAACAGCCTCCTTTTTACCAATAATGGCCTTATGTAGGGCAGTGAAACCATACTATTGCATGACATTAACTCAGACTTGTTGCTCCAGGTAAAACTGCCGCAATATTGAATATTTAGGGTGTGGAAATAACATATGAACTGAACTTACTTTGTCGACAATGTCAATATCGAGGCTGTCTTCAAGTAGTTTGTCCATGAAATGAATCTGTCCTGATAGTGCAAGAGAATGAAATGGGCTCCATTTTTCCTGGGTATCAAACATACAAAGACTCAACAAATAAAAATTTTAATTTGTTTAATCAGAAAATGCGTCTGTAACTAGCCAGCATTAAGCAACTAAGAAGAATATGCTCTTAAGTGATTATAGTAGATTATGAGGCAGGTGACCAGCGCAACAGACAGCAACCATGCCCATGGAATTTTTTTTTTTATTCCTTAAAAGAAACTTTTTGAACAAAGACCAGATGTTGCCCAGTGAATTTATAATTTACTGTTGAGATTTTGCTCAGATTAGGAGCTGTGTTCTGCTCCAAAATGGCCCTCTCTTCAGGTTCCAAAAGCTGCTCAACCTCTGGAAAGCATCAGAAAATGGAAGCAAATTGTTAGCTCTTAACCCAGAAGTTCATACGTGAATAACAAAGATAAAATATCAATAGGAGTTCAAAGGACTACAAAGTAGGGGGAAATGGCATGGTGCATCACAACTTAAACAGGAAGGAATCTATCCAAATGCAGCAGGATTAGATCTCATATCAAGTCCATGAGTTTGGAAAGCAGAATTTAATTGAGATTAGAATCAGGCTGACAGATGCACAGTCGTAAGAAATTGGAAGCTTCTTTGGTAAAAAGTGTGGGGGTTAACCTCGAACAGTGATGAATATGAAAAGAATATTTGGTGGTAGAAGAGGCAAAGGAGGAGATGGAGACACATATGGTTAAGATTTGCACCCTTCACCCCCCAATCATGTAATCAGAGCTAAGCTCTCTATTCACCATCCTCGATGCACCCATCTTTGTGTCCAATCAAAAGCTAGTCAAAAACTTGCTCAACCAGAATCAGTGCTGATGTAGAAAGACATGGAATGATAGACATGGTAAAGATGAAGATCCAAATGGTTACCATAATAGTTCAATAAATGCTGAACAACAAAGTGGGGGAGTTCAATATATAAAAGTTTCCATAAAGAAGGAAAATGAGATTAGAATCAGGCTGACAGATGCACAGTTGCAAGAAATTGCATTCCAAAATTGATATACCTACAACGTTTTATAAATAAATTATTCCCAAACTGAATGCTTATCAGAGCTATCACTAAAAATTCCTTATTTAACCCCCAGGGTGTGGTTCAGGTGGTAGTGCGGGCTGCGGGAGTGCCTCTCAAGAGATTAGGTGTTCAAACCCTCTCGGGTTTGTTTCCGCCCCTGAATTCCTGAAATTTACCTTTCTTTGGAGTTGTGAGGTCGGCTTCAAGGGGCATGAGATTAGTAACGTGGACCGTAAAACGGACATGTGGAACCCGGTGCGTAATCCAAAAAAAAAAAAAAAAAATCCTTATTTAAGGATCCATGGATCGTGGTTGCATCACAGGATACATTTTAGTGATAGCTTTATCTTTTGGCTGAGAAAAGTATGTGAACAACTTTCAATTTAATTCTGCTTAAGAATAAATAGATGACAGGAATACCCAATGCCAGTTCACAAAAAACTTTAAATGACAACAAATATTGTTTTTGGCTAAAGGTAAAATGTGGAGGGGGATGTCAGGGGATCATACAACAGGATGACTAGATAGAGCCTAGAGGTGAGGAAGAAGTAAATAAGAGGCATACGGATATGACACTCTAAAGACCAGACAATTAGATCATGAAACCATACTTATGTACTATATTCCTCACACATGTACTACATTCCTGACACCCTTACCAAACATGGGGCAAAGTACCAACCTAGAACAATATTTTTTGTTTTATTGTTTTAATATTGAAATATGACATGCTACATCAATCTTTCAACTCTAAAATTGGCAAGAAAAAGGTTTTTAAATAATCAACTCCTTTTAGAATGAAAATAACCTTCAAGATTATATGTTTGCTTTCATTTCTGCGCAAAATAAAAAATCAGCCAAAAGGAAAACAAAAGTAACATTTTAAATAAAACAAGGGTGATAAGAAGCTAACAACCTTTTGCAAAATCTTCTTCATACTTATTTATTGTGGACCCATTATAAGTGTCAGCTGCACTGGAAGCAACTGTCTCTTCTTCCCAGTCGCTCTCAAAATCCATGTCATCTTCTTCCATTTTTTCATTTTCATCCTCATCATATTCACTGCCACTACCATCATCAGGCTCTTCCCACACTCCCTGGTAGGCATGCACTACAGTTTTCTCCTTTGAATGAGCCAAACAAGTACTTGCTTTCGAATGTTTCTCAGAGACAAAGAAACCAACCCAATTTCGTTTTGGACTAAATGCTTCGGAAATATTGATGATGGAGATACAAATTGGAGCAGCAGCAGTAACATCATCAGTGAATGGAGGAATTCGATTAAAAGGAAGAGCTGTTGCAGACCATGACATTGTCATTTTATTCCTCTCTTAACTGTTGATGTCTGGACAAACATAGCATGGTAAGTCATGAAATGAAGATTTAAAAATTTTAATGCGTTATTAGGGCTGAAGAACTCAACATATACAAGTTGAATAAGAGATGCAAGTGCAGATGAAATTCTCAACTTTCAGATCCTCTATCGAGAAGGGACTTGAGATCTTTGCAGTTGAAATTTCTCAAAAATTAGTTAAATCTGCAATTCTTCAGAAATGAAATTTCTCATGACAAATTAGATGACAATTCCATCTATATTCTTTTCTCATGATACTGGCCCAGGGAAGTGAATGCTACTTCTCTTTTTACATGCTTATTAACAGTCCTTGAGATGAAAAACAAACAGGAAAGCAATGAAAAGTGTACATTTAAATTTTAATGTGAGACTGGGGCTGAAGAGACCAATGAGTCAAAAATATACATGTTGTCTAAGAAGTATAGCAGAAGATGAATTCTTTGACTTTTAGACCCCCTATTGAGGAGGGATTTGAGATCCTTGCAGTTCAAATTTTGCCAAAATCAGTAAAATTTGCAACTCTTAAGAAATGTAATTTGATTCAAAACTAGATTGCGATTACATCTATGTTCTTTTCTAATGATAATTACCCTGGACTGCGATGCTCCTTTGTTTACATAATTATTAACAGTCTTTAAGACAAAAAAACAAACAGGAAAGCAACAAAACGTGTATATCTAGAGTATGCTGCTTCTAGATATTGCATTGACATAGACTTATCAGAGCAACCCAATTTCTTGTTTTAATCCATTATTCCCACAATCAGCTTCCTGTGGGAAGTGGGAACTAAATTTAGTATTAAAAATCATAAAGTATTTAATTGTCATAATACTACCCATTAGCCTCTATGCTCTATATTGCCCAAACCTAACTTCATGCAGTCACCGGAAACATGAAATCTAGCAATAACCCAAGTTGCAACAGAGCTCAAACATGGCCATGAACCCCAAAGAAATAGCAGACATGGAAGGCGAAACAGTGAAATGGGATCGGGAGTGAGCGGGAGGGTTTGTAATAATAGTTGTTAGCACCAAATCCAAATGGAAGGTCCTTCTTACAATACCATTGCTAAAGACAATGGAGTAATCAAAATGAGGGGAACCTTGCGACGACACTGCAATATTCTATTAACATCGCCCTTTGAGCCAGGGAGCTCCGTTTGGAAAACAGGCGAAATCTCAACCATCAACAATGGAATTGCACCGGCAGACGCATTGTAAAGGAGGGGAACTACTGCGTGGACCACTGGATAAGGAAAAAAATTGCCCCTCAACACTGCAGGCAACAGAAAATACCAAAACAAAGGGGGAAAAAAAAAAACACACACACACACACATCTTTGTTTAAATTATTTATCTTTTCTTTTTCTCGGAGTACCTCTTCCCAAAACATTTCTCGGATCGAAGGTAACACATCCAAATTTGCATAAAAAAGTGCGACGCGCGCGCGCGCACACACACACACACACAGAGATAGGATTGGGCTAACCTGCTGCTGGGCATGGAGCTTGCCGGTGGAGCTCGCTGCCGGCGAGTAGACGGCGCCTATGGCAGCCCGCCAGTGCCACCGCCAATAGTATAAGTTGGAGCAGAGGAGCAGATTGCGCAGTGGAGATGGAGGGTTCCAACTTTCAAATGAAATGGGAGACAGGGATAGGATTATGCTTTGGCTAAAATTCAACAGCACCCGAGTTTTTCAAATATGACTTGTATTTTTAAAAACTATGAAACTGTTATAAAATAATACAAAAATTAATAATAAATAAATGGAGATGAACAGAAAGTAATGAAGACAAACAAAAAATAAGTAAGAAGTGAAATCGGATTTACGTGGTTCGGTTTATACATATTCCACGGACAGATGATATCAGTAATCCACTATGTTAAGAGAAATTACAACATGTATCTGGGTTTGTACAAATTTCTCCCTATCTTATCTTATATAAAATATCTCACTTTTTTCTCTTCTTTCTTTCTTTCCTCAGTTTCTGTGTGTTTTTCTTCATGCCCTCTACTCTCTGCTCACTTCTGCTTATCTTGTGCATGTATTCTTCTTTGTGTCTTCTCCTCGGAGGAAAATAATTGAGTGGAATTGAGAGATGGAGAGAAGAGGGAGACGAATGGAAGAAGACATGGGAGTGATGTGAGAGGGAGACAAAGGGGACAGTCATCACTTCATTCACAACACAGGTAAGATTTTTATTTTTTTTTCCTTTCAAGTGGCAGCCACTATTATTGGTAGCTAGCAGCTATCATTTATAAATTGTCAAGCTGCCTGTCGTTTATAACACTTCTCCTTGGCTGTCACTCATATATTAACTTATCCTGTTAAGATCCTTATAATATCTCATTCCGATAAGATGTGCTAGTCTCTGGAATATTGTAGTTGGCAAAGCCTTGGTGAATAAATCTGTTAGATTATCACTTGATCGGATCTGTTGTACATCTATATCACCATTCTTCTGGAGTTCATGTGTATAGAAAAATTTCGGAGAGATATGTTTTGTTCTATCACCCTTTTTGTATCCTCCTCTCAATTGAGTTATACATGCGGCGTTGTCTTTGTAACAACCTGCCTAATTTACTACATTATCAATCATACTAAACATCATTAATTTAAAACATAATAAAGTCAACTCAAACCCTTGGGTCATTGGGATACACCTATCATACATAGTGGAAACCTAAGCAGCAGTAAACATAAGTTTCAACCACTCAACCATATAACAGAATATACTAGAGTACCTGCATTCCACCATATACTTTTTAAATATACAATCCTAAAAATCACCAAAAGATGAAACTAGGATCTAATACCAAAAAAAAAAACCCAGCTGATCCTAGTTCAAAACTTACGCTCCTAGCGGGGTAGTAAAAACTGCTTCAACGGTGGGCTCGGTTCGCCTATCGTTCTGGGTTCCCTAAAATGGTTTAAGTTGGGGTGAGACACCTCTCAGTAAGAGAAATAAATTAAATACAGTTGTGTGACAACATGAATATTTACGTGCTATAATAAATATACCATACATGTCATATGCTTGGAAACACTGATAATAACATAACTAAGTAAATATATAATTTCATGGTTTACTAAATCATACTGTATTTCACTATTCATAAAATCATCTGATATAACTAGTAATTCTGAAATTTACCTAGGATGAATAGCTAACTGATGTCATGTATTACCCCCATGACGGGTTGTGCAGCTTGAAGGCGCGACCCGACAATAGGTGGCCGACCACTATCGAGTAAAAAATGTCTGTAAGTATGATGGGCCCGCCACACCCTGATCCAGAATGTTAGGTGGACGTCTGCAACTCTACACTAAAAACCACATCGACTATCCATCTCCCACCCCCTCTACTAGTAGGGGCGGTTAGCACAAGTTTGAACTGAACTGTATAACTACGGTACCGTGCTCCTAATAATTGATTTGAACTATCATCCGGGTTCTGATAACATATAATACATGATCATATACTGTTTTAACATAAATAGATTGATAGCATTTTCTAAATTTTGTAATAACATAAATAATTACGGCATTGCACCGAATATATTCATAACTATGGCCTTGCGCCGAATAACATGCATAACTGCGGCCTTGCGCGGACTATCAATCATGGCCTTGCGCCGAACATAACATACATACTGATCTGAATAAATATGCTCTTTATCATACATTCTGAAATCATGATTTACTATATTATCATGTTATTCTTGAAATAATTGCAAATATGCTTTTCCTGTAAAATTGACTTAACATAATACAATTTGCATAAAATAATATTCAGGCCACACAAACTGAATAAAATCATGAATTCTGTTCTGAAATCACATTTCTTGGCATTTCATACTAAAAATACATATTCCTGTGTAACAATAGTATTTTCCCAAATATATATTTACACAAACATACTTATATATAATACATGCTTTTCTAAACATAAACCTGCTATTAAATAATAATAATTTTCATGGAAATATACAACTTTAGTTTACTCCCTTACCTGACCACTGAAAAGCCCCTACAATGACTAGTCCTACACCCATAGGATTCCCCGTTCAACTACCTGAAAAAAATATCTTCATGAACAAAACTTCAGTATTTTTTTGAGTACTATATTTTCTACAACTATAGGAAAGCCAAATATTGAATAAAAAGTCTTACCTTGAAATTGGGATAGAATCCAAGTTAGCTCCACCAACGATCCACTCCAGCAGACTTGAAGAAAATTTTCCTAGGAGTGTTGTGGCGGCCTTGGATTATCGAACCGACAAGAATCTGGCCCAAAATCTTAGAGAGAAGAGGTTCCATGTGAAATTTTTGCGCTGAAAACCAAGTTTGAGCAATTTATACACTTGCACTTGTTGACGAGCCACGTCACTTCGTCGACTTGTTGACTCGGCCATGAAGGAAGTTCGTCGACGAACGCTTATTCATCAGGTTTTTACATTCTCCCCTCCTTATAAAAATTTTGTCCTCGAAATTTATTATCCATATGTTTCACCATCCCCTAAAGGCAAACAGTTTACTTATTTTATTATCTACCCTCATTTATGGCAGAGGAATACCATGGTTACATTCAGAGTTCTGGGAGATTACATATATAAAATAAAATTCTCCCAAAACTAAAATACTTACTAACTAAACTATTACATACATTAACTAACCTGCAAAAGAAATATTTCATAAACACTTACAACAAGATTCCACTAAATAAATATGAATATTTCTGCCTTATATGTTCCTTGAGCTCCCAAAAAATTTCTTCTATTACGTGATTTCTCCACAGAACTTTTACTAGAGGAATCTTCTTATTACATAATTCCTGCTCTTTCCTGTCCAAAATTTGTACTGGCACCTCCTCATACACTAGTGAATCACTGAGCTTTAATACACCATAACCGATTACATGAGAAGGGTATGGGATGTATTTCCTCAGCATGGAGACATGAAATATGTTGTGTATCCTGGACAACATAAGTGGAAAAGCTAACCTGTAGGCAACCGACCCCACTTTCTCTAGAATCTCGAACGGAACAATGAACATAGGGCTAAGTTTACCCTTCCTTCCAAATCTCATAACCCCTTTTAACGGAACTATTTTCAAAAATACTTGATTACCGATATCAAACTCCAATTCCCTACAACAGTTATTGGAGTAACTCTTCTGTTGGCTTTGAACTGCACTGATTCTATCTTTGATGAGTCGAACCTTATCATATGCTTGCTGCACTAACTCTGGCCCCACAACTCGCTGCTCACCCATCTTATCCCAATATAAAGGAGAACGACATCTCCTACCATAGAGCGCCTCAAACGGTGCCATGCCAATGCTGGATTGATAGCTGTTATTGTATGCGAACTCCACCAGTGGCATAAACTAGGTCCAACTACCCCTAAAATCCAGCACGTATGCTTGAAACATATCTTCTAATATCTAAATCGTCCTCTCAGTCTCCCCATCTAACTGAGGATGGAACGTCGTGCTGAAAGATAACTGAGACCCTAGAACCTCCTACAAGTTTCTTCAAAATCGTGACGTGAAATGCGGGTCTTGATCTGACACTATAGACATTGGCACTCCGTGAGAACGAACTATATCCTGAATATAAATCTCTGCTAGTCGGTTAAAGGAGTAGCTGATCTTGACAGGAAGAAAATGGGCGGTCTTAGTCAAATGATCTACAATCACCCAAATCGCATTCTGGCAATGCAATGCCAATGGCAGTCCTGAAACAAAGTTCATAGATATGTGATCCCATTTCCACTCTAGGATAAAAAGTGGCTGCAACTGACCTACCGACCTCTAGTGCTCAGCCTTTACCTGCTAACACGTCAAACACTGTGCTACAAATTCGGAAATCTCCTTCACCAATAAGACTCTCGTAGATCCCTATATATTTTCATGCTATTGGGATAAACTGTATATAAAAATCTGTGAGCCTCTTCTAGAATGGTCTTCCTGATATCAGTATCAGTAGGAACACATAACCTAGAATAGAACTGTAAAGCTCCGTCATCTGTAATACAAAACTCCTCTCCCTAACCACCCTATACTCTGACTATTACCCCTGCTAATTTTGGATCCTCCTTCTGAGCAGCTTAAATCCTTTCCTGCAGAGTAGGCTACACCAAAAAACTGGCAATATATGCCTGAGGATCACTTTCGACCAACTCTATGCCGAGTCTCTCCAGATCCATCATAATCAGATACTGAATCTCCATAGTTGCCAGTGCTGGTCCCACAGACTTCCTGCTCAACGCATCGGCTACCACATTTGCTTTCCGTAGGTGGTAACAGATAGTACAATCAAAGTCTTTAATAAGCTCCAACCACTTTCTCTGCCCCATAATCAATTCCTTCTGAGTAAAAAAAGTACTTTAAACTCTTTGCATCACTTGCCATACGAGTAATGCCTCTAAATCTTCAATGCATGCACTATTGTAACTAATTCAAGATCGTGGGTATGGTAATTCTTTTCATATTCTTTCAATTGCCTAGAAGCATATGCTACCACCCTACCATGTTGCATTAATGCACAACCAAATCCCTGCAAGGACGCATCACTGTAGATAATATAACCCTTATCCCTTGATGGAATGATCAACACTAGTACCGTGACAAGCCTTTGCCTCAATTCCTAAAAACTCTACTCACAACTGTCGTCTCATTCAAATCTGACGTTCTTCCTAGTCAATCGCGTTAAAGGTCTTGATAACACTGAGAATCCCTCAAGAAAACTTCGGTAATAACTAACTAGCCCCAAGAAACTATTGATCTCCTGGATGTTCCTCTGTCTAGCCCAATTTACTACCGCATCAATTTTACTAGATCCGTAGAAATTTCGTCCCCTAAGATGACATGTCCCAAAAACACAACCTTCTTGAGCCAGAATTCACATTTGTTGAACTTGGCGTATAACTTTTTTTCCCTAAGCGTCTGTAAAACCTACCTCAAATGCGTCTCATGCTCCTCATAGCTCCTCGAATAGACCAGTACATCATTAATAAAAATAACAACAAACTAGTCCATATTGGTGGAAGCTTCTATTAATCAAATCCATAAATATTGCAAGAGCATTCATCATACCAAAAGGCATAACTAAAAACTCGTAATGCCTATACCTGGTCCTGAAGGCCATCTTTGATACATCTTCTACCCTCACCTTCACTTGATGATAACCTGACGTGAGATCAATCTTGGAATATACCAGTGTACCCTGGAGTTGGTCAAGTAAATCATCTATACAGGGTAGAGGATACTTATTCTTAATTGACACCTTATTAATTTCCCTATAATCTATACACATCCTCATGGTCCCGTCTTTCTTCTTCACAAACAACACTGGAGCTCCCTATGGAGATACACTGGGTCGTGTAAAACCTTATCAAGCAAATCTTGCAACTGATTCTTTAATTCTGCCAACTCTGTGGGCGCCATTTGGTAAGGTGCTTTAGAGATTTTTGCTATATCTGAAAGCAGATCAATAGGAAAATCTACCTCACGATCAGGTGGCAAGCATGGTAGCTCATCTGGAAACACATTTGTAAACTCTTTTACTACTGGCGTACTAGTGTGCTTCAATTCATTCCTTGACATTTCCTTCACAAAGGCCACGAACCCCTGAGAACCACTCAGGAGTAGTCTCCTCGCCTGAATAGCTGAAACTAACTGAGGTAGGGATTGCACTCGTGACCCTATAAACTTGAATTCTGGTCTTCCTGGAGGTTTGAATATCACTTCTTTCAACCGAAAATCTATATTGGCAAAGTTAGCCGCTAACCAATCTATGTTGAATATTACATCAAACCCATGCATGTCCAGCACTATTGAATCAGCAGACAAAATCTTCTCCTGAATATTGACTGGACAACCTCGGAGCACCCTACTACACCAACTGCTGACCCGGTGGTGTAGTTACTAACAATTCAATGTCTAATAACTGCGTTTCTGCCCCACGAAATCTAGTGCATTCCATAGACAAGAATAAGTGTGTGGCTCCTGAATCAAATAATACAATAAATTTACACGAAAGCATGCTAACCATACCTATCACCACGTCACCGGATGTCTCAGCATCACCCGACGTCAAAGGAAAAACTCTAGCTGGAGTCATATTCCTCTGCTGGCCTCCACGTGGCGCCTGATAACCTCCCCAAGCAGGTCTAGGAGTGGGAGTAGCACCAATCTGAGCCTGACAGTCTCTCATCATATGCCCTGGTTCCCCACATCGATAGCAAATACCTCACCCGACACGACACTCGCCCGGATGTCTCTTCCCACAAGTCTGGCAAGCTGGAAAAGGTTGCATACCCTGAAACCCACGGTTCCCCAATTCCTGCCTCTGGTCCTTATAGTAGTCACCTCTCTTCCATGAACCACGACCAAACCCCTACTGAGAACCAGAAGGCATGGATCTCTTTCTCTGTCCCTGCTCCTCAGCCTCCAACCGCTCTCCAGCTTCTGCCATAGTTTCTTTGTCTACTAGCTCGGCAAAATCTTGCAATTTCAGTATTGACACTTGCTTGAATAATTCTCTCCTCAAACCTTTTTCAAACTGCCTTACCTTCTTCGTCTCATCTGGAATAATATGCGGGGAAAAGCGAGACAACTCAACGAACCTCGCCGAGTACTACTGCCCTATCTACTGTCCCTGCTTCAAATTCAGGAACTCCTTAATCTTGCCATCCCTAGACGAGGCTGGAAAATATCTATTGAAAAATATCTCCTTAAATCTCTCCCATGTCATCTCTATATGCACTGTCTTCTACTGCTCCAGGAGTTTTGCTGTCATCCACTATCTCTCGGCTTCTCTAGTCATTTTATATGTAGTGAATAGCACCCTCTGCTCCTCAGTACACTACAGCACTGCAAACACTTTTTTAATCTCGTGCACCCAGTTTTCAGTGACTGCAGGATCAATTCCTCCTTAAAAATTCGAAGGATTCATTTTTATAAACTTCTTAATCAAACTTCCATGGTATATAGACGAACCACCTTGCTCTCTGGAGTTCCTAGCAATTTCAGCCATGACTTGCTGAGCCACGCTGCACAGTACTGCATCTGAGTCACCACCCGCAGCGCCCGAGGGCCCCGCGCCTTCATTACCACTACTATGAGCGTGACTACCTCTAGGGTCCATCTTGAAAAGACAATGAACTTAGCTTAGGACCCTATTAACATAACATACCATCTAACTAGTATATTATATCCCTAACTGATTCATCATCCCTAATCTTAATTTAGGATTTAATCTTGCAACCTAGATACCCGACCCAACAATAGTTTACCATGGCTTTCCTAAAATCGTCACCCCAGGAAAGGCACCCAAACCATCACAGAAGTCCTGCATCTAGACTACAAACCAAACCTCAAATTCTTTTATGTTATACTCTGGTATTGTTACTGCTGCATTCTAGAGTTAACAGAACTTAACATCCTAGGCTTTGATACCAAACTGTAACGACCTGCCTAATTTACTACATTATCAACCATATTAAATATCATTAACTTAAAACATAATAAAATAAACCCAAACCCGTGGGTAACAGGGATACACCTGTCATACACAGCAGAAACCTAAGCAACAGTAAACATAAGTTTCAACCACTCAACCATATAACACAATATACTAGAGCACCTACATTCCACCATATACTGTTTAAATATACAATCCTTAAAATCACCAAAAGATGAAACTAGGATCTAATACCAAAAACAAAACTCAGCTGATCTTAGCTCAAAACTTACCCTCCTAGCGGGGTACTAAAACTGCCTCAACGGCGGGCTCGATCCACCTGTCGTTCTGGGTTCCCTGAAATGGTTTAAGTTAGGGTGAGACATCTCTTAGTAAAGGAAATAAACTAAATACAGCTGTGTGGTAACACAAATATTTACGTGCTATAATAAATATATCGTACATGTCATATGCTTGGAAACACTGATAATAACATAACTAAGTAAACATACAATTTCATGGTTTACTAAATCATACTGTATTTCACTATTCATAAAATCATCTGATATAACTAGTAATTATGAAATTTACCTAGGATGAATAGCTAACTAATGTCATATATTACCCCCCATGACAGGTTGTGCAGCCTGAAGGCGGAACCCGACATTAGGTGGCTGACCATTGCTGAGTAAAAAATGTTTGTAAGTATGATGGGCCCCTCACACCCTGGCTTGGAATGTCAGGTGGACGTCTACAACTCTACACTGAAAATCACAACGACTATCCATCTCCCACCCCCTCTACTAGTAGTGGCATCTAGCATAAGTTTGAACTGAACTGTATAACTACGGTACTGTGCTCCTGATAACTAATCTGAACTAACATCCGGATTCTAATAACATATAATACATGATCATATACTGTTTTAACATAAATAGATTGATAGCATTTTATGAATTCTGTAACAACATAAATAATTACGGCCTTGCGCTGAATATATTCATAACTGTGGCCTTGCGCCGAATAACATGCATAACTGCAGCCTTGCGCGAGTTATCAATCACGGCCTTGCGCTGAACATAACATACATACTGATTTGAATAAATGTGCTGTTTATTATACATTCTAAAATCATGATTTACTATATTATCATGTTATTCCTGAAATAACTACAAATATGCTTTTCCTGTGAAATTGACTTAACATAATACAATTTGCATAAAATAATATTTATGCCACAAAAACTGAATAAAATCATAAATTCTGTTCTAAAATCACATTTCCTGGAATTTCATACTAAAAATACATACTCTTGTGTAATAGCAGTGTTTTTCCAAATATATATTTTCACAAACATACTTATATATAATACATGCTTTCTAAACATAAACCCGCTATTAAATAATAATAATTTTCACATAAATATACTGCTTTAGTTTACTCCCTTACGTAACCACTGAAAAGTCCCTACAATGACTAGTCCTACATCTGTAGGGTTTCCCGTTCAACTTCTTGAAAACAAAATCTTCTTGAACAAAACTTTAGTATTTCTTTGAGAACTACATTTTATACAGCTATAGGAAAGTCAAATATTGAATAAAAAACCTTACCTTGAATTTGAGATGGAATCCAAGTTAGCCCCACCAATGATCCACTCCAGCAGACTTAAAAAGAACTTTCCTAGGAGTGTCGTGGCAGCCTCGGATCGTCGAACCGACAAGAATCCGGCCCAAAATCTTAAAGAGAAGGGGGATGGGATGAATAGGAGAGAGAGAGAGAGAGAGAGAGAGGAGGTTCCGCGTGAAATTTTTGTGCTGAAAACCAAGTTTAAGTTATTTATACACCTGCACTCGTCGACGAGCCACGTCACCTCATCGACGAGGTCAAGAAGGAAGTTCGTTGACGAATGATTATTCCTCATCAACGAAATTCAGAGCTAAGAAATAGCCTCTCAGTATCTTCTCGTCAATGAGACGAACCCCCGTTGACGACCCCACTAAGCCACTTCGTCGACGAGGACCTGTTATGACCCCTTTTCAATTTCCTTCCTCTCCTTCCTAGGGGTGAGCAAACGGTCGGTTCGGTCAAATTCGATTAATTAACCGAATTAACCGAAATTTTCGGTTAATGATTTTTATTAACCGAACCGACCGAATAAGAGATGTTAACCGAACCTCACCCGACCGAATTACCTTTTCGGGTAATTCGATTAACCGAATTTAACCGAATTTATTTTAAATTAATTATTAAAAATAGATTATAATTATAACTTTAGTCTTATTTTTACGCAATCTCAAACTTTAGTCTTATTTTTACGTAATAAAAATAATCTTAAAACTCAATTCATAATTTTAATTTCTCTTAGAATAATCTTTCCCCCATCCCGCGTATATATATATATATTATTAGTTTATATTTAAATTTTAATTTATTATTATTTCGGGTAATTCGGTTAACCGAATTAAAATTTCTCTTAACCGAACCGATAACCGATTAACCGAAATTTGGTACATCCATAACCGAACCGAACCGACCTATTTTTTAACCGAACCGAACCGACCGAAATTGATCGGTTAATTCGGTTAATTCGGGTTTCCCCGAATTATGCTCACCCCTACTCCTTCCTTTATTATTTAATTAATATAATTCACCGGGTCTCTACAGTCTTCATACAAAACTATTGGAATATCCTTGATTGATTAAAGACCACAATTTTCTTGAATATAAGTGAAATTAGGAATAGCTTCCCAAGAGGGGGGGGGGTGAATTGGCTTTTAAAACTTTTGTTTTTAGTTCTTTTTAAAGTCTTTAACTTCTTTTAATATTTAACCAATTCTTTTACTTGTTTATCTATTTTGTCAATCAAACAAGAACTAAGTAAACATTCAATCTTCAACCACAACACTTATTGCTTAACCAAACAAATAATCAACTTTTCAACCAAACCAATCAATTTACTAAGATGATCAAACCAAACAATCATAAGAATTCACAGCTTGTGGGTAGCCCTGTTGTTAATATGAATTTGAATCAAGACCTGTATATATGAATTTGTTCCTTTAATATAATATTCAATGCATCATCCAATCACTCTTTCCAAACATTCAGAATCCAAATAAACTTTCAATTAATTTATCTTTGGGTGTTTAACCAAGTACTTTGACCTTATTTTTTCATATGTGAGCCCTGAAATAACCTTACTCACGCAAATATGTTAAATTCCACTTGTTTGTTAGCATCAAAATAAGATAACAAGATTTTAAGCCTTGTAAGGCCAACAATCTCCCCCTTTTTGATGATGAAAAATAAGGAGCAAAAATTTGAGTAAGCCTTCAGAAGACTCCCCCTTTCAATAAGCTTTATCTTAATACGATCAATATTAATTTCCTCAAACATGCTCATCACTTTCTTTTGGTTTTACAAGCTTTTTCAATCAATATTAAATACTTAAATACTTCTTTTGAATAGATATTATGTTCATGCTCATTTATGCTCAATTTTTGCTTCACAACTTCTCCCCCTTTTGACATCAATCAAAAAGAAAAAAAAAAATGATTTAAATTCAAATACAAATCATTTTGAGCATATCAATAACCATGTATTCCAAACATATGTACACACTCAAGTTATTGTTTTTCAATATAGCATGTGTAGTGTGTAGCTCACAACATTTATTCAAGATACCAACTGATATTAATTTGATGGTTTTTATGATACCAATTTAAAATTTAAAATTTAATTCATGATATCAATTGATTAATGATTCATGACACTCCCCCTGAATTCAATACATTCAGTTTTGTTATTAATTTTGCTTTTATCATCCTATGTAAAATATTGAATCATATCATGTATCAAATATCAATATCATGACAAGATCATCAATGTCATATCATGCTCATAGACATAATCATGCTTATAAATAATTTGACTTTGTGATACCAAGTGAGCTTTTAGATTTGATATCTATTGAAATTTTTGACTTGTGATAGCAAAAATAATTTATAGATACCAAAGCTTAATATCACATAATGTATAGTTCATGGATACCAATATAACTACTATATCTATCATAGCTCATAGATAAAAAGCAGTATGTTTATTCATGTGATTCATTTAAAATCATGCATGTTCAAGAATTATCCTTATATAAAAAATTTAGGCTTAAGCTCAATAATCTCATTCTCAATTTTCAACATAGTGACCCATACTTTTCAATATAAATCAAGTGAAGTTAATTAATACACATGTAGCATATCAACACATCACATGTAGGCAAGTAAGCATGTAGCATGTAACATCAAGGCGCTTATATAATAAGCTCAGATTTGATATTTTCTTTATATTTTCTTAAGTTAAGCCTTGTAAAAGGTCATCCTATGATTTTGGCCAACAATGCCATTTTCTATTTTATATATGTGTGAAGTCATTATTTCATTTTTGGTACCCATATTTTCTTGGGTCTGGAGGATTTTTCAAGGGAGGTTTCTTTTATTTTCTATACTTGTTTGGTTTTAACACCTTTCCTCTTAAACGAATATTCAAACTTTATACGCCCCTTTTTCATGCATTGATAGCATATAGTGTTTGTGTAGGCATTAAAAGATGTGCAAGTATAGTTTTTGGATTCTTTCGAGGAATATCCCATGTAAGAATTCTTTTTCTTTTTATTTTCAATTCCATTGAAACCAATACCTTCTTTATTTAGAGACATTCTTTGTAAGCCAATCATCTTATCAAGGTTTTCCTTTCCTTTTGTGAAGTTGTAAATAATTTTATCCTTATCTTTGATTTGATTCTTGAGATCATTTAACTCTATATCTTTCTTGTTATCAACCTTCTTTAATGATTTCTCTAATTCTAGAGATAATTTTGTGATTATATCCTCTTATTCAGAAATATACATATCATTCTCATATATGGTAGAGGATAAGGATCGAAGGTCTTCTATCATTTGGTCATTTTTGCTTTCTAGTTTCTCAATTTTCAAGTTGTTTTCTTTTTCAGCAAGATTTTTGGATTCTATTTCTTTCATTGCTGATTCATACTTATGTTCTAATTGCTTGAGTTTTGAGTCTTTATCTCTTTCAGCATTCTTTAGGAATTCTAACTCTTTCATTAAACTTTCATTCTTATTCTTCAATGAGGTATTTTTTTTATTTGCTTTCATTAGCATCTTATGTACTTTGAATAGATCATTTTTAAGTTCATCATAAGATGGCATACCCTCATCACTTGATTCATCACTACAAGAATTATTTGAAGATTTAGTTAAGGAGCTTTCTTCGTTATCCCATGCCATAAAGCACGTGTAAGCAACCTCTTGGTCACTTATTTCATTCTCCGAACTACTTGTACTATTCCAAGTAGTGACTTTCATGACCTTCTTGTTTTTATTTTTAGACTCTTTCTTTAATAGTGGACATTTCGATTTTAAATGTCTAGCTTTATTGCAATTGTAGCATTTAGGAGTTTTATTCTTTGATTTCTTTTTGCTGATATCTTTTTCTTCTGAGTCGAAGTCTTGACTTCTTCTTTTGAATTTGTTTCTCCTTATTAGTATCCTCACTAGCTTTTTAGATATGAAGGCTTCTTCATCTTCATCCATTTCACTACTTGAATTTTCTTTTAAGACTTTAAAGGCTATTGTTTCTTGGGCTTTGGTTTTCCCATTCTTTTCATTCATTGCCATTTTGTATATGATAAGAGAACCTACAAGCTCATCTAAGGAAGTGGTTTTTAGATTTCTTCCTTCCGTTAGAGCAGTGGCTTTTGGTTCCCATTTAGGCGGCAGCCCTCTAAGAATTTTCCTTATCATCTCATAAGTAGTGTAGGCTTTTCCTAATGCATTTAGGGAGTTGATTATGTGAGTGAACCTAGTAAACATATTTGTAATTGATTCATCCGGGTTCATTTTAAAGGCTTCATACTCTCTTGTGAGCATATCAACCCTATTATCCCTAACATCCGTTGTTCCTTTATAAGTAACTTCTAGCTTATCCCATATTTCCTTAGCTGATTTACAAGTCATTACTCGATTAAATTCATTAGCATCCAAGGCACAATATAAAACATTTATAGCACTTGAATTTGTTTGGAACATTTTATAATCTTGACCGATTATATCTTTCTTCTCTTTTGGGATTTGTTTTCCATCTACTATCTTAGTGGGAATTTGATCTCCATCTATAACAACTTCTCATACTTTCCAATTCATCATTTGCATATAGATTTGCATTCTCTTTTTCCAAAATGTGTAGTTCAACCCACAAAAGATAGGAGGCCTAGTTGAAGATTGTCCCTCTCCAAAGGGAGCTACGCCTAAGTTAGCCATTTAGATCTTTTTATAACTACTTATTAAGATTTGTTATAACCCCACTCTGATACCAATTGAAATTTGGAATAGCTTCCCAAGAAGGGGGGGGGGTGAATTGACTTTTAAAACTTTTGTTTTTAGTTCTTTTTAAAGTCCTTAACTTCTTTTAATATTTAACCAATTCTTTTACTTGTTTATCTATTTTTTCAATCAAACAAGAACCAAGTAAACATTCAATCTTCAACCACAACACTTATTGCTTAACCAAATAAATAATCAACTTTTCAACCAAACCAATCAATTTACCATGATGATCAAACCAAACAATCATAAGAATTCTCAGCTTGTGTATAGCCCTGTTGTTAATATGAATTTGAACCAAGCCCTATATATATGAATTTGTTCCTTCAATATAATATTCAATCCATCATCCAATCACTCTTTCCAAATATTCAGAATCCAAATAAACTTTCAGTTAATTTATCTTTGGGTGTTTAACCAAGTAACGTACTCCCATATGGTTTCCGCAAAAAATGGTTCAACCAACGTAATCCCTTTTGGTTTCCGCAACCCAAATAAAAAATCAAACATAAAGTTTACTTGATTTCCAAATCTACGCAGTTTATATGATTTTCAAATTTAAAACATCCACGCAATTGAAATATGTACTGAAAATAAAGAATAGGGAAAAAGAGAGTGAGACAGAGATTTTTACGAGGTTCGGCTTATACTCAGCCTACGTCCTCGCCTTTGGCAAACCACCAAAGGATTCACTAAACCTGTTCCTTTAACGGGCGGAACAAACCTTTACAACACTCCTTGGTTAAGGCTAGAGCCCGCCTTCTCTAAACGATGTCCCCTCGTTCAGTCACTCCTTACATAGGCTAGAACCCGCCTCTAAGCAACATCCCCTTACTTAACCAACAATCCAAACAATCCTTGGAATCGTCAATCTACAAGAAAAACAAAAAGAATAGCTATGTACAAGAAACACTCTCTAAAAAGAGCAAGTTAGTACAAGTTCAACATTATATACTTTAATGTAAAATATCAATATGAAATAGAATGAAGCTCAAGTGTAGAATTCACCAATATCCTTCTTAGATGAGGATTAGCAGTAGGAATTCAGAGGAGGAAGGATTAGAACTTCAGAATATCTTAGCAAAAGAGTTTTGCAATGAGTGAGCAAGAGAACATGTAAGAACAAAAGTGCTTTTAGCTTCACAAACAGATTTTTCAATTCTTTGTGTGTTTTGATTTGCAAAACCATGTATTTATAGGCTTTCAAACAAGTTTCCTTGTTACTAAAGTTTCCTTAGATAATTTCCCAAGTTTTTAGAAAGTTTGGATCATAAGAAACTAATGTTTAAAAAATAAATTTTGAAAATTTTATGCCCGTTAACAATGTTCAGATGACTGAACTTTCGGGTTCAGTCGTCTGAAGTGGTTCTGCCTCTTTAAAAAATTCAGAAAAAAAACCTTCAAATGACTGAAATTAATCTTCGGTCATCTGAATTTATTCATCAGAGGTCTAAAGTTAGACTTCGGTTGTCTGAAGTGGTTCTGTGTTCTGTTTAGTCAGCTGAAGTTTCTCTTGTGAACAATGTTCGGTTGGCTGACAATTGTGACCCTACTTCAGTATTCTTTTTCTCTATAACTCCAAATTAGGTGTTCTTGATTTCAAACTAAAGTTAAGAGAAAATCCTACAACTTTGATGTTGAACATATTTTAAAACAAGGAGTTTTTGATAGATAAAAAGTCACCTCAATGCGGATGTATAAAAACTGATAGCATTTGGAAAAACTTTTTTTTGTGCTTTTCATTCCAAAAATGATTCTAACCTTTTTAAAATAATTTTTGACCTTATAAATTATTTTCCAAGTATTTTAAAAGGTATCTAGGTCCAAGATGTTAACCTAAGTGCTTCAAAATATTTCAAACAATATTTTAAACATTAAAGCACTTACATGAGACTTCTAAGACATTAATATTCTAAACGCTCAAGTCTTCATTCTCGCTTTGGCTCTTTCTTGGTCTTCAAGCTTTAATATTCTTTTGAGCTCTCTCACTTTGCTTTTCTTTGGCTATTTTGACTTTAAAATTTCCTTGGCCTTCAACAAATCATGCATGACCTCATATTCTTCGAGGTTTAATATATCGTCTTTAAATCTATGCTTTGATTCATTTACGCTTCATTTGATCATTGTGAGCACTTTGACCTTATTTTCTCATATGTGAGTCCTAAAATAACATTACTCACGCAAATATGTTAAATTCCACTTATTTGTTAGCATCAAAACAAGATAACAAGATTTTAGGCCTTGTAAGGCCAACAATAAGAAATCATTGATCTGAGCCCGACGCATTCTCTACTAACTCTATGAATAGCTAGTATTTCAGAATGATTGAAGGATGTTACTGTAATCATCTACTTCACTGATTTCCAAGATATAACAATTTTTCTGTAACGACCT
Organism: Malania oleifera; assembly: GCF_029873635.1. Taxonomy (NCBI): domain Eukaryota; kingdom Viridiplantae; phylum Streptophyta; class Magnoliopsida; order Santalales; family Ximeniaceae; genus Malania; species Malania oleifera. The sequence continues at coordinate 60,051,158 of NC_080427.1, read as the reverse complement.
GCCTAATCTACCACATAATCAACCATATTAAATATCATTAACTTAGAACATAACAGAGTCAACTTGAACCCGTGGGCAATGGGGACGCACCTGTCATACACAGCAGAAACCTAAGCAGTAGTAAACATAAATTCCATTCATCCAACCATAGAATACAATATACCAGAGTTACCTACATTCCACCATATACTGTATATATATACAATCCTAAAAATAACAAAAGATAAAACTAGAATTTAATACCAAAAACCAGCTTATCCTAGCTCAAAACTCACCCTCCTAGCAGGGTAGTAAAAACTGCCTTAACGGCGGGCTCGGTCCACCTGTCTTTCTGGGTTTCCTGAAATGGTTTAAATTGGGGTGACACACCTCTAAGTAAGGGAAATAAACTAAATATAGTTGTGTGACAACATGAATATTTGCGTACTTTAATAAATATATGGTACATATTACATGCCTCAAAACACTGATAAATCATAGCTGAATAAACATACCATTTCATAATTATACTAAATCATACTGTATTTTACTGTTCATAAAATCATCTGATATAACTAGTAATTCTGAAATTTACCTAGGATGAATAGCTAGCTGATGTCATGTATTACCCCTCCTATGACAGGTTGTGCAGCCCGAAGGCGGGACCCAACAATGACTGGCCAACTACTACCGAGTAAAAAATGTCTGTAAGTACGATGGGCCCGCCACACCTTGGTCCGGACTAATAGGTGGATTCTACAACTCTACACTAAAAACCACATCGACTATCCATCTCTCACTCTCTCTATTAGCAGGGGCGGTTAGTACAAGTCTGAACTGAATTGAACTGAACTGTATAGCTACGGTATCGTGTTCCTGATAACTAATCTGAACTATCATCCGGGTTCTGATAACATATAGTACATGATAATATACTATTTAACGTAAATAAATTGATAGCATTTTATGAATTCTGTAATAACATAAACCATTACGGCTTTGCGCCGAATACATTCATAACTGCGGCCTTGCGCGGAATAATATGCATAACTGCGACCTTGCGCAGACTAACAATCACGGCCTTGCACCGAATATTTCATAAATATTGATCTGAGCATAAGTACTGTTTATCATATATTCTGAAACTATAATTTTCTGTTTTATCGTGTTATTCCTAAAAATAACCGTAAGCATGATTTTTCTACAAAACCGACTTAACATAATACAATGTACGTAAAATAATATTCATGCCACACAAACTAAATAAAATCATGAATTCTTTTCTGAAATCACATTTCCTGACATTTCATACTAAAAATATATTTATGTGTAATAACAGTATTTTTCCCAAATATACATTTTCACAAATATGCCTATATATAATACATGCTTTTTGAATATAAACCTGCTAATAAATAATAATAATTTTTGAAGGAAAATCACTGCTTTAGTTTACTCCCTTACTTGACTACTGAAAAGTCCCTACAATGTCTAGTCTTACACCTGCAGGGTTCCCCGTTCAATACCCTGAAAACAACATCTCCCTAAACAAAACTTTAGTATTTCTTCAAGTACTACATTTTCTACGACTATAGGAAAACCAAATATTGAATAAAAAGTCTTACCTTGAATTTCGGATGGAATCCAAGTTAGCCCCACCAACGATCCACTCCAGCAGACTTGAAGAGAACTTTCACAAGAGTGTCGTGGTGGCCTCGGATCGTCGAACCGGCAAGAAACCGGCCCAAAATCTTAGAGAGAAGGGGGAGGGGATGAACAGAAGAGGGAAAGGGAGAGAGAGAGAGAGAGAGAGGGAGAGTTTTCGTGTGATTTCTGCTGCAAAAATCGAGTTTAAGCTATTTATACACCTGCGCTTGTCGATGAGACATGTGACCTCGTCGACGAGGCCACAAAGGAAGGTCGTCGACGAATGCTTATTTCTCGTCAATGAAATTCAGAGCTGAAAATAGTCTCTCGGTAACTTCTCGTTGACGAGACACATGTCCTCGTCGATGATCCCATTAAGTCACTTCGTCGACAAACACGCTGTGAACCCCTTTACAATTTCTCTTTTTCTCCCTCTTTTATTTTTTAAATACCACAATTCTTCGGGTCTCTACATTCTCCCCTCCTTATAAAAATTTTATCCTTGAAATTTACTATACATACGATTCATCATCCCCTTCAAAAAAACAATCTACTTATTTTATTACTTACCCTCACTTATGGCGGAGGAATACCGTGGTTACATATAGAGTTTTGGGAGATTACATATATAAAATAAAATTCTCCCAAAACTAAAATACTACTTACTAACTAAACTATTACATACATTAACTAACCTGCAAAAGAAACATTACATAATTACTTACACTTCTCCTGGTTATAACTGAACCCCACTAAACAATTGCTGGTATTTCTGTCTTATCTATTCCTCAAGCTCCTAATAAGCTTCTTCTATTATATGATTTCTCCATAGGACTTTTACTAAAGGAATCTTCTTATTACGTAATTCCTGCTCTTTCCTGTCCATAATCTGTACTGGAACCTCCTCATAAACTAGTGAATTACTGAACTCTAATTCACCATAACTGATTACATGAGAAGGGTCTAGGATGTATTTCCTCAACATAGAGACATGGAATACGTCGTGTATCCTAGACAACACAGGTGGTAAAGCTAGCTTGTAGGCAACCGGCCCCACTTTCTCCAGAATCTCAAATGGGCCAATGAACCTAGGGCTAAGTTTACCCTTCCTTCCAAATCTCATAACCCCTTTTAACGGAGCTATTTTCAAAAACACATGATCACCAATATCAAATTCCAATTTCATGCGACGACAATCAATGTAACTCTTCTATTGGCTTTGAGCTGCACTGATTCTATCTTTGATGAGCATAACCTTATCATACGATTGCTACACTAATTTTAGTTTCACAACTTGCCGCTCACCCATCTCATCCCAGTATAAAGGAGAACAACATCTTCTATTGTAGAGCACCTCAAACGGTGCCATGCCAATGTTGGCTTGATAACTGTTATTGTATGCAAGTTCCACCAGTGGCATGAACTGAGTCCAACTACCCTCAAAATCTAGTACACATACTCGAAGCATATCTTCTAAAATCTGAATCGTCTTCTCACTCAGCCCATCCGACTGAAGATGAAACGCCGTGCTGAAAGATAGCTAAGACCCTAAAGCCTCTTACAAGCTTCTCTAAAAACGTGACGTGAAACACGGGTCTCGATCTGACACTATAGACACTGGCACTTAATAAGAACGGACTATCTCCTAAATATAAATCTCTACCAGTTGGTTAAGGGAGTAGCTGATCTTGATAAGAAGGAAATGAAGGGTCTTGGTCAAACGGTCTACAATCACCCATATTGCATTCTATCCATGCAATGCCGACGACAACCTTGAAACAAAATCCATAGATATGTGATCCCATTTCCACTTTGGGATAAAAAGTTGCTACAATTGACCTACCGGCCTCTAGTGCTTAGCTTTTATCTGCTGGCATGTCAAACACTATGCTACATACTTTATTATCTATTTCTTCATACCACTCCACCAATATGACTCTCGCAGATCCCTATACATTTTCGTGCTACTGGGATGAACTGTATATAAAGATCTGTGAGCTTCTTCTAGAATGGTCTTCCTGATATCAGCATCAGCAGGAACACATAACCTAGAATGGAACCGCAAACCTCCGTCATCTATAATACAAAACTCTTCTCCCTAACCACCCTGTACTTTGACTATTACCTCTGCTAATTCTAGATCCTCCTTCTGAGCAGCTTCAATCCTTTCTTGCAGAGTAGGCTGCACCACAAAACGAGCAATACATGCCTTAGGATCACTCTCGACAAACTCTATGCCGAGTCTCTCTAGATCCATCATAATCAGATACTGAATCTCTATAGTTGCCAGTGCTGGTCCCACAAACTTCTTGCTCAACGCATCAGCTACCACATTTGCTTTCCCTAGGTGGTAACAGATAGTACAATCAAAGTCTTTAATAAGCTCCAACCACTTTCTCTGCCCCATAATCAATTCCTTCTGAGTAAAAAAAGTACTTTAAACTCTTATGGTCAGAGAAGATTTCGCATCGCTCGCTATACGAGTAATGCCTCTAAATCTTTAATGCATGCACTACTGTAACTAATTCAAGATTGTGGGTAGGGTAGTTCTTTTCATATTCTTTCAACTGCATAGAAGCATATGCTACCACCCTACCATGTTGCATTAATGCATAGCCAAATCCTTGCAATGACGTATCACTGTAGATAACATAACCCTCATCCCTTAACGGAATGATCAACACTGGTGTCATGACAAGCCTTTGGTTCAATTCCTAAAAACTCTTCTCACAGTTGTTGTCCCATTCAAATCTGACGTTCTTCCTAGTCAGTCGCGTTAGAGGTCCTGATAATGCTGAGAATCCCTCAACAAAACATTGGTAATAACCAGTTAGCAAACTCTTGATCTCCTAAACATTCCTCGATCTAGCCCAATTTACTGCCGCATCAATTTTACTAGGATCCATAGAAATACTATCCCCTGAGATGACATGTCCCAAAAAATGCATCTTTCTCAAGCTAGAATTCATATTTGCTGAACTTGGCGTATAATTTCTTTTCCCTGAGCGTTTGTAAGACCTGCTTCAAATGCGTCTCATGTGCCTTATAGCTCCTCGAATAGACTAGTACATCATCAATAAAAACAACAACAAACTAGTCTAGATATTGGTGGAAGATTCTATTCATCAAATCCATAAATATTGTAAAAGCATTCGTCAAACCAAAATGCATAACAAGAAACTCATAATGCCTATACCTGATCCTGAAGGCCATTTTCGATACATCTTCTACCCTCACCTTCACTTAATGATAACCTGACCTGAGGTCAATCTTAGAATACACCCGTGTACCCTGGAGCTGCTCAAATAAATCATCTATATGAGGTAGAGGATACTTATTCTTGATTGTCACCTTATTAATTTTCCTATAATCTATACACATCCTCATGGTCCCGTCTTTCTTCTTCATAAATAACACTATAGCTCCACACGGAGATACACTAGGTCGTATAAAACCCTTATCAAATAAATCTTGCAACTGATTCTGTAGTTCTGCTAACTCTACTGGCGCCATTTGGTAAGGTGCTTTAGAGATTGTCGTTGTACCTAGAAGCATATCAATAGGAAAATCTACCTCACAATCAAGTGGCAAGCCAGGTAGCTCATCTAAAAACACATCTATATACTCTTTTACTACTGACATACTAGTGAGCTTCAATTCATTCCCTGACATTTCCTTCACAAAGGCCACGAATTCCTGACATCCACTCAGAAGCAGTCTCGTCCCCTGAATAGCTGAAACTAATCGAGGTAGGGATTGCACTCGCGACCCTATAAATATGAATTCTGATCTTCTCGAGGGTCTGAATATCATTTCTTTCAACCAGCAATCTATACTAACAAAGTTAGCTGCTAACCAATCCCTATCGAATATGACATCAAACTCGTGCATGTCAAGCACTATCAAATCAACAAACAAAATCTTCCCTTGAATATCAACTGGACAGCCCTGGATCACCTACTACACCTCACTACTGACCCGGTCGGGGTTGTTACTAATAGTTCGGTGTCTAATAACTGTGTTTTTGCCCCACATAGTCTAGTGCACTGCATAGACACAAACGAATGTGTGGCTCCTCAATCAAATAATACAATAAATTTAAACAAAAGCATGATAACCATACCTGTCACCACATCACCGGCTATCTCAACATCACCCAGCGTCAAAGAAAAAACTCTAACTAGAGCCATATTCCTTTGTTGGCCTCCACGTGGTGCCTGATAACCTCCCCAAACAGGTCTAGGAGCGGGAGCAGCTCCAATATGAGCCTGACAGTCTCTCATCATATGCCCTAGTTCCTTACATCAGTAGCAAATACCTCGTCCGACATGACACTCGCCCAGACGTCTCTTCCCATAAGTCGGGTAAGCTGGAAAAGGCTGCATACCTTGAAACCCATGGTTCCCCAACTCTTGCCTCCGGTCCCTATAGTAGCCACCTCTCTTCCACGAACCATGACCAAACCCCTGCTGGGAACCAGAAGGTGTGGATCTCTTCCTCTATCTCTGCTCCTCAGTCTCTAACCGCTCTCCAGCTTCTACCATAGTTCCTTTGTCTACCAACTCGGCAAAATCATGCAATTTCAGTATCGACACTTGCTTATATAATTCTCTCCTCAGACCTCTTTCAAACTGTCACACCTTCTTTGTCTCGTCTGGAATAATGTACGGGGCAAAGCGAGATAACTCAATGAACTTCGCCGTGTACTACTACACTGTCTGCGGTCCCTGCTTTAGATTCAGGAACTCCTCTATCTTAACTTTCGTGGAAGAAGCTGGGAAGTATCTATAAAAAAAATATCTTCTTAAATCTCTCTCATGTCATCTCTATAAGCACTGTCCTCTGCTGCTCCAGGAGTTTCACTGCTATCCACCATCTCTCAGCCTCTCCAATTAGTTTATATGAAGCAAACAGCACCCTCTACTCCTCAGTACACTGTATCACTGCAAACACTTTTTCAATCTTCTACACCAAGTTTTTAGCGACTACAGCATCAGCTCCTCCTGACAAAGTAGGAGGATTCATCTTAATAAACTTCTCAATTGAACTACCGTGGCTTGCAGACGAACCATCCTGCTCTCTGGAGTTCCTAGAAATTTCAGCCATGAATTGCTGAGCCACGCTACACAGTACTACATCTGAATTGCCACCTGCAGCGCCCAAGGACCCAGCACCCTCATTACCACTAGCATGGGCGCTACTACCTCCGGGGTCCATCTTGAAAAGACAATAAACTTAATTTAGGACCCTATTACCATAACATATCATCTAGCTAGTATATTATATCCTTAACTAATTCATTACCCCTGATCTTGATTCAAAGTTCAGTCCTGCAACCTAAATGCCCAACCTGACAATAGTTTACCATGACATTCCTAAAATCGTCACCCCAGGAAAGACACACAAACCATCACAGAAGTCTTGCATCTAGACTACAAACCAAACTTCAAATTCCCTTATCCTATACTATGGTATTAATACTGCTGCATTCTAGAGTCTATAGAACCTAGCATCCTAGGCTCTGATACCAAACTGTAATGACTTGCCTAATCTACTACATAATCAACCATATTAAATGTCATTAACTTAGAACATAACAGAGTCAACTTGAATCCGTGGGCAACGGGGATGCACCTATCATACACAGCGGAAGCTTAAGCAGCAGTAAACATAAATTCCATTCATCCAACCATAAAATACAATATACCAGAGTTACCTACATTCGACCATATACTGTATATATATACAATCCTAAAAATAAGAAAAGATAAAACTATAATCTAATACCAAAAACCAGCTGATCCTAGCTCAAAACTCACCCTCCTAGCGGGGTAGTAAAAACTTGTAACGACCCAAAAAAATAAAAAATAAATAAAAATAAAAAATTATTAATTAAAAAAAATTATTATTATTATTAATTAATTATTATTAAGAAAATTAATTAAATTAAGAAATTTGAGGATTGTGGATATATATATATATATATATATATATATATATATATATATATATATATATATAAGTATATGATAAGGTTAAAGAAAGGATAATGGAAAGAAAAAAAAAGACAAAAAGAAAATTTAGTGTTTAAGTTTTCTGCTGGAACAAAACAGAGGGAAAGAAGAAAAAAAAAACAAAATTTCACGAATAAGAAAGGAAAGAAAGAGAGAGAAAGGAAAAAAATTAACTATATTCTCTCACGTTCTCCACTCCTCTTCTTTCTACGATTTCATGGCGGATTCTCGCCCAATTGGAAATCTGAGAATACCACCGAACTCCATTCTCCGCCACCGACATATCTACTCAAGTGGATTTGTCGTAGGAGTAGCGTGGGCATATCTCCTGTGGTAAGCCAAAATTTCTTTCTTACCTCAATTTTTCTTAAATTTTAAGTCAAATGGGAGATCGGACACCACCACGAGAATCTAGGGATGATTCTTTACAAGTCTGCCAGAGCAAATTTCTCGTGGGGTCGTTGTAGAAATAACCCAAAATTAGGATAAATGGGTTATTTAGAAATTAATTGGTATTTAATTATTATAAATTAGTAAATGTTAAAATAATATTTTATTGGGGTTGATTTGATTAAATTAGGGTTTGGGTGAGCGTCGCGGTATAAGTTTGGGAGCCCTGCAAGCGTAATTTAGGGAATCGGGTAAGGGGGAATAAAATTATATCAGTATTTTATTAAGGTGAACCGATTTTTTATGAGCATATGAAATTTATTATTTATCTATATGATTTTTAGAATAGCCTGATTACTGGAAAAATGATGATTTTTGTTTAAAATTTATATTTGGGATAATTGCTTATGATATTAAATTCGTGTGACATGGGAGTAATTTTTCCTAATAAATTGAATATGAATTACTGTGGTATTTGGGTTTGCGTGTGGGGGTATTTGAAATGATTATGGCATGATGAATGAGTTGTTATGTTTCACTCCTATGTGGAAATGTATTGATATGTTGGGATACTGTGTGGGAAATGTAATGATCTGTTGGATTCCTGTGAGGAAATGCATTGATGCGTTTGTGTGAACTAATTGGCGTGGTTATTCGTATGCATCTCAATATAACGTTGGCATAAGGAGGTTGTTATATTGCCTAGATGTAAATCATGATATGACATTGGCAGGTTGAGGAGCTTGTCATATTGTCATTTATATGGGGTAGGACATTGGCAGGTCGAGGAGCTTATTCTACTGATGTATGACAGGTAGGTCATGTGGATTGGATACTGGTGAATAATGGCGCCTGTGTGGGCCATGTTATATACCCTGTGTGGGTAGTGGTGCCTGTGTGGGCCACATTATATCCTATGTGGATAATGGCACCTGTGTGGGCCATGTTATATACCCTGTGTAGGTAGTGGTGCCTGTGTGGGTTAGGTTATATCCTGTGTGAATAATGGTGCCTATGTGGGCCATGTTATGTACCCTGTGTGGTTAGTGATGCTTGTGTGGGCCACGTGTAGATAAGAAGTACGTAGGTGCTTGTGTGGGCCACGTACTGACATGTACGCAGTTGCTCTGTGTGGGCCACATACTAAGGACATTGGAAGTTGAAGTATGAGATGCATGATTCTTGTGTGGATGTGTTGTGCACATGTGAATTTAATTATAGCATAAAAATAATGGTATAACATATTGTGAATGCATGTGTGTACATGCGGCGAGGTAAACATATCACTGGGGGCTTGCTGAGAAAGGCGAGTGCTCTGCTAGGTAGTTTCTTGGTATCAGTGCAAAGGGATGCTACTTGTATGGGCGGGTAGACATCCCGATCCTCAGAAACCTTTACCTTTAAAATAATAAAGATGTGTGTACTGGCGGAGAGGTAATTCTTCACCTGAGGGCTTACTGAGTAAGGTGAGTGCTCTGGTAGGTAGTTTTTAGTACCAGAACAGAGGGAAGCTACTTGTATAGGCGGGTAATCTTCCCTATCCTTGGGGACATTCGCCTGTATAAAAATTATGCACTTATGCATATTGGATGTGTGTATGATATTAGATGTTGGGGATGTTATTAATGGTACATTTTCTCAAATGTTATTGATATTATATGAGAAGCAATTTATTTTGATATGTAAATATTAAAACTCAGTTGTCACACACTGTTATAATTTATTCTACCCTTACTGAGAAGTGTCTCACCCTAGTGGATTAACAATTTTTCAGGTTCTTCTGGAGACCGGGTTTGAAGGCCTAAGCTGGGATTGTTTGTGGTAGTTTCTTTTTGGGGTATTGTGAGATACTGATATATATATATATAGATATATTTGTACGAAATTATGTTTTAAATACTGGTTATGGAGATAGATATTTGGATGTTGTAGTGTTGGTTTTTGGTTGTTATATAGAACTCTAGTATTTATTTAAAGTTATTTATTTATGTTCCGTTGCGTGCATGATAATTATGGTATTAGATGCAGGTGATTGGAACACGTGGCACTCGGGCCCCACTTGGCGGGTTTCGGGGCGTCACAAAACTGCCTCAACGGCGGGCTCGGTTTGCTTGTCTTTCTCAGTTTCTTGAAATGGTTAAAGCTGAGGTGAGACACCTCTCAGTAAGGAAAATAAACTAAATACAGTTGTGTGGCAACATGAATATTTGTATGCTTTAATAAATATACAGTACATATTACATGCCTGAAAACTCTAATAAATCATAGCTGAATAAATATACCATTTCATAATTATACTAAATCATACTGTATTTTATTATTCATAAAATCATCTGATATAACTAGTAATTTTGAAATTTACCCAGGATGAATAGCTAGCTGATATCATGTATTACCCCCCATGACGGGTTGCGCAGCTCGAAAGCGGGACCTGACAATGGCTAACTGACCACTGCCGAGTCAAAAATTTCTGTAAGTACGATGGACCTGCCACACCCTGGTCCGGACTGCTAGGTGGACGTCTACAAGTTTACACTGAAAACCACATCAAATATCCATCTCCCACCCCCTCTACTAGTAGGGGCGGTTAGCACAAGTCTGAACTGAACTGAATTGTATAGCTACGGTATCGTGTTCCTAATAACTGATTCGAACTATCATCCGAGTTCTGATAGCATATAGTACATGATAATATACTGTTTAAAGTAAATAAATTGATAGCATTTTATGAATTTTGTAATAACATAAACAATTATAGCCTTGCGCTGAATACATTCATAACTACGAACTTGCGTCGAATAATATGCATAACTGCGGCCTTGCGCCGGCTATCAATCATGACCTTGCGCCGAATATTTCATAAATACTGAACTGAGCATAAGTACTGTTTATCATATATTTTGAAACCATAATTTTTTGTTTTATCATGTTATTCCTGAAAATAACCATAAGCATGATTTTTCTACAAAACTAACTTAACATAATACAATGTACGTAAAATAATATTCATACCACAAAAACTAAATAAAATCATGAATTCTATTCTCAAATCAAATTTCCTGAGATTTCATACTAAAAATATATTTTTGTATAATAGCAGTATTTTTCCCAAATATACATTTTCACAAATATGCTCATATATAATACATGTTTTTTGAACAGTAACGTGTTAATAAATAATAATAATTTTTGAAGAAAAATCACTGCTTTAGTTTATTCCCTTACCTGACTACTGAAAAGTCTCTACAATGTCTAGTCTTACACCAGCAAGGTTCCCCATTCAATACCCTGAAAACAACATCTCCCTGAACAAAACTTCAGTATTTCTTCGAGTACTACATTTTCTATAAATATAGGAAAACCAAATATTGAATAAAAAACCTTACCTTGAATTTCGAATGGAATCCAAGTTAGCCCCACCAATGATTCACTTTAGCATACTTGAAGAGAACTTTCCCCAGAGTGTCGTGGTGGCCTCGAATCATCGAACCGGAAAGAAACCGGCCCAAAATCTTAGAGAGAAGGGGGAGGTGACGAACAGGAGAGAGAGAGAGAGAGAGAGAGAGAGAGAGAGAGAGAGAGAGAGAGAGAGAGAGAGGGAGAGTTTTCACATGATTTCTGCTGCAAAAACCGAGTTTAGGCTATTTATACACCTGCACTCGTCGATGAGACATGTCACCTCGTCGATGAGGCCACAAAGGAAGTTCATCGATGAATGTTTATTCCTCGTTGACAAAATTCAAAGCTGAAAAGAGCCTCTCAGTAACTTCTCATCGACGAGACACGTGTCCCCATCGACGATCCCAATAAGCCACTTTGTCGACGAACGCGACGAGGACCTGCTGTGAACCCCTTTACAATTTCTCTTTTTATCCCTCTTTTATTGTTTAAATACCATAATTTTTTGGGTCTCTACATTTTCTATAAAGAAATACATACCCAGTTTGAGATTTAGCATTGTGAGGATCAGATAGATATCCAGCATATGCATATCCTACTAGTTGAAATTTGGAATTAAATGACTAAAATAGACCCAAATCAGATGTACCTCTCAAATAACATAGAATGTATTTAATTCCATTCAAGTGCCGTCGAGTAGGAGTAGAGCTATATCTTACTAGTAGATTCACAAAAAATGCAATGTCAGGTCTTGTACAATTTGTCAGATATATCAAAGAACCAATAGCACTTAAATGTGGTACTTCAGGACCAAGTAATTCCTAACCCTCATCACGAGGTCGAAATGGATCTTTCTTAACATCAAGTGATCAAACCATCATTGGAGATCCCAGAGGATGAACTTTATCCTTATAGAATTGCTTCAATACCTTTTCGATATATTTAGATTGATGAACAAAAATTTTGCCATTTAAATGTTCAATCTGTAGGCCAAGACAATATTTTGTCTTTTCTAAATCTTTCATCTCAAATTATGCCATTAAATAATTAGCAGCTTTAGTGAGCTCTTCAGGAGTTCCAACTAAATTCAAATCATCAACATAAACAACAATTATAATAAATCCGAATTCTAATTTTTTTAATAAAAATGCATGGACAAATTGGATTGTTTATGAATCCTTCTTTCACTAGGTACTCAATCGATTATACCACATGTGCCTAGACTGCTCTAATCCATATAAGGAACGTTGGAGTTTGGCTGAATATAAATTACTAGGTTTTGCTTCAGGAAATTCAAATCCTTTAGAGATTTTCATATAAATTTCACTATCCAACGATCCATATAGGCTATTACTACGTCCATAAGACACATGCTCAGTCGTTTAGTGACTACTAGCCCAATTAGGAATCTAAAAGTGATTTCATCCATTACAGGAGAATATGTCTTCTCATAATCAATTACGGGTTTCTACAAGAACTCTTGTGCCACAAGCCTTGCTTTATATCGAGTAATTTCATTATTTTCATTTCGCTTGCGCACAAATACCCATTTGTATCCAACAGGTTGGATATCTTCTAGTGTTTGGACTACAGGTCCAAAAACTTATCTTTTTAAAAGAGAGTTTATTTTTGATGTGATAGCCTCTTTCCATTTTGTCCAATCACTTTTATATTGACACTCATCCACAAATTTTGGTTCAAGATCCTCATTACTTCTGGTAATGTCAATAGCTACTTCATATGCAAATGTATTATTGACAACAATTTTATTTCTATCCCACATTTCTCCTATGTAATGTATTGAGATCTCATTATTATATTTAGGTACTTGTCCCTTTTCAAAAGATGTCTCTTCAGGAGTTTTCTTTTTAGGAGATTCCTCTTTAGGAGGTCCCTCTTCAAGAGGAGATTTCTCTTCAAGAGATTTTATAATAGGGATTTTATTTTCAGGAGAAATGAGTTTGTGAATGTCGATTGGATTACTTACCTCTGTAACCTCTTTTGGAGCGTTTACATATTTCAATTTTTTCCTTCTAAGAGTCTTATCTTTTGCACCACATGCCTTCCACGTTTAACTTGCGGCTTAGATTTATTAGTAGGATGTTGTCCTTCAGGGACATTAATACGTGTTGGAGTATTGACAGCAGGTATATGAGATTTTAGTATTGCCTTGGTATCTACAAAAGAATCAAGTAACTAATTTGCAATCCCTTGCAAATGTATAATCTTTTGAACTTCAAGTTCACATTGATTTGTATGAGAATCTAAATGAGATAAACCCATGACATTCCATTTGATTTCATGTTGTGCTTGAGGCACTAATTTTGCTCCCCCTAATGCAAGGAATACTGTTTCATTAAAATGATAATCTTGAAACCATGCTTTAAACATATCACCCGTTAAAGGTTCAAGATATCTAATAAGAAGGAGAATAAAAACCAACATAGATAACCAGATTACGTTGAGGACCCATTTTAGTTCTTTGAGGAGGAGCAATAGGAACATATACTGTACAACCAAAAGTTCTTAAATAAGAAGTATCAAGTTGTTGCCCAAAGACTAATTGTATGGGTGAAATATTATTGTAAGCGGTTGGCCTTATATGAACTAAACATGTAGCATGAAGAATAACATGTCTCCAAACAAATATGGGCAATTTGGTTCTCATAATCATAGGTCTAGCAATAAGTCTCTTAATAAAAGATTCAGCTAAACCATTTTGTGTATGGGTATGAGCAACAAGATGTTCAACATCTATTCCAAGTGACATGCAATAGTTAACAAAAGTTTGGGATGTAAACTCACCAGCATTATCCATACGAATCGATTTAATTGGATAATCGGGAAAATGAGCTCGTAATCTAATCAGTTGAGAAAGAAGTCTAGCAAAAGCAACATTTTGAGTAGAAAGTAGAGAAACATGTGACCATCTAGTAGATGCATCAATAAAAACCATAAAATATCTAAATGGTCCAGATGGTGGATGTATTGGTCCACATATATCACCATGAATTCTTTGTAAGAAACTAGGTGACTCAAAATTTACTTTCGAAACAAATGGTTTGACAATTAATTTCCCTTGAGAGCGGACAGTACACATAAAATCTTCAGACAAAAAGAATCTTCTGATTCTTTAGTGGATGACCATATGAGTTCTCAATGATTCTTCGCATCATTACATCTCCAAGATGTCCAAAATGATCATGCCAAAGTGTAAATAACTTTGGGTCATTGCACTTCTAGTGCAAGACATTATACGATTCAAATGCTTTAATCTTTGTATAATATAGTCCAGAAGATAAGGTTGTTAGCTTTTTTAAAACTTGTTTCTTCCCTGAAATAATGGAAGTAATGTAAAGAAATTCTTTACTGCCTTCATTTGTGGTTTCAATATGATACCAATTAAGTCTTAAATCTTTAAAGCTTAACAGATTTCTTCTGGATCTGCTAAAATATAAAGCTTCATTGATTTGAAAGAAAATACCATTGGGTAACTTTATATTAGCTCTTCTGGAGCTTTTAATCAAATTTGTAGACCTAGATATTGTATTAACATTTGTTGATGATATTTTCAAATAATGGAAATATTTTCTATCTTGGAGAATTGTGTGTGTTGTAGCACTATCAACTAAAGAAGCTTCTTCCATTGACATCTTAGACTTAATCAAAGCTTTAAGATAATTTACACTGCAACAAATATTTTGAAAACTCATTACTATTATTGATAATAGTAGCAATTTATCAAAATACAATATAAATCCTAAATTATTACATCATTATTTTCTTCTGGATTATAAGGAAATCAGCAACATCAAGATACACAGAGTTGGAAGGTTCAGTATCAAGGTCCATTGGAACAATATTATTAGCAAAATTTGTTTTAATTTCTTTACTCTTTTCCCTTTCTTTAATAGATGCTTGGTATAGATCTACCAAGTGTATGAGCATAAAACATGTATGCAACCAATGACCTTCCTCCACATCTATAACACCCAGTTTTGTGATATTTGGGTCGCTGATTTTGATCATTTGCCTGCTTTTGGGGGTCATTCCTCTTTAGGGAGTCATCCCTCTTCTAGGGGTTTGTTACCTCATGTCGATGCCAGTAATTATTTTAACCACAGTTGCAACCATACCCATGACCATTCTTGCGGCCTCGCCTTTGATCATGAGATGTGTTTACATTCACTTTAGGGAATGGGGTTAAACCAGTTGGACAGGTTTGGTGATTTCTCATCAAAAGCTCGTTATTTTGTTCAACGACAAAAATACATGATATAAGTTTGGAAAATTTAGTAAATTTCATTTCCCTATATTGTTGCTGCAGGAGCACATTAGTGGGATGGAAAGTAGTAAAAGTTTTTTCTAATATGTTTTTATCAGTAATATTTTCTCCATATAGCTTTAGTTTTGAGCTAATTTTAAGTAGAGTTGAGTTATATTCGCTGACTGTTTTAAAATCTTACAACCTTAGGTGCAACCATTAACATCGAGTTTTTCATAAAATCACTATTTCTTTATGGTCAAACCTATCGTTTAAATTTCTCCATAGGACAAGTGGGTCTTTAAAAGTGAGGTATTTTGTTTTTAACTCTTATTCTAAATGATGTCGGATAAAGATCATGGCTTTAGCGCAATTCTGCAGGGATGCGTTATTTCCATCTAATATTGTATTTCCTAAATTCATTACATTCAAATGAATTTCTTCATCAAGAATCCATGAGAAATAGTTGTTGCCTTTGATGTTAAGGAAACAAACTCAACTTTACTTAGGCTTGACATATGAATAAATTAACAATAATAAAGCGATTCAGAAAAGTGAAACATAGTAACTGAAATAATATATAAATAATAATGTAATATTTTTTTCAAAAGATTAAAAATATACCCTCTTTAAAAGGTAAACAATTACTATCTCTTCTAGAGATTAAATATATTGTCTCTTCAGGACTATTTTACCATCTCTTCAAGAGATTGGTAATATATATAGGCAGTATAGAAATAAAATCAGCCATTGAGGCGGTATATATATAAATATATCAGTTGGGTAGAGCATCGTGCTGATAACATGTTATAAAATAATATAGGAATTAATAATAAATAAATGAGGATAAGCAGAAAGTAATGAAAACAAGCAAAAAAAAAAAAAGTGAGATCGGATTTACGTGGTTCGGTTTATACCTACTCTACGGGCGGATGATATCAGTAAACCACTATGTTAAGAGGAATTACAACATGTATATGACTTTATACAAATTTCCCACTATCTTACCTTATATAAAATATCTCACTCTTTTCTTTTCTCTCTTTCTTTTCTCAGTTTCTTTGTGTTTTTCTTCTTGTACTCTGCTCTCTGCTCACTTCTGCTTATTTTATGCATGTATTATTCTCTACGTCTGCTCCTTCTTATATAGTCGTTGGAGGAGCATAGGAAAATAATTGAGTGGAATTGAGAGATGGAGAGAAGAAGGAGACAAATGGAAGAAGACATGGGGATAATGTGAGAGGAAGACAAAGGGGACAACCATCACTCCATTCAAAACATAGGTAAGATTTTTATTTTTTTTTTCTTTCAAGTGGCAGCCACTATTATTGGCAGCTAGCAACTATCATTTATAAACTGCCAAACTGTCTGTCATTCATAACAGAAACAACCTTAAAGTTTCATTTTATTGATAAAATAATTTTTTATTAATTGATATAAGTCAATATTAAATATATATATAAATTTTAATTATAATAAAATAATATTTTAAAATGACACTTATTTAATAAATTAAATTAAAAAAATTGGCCAACATGATATTTTAAAAACTCACTTAGCGACTTAAAAACCTAACTGATTTTCAAATTAATTGATCTATCCAACCTAATCACTTTAAATCAACCTATTAATATCAAGATAACAAAACAAGTTATATTTTTATTTTAAAAATTTTAAAATATATATATAAAAATAAAAATTACAAAAAAAATATAAAATTACCTAATAATTATAATATTACAAAATATTTGTTAGATGTAATTTTCATAAAAAAAAATCACTAAACACATCATAAAGCAAATAAAAATAATTCGGTATTTTTAAATTCAAGTAACTTATGAAGCATATTGTTAAAAAAAAGATGAATTAAAATTTTAAAATTTATTCTTTATAAATTAAAATATAAAATTAGATGTTAGTTCTTAAGTGTAAAATATAAATGTTAAATGGATAAGGAAAACTCAAATTTATATTAATAAATTGACCTTTGTTCAAGACAATTTATCGATTTTTTTTAATTTTATTTAAATTATTATATTATCAAATATGATATTCAACTAGACCCAAAAAAGCAAGTCACAATTCGACTAACAATCCCATCCAAGCTGATTTTTTTAAACTATATTTTGCTTGTTAAAGATATATTTAGTCATTTTTTTTCATAAAATATGTATAGAAAATATTTTTGTAATAATATAATTGTTTAAGTATTTTTTTGAATGATTTGCATTATTAATTTATTAATTTATTTTTCATAATTTAATTTTTAAATTATAATTTAATTCTATTGTCATACTTATATTAACTAATTGACCTAGTCTAGTTGCTGGGTGTTCGATGCACTTATAAGTTTATTTTTTAAAATATATTGCAATCAATTGACTAATTTTTCTAACTTAATTTATTAAAATAATCTAGTTTTCTTAATTTATCTTACCAAAATTAAATGAAAGAGTAGAATTGTCATTTCATTAAGAATAAAATTTTATTTTTTTACTAAGATTAATGGTCAAATAACAGTCAACTAACGGAAGGTTTATTTTGTCAATAAAATAAAATCTTAGGAAATTTTATGATAATTTTAAAAAATTCAGAGGGTGAAGTCTGGGTGTTACTATATTTGACCCTCATGCTTTTAATTTTTTGTTTGGGAAGCTCACAAATGGGTTATGTCATTTCTATCTGTTAAAATAAAATGTGAAAAAAGGGTGGGATGGTGGGCTGCCACAGCCAGGCCCAGCAGTGTGTCTGGGTGGGCCGCGTGGGCCTGGGCTCTCCTGGGCTTGGCAGTGGGGTAGGGGCATTTTGGGCATGAGGTATGGCAAATTGAAATATGTATTTTATTTATACAAATAAATTTATTGGAATGGATATAAATTTAACCATAATTCAAGCTTAATTAAAATAAAATAATTACGGATCACCCATTTAAAATACTGACTCATTTTGTTTGCTCTAATTACCAAACAATTAAAAGAATTATAATTCACTGTTTGGAAACTAATAAGAGAATTACCGAACTTTAAATTGTAAAATACTGCCTACAGTTTATATATATATATTATTGAACATAGTGTATAGTTTTTAGTCCCGCATCAGAATGTTAAGATAATCTCACTCTCTTGTATAGTTATATATACATCTCAAAGTTGTAAGTTAAATACACCAAGTGATATTCACTTCCTCTTGTATAGTTCTCTCTCTTTTACTTTTTTCTTGGTATTGAGAAAGGTTGGGTTCCTTGTTTAGGGTCCGGCTTTGCAATTGAGTCAAATACTCTGCACTCGCCACGTATGTGGAGCTTGTGCATCAGAAAGCTTTATTGGTAGTAGGTTGAGTCGTATGCTCTGTACTTGTCAGTTTTAGTGAATCTTGTACATTAGAAAACTCATTCTACTATTTTTCAGGTGCCTTCCGGCGGCTTTTCCGGCGACTTCAACAACTTTTCTGGCGACTTTCCCAGTGACTCCGACAGCTTTTGGCGTCCTTTTTCCGATGACTTCCTTTGACTTTCCTAACATTTTTTTTGGCCACTTTTCGGCATTTTTTCGATCACTCTTCCGGCAACTTGCTTTGCTTTGCTACATTGATACTTTTGCAGTCTAATCCTCTTCTTTACAATGACTACCAAGGACGATGATATTCCATGCCCTGACTTATCTTTGGCCTAGACTGCTCCTGTTCAGAAGGTCGCCAACATTCTTCTAAATGGCGGCAACTTTCATGCTTGGTCACAGTCCCTTCGCCTATATCTTGGGGGTCGTGACAAGGCTAAGTGGTTGTTAGCATTAGAGTTTCGCCTGACTAATATTGATCTGGCTCACCGATAGTGGTCCATTAATAATTGTGTCATCCTGGGTTGGATATTTGCTTCTATGGAAGATCGCCTCTACAGGATGTTTATGTTTCATGATATTGTTCATAGCCTTTGGTCTATCTTGGCCAAAATGTTAGCCCACACAAGGTGTGAGGCTCGGATTTTTTAGCTTTATTGGGAGCTCCACCAGACGACCCATGCTTTTTTGGGTTTATCTGTGATCGGCATTTTTGGCTATCTCCAGTCTCGGTAGGAGGAGCTCGCCCAGTATAAGCCTCTTTTGAGTTTCCTACCAAGGCAGTAATTATTGAGGCAAAGAGCTAGGATCGTCGACATACTTATTAGTTTTTGATGGGTTTAAAACCTGAATTTGAATCACTCCAGACTTAGATTTTGAACACATCCCCAGTGCCCTCTTTGTACGAAACATTTGTAATGATTGATGATGATGATCAGTGACAACGTCTTCTCCTTAGATTTGCTTCTTTTAGTGTGCCCAAGAAGATTGCCCCCGCAGCCCCTATTGGTGATAGGTCTGTTGACTGTAAGACTCGATTCTGCTAGCACTGCAAAAGGAATAATCACACTATTGAGCGTTGCTTCATTTTCCACCTTGAGCTGCATGAGCGTTACTCCAAACAGGCCTCTCATGGTCATGGCTGTGGCAAAGGTTGGGGACCTTCTAATATTGGAGCTGTTGCAAAATCTCTTCCTGCACCTCTAACTTCTTTTACTCCTACACCAGCTCTGCTCTAGATTTTTCTCAGCTCCAGGCTCAACTTATTCAGCTTTAGTCTCAGATTAGCCTCTTTGCCTCTGCTACATCGATTGCATCCTCCTCTACTACCACCTTTGTTGCAGGTAACCCTACTGCCCTTTTAAGTAAGTCTAGCACGCTCAGTGGCACACTTGTTTAGATACTGGACTCAGGGGCGAAGAACCATTTGACTGGTGAGGCATCTTTCATTACATCCCCTATCCCTTCGTTGGTTTGTACTATCCGCATTGCCGATGGTACCTCTCATACCCAAGGCACTACTTGTTTATCCTCGACTCTATCTTTATTCCTTGTTTATTATGTTCCATAATTTTCCTATAACATGTTATTTGTTAGTCGTATTGTCAAATAATATAATTGTGCTGTGATTTTCTTACCCAACTCCTGTTACTTGTAGGACCTGAGTTCGAGGAAGATTTTTGGCATGGGCTTTGAAAAGGATGTGCTCTACTACTTTGGCGATCCACCTTCCTGTCCTACATCCTTTTCTGGATTTCAGGCATTTGTTTTTTCTTCTGATGTTTCCTCTGTTTTCTCTTTCAAAACCTTGGATTTTTGGCATGCTTGTTTAGGACATGCAAGTTTTAAATATATGTGTTGGCTGTTTCCAGAATTTAATAAAGTTTGCAAGAATTTTAATTTTTAGTGTGCTACTTGCGAATTATCTAAGCATGTTCGTTCATCTTATTTGTCTCGTATGTATTGTTCTCTTGTAGCTTTTGATATTGTTCATAGTCATGTCTGGGGTCCCTCATTCATCTCCTCTCTCAGTCAGCATCGATATTATGTCACCTATTGACGATTACTCTCGTTGTACCTGGGTTTACCTCATGAAAAATAAATTTGAAGTTTTCACTCATTTTTAGGCTTTCCTACGAATGATTAAATCTCAATACAATATCGTGGTTTATATCTTGAGGTCCGACAATGATCGTGAGTACCTCAGTAATGAGTTTTGTGCTGAGTTGTTTCAACGGGGTATTCTCCAGCAGTTGACATGTCCCTACACTCTTGAACAGAATGGTGTGACTGAGCGCAAAAATTGCCACATCATGTCTATTGTTCCTTTTCTTCTTCGGGGAATGCAAGTCCCTAAATCTTATTGGCCTTACACCATTCTCACTGCAACCTGTCTTCTCAATCATAGCACGAGTTGTGCATTGCAGAATTTTGCTCCACTTCATCTTATGCATCCTGACAGGTCCCTTTTCTCCCTTCTCCCTAGAGTGTTTGGATGCACTTGCTTTGTTGATGACCAGAGTCCTTCTCGGATCAAGATTGATGATAAGGCCATCTAGTGCATTTTTCTAGGGTATTCCGCTATGTCTAAGGGATATTGCTATTATAATCCTGTTGGTTGGTACACTTATCACTCTCTCGATGTCACGTTCCATGAGTCTACCCCCTTCTACATTGACTTCTCTCCTTCCATATCTCTGCCAGTGCCATCTCCACTTCCTCGACCTGAGCCTATCTTTCTCCCATATATACCATTGCCCTCTTCTTCGGTGTCGTCTTCATCTTCTGAGCCTCCTACCTTTGCCCCCACTGAGCAGGACATATCTCTCTCTTATTCCACAAGTTTACACTTGTTGATCACGCCCTTTGGAGCCTCTTCCAACATCTTCACCGATCTAAGGTATGTAGTCCCTGATCCCTCCTCATAGTATCCTTCTCGAATCCGTTGCACTCTTGGTAGACTTTCTTTATCCTGTTCTACTGACTACCCTATCTCCCAGTATCTTTCTTATCAGGATATTTCCTCGAGTTATCAAGCCTTTTTTGGGATAGGTTGATGCTATTATCATATCTCGCTCAGTTCATGAGGCCCTCCAGGATCCCAAATGGGTTGCAACAATGTGTAATGAGATGGAAGCTCTACAACAGCAGCATACTTGGGATCTTGTTCCCCTTCCTTCAAGTGCATGCATGGTGGGCTATAAATGGGTGTTCACCGTTAAGCACCTTGCAGATGGTACTCTTGACAGGTATAAAACCTGCTTGGTGGCCAAAGGTTTTACACAGATTCCAGGTCAAGATTTTCATGCTACATTTGCTCCTGTGGCAAAGCTTACTATTGTTTGCCTTCTGATATCTTTGGCGGCTTCTTTCACTTGGCCTTTATATCAACTTGATATCAAGAGCGCCTTCTTGAATGGTGATCTTACTAATACTATTTACATGGATCCCCCCTCGATTTTTTTTTTTGCTCAGGGGGAGTATTTTGGAAAGGTATGTAAATTGCACAAGTCCTTATATAGGCTTACGAAATCACCTTGTGCATCGTTTAGAAGATTCAGTGATGTAGTTTTTTCTATGGGATTTATTCAATGCCAGTCAGACCACACTTGCTTTATTAGGTGTCTCTCCCATGGTCATTGCACCATTATCTTTGTCTATGTGGATGATATTATTATTACTAGTAATGACTTGTCTAGAATTTTTCAATTAGAAAGGACTTCGGGGACACCTTTAACATCAAGGATATGGGACCCCTCAAGTATTTCTTGGGCATTGAGAAAGCACGCTCCCGTAAGGGCATTTCCCTTTCTCTGTGGAAATATGCCTTAGATCTCCTTATGGACACTGATATGTTGGGATGTCAGCCTACTTCTACGCCCCTAGATCCTAATATTTCTCTTTATGCAGAGTCTGGTGATCTATTGACAAAACCTACATTGTATTAGAGACTTGTTGGTCTCTTCATCTATTTAATCAACACTTGGCCTGATTTGGCCTATCTAGTGAGCCTAGTAAGTCAGTTCATGCATTCTCCCCAGACTTCACATCTTGATGACATCTATCACATCTTATGGTATGTGAAGACCTCACCTGGACGGGGATTATTTTATTCATTTGGAATACAACTAGGTCTTTCCATGTTTATTGATGCTGATTATGCTGGGTCTAAGACTGACAGACGATCTACCTTAGGTATTTGTACTTTCAAGGGTGATAATATTTTTTCTTGGAAGAGTAAGAAGCAGGTGGTGGTCTTCAACTGAGGCTGAGTACCGTGCTATGACACAAGGTACCTATGAGATCCTGTGGCTACACTCTCTTCTATTTGAGATTGGCTTTCCTGTGACAGACTCTTCTTTGTTGTTTTGTGACAACAAGTCTACTATATCTCTCTCTTCTGATTTTTATCTGCATGAGAGGACCAAGCATACTGACGTGGATATTCACTTCATCAGGGAAAAAAGTTCATTCTGGGATTATCTCTCCCCACTTTATCTCCTCCAAAGGCCAGGTTGCTAATGTCTTTACCAAGTCTGTTGGCCCAGGTTTATTATAGACTGCTCTCTCTAAGCTTCTACTTGTCAACATCTTCGTTTCAGCTTGAGGGGTAGTATTGAACATAGTGTATAATTTTTAGTCCCACATCGGAATTTTGGGATAACTTCACTCTCTTGTATAGCTATATATACATCTCAAAGTTATAAGCTAAGTACACCAAGTGATATTCACTTACCCTTTTATAGTTTCTCTCTTTTACTTTCTTCTTATATATATATATATATAGAAGAATTATTCATTGGAGAGTGAAGGATATAAAATAAAAGATCCTCTTACAAAAAAAAAAAAAAAAAAAAGACCACAAAATAATGAAATTAAACCACCTCCCACTCTCCGTAAAGATTTGAAAAAGATATCCCTTTCAAATGGTCTGATGCAAAAATATTGAAGTTTCTCCTTCGTAAAAGGATACCAGTATTTCTTTCCATCCAAATTCCCTGTGAAAATATGTAAATTCGCTAAGTGCACAAAACTAAACGACCTTCACTTTTCCCAAATCTTGTAAAAGATAATGTAATAAATCCTCCATTAGACTTGGACAAACCTAATTCCCACAAGAAACATGAAATAATCTATTACTGACTCCCTAAAGAGAAAAGGCAATGTAAAAAATAGATGTCATGCAAACTCTAAATTATCAAAACATACACAAAAAAAAAAAAAAGGACAATCATCCAAAGATAATGCTCTGAAAAGATTATGACTTTGCAAAAAAAATATTGGTGTTAGATCATTGAAGAACAACCAATTAAATGAAACTTTTATCTTAGACGAGTTTTTAGCTTTTAAAATAAAATGATGAAGGGGAAAGGCTTAAAGGATCATGCCAATATGCTCAAAGAAATATTAGAAGAATAAACTCCTAAAGAACCCAAAATCCAAACCTAACTACCTCTCTTACTTAAAGAGATGAACTCTCAAACAATACCAACAATGAAAAGAATTCCTCCATCTAACTATCCTTTAGAAGCCTACAAGTGGAAATCTCATCTATTAGTTGACTCACTTGAAGTGAGAAAGGAAGAAATGCCATTACTATGCCCTAAACATATAAACGAGGAAAAGAAATGAAGAGCACACAATTCCTTAACCTAACTATCTTCTTGAAAATAGATCTGAGACCTATAGCCCATGACATATTTGATATAGGGAATAATGAAAGAATAGATTTGAACAATACACTTCAAAGACTCCCCTAGAATATCTTAAAACCAAATTAGTATCCTTCCTACGAGAACGTAAGCTAAATTTACTTTTTATAACTATATGCCAACACAAGTTCTCCTCGCAGGGAAATAGACACAACCATTTTCCTGATAAGACAGTGTTTTTGGACACCAAATTCCGAAGACCCAAATCCCCTCCATCTTAGATTTACACAAAATCTCCAAACTTAAAGATCCCTCTTCTCCCCGACTGCTAACTAAAGTCTCTCATTACTTTCTTTATTCTAATAGCTACCCCTATTGATATTATAAAAATGGACAAATAATCAAGAGAGATATTAGAAAGATGAGCCCATACAAAGGGTGCTCTGATGAACCCAAAAAAAAAAAAAAAAAAAAACCAAAACAACACAAAACAAAAAAGCCAAAGCATCCTTTTAACCATCTAAATGCTTATACCCTTCCTATGACTAGAACCCAAAACCCAACCTAACTAGGATTACCCCAAAAGAACTCTTAAACAAGATAAAAATGACTCTGGAATAACACACGCTAAAGAGATAATTCCCGAAGATCTAACACTGCTAATACAAGTAATAACAATCTCAGCCTTCCACGAAACTTGAAATCTTCTAAAAAGTTGCAAAATTGTGAGAACATTCAAGAAATATTTTATATGATCTTTTGCGAGAAGTATAGTATCACGTGCAAACCAAAGATCAAACACAACCACCACCCCCCTCCCCCCCCCCCCCCAAAAAAAATTACCCAACCAAATCCCTTGCACATAATCTCTAAATCCATTCAACAGCATCGACAACAAGACAAATAAAAAAGTAGATGGATAATCCCCTTGCCTAACACCTCTTGAGGCCCCAAAGAACTCCTTAGCCTCCCCATTAATAATAATGAATATAAAACATTAGAAAAACACCCTCTTATCCAGCCTTCAACCACTCTCTAAAACCCTTCTTAGGAAAGATCTTTGTCAAAAAAATTCAACTAATTATTATTGTTGTAAGTCCTTATTAGAGGTCGATACTAAGAATTTAGGTAACTCCCAAAAGGGATGGGGGTGAATTGGGTTTTCAAAATTTCTTTATAACTTAGGTTTGTAAATACCTTAGTTTAGTATTACCCTTTTAAATTTAATGTCTAACAACAACACAATTAGCAATAATCTTGAAGTCAACAATCCTTTGTTCAATCCAAAATCAATATTTTATAAATGAATGATATTTAAAGACTAGCTTGATTAAAATCTCAGAACTTCAATATTCAGAATCAGAATTTTCTTCAACAACAAATAGTGACAATTTTAAAATAATTTCAGAAGATTAATTTTATAAAGCCTAAAACTTTCCTTTAATTAATTAAGTAAGATTAACTTTAGCTGTGATATCAAAATCAGTATTCAACTTTGAATTTGTTAAACCAATCAATGATAACCAATATGTTTCTTGATTTCAAGTATGAAACAAAATCAGTATTTCAGCAACTTCCAATATGCAGCAAGTTCTTAATAAACATACACGCAGATAATAAACTTACAATAAAGTAAAGAGATTAGGGAAGAAGAGCTGAAGACTAGATTTTTTATAAGGTTCAGCCAGAAGCCTACGTCCTTGCCCCAAGCAACATGCTGTGAGGATTTTCCTTTCCAACTTCATTGCCAGGTGAAGTTACAACCTCTCTCTCTCTCAAAGGTGGAGTTCACCTCTCTAACGCGAATCCCCTCTCTCTAGGCAACAATCCAACAATCTTGAATCATTAAGAAAACAAGAAACAAGAACAAACATTGTTCGTACAATTGAAACTCTCAGTTAGAATAGATTTGTACAATTGAAAAACAATATACTTCAACAATAGTCAATATAGAAGAGGGAAGATTAGTAGAATATCACTAGGAATTTGATTTGAACTGAAATTCTCAGTGGAGAAGTGAAAACTAAGGTGTAGTCCCAAAAGGGGGGTGAATTGGGTTTTAAAATTTCTTTTAAATTCTTTTTGTTTTTAATGAAGTCTTAACCTTTCATTGATTTGTTCAATACACAACAAAAGCTTAAGTCTTTCATTCTATCCACAACCACAAGACAAATCACCATTCAATCAACCACTCAAACCAATTAAGCACAAAGTAAGTACCCAATCAATTAACTACACAATATTCAGTCAAGATGTTTAGTTTGTTTGCAGCCCTATAGTGAATGAAATTTTGAATCAAGCCCTATATTTGTGAATTTTTTTCTCAATTTGATATTCAACAAAATATCCACATTCTTCCCAAAATTCAGATTTCAAATAAACCTTAGTTAATAGGTTTTGGGGTGTTAACCAATCAACGTACTACCTTACGGTTTCTGCAAAATATTGATTAACCAACGTACTTCCTTTCGATTTTCGCAAGCCCAAAAACAAATTAAATTTCAATTTTATTTGAA
The DNA here is from genome assembly GCF_029873635.1 of Malania oleifera. Classification (NCBI taxonomy): domain Eukaryota; kingdom Viridiplantae; phylum Streptophyta; class Magnoliopsida; order Santalales; family Ximeniaceae; genus Malania; species Malania oleifera. Next base: position 60,023,963 of record NC_080427.1, on the reverse strand, counting down.
ATCCAATCCATGTAGTTTTTAAGATTAATGAATTTAAAACATCCACACAGTTTATATGTGCTGAGAATAAAGAGAGTAAGGGAAAGAGAGTGACACCGAGATTTTTACGAGGTTCGGGTTATCCCCAGCCTACGTCCTCACCTTTGGCAAACCACCAAAGGATTCCACTATATCAGTTCCTTTCCGGGAGGAACAACACCGTTACATACTCCTTCAATAGGCTAGAGCCCGCCTCTCCAAGTGATATCCCCTCACTCAGTCACTCCTTCAATTAGGTTAGAGCAACACCTCTCTAAGAGATCCCCCGCGCTTAGCCAATGATCCAACAATCCTGAAATCATCAAAAACGCTAGAAGAATACAAAATGATAGCTGCATACAAGAACTCTCTCTTAAAGAGCAGATTAGTACAAATTTAGAACTATATACTTCAAAGCAATTCAAAATATGAAATTCAGATTAAAGCTCAAAGAGTGTATCACCGAATGGTTCTTTCAATGAATGAAAGAATTCAGAATTGTTAGCACAAGATTGGTGATTTAGAATAAGCAAAACCTCAGTAAATTTTGTGCACAAGATAAGAGTGAGAGAGCCCTTGAGAGTTTGAAAACAATTGAGAGATTTTGAATGCTGTAATTGATTCTAGGTCATTGAATTAATTGATCTTGAGGGGAATTTATAGATTTAGAAAAGTATCTAACTTGTTCCCCAAGTTTACTTGGAGTAGTGTCCAAGTTTTGAACCAATTTTGAGCCCTACGCAATCTAATTTTTAAAATATGTTCGTTATGAAATTTAAAATCTGCTGCATGGCAATAGCTTGAGGGGTTCTCGTCAATCGCCTGTCAATGAATTACACAGCTAAAATACACATGCAGTAGGGTGGCAGTAGCCTGTCACCTTGGGGTCAAGCACCTGTCACTAAATAACCCAGTTTTAAAAAAAAGGCAGAAGGGTGACAGTAGCCTAATGAAACCTTGTCAGGCTTCTCATTTTGCACCGTTAGGTGCTTGTCAAGACCCAGACAGTAGCCTGACGAATTTCTGTCTATATATTTTAAAAGCTTTTAAAGTGGCAACCTACTGACCATGTTCAGTCAAGCGCCTATCAAGTAAAAATATGGTTTTTTAAAATATTTTTGTATTCACTCTCGTTGCTTCTTAATTCTTAGAATATCAATTTGTTCTCTTTGAAAAATATGTTCCACGTTTTAAAATTAAGGTCTCTAGGTCTCTTCATTCCTAATGAGTTTCAAAATGAAGTTTCATAATTTGAAAATACTCGAAGTACTTACAATACATCTCCTATTCTCTTCATTTCTTTGATTTCTCTTTGTTGCTGAGCTTCAATGATCCTTTGAGCTTTAATTCTTGAAGTTTTTTCTTTAATATCGATGCTCTCATGATCTTCAAGCTTTATCTTTGAATTCATAATCCATGCACTAAGCTTCATTTGATTTTCTTTCTTTGGAATACAAGCTTTGTGAGCACTTGACTTTGCATTCTCATAGTTGAGTCTTGAAATGACATTACTTAACCAAATATGTTAAGTTCCACTTGTTTGTTGGCATCAAAATAGGATGTTAAGCCTTGTAAGGCCAACAAAAAGATCAAAAAATCATGGGTTGTTTCAACAAAAACATAGCAATACTTTAGAAAATATTTTTGCAGGAGAACTTTGAATTTGTAATTTGTGTATGCTTGATTACTTGTGTGTAATTTGTGAAAATAACAAGTATTTATAGTAGTAAAGTTACTTTATGTTTTTCCCAAGTTATTTGCAGTATTTCCCAAGTAATCTCTAAGTTTGGAGCCCAAGAAATCAAATTTGGAAACTTTTCAAACACTATTTAAAAGTTAAAACACGAACTTCAGTCGAATATGCTCGAGGTCAGTCTCCTGAGCCTTTTAAGTTCAGCGTATTTTGAAAACACAATGTTGAGTTAGTCGAATGTGACCTAAAGGTCGATTTGCTATCCTTGGTAGACATATCACCGTCCTTGGTAGCCATTGTAAAGAAGAGGAATAGGCTACAAAAGTATCAATGCAGCAAAGTAAAGCAAGTCGCTGGGAAAAGGACGTCAGAAGCTGCCAGTGTCACCGAGAACGTCGCTAAAAAAGTTTCCGAAGTCGCGGGAAGGCACTGAGAAAGTCACTAGAAATCACTAAAAAAGTCAACGGAGTGATTAGGAAAGTCGACGGAAAAAGGTCACTAGAAAGTGACAGTATGAAATGATGCATTTGGAAAATAGTAAACTGAATTTTCTGATGTACAAGATCCACTAAAAGTGGCAAGTACAGAGCATACGACTCAACCTACTACTAATAAAGCTTTCTGATGCACAAGCTCCACTTGTGCGGCGAGTGCAGAGCATACGGCTCAATTGAGAACCCGACTTTTAAACAAAGAAGCCAACCTTGCTCTGATACCAAGAAGAAAGAAAAAAAGAGAGAACTATACAAGTGGAAGTGAATATTACTTGGTGTACTTAGCTTACAACTTTGAGATGTATATATAACTATACAAGAGAGTGAGGTTATCCTAACATTCCGATGTGGGACTAAAACTATACACTATGTTCAATAAAAACCCATCATCTACTCTATTTTTCCAATGTGGATAGACTCACTATTGGAATTCTCAAGATTAACCATATTAACCTTTTCAAAATCTAAAATAAATACAACACCACTTTTCCTCCTATGAGCATCCTTTACTACTTCATTTGCCATCAAAATAACATTTACTATCTGTTTTTTCAAATAAAAGCACTTTGGACATAAGAAATAGTATCTCCTATCATTTTACTCAACCTATCTACAAGAAATTTTGTGTCAATTTGGTAAATACTTGTAATAAGCTAATAGATCAAAAATCAACCACCTTTAAAAACCGATCCTTTTGCACTAAAGTAATAAAAGTAGAGTTAATGCTTTTTTCTTGAGACTTCATTAAAGTGGATCTCATTAAGAACCTTTATCACATCAATCCTAAATTCATCCTGAAAACCAAAATAAGGCCATAGTAAATGTTAGCCTAAGTGGCTACATGATCCTAATTGTCATATTTTGATGATAACAACCCATTAGTGGTTCTAAGTTAAACTAATTTTTGCATACTAAGTTGTGGTAGGTATAAGTGGCGAAATCACACATATACGAGTTTTAATGCAAAGATCAAGCGAACAAATCGTCGGCGGTTTGGGGGAATCCGTTGACGGTTTGTATTGGGATTCTGAACCCAACGTCTATAAATGGCTAGTTTTCAAAGCAATAAATTATTTTATTAAGCCAACGGCCATAAAACGGCTAGTAATTAAAATGACGTATAAATACAATGCCAAAGACTTGTTTAATGATCAATCTTAGTGACTAACATTTAGTGATTATCATTTCCAAGCACACTACATTTTAATTCATCATTTTTGTGCTCAATGTCTCTCTTGCTCTCTAATATTGTTGTGATTAATTACTTGAGAGATTACAATTTTTTTTATTGTATCAAATATTTGCTCATTCAAGGAGTTTTGTTTGTAATTCATTTTCATCTTGTAAGGGTTCTTTGTGAACCAAGTGTTAAAGGGATTGGTTCCTTTGTTTGGGCACTTTGTGAGCAATAGGGATTGGTTCCCGTGAGAAGGTTCTTGGTGAACCGAATTGCAAGGGTTCTTGGTGAACCTTACTGAAAGGCTCTGGGTGAGCAAAATGGATTTGTTCCTGTGTGTAAAGGTTTCTATGCCGGTGAAGGAGGTTGATAGTGGATTAAGAATCCTTGAGGTTGTCTCAAGGTGTGGATGTATGCAAGGAGCCGAATCACGTTAACATCGGTGTTAACTTTTCTTTCCTTTCTCTTAATTTATGTCTTGTGCATGATTTATATTCCATATATTGTGATATAATCATTTGTATCTTATAAAAATTTTATATTTTGCAGAGAGAAGCAAAAATATGTAAAAGAGTCTATTCACCTCCTTCTAGACTCGACTCTAGGGTCAAAAGTAAATCTATCCAAGCCTAGAGCCTTGTCCCTTTCCATCCCAAACACAACTCACCTCGATTATTGGTCTACTCACTTCCCCCCTTTCAAATAAAGTTAAAAAGAATTTAGTGATATATTTTCAAGCAATAAAGGATCAAAAGAAAATATTATTCTCCCCTAACTCCAATTTTCTCACCAAATTTGTAACGACCTCCTAAATTAACTAAAGTTTTTATATATTTTTTTATAACAACAATTATTGTGAAATTCCATTGTTCTGTTACTTCCATATATAAAACTAACCATCCACCTAAGCAGCAAGAAGCTAAAATCACATAACCATCACCATATATAAATATGTATAATACCAGAGAGTTACAGTGTTCCCAAACTATACATATATGAATGTTTCCCAAAATACCCTCAACTGGGCTAGAGCTATACAGAAATACTCCCAAAAATACTCACTTTACTGACATGGCAGTACTGAAACCCCTCTACTTGCGAGCCTGATCTACTCGCTGGACTAGATCACGTGAAAAATATTAATTTAATGGGATGAGATGACGCTCAGTAGGACGAAATATACTATTGCTAGTGTGTGGCAAATGAGTTACAATACTATGAAAGTCTGATTCTATATAATCATGCATTACTGAATCTATAAATATAATACAAATAATATAAACCACCACCTTTAACCATATTGCTTAACATATCCGTATTTTTGGTTTTTATTCATAATACTTCTAATGTACATAAGTATATTTCCTATTTCTGTGAAACTGTACATACAGAATAATAATTGAAAACTTCCCTTGATGGATAACTGTATGTCATGATTTAACCCCTTATGACAGGGTTGTGCGGCTCGTAGGTAGGATCTATCACTAGCTGGCCTATCAGGATAAACCAGCATACTCCATCAGTCTGATCAGCCCTCCTTAACCTATATCAAATGGGGAGCTTGTCCACACGTGGGCATGATCGACCTACCTACCACGTATTATCTAAATACGTGGTTGCACTTTATTTTATATATAGCTACGGTACCGTGCTCTATAAATTGTATATGTAATGGTCAATCAGGGTCTAATACTATATAATACATCTCTATATATAACTATCTGTTTTACCATGATTCTATAATAACTGTATTAACCATGATGCTGTAGTAAACTATATCTGTAACGACCCGAAGAATAATGGTATTTAAATAATAAAAGAAAAGGAAATGGAAACAGGAACAGAAAGAGGCAGCATTTTGGATGGCATAATCCCGAGGAATTTTTTAGCTCCTTGTCGATGAACACAGGAGACTCATCGACGAGGGTATAGGAGGAGCTCATCGACAAGGACAGGATTCGTCAACGAGAAGATACCGAGAGAGAATTTGTGGAAACTTAAAATTCGTCGATGATGGTTGAAGTTCGTCGATAAACTTTCTATAAGACTAGTCGATGAGGTGACATGACTCGTCGACGAATCTCGTAGTATAAATAAGGTTAAACAAGAATTTTCAGTCATTTTCCTGTGCCGAATCTCTCTCTCTCTCTCTCTCTCCTCATATGGTTTCTCCTCCTTCTCACTAAGATTTTGGGTCGGATTTCTACCGGTTCGACGATCTCAAGCCACCACAACGCTCCTGGGAAAGTTCTCAGCAAGTCTGCTAGAGCGGATCGTCGGTGGGGCTGAGTTGGAAACCATCCCAAATCCAAGGTAAGGCTTTCTACTCAGTATTTGGTTATTTGACAGTTGTAGGAAGTGTTATATGCGTAGAAATACTGAACTTTAGTTCTGGGGAATGCTGTTTCCAGGGTGTTAAGTTGGGAACCCTGCAGGTGTGGGACATATTTTCTTAGGGGCTTTTCAGGAATCAGGTAAGGGGATAAACTAAGCTAGTATTTTATGAAAAATATGTATATTGTTATAGCATTTGATTTTAGGAAAATAAATATATTTTTATATGATTTATATTTGGAAAAATACTATTAAAAATGATGGTATGTTAAATATGCGGAAAACTTGTTAGTGTGGCATGAATATAAATTCTTATGAAATACTGTTTTCTAGGAATGTGTTAATGATACGGATTTTTGTAATGAAAAATCGGCGTACGGGCCGAGATTTTTATATGTTTTGCCGGTGTACAGGCCTATGCTATGTGTATGATTTGCAAGTGTATGGGTTGAGCTATGGATATATTTTGCCAGCGTACGGGCTGTTCTATGGATGTGATTCGCCAACGTACGGGCTGAGCTATGTATATGATTTTTCGGCGTACGGGCCGTGCTATGGATGTGATTTGCCAACGTACGGGCTGAGTTAGGCACATGATTTTTTGGCGTACGGGCCGAGCTATGGATGTGATTTCCCAGCGTATGGGCTGTGCTATGATATGATTTGCTGGCGTACGAGCGAAGCTATGGTAAAATGTGTAATACTAGCGTATGGGCTGATGATTTTCATGATATAAGTATATATGCAAAATGATATGATTGGTTTGATAATTAATGATATGAAATATCCATGTATCATAGTTTCAGTATATGTTATATGATATCAGAACCTAGTTGGCTTAGTCTAGGCTAGCACTTGCACAGTACTATTGTTATGAGTCCATGGTCTTCGTGATCATGATATTTGTGTTAACACCGTTGTACGGAGTGGTTAAAAATTGGATGGTCGATGTGGTTTTTAAGAAGTGTGTGAGCGCCCCTAGTGTACGGACCAGGTCTGGCAGACCCATCAGACTTACAGACTGTACTTTTGACTTGGCAGTGGTCAGCCAACCATTGTCAGGTCCCACCTTCGGGCCACACAACCCAGTCATGTGGGGGTAATACATGACAACAACCAGCTAACCTACTAGGAATGTTTTTGTATTATTATTATATGAGATGAAAAATGTTTATAAAAATGTAGTATGTTCTGCCATGTTTTGATGATATATATGTTTTCCGAGATTTGACATAACAGTTACTTGATATGTTCTCTATGGTATATGTATAACAAGGAATACTCATGTTGCCACACACTGGTATTAGTTTATTTCCTTTACTGAGAGGTGTCTCACCCCAAAATTTTAAAAACTTTTTAGGAGCCCCAGATAGGAGAGCGGGAAAAGCTCCGTTGATCTAGTGCTGTTTGTCTGCCCTCTTTGAAGGGTAAGTTTTAGTAGGGATAGTTGGATTTTGTGGGAAATGTCCCTAAATCTTGTTTTTGGGATGTATATAATGAAATACAGTAGATATAGTGACTCTGGTATTTAAGGTAATGTGATGGATGTTTTCATATTTATAATATTGTGATTGTATGTTTCCTGCTGCTTAGGCTTCCATTATGTGTTTTGATGTATCCCTTGTACCCACGGGTCCAGGTGGATTATGATCTGCTGAGTTGAGGGTTGTGATTTTGTAATATGAAAAAAAAAGAAGAAGTGGAAATTAAGCAGGTCATCACAATATTTATATCAACTGTGTTTCTGAAACTAACTGTAAATCTATATGTCATGGTACTGTAAAACTGTACAATCATAGTATTGTGAAAATGCTGTAAAACATATTCACTGTTTATATATTCTATATAGCATAACTCTGAAAAATATTGTAAAACATGTTTTTGTACTATATCTATATTCTCAAGTCACATGGTAATTTAAAACATATTAAACATAATTGATGAACCATATAAATTTATGCTGTGAATAATAATCTGATGAAACGTATCATTTATGCTGAAAACATACTAGAATTGCCTAACATAGGATATTTCCCTTACCCGATTCTTGCTAAAAATCCCTTACTATGACGGGTCCTACACCCGCAGGGTTCTCCACTCAATACCTTGAAAACCATATATCCAATACAAAATATCATATTTCTACGTCTACTATATTTCCTACAACTACTGGAAAGCCAAATTTTGCTTAAAAGACCTTACCCTGAATCTGGGATGAAATTCAACTTCATCCCACTAACGATCTGCTCTAGCAAACTTAGAGAGAACTTCCCCAGGAGCATCGTGGTGGCCTCAGATCGTCAATTCGGAAACTAACGAGGGCAAAATCAAAGAAAGAAAAGGGAGGAGAGAGAGAGAGAGTTTTCCTAATTTTTGCTGCGTTAAAATCCGAGTTAAGCACTATTTATACTGTGGAATTTGTCGACGAGCCACGTCATCTTGTCAAAGAGGTCAAGAAGAGGTTTCGTCAATAAGCACCATTTCCTCATCGACAAAATTCAAAACTTGGAATAACCTCTCGGTATCTTCTCATTGACGAAACTTGTCTTCGATGACGAGGCCCTCTCGTTCCCTCGTCGACGAATCCCCTGTGTTCGTTGACGAGGCCCTCTTGTTCCCTCATCGACGAATCCCTTGTATTCGTCGACGAGGCCATGAGTTAATTCCTTGGGTTATTACATCCCAAAGTGAATGAAATCTGCTGCCTCCTTCTATTTCTGTTTCCATTTCCCTCTCTCTTTATTATTTAAATATCATTATTCTTCGGGTCATTACATTGTTCCCTCCTTATAAAATTTCATCCTCAAAATTTTCTATTCATATAACTCATTATCCCTTAAAGGTAAAACGGTCTACTTATTTATTACCTACCCTCATTTATGGCGGAGGAATACCGTGGTTACATGGGTAGTCCTGGGAGATTACAACTATAAAAGAAAATTCCCCTAGAACCAAAATACTACCATCCTATACTCTACATTACAATTACATTGTACAAAACAAAATTTCCACTACTTTAATTTACACATCACTGCTATAACCCACTAAACAGATGGGGGTATTTATGTCTAATCTCATTTTCAAGTTCCCACGAGCCTTCTCCTACCGCGTGATTCATCCACAAGACTTTTACTAATAGTATCTCTTTATTACGCAATTCCTATTATTTTCTATCTAAAATTTGTACTGGAGCTTCCTTATATGCTAGATCACCACTGAGCTCCAATTCTGCATAATTGATGATATGAGAAGGATTTGGGACCTATTTCCTTAATATAGAAACATGAAACACGTCGTGAATCCTAAATAGAGATGGTGGTAAAGCTAGCCGATAGGCAACTGACCCAATCTTCTCGAGTATCTCAAATGGGCCAATGAACCTAGGGCTCAACTTACCCTTCTTCCCAAACCTCATGATCCCCTTCAATGGTGCTATTTTCAGAAATACATGATGTCCCACTTCAAATTCTAGTTCCCGGTGGTGAGCATCCATGTAGCTTTTCTACCGACTTTGTGCTACACTGATTCTATCTCGAATGAGTCGAACTTTATCGTACGCCTGCTGTACTATTTTTGGCCCCAAAACTTGCCTCTCACCCAGCTAATCTAGTATAAAGGAGAACGACACTTCCTACCATAAAGTGCTTCATAAGGAGCCATGCCTATGCTAGCCTGATAGCTATTCTTGTAGGAAAATTCCACCAATGGCATATACTAAGTCCAGCTACCTCCAAAATCCAATACACACGCTCGCAAAAAATCCTCAAGTACCTAAATCGTTCTCTCTATCTGACCGTCTGTTTAAGGATGGAAAGCGGTGTTAAATGCTAGCTGAGTCCCCAATGCCTCCTGCAAACTCCTCTAGAACCGCAATGTAAAACGTGGATCACGGTCCGAGACTATGGATACCAGCACTCCATGGGGTCGAACAATCTCCTGTATGTAAATCTCTGCTAACCTGTTCATAGGGTAGCTAACCTTAATGGGAAGAAAGTGGGTTATCTTCGTCAACCTATTAACCACCACCCAAATGGCATTCTGACCATGCGGAGCCGGTGGTAGCCCAGTAACAAAATCTATGGATACGTGGTCCACTTCCATTTAGGAATGAAAAGTGGCTTTAACTGACCTGCCAGCCTCTAGTGCTCAGCCTTAACCTACTGGCACGTCAAGCACAATTGTACAAATTCTGCTATTTCCCTCTTCATACCACTACACTAGAAATGCTCCCGCAGATCCCTATACATTTTCATATTACCAGGATGAACAGTGTATAGAGATCTATGTGCCTCTTCTAGAATCATCCTCCTGATACTGTCATCCACAGGCACACACAATCTGGTGTGAAATCTCAAAGTCCCATTGTCATTAATACTGAATTTTTCTCCCTAACCATTCTATATTCTGGCTATCACTTCTGCCAATTTTGGATCATTCCCCTAAGCGACTTTAATCCTTTTGTAAAGTGTAGGCTGTATAAACAAACTGTCCATAAACGCCTGAGGATCATCTGTTACCAATTCCACGCCGAGCCTTTCCAAGTTCATCTAAATTAGGTGCTGAACTATTGCTACTAGTTGTGTTGTATCTTTTGATTTACGGATCAAAGCATCAGCCACCACATTTGCTTTACCTGGGTGGTAATCGATGGTATAGTTGTAATCCTTGATGAGTTCTAACAATCTCCTTTGGTGCATATTCAACTCTTTCTGTGTAAAGAAGTACTCTAGCCTCTTATAGTCAGAAAATATTTCATATCTCTCACCATATAAGTAATGTCTCCAGATCTTCAGTGCGTGGACCACTGCAGCCAATTCCAAATCATGAGTAGGGTAGTTCTTTTCATACTCTTTCAACTACTTGGAAGCATAAGGTACCACCCTACCGTGCTGGATCAACACACAACCAAGTCCTTTCAAAGATGCTTCACTATAAATCACATACCCATCATCTCCTGATGGAATTGTCAATACTGGTGTAGTGACGAGCCACTGCTTTAATTCCTAGAAACTCTACTCAAATTCTTGATCCCACACAAATCTGGCATTTTTCCTAGTCAAATGTGTGAAAGGCCTTGACAAAGCTGAAAACCCCTCAACAAACCGACAATAATAACCTACCAGTCCCAAGAAACTTCTAACTTCCTGCATGTTCTTCGGCTTGGCCCAATTCACTACTGCATCAATCTTACTGGGATCCACTGAAATATCATCTCCTGAGATCACATGGCCTAAAAATGCAACCTTCTCAAGCCAGAACTCACACTTGCTAAACTTGGCATAGAGTTTCTCTTCCCTGAGTGTCTGCGGAATCTATCTCAAATGCACCTCATGATCTTCAAAACTCCTTGAGTACACCAGTTTATCGCCAATGAAAACTACTACAAACTGATCTAGATACTGGTGAAAAACTCTATTCATCAAGTCCATGAACATAGCTAGGGCATTCGTTATACCAAACGGAATTACGAGGAATTCATAGTGCCCATACCCGGTCCTGAAGGCTATCTTCGCCATATCCTCTACTTTTACCCTCACTTGATGATAACCTGATCTGAGGTTGATCTTGGAATATACCCGTGTACCCTAGGGCTGATCAAATAGATCGTTTATACGGGGGAGAGGATATTTATTCTTAATAGTAACCTTGTTGATTTCTCTATAATCAATACACATCCTCAAAGACCCATCTTTCTTTTTTACGAACAACATTGGAGCTCCCCATGGCGATACACTAGGTCGTATAAATCCCCTATTCAGCAAGTCTTGCAACTGATTCTTTAATTCTCCTAATTCAGCTAGAGCCATATGGTAGGGAACCTTAGAGATTGGCACTGTCCCTGGAGGCAAATCTATAGAAAAATCCACCTTGCGTTCGGGAGGCAACCTTGGTAGCTCCTCTAGAAATATATTAGGAAAATCTCATACGATTGGTGTACTGCCAAATTTCGATATATTTTCTGTTACTTCTTTTTACAAAAGCTACAAACCCTTGACCTCAATCCAAAAGCAATTTGCTCGCCTGCACAGCGGATACCAACTGCGACGACACACGTACACATGAACCAGTAAACCTAAATTCTTTCTCACCAGGTAGTCTGAAAACTACTTCTTTCTTATGACAATCAATACTGGCATAATTTACTGCCAGCTAATTCATACCCAGTATCACATCAAATGCGCACATTTCTAACATGATCAGGTCAGCTGGTAGCACTCTTCCTTGAATTTCTATAGGATAACCTCTGAGTATCCTTTTACACCTCATCACTGACCCAGACGGTGTAGCTACTGACAGTTCTCTATATAATAACTGAGTCTCACCTCCAGATAATTTATTATACGATGCAAATACAAATGAATGAGTAGTACCTGAATCAAATAAAACAATAATGGAATATGATAAAATTGTAAAAGTACTTGTCACCACATCCGTAGTAGCCTCAGCATCACCCGGCGTCAACGCGTAAACCCTCGTTGAGGCTGCATTCTTTTGTAGACCTCCATGAGGCACCTAATATCATCCTCGATAGGGCCTAGGAGCTGGGACCTGGTTTGGCGGACCTGGGCATGCATGTTCCATGTGGCCAAGTCTCCCACAGTGATAGCATATATCTCTCTCTACCCGACACTCCCCTAAATGATGTCTCCTGCACGTTTGACATACCGGGACAATCGGTGTACCTTGATTCCCACGAGGTCCTGTCATCTGCCTCTGATCTCCCCTATCATGACCTTCTCTCCATGGACCCCTGTTGGAACTAGCCTGAAAACCTTGAGGTGCAGGCCTCTTCCTCTGACTCTGGGCCACTATACTCCTCTATATACCACTCTCAAAGATCGCAGCTCTGTCTACAACCTCCGTAAATATCTGATCTCTGAAGCCAATTACCTGATCAAACAAGTTCTGCCTCAGTACCTCTTCAAACTTCCTTGCCTTTTTCTCTTCATTAGGTGCTAGATGTGAAGCAAAATGCAAAAAATCGATAAACCGAGCCACGTATTGAGATACGGTCATCTGCCCCTGTACCAGGTGCATAAACTCTGTTGCCTTCATGCTCCAAATGACCGAGGGAAAATATCGCTCGAAGAACAACTCCTTGAATTGGTCCCAAGTCCCTGGCATCAGAACCAGCCTCTACTCCTCCATCAGTCACATTGATCTCCACCAACGCTTCGCCTCCCCTGTCAGTTTAAATGTTACAAACACTACCTTCTGCTCATCTAAATAGGGAAGCACCGCCAATGTCTCTTTGATGTACTGGACCCAATTCTCAGTTACAATTGGGTCATCTCCTGGCCATTTCAGCCATCACCTATTGGGTGACGCTATGTAGTACTGCATCGGTATCACCACCCATGCTGGAAGGTCCTGGCCTGTCTCCCCTAGCATTCGTACCACTGCTTCCCGGGTCCATCTTGAAAACAAGAAACACACTTAAGCACCTTATCTCATACGTAGACCTATCCTATACCAATTCAAAATCAACTACCTTCCTTGATCTTAATTCGATATCTAGTTTTACAACCTAGACATATGACTCGACAATAGTTTACTATGGTTTTCCTAAAATCGTCACCCTAGGAAAAACACGGAAACCACCACAATAATCCTATACCCAAACTACAGAACAAACCTCAAATCATTTCCTATACTCTGGTATTGCTTCCATTGCACTCTAAAATCTATAGAACTTAGCAACCTAGGCTCTAATACAAAACTGTAATGACCTGCTAAATTAACTGAGGTTTTTATTTTTTATTTTTTTTATAACAACAATTATTGTGAAATTACATTATTCTGATACTTCCATATATAAAACTAAAAATCCACCTAAGCAGTAAGAAGCTAAAATCACATAACCATCACCATATATAAATATATACAATACCAAAGAGCTATAGTGTTCCCAAACTATACATATATGATTGTTTCCCAACATACCCTCAATTGGGCTAGGGCTATACAGAAATACTCCCAAAAATACTCACTCTACTGATAGGGCAGTACTTAAGCTCCTCTACCTGCGAGCCTGATCTGCTCGTCTGGCTGGATCACCTGAAAAATATTAATTTAATGGGATCAAACGACGCTCAGTAAGACGAAATATGCTATTTCTAGTGTGTGGCAAATTAATTACAATACTATGAAAATCTAATTCTATATAATCATGTATTATTGAATTTGTAAATACAATACAAGTAATAAACCACCACCTTTAACCATATTGCTTAACATTTCCATATTTTAGGTTTCTATTCAAAATACTTATAATGTACATAAGTATATTTCCTGTTTCTGTGAAACTGTACATATATAATAATAACTGAAAACTTCCTTGGATGGATAACTGTATGTTATGATTTAACCCCTCATGACAGGGTTGTGTGGCCCATATGCGGGATCTATCATTGGCTGGCCTAACAAAATAAACCACTATACTCCGTCAGTCTGATTAACCCTCCTCAACCCATATCTGATCGTGAGCCTATCCATATGTGGGCACGATCGACCTACCTACCATGTATTATCTAAATAGGTGGTTGCACTCTATTTTGTATATAACTACAATACCGTGCTCTGTAAACTGTATCTGTAATACATCTCTATATACACCTATCTATTTTACCATAATTCTATAATAACTGTATTAACCATGACGTTGTAGTAAACTGTATCTATATCGATTGTGTTTTTGAAATTAACTGTAAATCTATATGTCATGGTACTGTAAAACTGTATAATCATGGTATTCTGAAAATGCTGTAAAACATATTCACTATCTATATATTCTGTATAACATAACTCTGAAAAATATTTTAAAACATGTTTCTGTACTATATCTATATTCTCAAGCCACATGGTAATTTAAAACATATTAAACATAATTGATAAACTATATAAATTTCTGGTATGAAATAATCTGGTAAAACGTATCATTTATGCTGAAAACATACTAGAATTGCCTAGCATAGCATATTTCTTTTACCTGATTCCTACTAAAAATCCCCTACTATGACAGGTCCTACACCTACAGGGTTCTCCACTCAACACCCTGAAAACCATATATCTCATAACAAAATATTATTATTTCTACGTCTACTATATTTCCTACAACTGCTGGAAAGCCAAATTTTGCTTAAAAGACCTTACCCTGAATTTGGGATGAAATTCAATTTTGTCCCACCAATGATCCGCTCCAGCAGACTTAGATAGAACTTCCCCAGGAGCATCACGGTGGCCTCAGATTGTCGATCTAGAAACTAACGGGGCCGAAATCAAAGAAAGAAGAGGGAGAGATTGAAAGGAGGAGAGAGAGAGAGTTTTCTTAATTTTTGCTGCGTTAAAATCTAAGTTAAGCACTATTTATACTATGTAATTCGTCAACAAGTTGCGTCATCTCGTTGGCGAGGTCAAGAAGAGGTTTCGTCGACGAGTACCATTTCCTCATCGACGAAATTCAAAACTTGAAATAATCTCTCAGTATCTTCTCATTGAGGAGCACCATTTCCTCATCGATGAAATTTAAAACTTGAAATAATCTCTTGGTATCTTCTCGTCGACGAAACTTGTCTTCGTCGACGAGGCCCTCTTGTTCCCTCATTGACGAATCCCCTGTGTTCGTCGATGAGGCCATATGTTAATTCCTTGGGTTATTACATCCCAAAGTGCAACTTTGTTGACGAACGCCTTGGGTTATTACATCCCAAAGTGCAACGTCGTCGACGAAGTCTGCTGCCTCTTTCTGTTTCTATTTCCATTTCCCTCTCTCTTTATTATTTAAATATCATTATTCTTCGGGTCATTACAAAATTTCTTCTCATTTTACCAACAACCCAACTATAAAAAAATTTATATTACAAAAATTTGTATTACGATCACTCTCTCTAACCCATTTAAATAAGAAAAAAAAAATGTAAAATAACAAAGCAAATCAAAGGGGAAAAAATTTGTTACGTAGGGCTTAATGTCACCCATGACACTGACAACACCACCAAAATTTGGGATTTTTTTCCTTCTCAAAGCCCATTGAAACACTCATACATTGATGCTGCATAAATGATAAATAATTTTTATTTTCTTATTTTCTTTTCTTTTGTTTCTCTTTAGACAAAATTCTTGATCCAAGTCGACTTGAAACTTTGTCTAGAACAACAATTTTCTTTTATTTTGTTTCTCTTTAGACAAACTTATTGATCAAAGTAGGCTTGAAACTTTGTCTAAAACAACACTATCATCATCATTTAGCTTGAATGAATCTTCCTTCCTTCTAATCAGCACAGCAAAACAAATCCATTTTGCTTTTCGCACTGTTAAAATGGCATGATTTTTTAGAGACTATCACTTTTTTTACACAAATATATATATTGTAAACACCTGACTTGTAAATAAGGAAAATAAATAAGGGTAAAAAAGGGGTATTCCAGCAGGGTTCATCGACGAAGGCAATATGTTCGTTGACGAGGTCCCTTCAGTGCTTCGTCGACGAAATTCAGAGCTTCGTTGACAAAGGAATATCGAGCGAGCCAAAGAAATATCCGGGTGGGGCTCGTCGACGAGTTTGACTCAGTCCAAGGCCCTATAAATATCCTTTTTAGTTGCTTAAGGGTTAAGAAAACCCAAAAGCTCTCTCTCTCTCTCTCTCTCTACGATCCTTCACCGTTCATCGTTTATTTCTATGATTGGAGGTTCCTGCGGGGATTAGGAGAGGAAACTCTACAATTATAGCCGATCAGATCGTCATTTAGAAGATTTTTGGGATTTCCCCAAAAATCGAGGTAAGAATCGAATTCCGTTTTCGATTAGGTAGTTATATAATAGTCAAGATTGTAGTGAAGTAATGTTCTATGGTTTTTAAATTTCGAGGATTTCGAGTCATTGTTTTGAATCGATCCATACATGCTTCTACTTTCGGGTTTAAGGTAAGGTGAACTTGTTTACAACAGTCTTTTTGTAAAACTAAACCACTAAAAAGATAGTTTATGTTTATATGTATGATTTGACTACTTATTTACTAAATTTCACTGGGTAAAAATGTTGGTTTTGCGATTTTACGGTTTTTGGTAAAAGTACGGGTTTGGGCGTATGATCTCTAAACTTTTCAAAACTTCCTTATTTGCATTATTATTAATATGGGAGATTCGTGAAACCCTTATTTCTTATTTAAATGATGTTGATTGTATTATGTACTATATAGCAGACTTTTGATCAAACTAGTGTGACACGTGTATCAAAATGAAATGTGAGGATATTTTATATTACTTGCATGAACTAAGGAAACTAGAGTTCTATTTTGCTATACAGAAAATGTGGAAAATAGGTGTCGGTGATATACCAAGCTATATACATAAAAAGGGTAAACCGAGAGGGTGTGTGCCGGTTTATACTCGATGAGATTATGTGAGTTTGTGAAAATACTGGAATTGCACAGTTTATTATATTTATTGTAAATTATATATATGATAAATGGAACCACACCTTGCTACCAAAGGAGTTGAAAGATACTTCAGTTAAAGGAGTTGAAACATACTTTAGTGTAAAAAGGGTTGAAAGATACTCTTGTTACTAAGGGCTCGGTTTCGTAATTAGTAAAGTACAGTGCAACCACACATGTGAATCAGTGTGGGTACAGAGATAGTCGACTTGTAGGAGTAATGAAATCACTGGTGAAACAATGGACCAGATGGGGGCAGTCGGACTGTATAATAGATACTTGACAGTGCCTGTACGAACAAGGCATTGTTATAGTTATCAGTGTACAACCCGTGCCAAGGGGTAAATAGGCGTAATATGTCATACCAAGCTGGTCATCGTTCCAAATATTCATATACATGATTTAAAAGCTTTTATGGAGAAAATTTATAGTATTTAAGTCGTTACACCTGCTGCATCACAGTATTGAAAATGTTCGTTATATGTTTCATATTTAATTGAAATAAGCATATGTGGTCACACACTGTTGTAATACCTTCCGCCTTACTGAGAAGTGTCTTACCCCATTATACAACCTTTGTTTTCAGGTCCTTCAGGACATTGGTCCTAGTCGCTAGAGGGACTGGGAAGGTGGTTTTTGAGTTTAGCTTACGTAAGTGTTATGCATGCAACAATTTTAGTTTGGAATACCTTTTTGGGAGATTGTAAGAAATGATTACGTTTTAAGTATGGATGAATGTATTTGAAGATACAGTTAGAAAACTTTGGTATATGTCTAATAGAAATCCCGATGAATGTTTATGTTTTTCCACAACATTTACATTACAGTTATGTATGAGTAACACCCGTATGTTCCTATTTAGGACAGGTTTTTTATGTATGTTTAATAGGTATAGGAATTCTGTATGAATGGTAACATCTGGGTTAGTATAAAGGGTCAGGTCGTTACATATCTATATATATATCATAAAAAGAGGACGACACCTCCCATCTTTATTAGAAAACCCTCACTTATGGCGGAGGAATACTGTGGTTCCAATCTTGAGACTTGGGGAAAACTCAAACCCCAAGAATCTAAAATTGACTTAACCAACTTATTCAAAACCAATAAACCAATGACCAACAATCAAACAAATAAATAAGAACTAAACAACTATAAGTGGAAAACAAACAAAACTCCGGAAGATCTTGAGGAATAAACCAACCACTCCAACCTTCACAAACACCAACACAAAGCATCATGAGCGCAAGGAAGGAAATCCCAACAAATCCAATTGAATCATTCCCCTGACTTATTGTGAAAGCTCATCTTGGCAACTATATGATCGAGATATACCAAATTCACCCTGCTTGGCAAATAAATCCACACTTTGATTCGCCTCCCTATAAACATGTTCCACTTTGTAATGTATGCCTCTCACAATAACACAAGCTGTTCCCACACTTCCCATAAGTTCCAAGCCGAACACTTCCTAGAATTAATCCACTAAACCAAAAAAGCAGAGTCACAGGCAATCTCCACTTGATCAAATCCAAGATCTTTGTACAAATTAATCCCTATAATAATGGCTTTCAATTTAGCTATATTATTGGTTCCATAACCCAATAATGAGGAAAAAACTGCTTTAAATAATCCTCTTTCATCTCTTATCACGCCTCCACCACCACGATTACCTGGGTTACCTCTACAACTTCCATCTACATTTAACTTAACCCAACCTATCCCAGGTTTACACCATCTGACTGCACGAGGAAGATGAAACCTCACATTTTTTACTTGAATATCCAAAGCACGAAGGACTACAATATCCGTGTAAGAAGTAGGTGCACATTTAGTTAGCTTGTCCGAAATGGATCTCAGCCAATATTTAATATCAAGCCACACAATTCTCACCAAATCATGGATTGATTCCATCCTGGCTCTACATCGATGAGTCCAAAGTCTCCAAATGACGAGACTAGGTATGAGACCTACCAAAATGCCTAATTGTGAGGCCCGTTTTGCACAAACTAAAAACCAGAAATTAACTTTGGCTTTCCATGTATT
Organism: Malania oleifera; assembly: GCF_029873635.1. Taxonomy (NCBI): domain Eukaryota; kingdom Viridiplantae; phylum Streptophyta; class Magnoliopsida; order Santalales; family Ximeniaceae; genus Malania; species Malania oleifera. Next base: position 60,004,767 of record NC_080427.1, on the reverse strand, counting down.
CGTTGCATACAACTAACACCCAACGCCACTGTGCTTGTTTCAATACTCCCGAGCAAAGATCCCGTTGCAAAAACTCATGTTAGAGATTCCATCTTGGCATTTGAACAACAATCAACAATGAGAGGCCATCTGAACACTACTCTTGAATACAAGTATCAATAGGAAGGACAAAGCGAACCCAAGGACTTCCACATACAAATTGACACCTGTTTGGCACCGTAGGGTTGCCATATCAATTTTGAAAAAAAAACTAGAATTCTCTTTATGGCTCTTATATCCAAGCACTTGCCGTGGTAAATTTCCCATCTATTGAAGGTTCCAATACTATATTTGGGGCCCTCCTTGTAAGAAATAGCAGGTTCATTACTTCCTGCAGTTATTCTCACCCAACAGATCCCCTAATAAATAACATTCCACACATCTCTATCCAACAATTCTCGTGTTTGTAGCTGATGGTTTCTGATTCTTGAACCTTAGTATAAAGGGACCAGAGGCGAACCACGATCAAACCAGAAAGAGTCGACCTTCTTTAATTGAACACGAACATGACTCTAATACTTCAGGTATCACATTGAGAATCAATCTCCAAAAATTAGGTTCCTTTATTTGGCTTTATCTATCTCAAGTGGTGTCTATTATTTAAAGTACTTGGATTTAAGAATTGCGCCATAGTGTATCCATAGTTAACAATCTCTACACAAACTTCAATATACAATGATTTTGTATTCCTCAAATCCATAATACCAAACACCCTCCAAGAAGGCTTACATATATTAGGGCCAGGACACCATGCCTTTTTATTTTCTCATTACTCCACTCCAAAAAAAAAAATTGATAAACATAGAATTTTTAACTTTGTGAAGACAATATTAGGAATGTCAATTACCGTAAACTAATGAACTGTCAATTGATGATAATACATGCTTAATTAAAACTAAGCGGCCCTCTTGAGATAAAGCTTAAAGATTGCCAACCTGCAACTATTCTTCTCAATTTAGCAATTAGGAGGCTCTAAAAACTACGGGCATAAAAGAACCCGACACCCAAAGGAACACCCAAGTATGTAGCAGGGAACACTCATTCCGCAAACGCCAGCAATCCTTACACAAGGATTGTTTCAGATAAGCACTTCATCTTTGACAAAAAAAAAAAAAAAAATACTTTACTTTTCTTTATTTATTTCATTTGGCCAGACCAATCTCATATTTCTTAAGGGAGTTTTGATAAGCATTTCGAATGGCATTTCTCTTACATGGTAAAAATACGAATGTCCTCGCATAGAGTAGGTGAGATCAAAGGCACCACATGAGGATGATAGCAAGTCTCTATCTTATTCTCCATAAAATTTTTCTTAGAACCAGAAAGAACTTCCTGCTAAAAATAATAAACAGATAAGGAGATGAGAGGGTCTCCATTGGCAAAAGCCCTCGAAAAGGTTAAAGAAACCTTTATAAGTGTCATTTCATCTAAGGAGAACCAAGGAGAGAAACCACATTTCGCCACTAAACCGCAAATCTTTGGGAGGAATCCAAGTTTTAGAAACCAAGTTTAAAAAATCCCAATCGGACCCTATCATAAGCCTTGGTCACGCTCTTTTGATAATGACATTTCCACCATTAGACTTCCTCTGCCAGAAGAAATGAATCATTTCTTGTGCCCATGTAAATATTTTCCAATATTGCTTCAAACCGGACTGAAAGCTTTCCTACTCCGGAGAGATCAAGCAGACAACAAACTTGTCATTCCTTGCAAACCAATACTTTTTGAAAACATTTTGTAGATAACCCTACCAAAGACTAATAGGCATTAAAATGTCAAAACTCTGGGGATTAATGATGTTTGGGAGTAGAACAATGTAAGATGCAACATAAATCTAGGAAAAAGGATACCCTCAAAAAAATCTTAGCTGCATTCGATCACCTATTCTTTTACAATATCCCACAATTATGGAAAAAAGCCGAAATAAAACCATCCGGAAACCTGGGCTACGATTTCTTGGGATAGAAAGAATAGCATCCTTAATCCACCTCGGACGGAAACACGACAAAAGAGCAATATGCTCCTCTTCAGAGCCATAGGAATCTAATATCATCAGGTAAAGTATTCGATATTTTGGTATTGCACCTATAAGAACGTTGACAATACCTTACTGCACCCTATGACAGTCTCCATAGAATTTAACACTTCTCCAGTCAGAAGCTTCAATGAATGAATTATAGTCTTCTTCTCTTTTGGTTCACAAATGCCATGAAACGAACTTTGTATTATTTATCCCCCGCCTCCAACCACTTCTTTTTTGGCTAGCTAAGGAAATAGAATCTCTTAACCCTCTTTTCCCAAGCTTCCAACTCCGCGTTTTAGAAAGGAAGAAATCTTACTCAATTTCTGCGAATACCTTCCTGAACTGAGCCTTAGACCTCCATACTTTCTCCAATTTTTTATGTTCTGATGCACATGTCCAAATACTTTTGTTCCAGTTCGGATTGCAACTTTCGTATGTTTCACTTTAGCAAGTCTAAACTAAACCCGTGCCATGGGATTCCTCCATCTAGGCTTCCTCAACGCAAGACTAAAAAGACTATTAGTGCGGGGGGGGGGGGTTGGGGGGGTGGTTTGGGGGGGGGGGGGTGTGGGGGGGGGGGGGGGGGGGGGGGGGGTGTCCAAATATTCGGATACCTGAAGGGAGAAGGACCATACCGTTGCCAAATTTCTATGAAAACCGACTAATCAATGAGTTATGATCTGAGTCATCCTATTTCCATACTCAAAAATAAAATTATTTGGCAAAGATTGAAGAAGAGTTGAATTATAAAGGACCCTATCCAGTTTTGCCCAATTTCGATAATTTCCACTGTGACCATTACACCAAGACATGTTGCTGCCAGTAACAACCAAATCCATAAGACCACAATTGTCCAAGCAAGTATTAAATTCCTCCATAGCCGATAACGACCTCGTATGACCACCAATACGTTCCGAATCTGAACAGATGATATTAAAATCTCCCGCCACTAACCAAGGGAAATCATCCCTCCTTACAAACTCTAAATCATTCCAAGGTTTCTGGCGATCTGTTTGACGACATTTAACATAAACAAATGATTATTAGGAAAATGGTCCACCGCGCAAGTTCTACATTGTTCAAAATATCTTCATTTAACAATATATATATTAGCACAAAAGCTAAATTGATGATTAGATTTGATCTTGCAAATAAACTAAGAATGTATTAAGGAGCGCAAACAAAATAAGATTTGGAGAAAACCAAAGGCTGTGTGTCTCACAAACCATCATGTGAAGCTGCGCAAAACAAAACCAGGAGCAGGAAATTCCCAAAGTCCTTAGGGCTGGCCCTTCTAGGGTAATCCAACCCGGAAAAGTTTAACACTTGATATCTCTAGGTACCCTAAAATTTCAGGTTAGCAGTTACCCATACATGAAACTTGGCCGCCAAGGCATGCGCAATTGAAATGCTGCCTGGTTCAAACACATTAGCATTCTTTTTCTTGTTGAAACAGATAGAATGCTAATGTATTTGATGCGGGAAGGTTCTTGCACCCTAATTGCTCTTATATTTTCAGCAAGTAGCAGTTCCATTTTGTTGAAGCGAAACTGAAACATATTTTTGAAATTTCGGTATTCCATATTAAAGCAACACACGATAAACATAGAACTGCTTGTTTATACATTATTTAGTCCTCCGTATTTTTCAAACTTTGGTTGCATAAATGATTGTACAACAAACTCAACTTCTTTGGCTATATATGGAGTGCTATTTGAACTGCAAATGCTCCTAATCTGTGATAAGAAGTCCTTAGCAGGCCAGTCTAGCAAGTTCTTCACTAGGAAATTCTCAAGTTCCATTTAGCTCATCTGCTCACCAATCAAGTCCAAGCCCACAACAAGAAATGACAACCCTTGGAACAACAAGAAGTAGAAGTGAACCCCATGTGCTGACAATAAGCTTCTAGCAGATGCAGTGAGCAGAAGGAATGCAAGTGCAAGTTCTTTCCTGTAGACCCTATTTCTCTTCTTTAGAAGAGAGACTTCATGTTCCTTCACTTTTCTGAATTTATCTACATCAGATTCAGAAAACCTCCTATGGATCTTCTCTTGATTTGAAGATTTTGGTTCCTTCTCAGCAATGGTTAGCAGATCAGACTCAGATGATCTGCCTGTCTTCTTTGTCACTACCCATTCATAAGCACTTCCCAACTGAAATAGTCCCGAAATCATCGCATTGAATTTCGTTACAGACATGGTGTTCTCAAAAAGAAGATAAGGAATCAAGAAAGGAAAAGATTTTGGAGCTGGCAGAATATTCAGAAGCGACATGAGTATGGGGACATAACAAATTACCCAAATAGGCAGTTCAGCCTCTGGTACAAACATAGTCAATGGAAGAATTATGCAAAACAGTGTGAATGAGTAGAAGGGAAGTATCAGTTTCCTAAGAAGAAAGAAGAGAAATATCAAGTTGGCCTTCTTCCACATCGATATCTGCAAAAATGAAAGAAGAAAAACCATTTCAAGCTGTTATATAGATCTTTAAGTTTGGGAAAATCATGAGTAGCCAGGGAAAAGGAACTTGACAAAACCTTGGATGTTATGATTGCAGGGAGGCATAATCGAAAGAGCTGCATTGGACCAGAATGCCATCGATGCTGCTGTTTCTTGTAAGCTTCATAACACTCTGGTAATTCACAGAGCACTTTGACATCATTAAGGAAGATGAATTTCCACCCATTCAAGTGGGCTCTAACTGCAATGTCCATATCCTCTACTGTTGTTCTCTCGAGCCAGCCACCGGACTCCTCTAAAGCCGTAATTCTCCAAACACCAGCAGTACCATTGAACCCGAAGAAATTGAGGAAAACACCATTGACTTGCTGTTCCACCTCAAAGTGGAAGCATAGATTGATGTTTTGGAGCCTAGTAAGCAGATTCTCATCCTTGTTCACAAATGCCCAGCGAGCCTGTACTAGACCCAATTCGGGATTGTTCTGTGACAATCATAAGATCATTAGAGTGGCTATCCACAGAATAAGATTGCCAAGAGGGAAATTAAGATTTTCACTTCACATTGGTTAGTACCTTAAAGTAAGGAATTGTTCCTTTGAGAAAGTCATGATTTGGCTGGAAGTCTGCATCAAATATTGCAGCAAATTCGTAGTCTTTAACGTAGTCACAGGACATTGCTGATTTGAGATTGCCGGCTTTGTACCCAGTTCTGATAAATCTATGCCTGTAGATTATGTTCACTCCCTTCTGACTCCATGAAGAGACTTCATTTTTTATGAGAAGCTGCACATTCTTATCATCTGAATCATCCAGGACTTGAATTAAAAGCCGATCTCTCGGCCAATCCAGCTGACAGGCAGCAGAGATAGATTGTGCATATACCTTTATAACAGATACAATTTCCTTTATCAGATCAAGAACAGATTAAAACAGGCACCTGCTGGGTCATGATTTAAGATGAAGTAATTTAAAAATGACGTAGGCAATCAACTTGTCGAATTAATGAATTAGCAAAAATAGAAAAATATTGCTCATTTATCTAACATAATCATTTGAAAACTAAGAAGACAGCATTGAAGTATGTACCCACAAGCTACATCAAATCCCCAGAAGTTACAACATTTTTTTAATACATACCCTATAGTTTTCCAGGAAAGATAAAAAACTTCAAGAGTTGTGGCCTATTATTCAAAACTCCACTTTCTACTGTAGTTCTTAAATTCTTATATGCCAGCAAAGAGAAAAGAACAAAAATAAATTACTGGATTTTAGTAATTTACTATTCTGAAAGGCAATTCTTAGAATCAAACATAAAATTAATAATGAGATCAAAAGTAGAGGAAGTAATGAAAAGGTTTGCATCTGTTTGCTACCTCTTTCTCATTGCACATGGGAATCTGAACAAGGACCATTGGGAAACCAGAAGGATCCTCAGTGTCACAAGCTTCAACTTCCATCATGGGCTTTAGCTTCTTGTACTTAATCCAGAAACACCCCAGGCATAGAATCAGTCGGTCCAGAGATTGGATCATGAAAAGCAGAACGCAGAACTCTGACAGCATTATAACCAAAGGGGCAATATAATCAGCTCTGAAAGCCAGCCAAGCCATGTAGGACCACTGCACAATGCCCTCAACCTCAGCCTCCAACGGCTGGATCAGATTGAAATCCCATTTCTTGAAATGGGCAATGACTTCCAACACCAAAGCAACGATTGAAACAAGAAGTAAAACTCCTATAAATCTAAACAGCATTCCTCTGCCTCCTTTGTTTCCTCTGTTCTCAAGTTCTTCCTCCCTCACTTCGGATAAGGCAATGCGCTTCTTCATCGCGCCGAATCTAGCCCGAAAACCTGAGGCCAGCCATGAAATGCAGGTAAGAGCTCTGTGAGCTTTAAGAAGAAGAACCCATGTAAACTGCTTGGGGCTTGCAGCTTTTTCCTTTTCCTGCAGCTCTGATGAATCTTTGGCATTGATTTCTACCAGAGAGTAGTGATTGGGCTTCTCAATTGTGAGCACAACTGAGCTTGGTGCCATTTCCAGGAGCGCAACTTAGAGTAAAAGAAGGAGAATTCAGTTGCTTTTAGACAAGAAGGACATGAAAAGAAATCAGAAAAGAGGTATGCTAGTTCCACTGAAAGAGATGTGATTTTTTTTTGGCAGGGGATGAGAAGCAGAATCAGATATCAAGCAGTGCAGGAAAGTTGGCAGAAGCAATTTCAAGTCAAAGCATGGTGACCCTTTTGTGTGTGCTTAGAATGTTTGGGATGAGAGAGAGAGAGAGAGAGAGAGAAGCCACTGAAAGAGCACTTGAAGTTCTAGTGGTGTGCAATGAAGGAGAGGAGGGCTTATAAGATCTAGACAGACCATGGATTTTATAAGCTCTAGCTTAAGTGTGGTTTCCCCCTCTTCTTCTCAATTGGTTAAGAAGAAAAAAATTGCTAACAGGGGAAAGATAGTAATTTTTATTTTTATTTTTAAATTGACTCTATTTCTTAATTGGAATAAGAAGTTTGATAGAGTAATTTTTGTCAAGTTTTAAAAGTTGTATAGACTATTAAAGAATTGAATGTAAGTGTGTTATGCTATTGGCAATTACTTTTCAACAAAATATATAGTAATTAAAAGGATTAAAAGCTATTGTTAACTAACTTTAAAGGTATCATTCTAATTATTAATATATATTTTAACTATGCCTCTCATTTTTAAGCTTATGATAAGTTTTTTTCATCTAATTAATTTGTATACTTTTTAGGAGAATGTTTATGAATGAAAATTGAGGGTCTATATTGTGATACTCATAACCACTTTTATGAGCCATTTGAATGCCTCCATAATATGAAAAGCCAGAGGACAACATGCCATCTAGTGCAGCAACTCACTTGTGCATCAGAGCTGCCCAGACAAGTCAGCCAAGCTTCAAGTAAAAATTCAAGGTAGCAGAAAATCTGTTATATAGATACAACATGTATTTTTTTTTAAGTTAGTTTAATCAGTTCTTACCAGATTCATGTATGAGTTTGTTATGGTTGTATGTGTGACGCCCTGATTTTCATATAAATTTTTTTTTCAATAATAAATAAATAATTACACGTCATCCACAACACCCACAAATCAGCCGCGTCAATAATCCTACTATCATTCATACGACCCAACCCGCATTAGGTATCGGGTAAAAAGTTATTTTATTATACAACCTAACAGCGGAAGACAATATACACATATCAGTTAGAATACAATATCAAAAGTATCCATATACATATATGCACAATACTATCTCATATCCAAAAACAACACAACCCTAGGGAATCACACCTCCCTAGTGCAAACTCACCCTGTATATCAGGGTCCTACCTCCCTATGATCACAGAACTCTACCACCTGGCCTATCTTTGTCCCATGAAAAATTTAGATAATTTGGATGAGACACATCTCAGTAAGAAGGAATAAATTATTTACTGTGTGTGGCCATATGAGTTCAATTATAATACACTTTACTTTTCAAATCATCATTTTATCTGAGAAAATACACTGATATACACATTCTCGTAATCGTATAGATATACAACACAAGTTTTTTTTTTATAAGCTTTAAAATCATTTATCAAATTCAATGATTTCCAATACATATTTACCCGTGAAGTTCTTGAGAATAGGAAAGATTACCCGCCCATATAGGTAGTTTCCCTTTTCCCTAACACGTTATGCAGCTGGGTATGACCACATCTGATACCTATCAGAGCACTCACCTTACTCGGTAAGCCCTTAGGCGGAGAGTTTCACTTCGCCTCAATTATTAATATTATTAACTCACGCGGTTCCTTCTCAATTTTATCATTCTTTATTTCTCAATTTCCATTCCTTTTTTTCATTCTCATTTTATCCATTTATTTCTTTAACTTTTATTCACTTCTTCCGGCTCATAAGTATCCTCGCGTATCAAATACCAACATCGCGTCTGTAATCATGGTCACCTGAGGATCTTTTATTACACGCCATGCTTCCCCCATGGTCAAGGTTGTGCAGCTCGAAGGTTGTATCTAACCGCGGTTGGCGACCCGGTGGAAATCAAATATCAATCACATATCGCGTCAGGTATGATAGCGGCCTTAACCCTGGATCCGGACTCAGGGGGGCTAACAACCCTACACATGCACAGTCGGACTATCCACGCCACACGTTCCAAGAGTCCGTGTGTTGCAACGAACACCACTTGTAGCGGTACCGTACTCAATTCATAACATCCAACAGTTTACCACCACATACCCGAAAATCATGATGCGTTATTAGGGTATTTTATCATTCATTTTCTGTATTCAACATTTCTCATTTTCAATACAAAATTAAATTGCAATATTTCATTTCACATATCACATTCAAATCAGTATTCTCAAACATTCATCATTTAAAATGATATTTTCTCAGTTCATAATTCATATCCATCTCATACTATCATATACATATCTTATTTCCACAAATTACTAATATTCTCAAAACACATTTTTAAAATTTCACATTTATAATTTCTCAGAGAATACATTTTTTGCACATTCACTTTCATCATTTTCCCACATTCAATTTATATTAAAAAACAGTCAGTATACATATTTAAAAGGGTAAATTCATTTAACTCAATTTAAACATTTTTAATTATAAATCATATGCCACAACAATTTCATCTTATTTATATTATAATAAAAATTTAGTAAAATAACAACATCATTTTCACATATTCTACAACCCATAAATTTTTATAAAAGACTGTATAATTTCTTCCCCTTACCCACCTTACTGAGAGTTTCCTTTTTCGACTCAGAATATCAATCTACGCCCGTGGCGAATGAAATTTCAAATCCTGCAATTTACATTTTTCCTAGGATCTAATAATCTATTTCTCCAAAATAATATTCATCTAGCTTCCTTAGGCTCTTATTACTTCCACTTAATATGTAAACTATTATTTAAACAGCCCCACTTAATTTTCGAAATTTTACCTGCGGGTCCTAAATTACAACCACGGGCTCAAACGAGAACTCTAAATTTCCGAAATCCTACTCAGCCCTGGATGATCACATTTAGCAGTTTCTAAATTAATACTAATAATTAAAAATTAGTCCTTAATAACCCTCATACCCAAAATTTGGAGTTTTGATCCAACACCCCTACGAGAATTCCGTCCTGCTAGACTTGTAAAGAATCATCCCTAGATTCTCATGGTGGTGTCTGTTCGTCAATTGAGCTTATATTTTGCAAGAAATTAAAGAAAAAGGAGAAAATGGCTTACCTCAGGGAATACGCTTACGCCGTTCCTACCACCGATCCGCTTCGGTAGAAATGACGGCAGTTGCGAATGGAGTCCAGTGGTATTTTCGGATTTTCGATCGGGTAAAAATTCATCACAAAATCAAGGAGAGAGGGAGAGAGAATGAGAGGAGAGAGAGTTCAAAAGATGTAGGAGAATAAATAAAAAATAAATAAATAAATAAAAGAAAGAAGAAGAAGAAGAAGAAGAAGATAGGAAGGGGAGGCTCCTTTCAATTAGAATCAATCCTTCCTAAAGGATTCAGATCCTTCAGGAAGGTATATAATAATAATAATAATAATAATAATAATAATAATAATAATATATTTATTTAATATTAATAATAATATATTTTATTAATAAAAATAAAATAAATTTTAATTATTTTTTTCTTATTTTTTTAAATCCAATTAATTAATTAATTATTTTTATTTTTATTTTTATTTTTATTTTTTTTTGGGAATCAATCCACTAATATTGTATGTCCCTTTTTGGGGTTATTACATTCTCCTCTCATAAAAATTTCGTTTTCGAAATTTGTCATTCCCCTATTTCTCTTCCTTAGCGAAAACACTTTCAATTTTTATTAATTACCCTCACTTATGACAGAGGAATACCATGGTTACAACGAGAGCTCTGGGAGATTACAACCATTCAAAATTCTCCCAAACATTCCGTTTCACCCTAAAAACCCTTATATATCCTAGTTACACTATACATAATAAAAACTACCACAATATTATTCTTTTCCCTCTGACGGCTCAACTCTAAACTCTACGAATAAGTTGCGAATATTCTACAAAAACGCATCGATCCTCTAGTTCCAGAAGGTCTCTCAATGGATGGTTGTCGCCATAGGAACTTTTACCAGTGGAATCGTCTTCGTGGTAAGCTCCTATTCCTTCCAGTCAAGAATCTGCCCTGACATTCTATAAGCTAAAGTGGTCCACCCAAACTCAGTGCTTCATATCTGATCACATGGAGGGTGGGGACGTATTTCCTCCACATGCAAACGGGGAATACGTCATGGATTCTAGATAGGACCAGTGGTAATTCCCAAAAGATAGGCAAATAGACCCACCTCTCAGAATCTCGAATGGTCCAATTACCTAGGGCTCAGCTTACCCTTCCTCCCGAACATCATAACATCTTCAATTGGTGCCACCTTTCAGGAATACGTGATCTTTTGTGTCAAACTCATTCTACCTAGGAGTATCAGCCATAACTCTTCCTGCCAGCTCTGCGCTGTACTGTTCCGTCTCTGATGAGTCTGACTTTATCCTGGTATGATGTATCGCGCTTGCACCAATTACCTATTCTCTCTCAGACAAACCTCATCCCGTTACAATGGGAGCGCACTCCTGCCATACAGTGCCTCATATGGTGCCATCCTAATGCTGGTTCGGTAGCTATTGTTATAAGTAAACTCAACCAGTGGCAAATACTACATCCAATGACCTCCAAAGTCTAGCACACATGCTCGCAGCATATCCTCTAGAATTTGTATCGTCCTTTCTATTTGTCCATCTGTTTGAGGATGAAAAGTTGTGCTGAACGACAACTGAGAACCCATGACCCCTTGCAGACTCTTCCAAAAATGAGATGTGAACCGTGGGTCTCTATCTGAAACTATGGACACTGGAATGCCTTGGAGCCTAACTATCTCCTAGATGTATAACTCAGCCAATCTGTCCATGGAGTAGCTAACTCTGATTGGCAAAAAGTGGGCAGTCTTGTCAGTCGATCACCCCTACACAAATGGCACCTGTCCATGCAAAAATTGTTTGCTGGAAGTAAATCATAGACGAAATCCATCGCTATATGCTCCCACTTCCACTCAGGAATGTGGAGTGGCTGCAATGATCCCGCGGGTCTCTAATGCTCAGCCTTCACTTGCTGGCACGTCAAACACTGATCCACACACTAAGCACGTCAAACACTAATCCACAAACTAAGCTATCTCCCTCTTCATGTTGCTCCACCAGAATGACTCTCGGAGATCCCTGTACATTTTAGTGCCTACCCATATGTATAGTATATAGGGATCGATGTGCTTCCTCCAAAATGACTTTCTTGATTTCAGGATCGGCAGGAATGCATAACCTGGTACGGAACCTCAAAGCTCCATCATCTGAAATGTTGAACTCTTGTTCCTAACCATCCTGTACCTTTCCCACAAGCTCTACTAATTCTGCATCATTCCTCTGAGCTGCTTTAATCCTCTCCTATAGAGTCGGCTGTAAAACCAAGTCAGCTATGAACGCTTGGGAATCGCCCTCTACCAGATCCACACTGAGTCTCTCTAGATCCATCTGAATCGGATGCTGAATCTCCACTGTAGATACAGATGAATCCACTGATTTCTGAATCAAAGCATCAGCGACCACATTAGCCTTTCCTGGGTGGTAGCTGATAGTGCAGTCGTAATCCTTTATTAGCTCAGCCTCTCATTTTTTGCCTCATATTCAATTCCTTCTATGTGGAAGAAATACGTGCAAATCTTATGGTCAGTAAATATCTCACACCTACCCCCATAGATTTAAATAGTGCCTCCAAATGTCAGTGCGTAAAAAACCGCCGCCAACTCCAGATTATGGGTAAGGTAGTTCTTCTCATATTCTTTCAACTATCGTGAGGCATAGGCTATCACTCTCCCTCGTTGCATCAACACACATCCGAGGCCTTATGGGATGCATCATTTAAATTACGAACCCCTCTTCTCCTGAAGGAATCGTCAACATAAGGGTAGTGATGAGTCATGCTTCAATTATGGAAGCTCTGTTCACATTCATCAGGACACTTCAAATTCGACTCCTTCCTGGTCAACGGGTAAGTGGGCCTGACAATCTAGAGAAGCCCTCAACAAACAGGCGGTAGTACCCAGCAAATCCTCAGGAAACTCTGATCTCGTGCCGTTCTTTGGAGTACCAAGTCTACTACCGCATCAAATCTACTCGATCAACAGAACACCACACGTGGATATGATGTGTCCAAGGAAGGTAAACCTGTTCCGACAGAACTCGCACTTATGAGCTTGCATAAAGCTTCTTCTCTCCACAATATTGAAGCACTATACTAGATGCTCCTCATGCTTCTCTGGGACTCTGCGAATACACCAGTATATCATCATAAAATACTACCATAAATGATCCAAGTACTGGGTGAAAAGACCTTGTTCATCAGATCCATAAAAACTGCAGGAGCATTCGTCAACCCAACAGTATAACAGAAATTCATAGTGACCATACCATGTTTGACTGTCGTCTTCAGCACATCTTTGCCTGACTTTCACCTGATGGTACCCAGAGCGTAAATATACTTCGAAAAGATATGTGTCCCCTGTAATGCGATACGAGGGAGGGGGTAGTTATCTTGCTTAGTTACTTTATTTATCTCGATAGTCGATGCACAACCCTATCGAGCCATCCTTCTTCCCTCACAAATAAAACCGGTGCTCCACAGGGGAAACACACTGGGCCAAAACACCTATTATCTACTTAGCTCCTGCAAATTTCTTTCAATTCTTTAGCTCTGCCGGGGTCATTCTAGATGGCGCCTTCGAAAAATCGGCTCTATCCTGGAAAACCGATCAATAACGAACCTTTCCTTTTTTCTTGTTTTTTTTTTTGGATGGCCATTTTTTTTTTTGTTTTTTTTTTTTGTCTTGTTTCTCCTGTTTTTTAACCCTTTTTTTTTCTTTTGTCCTTTGTTGTTTTTTTTTCTTTTTTTTTTTTTCTTTTTTTTTTTTTTAACCTATTTTATACTCCGATCAGGAGGTAGGTCCAGCAAATCTCGGGGATAACATCAGGAAAATCTCTCACCACTGGGTATCCTTCCCACCCTCAGTTTCCCTTTAATACCACCTTCACACTGGCTAAATATCCTTGACAACATTTGATGCAATTAGTGCCTGAATTAGCAGATAAATAACTAGGTGAGGTGCACACACGTGATCCCAGAATCTGACTCCTGTTCCCTCTGGAGGTCAGGAATACTACCACTCTCTATAGCAATCAAGGGCTAGCATAGTGGGCAGCTAGCCTAATCCATACCTAAGATGATCTAAACCCTGTATGTCTAAAACCACCAGAGTAGCCAACAAGACTCCCCTACATATCCATTGGACAGTCCCTGAGTACCTTTCTACATACCCCTACAGCCCCAGTGGGCGTAGCAACAGACAAACTAATTTCTAATTGCTGAGGCTCAAAACCACACAATTTAACATAATCCCGGAGGATAAACGAATGCGTCACCCCAGAATCAAACAAAATTGTAGCTTTAAATGATAGCATTGAAACCGCACCTATCACCACGTCTCCCGCCGCCTCTGTTGTCCTCCTTGAGGTGCCTGATAGCCTCCTCTGGATGGTCGAGGAGTAGCCGCTACTGCTGGTGGTACCTGTCAGTTTCTTGCGATATGTCCAGGCTGGTGGCACTGATAGCAAACAACCTCTCTCGCTCGACACTCTCCTGGGTGCCTCCTCAAACATCTGAGACATGGAGGGAGCATCTGTCTGCCCTGTACTGCTCGCTCTCCTCCTCCCGGTCGTCGTCCTCCTCTGGTATCATATCTCCTCCACGGCCCTCGACTGGGCCCTACCTGAAAGTCAGAAGGCGCGGGCCTCTTCTCTGGTTTGGGCGTAATACGCTCTTTGTTATCTGCTCTCAATCACCGCAACTCTGTCTACTATCTCCAAGAAGGTCTGAGCTCGGAAACCTAAACTTGCTTATAAGGTTCTGCCTCAGACCCTCCTCAAACTTTCTCGCCTTCCTCTCCTCATCTAGCACCATATACGGGGCGAAGCGGGATAGCTGAACAAACCTTGCTGCGTACTGCTGCACCGTCATAGACCCTTATGTTAGATACAGAAACTTCGACGCCTTAGCACTCCTGACTATAGCGGGAAAGTAATGCTCGAAGAAAATCTCCCTGAAGCGACTCCATGTCATCGCTACAGGGTCAGGCCTCTGCTCCTCCAGTACTCTCACTGACCTCCACCAGTGCTTTGCCTCCTCGGTCAATTTAAATGTAACAAATAATACCTTCTGCTCGTCTGTACATGAGAGGACTGCCAGTATGTCCTCTATGTCCTGAACCCAGTTCTCTGCTACCAATGGGTCCGCTCCTCCAACAAAAGATGGGGGGTCACATACGCGTGAACTGCTCAATCGTGCAGCTCCTCTCCCCCAAGCTCTTGGTCATCTCAGTCATCACTTGCTGAGTGACACTACGCAACACTACGTCAAGGTCTGCACCACCCATACTGGAAGGTCCTGCTCCATCACCTCCCGTATTCATGTTACTGTTCCCCGAATCCATCCTGCAAAGGAAACAACTAATCTCAGCATACAATCCCTATCACACAACCCATACACTACAATAACTCATAAATTATTCTTCTATCCACACCTTAATCCCCATTTAAGATTCAGTCCCACCACTCAGAAACAAGACCCAGCAGTAGTATCCATGATTTTCCTGAAATCATCACCCCAGGAAAAACACAGAAACAACCTCGGTACTCTAGCCTCTAGGCCGAAAGATCGAACCCTAAATTCTCACCTCATTCTCAAACAATCACTAACTCACATTTCAATCTACCCATCACCTATTTTCCTCAAAATTCACTCCTAAACTCTGGTATTGTATTCCGCTGTCTACTAAAGTCTATAGAACCTAGCAACCTAAGCTCTGATACCAAACTGTGACACCCCGATTTTCATACAAATTTTTTTTTCAATAATAAATAAATAATTAGACGTCATCCACAACACCCACAAATCAGCCGCGTCAACAATCCTACTATCATTCATACGACCCAACCCGCATTAGGTATCGGGTAAAAAGTTATTTTATTATTACAACTAACAGCGGAGACAATATACATATATCAGTCAAATACAATACCCAGAGTGCCATATACATATATGCCCACAATACCATTCATATCCAAAACAACACAAACCCTAGGAAATCACACATCCCTAGTCCACAACTCACTCTGTATATCAGGGTACAAGCTCCCTATGATTACGGAGCTCTTACCACCGGGGCCTATCTCTGTCCCATGAAAAAATTTAGATAATTGGGTGAAGAACATTCGTAAGAAGGAATAATTTTTAAGTGTGTAGCCCATATGAGTTCAAATTATAATACACTTTACTTTTCAATCATCATTTCATCTAAGAAAAATACACTGATACAGTTTTCATTAATCGTATAGATATAAACATAAAGCTTTTTCTTTTATAAGCTTTAAAATCATTTATTAAATTCAATGATTTCCCAACACATATTTACCCACGAAGTTTCCTGAGAATAGGGAAGATTACCGCCATACAGATAGTTTCCCCTCTGCCCTAACATATTATGTTAGCCAGGTTGGACACATCGACACTATCAGAGCAATCCCTTACTCGTAAGCCTTAGGCGGAGAGTTCATTCCCTCAATTAATTTATATTAGTAAATCATGCGGTTCCATTCTCAATTATCATTCTTTATTTCTACAATTTTCTTCTTTTCTTTCATTTATCATTTTAGCCAAGGTTTATCATACTTTCATTTTCATTTCCACTCTTTACTTCAGCTCATAAGTTCCTCGGTATCAAATACCAACATGCGTTGTAACTCATGGCCACCCTGAGGATCTTTATATAAGTCATGCTTCCCTCCATGGTCAGGTGTACGACCCGAGATGGGATCTAACCGCGGTTGGCCGATCCGGTTAGATCAAAATCATATCAATCTCGCGTCTGTAGTACGACTGACGACCTATAACACCCCCACCCACCCTCCCCCCTGATTCGGACTCTGGGACCTAACAACCATTACACAATGCATAGTCGACGGCACGACCCCACGGCTTCAAAAGTCCGTGTGGTGCACGAACACCCACTCGCAACGGGATCGTGCTTAAGATCATTAATCATCCAACAGGGTTTCCCCCATTTACCGCAAGCATTGCGAGAGGGGCATGTTAGCAGGGGAGGTCACGATTCCACAGGGCGAGGGGAGAGGGCCGAAGTAACAGGGGCAAGAGGGGCATGTCCAGAGGCACAGTCAAGAGAAGGAGGTGCAACACAGGGCAGCAGGGAAAGGAGAGGGGGCAGGGCCGACGGAGCGCAGAGCAGACGAGCGATGACAGAGGGTATTTCACAATACTCAATATTTCTCAAAAACACATTTCCATATTTCTATTTCTTCATGTTCTTAGAGAATACATTTTTTGACACATTTCACTTCATCATTTTCCACAGTTCAATTTCATATTAAAACCAATTTCAATATCACATATTTTCACAGGGTAAAGCATATAACGTAATTTAACCATTCTTTAAATAATATATGCCACACAAATTTCATCTGAATTTAATTATCAGAATAAATTTCAGTAAAATAATTAGGATTAGTAGTATTATAGGCTTTTTAGGGGGGGGGGAATTAGTTTCCATGTTCCCCAAGTTACTTGGAGTTTCCTCCAAGTTTTTATAACGTTCATATTTCAAAAACTAATTTTTATAAATTTCTTGTTAAGTTCAAAAATTTGAAAATCCGTGGAGTTAGTCGGCTAGACAGGTGAGTGAGTAGTATATATCCACAAGGTCAGTTGACTAGATAGGTGGTTGACACCCTTATGTCTCCCAAAAATTAATCTAAATAATTGTCAGTTGGCTGGCTCGACATAGTTCAAATTTGGTCAATCGGCTGGGCACTGTCAGTCGGCTGGGTGTTTTCAGTTCATTGAGTCAGTCGGTTGGGCAGTTAACTTTGCTGTAGGTTTTTTGTCAGTTAGCTGACTAAACCCAGAGTGTTTTTGGTCAATCGGCTGACCAGTCCTTTTTTTGAATTTTTCATTTTTGGTTTTCAAATTTAATTTTGCTCTCTTGTTTTGGTCTTTCATAAAATATTTTCCGGGGTTTAAAAAATAGGTCTCTAAGTCCATGTATTTCTCCTAAAGAGTTTCAACAATATTTCAAAAGATATTTAAATATTAAAGCACTTACATAAAGACTTCTAGGACATTTTGACACTTTGAAATGCTCAAGTCTTCATGTTTGTTTTGGCTCTTTCTTGATCTTCAAGTTTTAATATTCTTTAATATTTTTCTTTAACATCATTCTCTCATATTCTTCAAGCTTTAATATTTCATCCATGCCTTTAAGTATTCTTTAAGCTTCATATGATCATGTTCCTTTGGAATATAAGCTTCAATTGATCCTTATGAGTACTTGACCTTGCTTTCACATATGTGAGATCTGAAATATCATCACTCAACCAAATATGTTAAGTTCCACTTGTTTGTTAGCATCAAAATAGGATGTTAAGTTAAGCCTTGTAAGGCCAACATATATAATACTCTAGTATATACATGTATTTTACTGTTTACCATGATTCTGTTTCTGCTGTAATAGACATAACGCTGTAATAATTGTTCTGTATAAATTGTACTGTTTGTTTTGAACATATACTGTAATAACTTATCTATAAAATTGTATAACTGTTTGTTATGGCTCTGAGATCTGTATATAACATGCTCACTGTAAAACTATATATTATGCTTTCTATAAAATTAGTTTAACTTTCAAATACATAATTCTTAAAATATTGGATACCCGAGCTCTGAAATACAATTGTATAATCTTCTTTGTAAATGATTGTATATCCTGTATTTCATATTCTATAAAACTGTATACCTATTATAATTCTATAAAAGTTGTATAAATTCATACTGAACTCACTTACTCTGTCCCACCATAGTGATAACCCTCAATATATTTGTAAAACTATATAATATTTATTCTGAAAAACATGCATACTTTTATACTATCTTTATTGATAAAAATTATAATTTATCTGGCATAACATATTTCCCTTACCTAACTGGTTATGAGTCTTGCCCCCAACTTTATTCTCACGCTCACGGTGTACCATCCCCAAAATCCTGAAATAATACATATATACATATTTCCAATAAATCAACTATATTTCCTTGATCCTACATACTTGTAATTTTTTGAATTATAATTTACCTGGGCTCCTGAAAATATTCACTGGGTCCTCAACCCATGCCTGTAGGATCCTAAAAACACCCTAATCCTGAAATCATAACATCCTAATTTTATTCTACAAAACTCCAGTATATTCCCATATAACTTAAAATCTAAACTCAAATAAGCCAGATAAAATTGAAACTACCCAATCTACTTACCCTAATTTTGAGATGGTTCCCAAACTTCTCAAATCGAACTTCTACTCCAGTTAAGTTATAGAGAATCTCCTCAGGATCATTGTGGTAGCTCCCGATCTTCAAATCGGGGAGAGACTGAGCTGGATTTTTAAAGAGAAGTTGGAGAAACCAAAATTTAGGGAGAGAAGGGGAAAAGAAGGCCAAAATTTCATCAAAAATCATCATTTTGCATATTTATAGGTGGCTAGACACGTGGCCTCATTGACGAGTCATGTCACCTCGTCGACAAGTCCAAGGAGAGATATCGTCGATGAACTCCTAACCCTCGTCGACGAGTTTCAGGCCCTAAAATCAGCCCTCGCGGTTTATTTTCATCGACAAGACACAGGTGCTCGTCGACGTGCCCAGTAATGCTGTTCGTCGATGAGACCCTGCTGAATCGCCTTTTAAATTCATTTTCTCTCATTTCTTTTATTATTTAATTGCTATAAATTTTTCGAGTTACTACACGTATCTTCACCATAGGTGAATTCTCCAAATGTTGTTCAAGCATAGGTTTGTGCTGACAATATGGTAGGTACTTGGATCATCAATTTTGTATCACCGAAGATCCAAGGAAGCATTATCTATAGAGATACTGCTTTAGAAATGTGGACTGATCTTCGAGACACTTTCAATCAAGGAAATGGAACCAAGATCTTCAATATTCAGAAGCAAATTGCTGAGATTCATCAGGGAGAGCAATCACTCACAATTACTTTCACTCACTCCAAGATTGTGTGGATCAATTGCCATAAAAAGAATATAGTCCATTTCCTCAGTGTAATGTGGTCAGTGTGTGTGTTGGTCATCAAGGTTACAGAATCTTCAAGCCAAGTAGTCACCAGAAATTTCTCATGGGAGTGAAATGATGCTTTCTCTCAAGTAATAACTCAGATCTGGTTGATGGATCCTTTGCCTTCTAGCATAAATGGTTTTCCATGCCTTGTTCATTCCAGAGGAAATCAGAAATCTATGCATAATGTTGTTAGGGTTGAATCCCTGCCTTAGCACCAATATCAAGACTCAATTTAAAAGAGGCAAAGAAAGGCCTTATGGCACTCACTGTGGGAAAGTAGGTCACACTGTGACAAATGCTATAGTTCATGGTTTCCCACCAGGATTTCAAGTTCCAAGAACAATAAAATTTCAACTAATCATCAGTTTCATCTAATCTTGAACTCTTCAAAGGAATAATTCTACGGGAGTTTACTGATTTTGTGTCATCACAGTCTGTATCTCAAGCTCCAGTCTTTACTCATGACCAATACTAATGCTTCTGACATTGGTGGTTTTCTTCTACTCCACATTACCTAAAGAACAAAAATTTAATGTTTCAATTAATGTACTTGTCCATCAAATGTTGTTGCAGTATCATATTAACTACAAAAGCATTCTGTTTTTTCGGCTAAAGTTGTTAACAAGATGAGGCTGATAATCTTCATACAATGGGTTATTGAATACTGGTGCAGTGAATCATATATAGTGTGTTTCCATTAAAATGTTAACTTCTTATTTTTTTGAGTTTCATATATTATGGGTTAAATTCCTAATGGTGAGCCGCTATGTTACACACATTTGCACGTATTCAACGTTTCTCTTCCCACATAACCCTTCATAATGTTCTTTGTGTACCCTCTTTTACCTTTAATCTTTTGTCAGTCAGTGCCTTAACCAAATCTCAACCTATATGTTTGGTTTTTCTGTCACAATTTTGTTTTCTACAGGACCTTACATGTTGGAGCATGATTGGAATGGGCAAAATGCATGATGGTTTGTACTTGTTACAAGATTCAAGCCTTTCTCAAGCCACTGCATCCTTTTCCAATTTCTTTTTTAAGTAGAATTGCAAGGCTTTCTCTGCTATTTGCTCCTCTTCCCTCTCTTCAAAAGTGTTTTCACTTTGGAATTCAAGGCTTGGGAACCCTTCTGATGTAAAAGTTCATTCTTTAAGCAGTGTTTTACCTTTTCTTAAGAATTGTTGTAAGAAACTTTGTACTGTTTGTCCTTTGGAAAAATAGAAAAGAATTCATTTTCCCTTCAATAATAATAAATGTGTTCATCCTTTTGATTTTGTTCATATGGATGTTTGGGGTCCCTTTTCTGTTTTAACCATAAATACTTTCTTATTATTGTTAATGATGCTTCTAGAGCAACTTGGGTTTTCTTACTCAAAACTAAATCTAAAGTTAAACCACTTATTGTGTCTTTCTATAACATGATTCTCACTCAATTTGGAACCAAGATTAAATCCATTAGATCTGATAATGCCTTAAAATTTAGCTTTAATGATTTTTACAACTCTAAAGAAATTGTTCATGTAAGAACCCAAACCATGATAGGTGGGTTTAATTAATTAAATGAGGGGCAAAAAGGTAAATTAAGCGGGCCTCGTTGACGAATCCAGAGTTCGTCGATGAAGTCTTAAGGATACTCGGCGACGAGTTTCAAGGCTTGTCGACGAGGTCATGGTCTCGTCGACGAGAAGACTATTAGGCCTCGTCAACGAGGATGCAATTCGTCGACGAGAACGACTGAGTTAAGGGTACTATAAATAGATATTTTCATTACTTTTTAGCTAAGAAATCTCATTTTCTCTCTCTATCTCTTTAGAAACTCAACATGCTCTCCATATCTCTAGATTTCTTCATCGTAGGAAGCGAGATTCATAAATCCAAAGTTACCACAAGGATCGTGGAAGGATTCGCTACAAGTTCTATGGATCGGATTTTCGGTTCGAGTATTTTCGTGTTTTAGCATAAAATCGAGGTAAGGCTCGGTTTTCATTTTCGTTCCAGTAGTTTTGTATAGATTGGAGTCGTGAGTATATTCTGTATTGTACGTTGTAGGTTTTGGAACTCGGTTCATTGTTTAGGGGCCTTGGAGTTCGGGATTTACCATTTGGGGAAAAGGTAAGGGGATTCAGTTTATGTCAATTATTTCGAAATCGGACTCGGTGGAACTATGGTCCACGATCCTGTGTGCATTTTGGTTACTCATTTGGGGGGATCTAATGGGTAAAATTATGGGTTTTTCATGATTACAATTTTGGAAAAAAGGGTTATCAATGTGGGGGGTGGGAGGGTTTTGGCATTCCTGTTTTGTTGAAAAACCATGTGTATATGCGTGATGTATACTGTTTAAGGGAAGAGTCGTGTGCCTTTACTTGTTTAAAAACTGTATATAGTTGGAAAATCATAATTTTAGATTACCAAATGAGTGTGGTTTTGTTTGGTTATATGAGCATGCATGTGTTGTATTTTGGTGAAATAGGAACGGGGTTCCGAATTGTTCCAGGTTTGAAAATCCACCTTTTGCCGAAGAGTGTGCAATACCACTAGATTGGCTCGCTTTCGAGCCGAAGGGTGTACAAACACCATATCTACACCGGTTCAATGCTGATGCTATGCCAGGTTACCAAGGGCAACGGCTTTTGTCGAAAGGTGTGAAATATCACCAGACTGTCGGCGTCTGCCAAAGGGTGTGAAATATCACCAGATTGTTGTTTTTTACTAAAGGGTGGGAAATACCACCAGACAGTCCGACTTCGAGCCGAATGGTGTGACGACACCAGATTGTATTGTTTGTTTTTGTGAAAATGCTGGAACTGGTTTTGACTATTTTGACTGTTGAACTATGTATGTTAGTATGTCATAATAACACATATATGCCACACACCGATATAACTTGTATTCTTCCTTAGTAGGAGGTGTCTCACCCCTGCTGTACGTACATATTTTTCAGGTCCTTCGGGTAACCGGAGCTAGCTTCTTGGTGTAGGAGCGTAGTGGTCAATGTACTGCGGATAGCGCTTGGGTAAGTGTTAGGACTTTTGTTATCGGGTTGTCATTTTGGGGTATGGTTGGCAACCAGGTGTATTTTTTGTGCTATGGAGTTTGGACTCCTTTTGTATAGACTCTGGTATGGTACCGTATGTATATATAGAAAGACCTTTTTCTGCTGTGTATATTCTGTTTTATATGGATGTGTATAGGGTGCCCGGGAACTCCACGGGGTCGGACCCTCATTCATTGTATTGTATCGATGGTATTTTATATGATACAGGGACAAGTGTGGTTACTAATTCACCCCTGGGTCCCATTTTCGGGTTCAGGGCATGACATTTCATCAATTGAGTTGTGTTTACACCCCACATCAAAATTCAACTGTGGAGAGAAAGCATCAACATATACTTGCTACTGCTAGGGCATTATAGATTCAATCCAATGTTCCTTTTTCTTTTTGGGGTGACGATGTTCTCACTGCAGTCTACTTAATAAATAGACTTCCATCTCCTTCTTTAAATCATAAAACACCTTTTGAACTTCTATTTCACAAACCTCCTTCCTATTCACCTTAGGCCATTTTTGGGGGGGGTGTTTTGTGTTTATGCTACCAATCTCACTCCTGCTAAACACAATTCACTCCTAGAGCCAGAAAGTGTGTTTTTTCTAGGATATAGCTTCAAGGTCAAGGGTATTATAACTCTTTGATCTTGATTCTCATACAAATTTTTTCTGTCTAAATAGGTTGTGGTTTTCATGAGTCACTTTTTCCATTTGCTTCAGATAACTCTCCTAGTGTTGACAATCTTGTTCCACCTTACCTATTTTTTCTTTCCTGTCATTTCTTATTCTAAGGTCTCCCGACTGTCCCTTTCTCCATTCCTCTTCTTCTTTACCTATTCTCATGACACCATGTCCAATTCATCCAAGATTTTAATGAAATATTCCATTCCCTAAATTTCCTGATCACTGGTGTTTCTGATGCATTGATCAGCCTATTATCTTAGAAGGTCTACCCGGCCTACTACACTACCATCTTACCCTGGAGGCTTATCACTGTAATCAGTCCGTAGCTTGGCCATTCCAATATCCTCCATACTGTTTCAGGTACTACTATCCCTTTATCCTATATGTCTTATAAAACCTGTCCTCTTTCATATAAAGTCCTTTTGTTGGGAGTAGAGAGAAAGTCAGAGAGACAAAGCTAACAGAGGGAGGCAAAAGGAAGATCAGCAGGAAGAGAGATGGGAGAAAGACAACAAAATAATAGAGTAGAGGCCCTAAAAAAAAAAGAGAGAGGAAACAAAAAGATATAAGAAGGGATAGCGAAAAAAGAGAGCAAAGCATAGATAGAATAGGGGGATGGTAAAACAGGGATAGGGCGAAGAACAAAAGCAAACGAATAAAAGGTAGCACGCATCTCTCCATCATTGAAACCTATTTTTTATCACCAAGTCATTGGTAACCCCAGTGGCAGTACCATGGATGCTAAGAATTTCAACCTTTAGAGCTAATCATACTTGGATTGTTACTTCCTTGCCACCTGGTAGAAGCTTATTGGTGTAAGTGGTGTCTTAAGTGAAATACAAATCAGATGGTTCTGTTGAGATATATAAGGCCAGGTTTGATTGCCAAGGGTTCACCCAAAAAAGGGGCTGGATTACATTGACACTTTCTCACCAGTTGCTAAAATGGTATCTGTCAAAACTATACTTGCTGTGGCTGCTGTGAAAGGCTGGTTTCTTAGCCAACTTGATGTAAATAATGCATTTCTTCATGGAGACTTGAATGAAGAGGTTTACATGTCTTTTCCACCAGGCTTTCACAGCAAGGGGGAGCAGTCTCAAGTTGGTCACAATGTTCACAACAAGGGGGAGCAGCCTCAATTGATTTGTAAACTCAATAAATCGCTCTATGGTCTTAAATAGGCATCTAGAATGTGGTTTTCTAAGTTCTCAACTGTCTTAATTGATCTTGGTTTTGTTCAATCCAAGGCTGATTACTCTTTGTTCACTAGGCAGTAAGGAGATTCATTTATTGTGTTGATGGTCTATGTTGATGATGTTCTAATTTTGCAATCCCCCCCAAAGCAATGATCAAAAGGGAGTTGAGGAGTTTTAAAGTTTTTTTTCCAGACCTTAGGTTTTAAGTTGAAAGATTTAGGGGCTTGGAGGTATTTTTTGGTTTGGAGGTAGCAAGACCAGCCAAGGTATTTCTTGTGTCAAAGGAAATTATTCTCTAAAACTTTTGGAAGATGTTGGTCTACTAGGATGCAGACCAGCCAAAGTTCCTATGGATCCTACTTTCAAGCTTAGCAAACATGAAGGTGATGTGTTAAATGATCCAAGTCAATACAGAAGGTTGGTTGGGAGATTATTATACTTAACTATTACTAGGCCTAATTTTACATTTGCTATTCACAAGCTCAGTCAGTTCATGGCAAAACCTAGAAAGTCTCATTATGTAGTTACTCTTAAGGTACTTCATTATATTAAAAATAAACCAGGGAAAGGAGTATTCTTTTCTACAAAATCAGAACTCCATATCAAAGGTTTTAGTGATGCAAATTGGGCATCATGTTCAGACACAAGACAATCTGTTACAAGATACTGCATTTTCCTTGGAGATTCATTGATTTCTTGGAAATCAAAGAAACAAGCTACTGTATCAAGGTCTTCGGCTGAGGCAGAGTACAGGGCTATGGCTGTAGCAACTTGTGAGATCGTGTGGATTCTTTATTTGCTAAGGGATTTGCAGATTAGGCATGATAGAGAAGCAATGTTATTTTGTGACAGCCAATCAACTTTGCACATAGGGTCCAATCCAGTTTTCCATGAAAGCACCAAGCATATAGAGATTGATTGCCACATTGTGACAGACAAGGTGTTGGCTAAGGTGATTAAATTGAATCATATAAGAACACATTGTCAATTGACAGATTTGTTGACTAAGGCATTGGGTTATAAACAATTCTCAGAATTACTATCCAAGATGGGACTGTTTAACATTTATTCTTCATCAATCCATCTTAAAGGGGAGTACAAAAAGCCAGAGGACAACATGCCATCCAGTGCAGCAGCTCACTCGTGCATTAGAGCTGCCCAGACAAGTCAGCTAAGCTTCAAGTAGAAATTTAGGGTAGTAGAAAATCTGTTATATAGATACAACATATATATATATATATATATATATAGTTAGTTAGTTAGTTAGTTAGTTAGTTAGTTTAATTAGTTCTTACCAGATTCATGTATGAGTTTGTTATGGTTGTTAAGCTGAGAGTGTATATATACAATTGTATAGTTACTGAATTAATTAAGAAACTCATTTATCATATATCATATCACAAGATTGATTTTCTTATACTACTTAATTAATGAATCACCAATTTTTTATGGTAAAAATGGCGAAAAATTATAATTGTAAAAGCAACAATTAAGTTACTTTTTTTTTAGAAAAATTGTAATTATGCAAATAAATTTTCTCTTCTTCTTATTTTAATAACACACCTCTCGAGTGACATACTAAATGTGACATCAATTTTTATCAAATTAATTATATTACAATCAACTTTAACTAAGTAGTTTTGGTTGCCCAATCGGGCTAACTCAAGTGGTAAGGATGACTTGTGACTTTGGTGACCCCAATGTCACGAATTTGATTTCTTCTAGAGATATTACGCTAGTGAATTACTAGGGTTGCGTCAATTGACGGACGACTATCACCCTCAGATTAAAAAAAAAAAAACTAATTAATTTTGGTTGATCGAAACAACCTAAGTTTAAAAAAGAAAGAAATAAATAAAATCCAAGACCATGTTATTTGAGAAGGTAAATTAGAATCAAAAAATAGAGGCTACTAGCCAATCAACTAAATACACATGCCTAAATTTAAACTTTTTCAAGAGAAGTTATTAAGATATCCAACATCGTCAACTTCTAAGTTTTAGACTATCAATCAAAGTTTGAAATTAGAAGTAATTGTTCAAAACAGTTAAGTGCTGATTACCAACTACCTCCATCAAAACAAAAGTTGTAATTAATTGTCTAAAATGTGATAGAACTAAATAATTTAACATAATAAATTCACATTATTGAACCAAGAGGTTCCAGCCCCGGACAACATGGAATCGAGTTGTTGATTTGGACTAATATAAAATGAAAAAAATGTATAATTACTTAAATTTTAATAAAATTTAATGGAATTTCACAATTTTTTTTTATTTTAATTACATGTTCTAAATGCAGCTTTCGGCGTATCAATTTTTTTGATAAATTTTACGGGAAGTTAATATTTTAAGAAAATATGCATTTTTTTTAATACTCTCTCTCTCTCTCTCTCTCTCTCTCTCTCTCTCTCTCTCTCTCTCTATGTGTATAGGGTTACTAGGAATTCTGCGCAAGGATGACACGCACAAATCGAGAAATGGTCCAAAGGTTATTAGGAATTGTGAGAAAGAATTATGTTCTCCAGTCCTCCCATCACACCTCTTCGATCAATAAAATAACTCCAAACGGTGAATCCTATGGTCCACATATAGTATAGTAGAACTCACTATTTTGGTGCGATTTCATGTGTTAGAAGGACCTAACAGGAAGACGGACTTAATTTTTTTCTAGGAATTGTACATATCTAATTTAGTTTATACTGCATTTGAGAGTATGAATTTCAGACCTTAAATTTAATATATAAATTTGGACAAAACTCAATACATTTGTATTACATTTCTTCTAAATCTACAAAAATCCAAATCTAAACCTCTCCCAAGCATAAAGTCAATATATTTTAAGCAAGAATGATACTATAAAAAGAACAAAAGAGAATGTCAATGTACTAATGATAGAAAGATCAATATTTTGATTTGATCTTTTTCTCACACACACTCTATTTGTAACGTCCTAGAAAATTATATGTATGGAAGTGTTAAAAAAAATTAATAAAATTAAAATTAAAATTAATTAATTATTATTAATTAAAAAATAATATAATATAACATAATATAATAATATATTATAATTAATATATATATATATATATATATAAAGATTATATAAAAGTTTTGGTTCCTAAACATTCAATAACCAATTTGAAACCAAATTGATTTCAAAGTCCAAAAGACCCCCCCCCCCCAATTTATGCCAACTCTCTCCTCTCTCCTCACGACCTCACTCTCTCTCTCTAAAATTATTCCCCATCCGTAAGCCAAATCAAGAAACGAACACCACCACGAGGTCCCGATTTCGATTTTGAGTAAGTTAATCGGAGGAGATTTTTGGTTTGGGGATCCTAAACACCACTCCAAGACTAAGGTGAGAAGTATAAATTATGTCTGTTATTTTAAAATTTTTACCGATTAAATTGTAGTATTTAATTATTAAATTGTAGTATTTGATTATATTAGATTTTTTGGAAATATTCCTGAGATTAAGTTAAATTGTAAGGATTTGATTAAATTAGATTTCTGAGAATATTTTGGAATTAGATTAAACTACGGGGTTTTAATCATATTGGTGTTTTAAATATGTCAAGAATTAAATTTAAATATGGAAAGTAGATCATACCCGCGTTTTCTTTCAAAATTAATCGGTTAATGGGAGCGTGTGAGTTTAAGAATATTAAGATAATTGTAATTCTAGGGTTGAGCTGATTAAACTGGGAAAATATGATTTCAGGGTTTTGAGCTCCGAACGCCGTAAGCATTGGTTTAGAGATTTTAGCAGGCACCCTCTCAATAATTAGGTAAGGGAAATAAATTATAACATATATTTTTGAGAAATTAACAAGTTGACTTAAAATATGTAAAATTGAGAATATTGTACATGGTTTTTGGAAAACATATGTTATGGATATTTTCCCTATGATTATTATATTATGATTGTCAGTCTAAAATTGTGTGGCATGAGGAATATGAAATAACAGTTTTATAAAAGAAATGTGATTGATACTGAAATATATGATTTGCACTGAGAAATGATGTATGAGAAATACAAATATGATTTTATACAGATATGATAATATGAGATATACTCATATGTTTTATATAGCTATGAAGATATGAGAAACTCATATATGTTTTATATAGATAAGATGATATGAGATTTATACACAGATATGTTTTTATACAGAAATGATGATACATGATATACACAAATGTGTTTATATAAAAATGATTATATGTGATATACACAGAGATGTTTTATACAGAATTGATAAGATGAGATATATATATATGATGAGATATATAGATGTATTGAAAAATGAATGCAGAAATGTGGAAATGAGAACCCTGATGGACCAGAGATATACAGAGAGCATGGTACCGTTGCTAGCATATGTGTTAGTACAACCACACGTCTTGGATAGAGTGTAGCGTGACAGTTAATTGGGCATGTGAAGAGTAGAGTTACCCCCCTGGGGTTTAGACCAAGATTGGGTAGGCCAATCACACTACAGACACGTTTAGTTTTGATCTAACCTGGTAGGCCAGCCACGATTAGGTCCCGCCTACGCGCCATATAACCCGATCATGTGGGATGAATACATGATGATGTGATATGAATATCCTCAGGATGGTTCCTCACTACAGACACGATAATTGTATGTTACAATATGATGAATGGTCATAAGTTACAGACACGTTGTGCTATATGCTGGTGGATACTCATAGGCTAGAATATGAAATGAGAAATGAAATGAAAAATGAACAACCATGAGTTACAGACGCATTGTGCTATATACTGGTGGATACTTATGAGTTAGAATATGATTATGAGAAATGAAATCTTATGAAAGTGTGTTTATATATGTGATTATGAGTACAAATCTGTATGTTTTTCTCAGTTGATATAATTATTTAAATGAATGTGTTATGATAAAACAAAACTCATGTTGCCATACATTGTCAATAATTTATTCCGCCTTACTGAGAGGGGTCTCACTCGTATAAATTTAACATTTCAGGGAATACTAGGAATTAAGTTTAGAAAACTCCAGGGCAGGTCTGGTTGGCTCTGTGTAAGGGTAAGTATTGGTGAAATCCATCATGTGAGTAGTGGTATTTTGGGGACTCCTGGTATTGTATTAAAGTCAAGACTTGGAGAGAGAGTTAATGATGTGTTTTGGTGAAGCTAGCACTCTGGTACTGTGTTTGGGATTGTATAGATATTTGTTTCCACTACTTGGTATTTTTATAAGTGTTGGACAAATTACCCGGTACCCCACTTTGGGTTGGGTCATGTTGATGTATGGTATCTGAGATATTTGATAGATGATTGATTATTATAGTTCATTATTGAAAACAAAATTTCGGCCTAGGTGCGCTCTAGAGGGGGGGGATGAATAGACATTCTTCGCACTTTTCACGGATATGAAAATTTTCTACAATCACAAAATTATCTTGGCAAGATGCAAGAGTATTATATCACAGTTTATATTCAAGGCAAATAATAACAAGCAAGCAAACTGAAAGAGTAAGGATAAAAAAAGCTTAACATGGCGATATTAACGTGGTTCGGCACCAAGCCTACATCCACACCTTGAGACCAACTCAAGGATTCTCCAAATCCACTAAGCAACCCTCCTTCACTGGCAGAGAAGCCTTTATAATCCAGCTGCTCACCAAGAGTCACCTTACAAAGGCTCACAAAGAACCCTTAACACTATGAATTTAAAACAATGAGATACAATAACAAAATGCCCCTTCTTGAGCAGATAGTACAAACCAACACTTCACACTACCCTCTCTCTTTGCAAATGATGTGTAAACAAGAGTAAGGAGCAAGAGAGCTTGAGAGCACAAATGAAACCCTAGAACGAATGCTCAATGAATGTTCTCAACAACCAAAGTGCTTAATTTCTTTGAAATAAATGCACAAGACTCATTTTAAAGGCCAAAGGGACGAACAATTCGTTTTAGAGCCGTTGGGCATTAATGGACATAAGATAATTTGAAAACTAGCCATTAATACACATTAAATGCTGTTTGCAGCCCGACATTCGTCGACGAGTCTTATGCATGCCTTCGTCGACGGGACCTTGTGTTCATCAACGAACCGTCTGTTCTGAATTCAAGTGGGTCTCAATTTTTTTTCATTGACAAGTCCCTTGTATACGTTGACGAATCACCACTATGTCTTCATCGCCGAATCCCCTGTATTCATCGATGAACCTACTCTGAAATTTTAGGTGGTCTCGGTATCTTTTTATCAACGAGTCCCCTGTGTACGTCGACGAAATCTCTTCTTGCGTTTGTCGACGAATCCCCTATATTCGTCGACAAACCCTTTACTTATATAAGTTTTAATACATTCAAAAATTGGTTTTCATTCAGGTAAATGTTCCATGTTGTCCAGGAATAATTTTTTTACCAATTTAAAGATGTCTTGGTTTGATAAAACACGTTTGAAAGCCATTTTGACATCTTATGCAGTTTAAGTGACTCAACATGCATGTGTGAACTCGAAATCATGTTCTAACCTATTATGAACTATATGCATGTATGAATTGCTCGTCTCTTGCAAGATACTCTTGAAACATACCATATGCACAGGAGTTACAATATTAATACGCACAACCCAACACATATATGTAGAAATCATAAATGCTTTGCTTGGGTGGTTGAGTTCCGGATGTGCCGTTTGTCGAACTTTGCTGATGGTCATTTGCCAGTTCGATGCATATTTGACCCCTTATGCTTGTCTTAGAGTTTTCCTGTATATCTTAACTGAGCTTGAGAAAAGGTTAGTCTGAAACTCAAAACCCTAAAATTCACATTTTTCCCTAATTAATTAACTCATCTCCCAGAATAACTCTCATTTAACACTTCCTAGTCCCTATATACTCTAAATAAATACTTAAACCCTAAAATACCTTACTTACCCTGATTTAGGAGTGATGCCCAAGGACTCCAAATCAACAATCCGCTCCGACTAAGTTGTAGCGAATCTCCGCACGAACCCTATGGTGACTTCCGATCATCAAAACGAGTTTAGACGGAGTGGAGAGAGAGAGAGAGTTTAGACGGAGTGGAGAGAGAGAGAGAGAGAGAGAGAAAGAGAGAGAGAGAACCATAGGGTAGAGAGAGAGAACGAGAGGAGATAAAACTACAGTGAAAAATGACAAATTTCCTATTTATAGGCCAGCGTTCGTCGACGAACCAATGAAGACACTTCGTCGACGAAGAAGCTAGTTAATCAACGAACCTAAAATTCTCTTAATTTCTCTAACCCTCTGTATCTTCTCATCGATGAGATACGTGTACTTTGTCGACGAAACTTAGAAGGACATTCGTCAACGAAGACTTTGGATTCATCGATAAACCCTTGCTGATGCCCCTTTTTAAAATTTCTTTTCCTTTCTCTTTCCTTTATTATCAATATTTTTCATGAATGAATTTTTTGGGTTTTTACAGTATCTCACTCCTATAAATTTAACATTTCAGGGAATACCAAAAATCAAGTCTAGAAAGCTCCAGTGTAGGTCTGGTTGGTTGTGTGTAAGGGTAAGTATTGGTGAGATCTATCATGTGAGTAGTGGTATTTTGCGGACTCCTAGTATTGTATTAAAGTCTAGATTTGAAGAGAGAGTTACTGATGTGTTTTGGTGATCCTAGCACTCTAGTATTGTGTTTGGGATTGTATAAATATTTGTTTCCATTGTTTGGTATTTTTTTAAGTGTTGGATAGATTATCTGGTACCCCACTTCGAATCGGGTCATGTTGATATATGGTATCAGAGATATTTGATAGATGATTGATTATTATTATTCATTATTGAAAATAAAAATGGTAGAAAAATCAGGGCGTGACACTATCTACATGCAACAATCTCCTACTATTTTTTTTTATGAGAATTTTAAAGATATTTTGAGGGTACTTTAATCTTTTTATTGTTTAAGTTTTGCTTTGAAGAAATTTCAATGTCTTTTGACAAAAAAAAAAAAAAAAATCTTCTTTATCTTTTTGAAGAATTGTGGAAAAGATCCTTATATTTCGATTGAAAAATGTCAACTTGTTGAACATTGTTCTCCTAAATTTAAAAAGGTTTTCGAAATTTACCTATTTCGAAGCTTTATTTATTTATTTCTTTATTTTCAACTTTAAAAATTTGTGAAGACGATAAAGAATTGCGAGTACGTGCTACAAGCATTACTTTTAAGAAATAATAATAAATTAACGTGATACACATTGGTAATAAACTTTAAAGGCCTTATTCTAATTTAGCATTTTTTTTTTTAACTAAGCCTCTCATTTTTTCGGCTTATGCTAAAAGATAGTTTATATTATATTTAGGAGAATGAATAAAAAATGAGGTTTTACGCTTTTGATATTCTTAAATCACTTTTTTAATTTTAATGGTAAAAAATGACCCAAAATCATATATTGTAAAAGTAAAAAAATGAAATTACGTAATTATGCCAATATATATATATATATATACTTGCCTTTTTTTATTCATATTTATAGTCACACTCATTGTGATCGGATGACTACTAAATGTGACATCAACTTATATAATATTAATTATACTACAATCAACTCTACCTAAGTAATTATGGTTGAGAAAAACAATCTAAGTTTATAAATTTTTTTGATAAAATTATTTTTTACACATTTTTAAAAAATGCTTTATGTGGAACTTTCTCTCAATGTATTTTTTTTTTTTTTTTTCCACTCAATGGTAGACATCAATACTAAAAAAAATTAATTTTTGTCCTTTTGAATCTGAAAAAGGAAAAACATTATTTCGGCAAGTATTCTTAAAGGGAAACATTCCTTAAATAAAAAAATATGATATATTTTTTTAGTAAATTCTTGATTAAAAATGACTTTTTCTGATATTTCACTTAGAATAAAGTGATTGTATAAATCTAGCTCGAGACCTAATAAGGTATAAGGAATGAAAGTTATAAATTCAAATATTTGTAAAAAAAAAAAAAAAAAAGAGAACAAGAACAAGACCATGCTCTTTGAGAAAGTAAATTAGACTCAAAATATTAATGAAAGACTTTTGAATTGCTCAGCCAATCAACTAGAGACACATACTCAAATTTAAATTTTCCAAGAAGAAACTATTACAATACGATACCCAACCACGTGAAATTTTAGATTTTTGATATAGTACATAAATCCAAATTTAAAATTAAAAGTAGTTAATTTTTTATATTTAGTAGAAATGGTTTCCGACTATTTAAATACCACCTCGATCAAAATAAGAAGTTATCATCAATTTTCTAAAATGTGATGGGACTAAATAAATTTAACATAATAAATTTTCGCTTTAGTGTTTAACATTGCGGAAAAATATCAACCATATGGGATCAAGTGTCCGTTCTTCTTCTTCTTCTTCTTCTTCTTTCAATTAAGTTTAGGCAAATTCAACACGAGCCACATTCTTTTCACTCCTCTTAAGATTATTTGAATATGAAACATATAACATGAAAGTCTCAATCTTTAAC
Organism: Malania oleifera; assembly: GCF_029873635.1. Taxonomy (NCBI): domain Eukaryota; kingdom Viridiplantae; phylum Streptophyta; class Magnoliopsida; order Santalales; family Ximeniaceae; genus Malania; species Malania oleifera. Next base: position 59,970,477 of record NC_080427.1, on the reverse strand, counting down.
CATGTATATTGTCAACTGGAGTTTTTCTATTTATTCTGATTTGGTTCCCTTAAGTTGGTCCAAGAGGTTTAGTGCGCACATGACAACAAGCAATTGAATTGTTGATTTGGAATTATATAAAATGAGACAAAATTGAAATTATTTAAAATTAGATAAAGCTTAATATAATTTCACAATATTATGCACTTGTGGACTCAATTACATGTTCTTTTTAGTAAATCCAGAATTTTGGGACTTTTCAACAAATATTCTTCCTTATTTTATTAAAATATTTTCTAAGAAAAAATATTAATGGCCAAACTGAATCCTATGTTTGGAGAGACCTTTGATTTGGAGTTGTATTAGATTTGGATAATTTATAATATAAAATTATATTAAAATTTGTCCAAATCCATTCAAATGGAAATTCAGGATCTAAAATTCATGTTCTCAAACGTGGTAGAAGTGAATACTTATTCAGAATTACTATCCATTTCGATCTGTCGAGCTTACAAGGTTATTAAAGTATGCATAGGTTATAGTGTTGTGTGTTTAGGTAAGAATAATAAATACTTATTCAGGCTTAGTACATGCTTCTATGCAGCTTATGAGGTTGTTAAAAATTGTGCATAGAGTATAGTGTCCTGTGGTTAAGTGAGAATAATAGCTTAAAGGAACCAAAAAATATATATTATAAACTTTGTATGCATCTTTTAGTACTCTTTCACTCTCCACCAAGTTTACAAGGTTGCTAATTACTAGGAATTGCGTAAATAACATAGCGTACGTAGTGTATTTTAAAATATAATAGAAGGAAAAAGAACTTCTACACATAAAAGCGATATCTCTCTCTCTCTCTCTCTCTCTCTCTCTCTCTCTCTCTCTCTCTCTCTCTCTCTCACACACACACACACACACACAATAGGTACATGCATCTACCTCTCCTTTTATTTTATTTTTTACATATTTTCTGTGCATTTTAAAGATATTTTATACATTGAGGGTATTTTGATCTTTGTAACGTTTTTTTTTTTTACCTGAAGAAATTGCTGGTATTGAGATTTTCATGTATTTGACTAAAACTTTATCTTTTTGAAGAATTGTTGAAAAGCCATCTACTTCAATTTGAAAGATTGCCCACTTTCTAGCACTAACTAATTTTGTAATGGCCTATTGTTATCCTAAATTTCTAAGTTATTTTGTAATTAGTTCTATGCAAGATTGATACAATGAATGGACTATGGAACCACGGGGATATCAAAATTAACATTCTTTAAACTGCTAAACAAGTTAAAATTTTAAATTAGCTATAAAAATTAATTAAGACCCTTTAAATCAATGTTCTGAAATGGCTTATATTAGCTTAGTAATATGCAATATGCCATATTGTGATTTTTGGCAAAGTGAAACCTAGTGGTAAGAGCTACAAGTATTGATTGCCGAATGTAATGCCTTGCAATTAGCTCTAACTCATGCCAAGAATAAAGGGTTACCTAGCTAGAATTCATAGTGAAGGTGACTTAAAGCTTGTAATTGAAAGTCGATCTTAAAGGGACTTGCAAGCCTCATTCAGTGGAGATTTTGATCCTCATTAATGGACATCAAGCATTTAAATGGCACCATTAATTTCATGAACTTTTTTAAATTTCTCATGTTTGATGAGAAATCATGTTAATGATAACAATCTTACAAATTAAAACACTATTACTCCTTGATGGTTAAACCCCTCCAATGTGATGTTTGAGACATTTAAGACACTTGAATAATTCACTGACATAATGGGTCATCCTTCTACCACATTATCTAAAAGGCATTCTTCAGATGAATAGGTGTGGTATCATTTCCGTTCGTCATTAGTTCACCTCTAAAGTTTTGTTTGGTGCATTTTGTTTTGAGTTTGATTGTATTTATGTTTTTTATCTTCTTTGTTAATTATGTTTTAATTTTGCTGTCCTAATTTGGTTGGTTGCTGGTGTTGTTTTATCTTGTAACTACAGTATTCCTCCGCCAAAAGTGAGGGTATATTAATAAATAAATGGAGGTGTTGTCCTCTTTTTAGAAAAAAAAAAATTATTATTATTATCTACTTAAATATGTAAGTTTAATTTCAATTGGAAGACTATGTGTAGTCCCAAGATTCAAACCCCACGTCTCATTTATAAAGTTTTGAGTTTGTCAACTCCTCGATGTATTATTATTTAATGCTAGTATTTCGTACATTTTTTACAGAAAAAAAAGGCCTATGTAAAACTAGTTTTGTTAGGGTTTTGGGATTAGTTTAAAAAAAAAAAAAAATACCATCTCCTAATGTGATGAGAAGCAATTTTCTCAAAAATCCAAAATTTACTTGTTTTGAATATGTATTTGAAAGCTTGAATTTTTTTAGATATTAGATTTACTTTTTTTTAGATTTGAACAAAATATAGTATAGGTTGTATCATGTTCGAAACCAAATTTATGTAAATTCAAATCCAAATCTCAAAATTTATATCCTAAACACAACCTATTAGTTTTTAGTTAAGAAAGTTTATGTCAAATGAATTAGGGTACAACTATTTTATGGCAAATCAATCAGGGTAAAACTTTTTTGTGCCAATCAAAACAATCAAAACCGGATCAATTGGACAGCAATTCATGGCCCATTAATTATTCAACAGATTGAAAACAAAAAGAGAATACATAAAGAATTGAAGCTAGGGTGAAGTACTTATGGTAGAATAAGCAGCTTATATTGCAGCATGCAGCATTAAATGTGCTAGGTTTTAAGTCAAACTACGTTTTGTTCATTGGATTTGTACTAACTTTAATGTCTTCCTCTAAGTGGAACACCTTGTCCATCCTTGTTTTCCATCTTGGGGGAAAGAAGAAGAAGAAAAAAAAGGATGTTCAAGAAGGAAATATTTACTTTAGGTGTTGCGCGATATATGTACAATTTTATTTCCTAAAATATAGTCATTACTCTTTGACATAGGTAAATTGTTGGAGCATTTTCACAGCAACTCATATAGGAACTTCTATTTTTAGAGGAATTAATAGCTTGGATGACTCGCTTAATGAATTTTATGTATTAGTCATTGAACATATGCAATGCATGTATAATACGTTTTATTTTATATTTATATAATGAATTAGTTTAAATAAATAAATTGTTTGCTCAAGTGTCTTGGTCCTTCAATCTAAGATGAAATCGTAGGGAGTTTCTTTTTCCATTTTTTTTGTTTTTTTTTTTGTTTTATTTTTCTAGGGATAATTGATTTTCTATTAGTGTTCTTCTTTGTTTGGTCATAGTGGTAAGGTGTTCAAGGGTTCTGAGTGAGGTTGTGCTAAGTACATTTCGTATGTTGATGGCCAAAAGGTTAGTAAGTCGTTTGGAGTAGGTCCAACTTTCAAATGAGGAAGACGATCTTTGCTTGGAGCTGGAAGAAGCTAATATAACTAAGGGGCGAGAACAATGTTGGCAAAGCTTAATGGCTTGGTTACAGACAAAGAATAAGATTGATGCGCAAGCCATTTCATAGGCGAGCATAGAAAAACATGATACCTAGAACAAGCTTGACTTGTGACAGTTTATTTTGTTATTGATGTTTATTCTTGAGACATGAGAACAAGAATAGTAAGAAGCTTTTTGAAGAAAAGAACACGAGTTGTCTCAAGTCCTACTTGCATGGACCGAGGACTAGGGCAATTACTCCACATTTGAAGTCTCATTTGTGATGGCTACTAATTGAAAAATACAAAAGATAAGTAAAAGTCTATTAAAAGAAAAAAAAAAATAGAGGTCCTTGAAAATGGTGGGAAGAAGTCACATAGGATAATAGAGACATGAAGAGAGTGAAGAAGAAAAGAAAAGATCAGGAATTAATAGTACAAATAAATTAGCAATTGATTTATCAAAAGGGAGTCATGCATGTTGCATTCGCAACAACATAGTCGCAAGTTTGGGATTTGATAATGGAGTAAATAATGACATTTCATGCATAAAAGTGCATCTTAGTAAAGCTGTAAAGAAGAATAGCGCATGTCTCATTGAAATTTTGGAGAGAGAACAAGAATATATACAAGGAAACCATAAAATGAAGTGGTGTTATATGAAGTGGTGTACTCATAAACGTCTTTTAAGGAGTTGTTGTAAGACCAATAAGGCCTAATTGTACCCACGATAGTAGGTGAAATAACAAAATGCATAAAGGTAATGGGAGTATACATTTAAATACTTCATGGAACATAAAGAGGATGACTAACTAGTGCAAAATGAAGGAGTAGGCAGACATGTCATCATAATCCAATTAAAGATTACTAGCTCCAATATCTTAATGTCATTGCACTAACAATGAACCATTCTGACAAATAAGCAATGCTAGCATCTCATCCTTTGTTTAGGACCTACAAGCAATCATCAAGGAGGTTGAGTACGTGAGCCATGTCAAGTATATTGTCACAAGCATACTAGTACTTTTCAACTGCACTTACCTTGTCAAAAGCTCTCAACATAATTGAGATACTTTATGTGCAATTGCAAAGGTATGTATTCAAAATACAAAACAAACTCAACCTTATCACATGTTTGAGCTTTTGGCTATAGTACTACTATAAGTGATCAAGAATAGAAAGAGAAAATGAGAAAGTGTGAGAAAAATTAAGGGAACGCGATAAATAATTAGAGAGAGGGTGAGACATGCACATGTAACAAATATAAGACAAGACTTGCTTATAAGATTCTTTGTCGATGAGACTTTTATCACCTTTGCTTTGTTTGTGCAAAACCCACCGACCTATGCCACTTTTTTGTAGCAATAAATTGTATCAACAAATGATAATTCCAAATCAACATTGGCGCAAACAAGAGATGTAAGGTATTTTACATCTATCTTCACACGTGTGAAAATCTTTTATATTACATTTGGTTTGCAAAATATTTATTCTTAAGAATATAATGGAACACAATGATTAGAATGTAATAAAAATTGTGTATAGGCATAATAATTTGAAAGCAGTCACTGATGCAAAATTTGAATTATTCCATCACATATGAAATAGGATGAGAATATACATTCCCATGGAAAAATAAGGGGAAGTTATTTCTTGTCTATTCCGTCTTATGGACTCAAAAACATTTAGCATTGTTGTCCGCTCGATGGGAATAACACAATTTTTTTGTCTAAATTATTAACTTTTTTAGGGCAAAAGACACTGACTTCCTTTGAGGTTTGACAAAAAGATTAAACCTCCTTAAGTCTTCAAAAAGTTTAGAGACCTCCATTGAAGTTTCAAGAATTCTAAGAACATCCCCTGAGATTTGTCAAAAAAACACAACTCTCTCATTATATTTTGTAAAAAAGCAAGTCTTTAAGGGAAAGTTTGTATCTTTTTGACAAATCTCAAGAAAAGTCTATGACATTTTTGAAACCTCGGGGAAAGTTCTTATCTTTTTCCCAAACCCCTTTTCTATTATAAATACTTTCTCAATGTTTGATACGTTGGAATAGAATTAAGTAGGAACTCATAGAGTTAAATGAAGAATCAAATAATAAAAATATAAAACTATGAAAACAAATTTTATTCCATTATATTTCACTCTTGCATGATGGACATTCCAACAAAACAAATGTAACCTAAAATCAACATCTTTTCTTTAAAGTTTTGTACACTTTCTTCTTCTTCTTCTTCTTCTTCTTCTTCTTCTTCTTCTTCTTCTTCCTCTTCCTCCATCTACGTCTCTCCCCCTCTCCTTCTCATATTATGTTTGTTTTTTTCTTCATCAAACCCACCTTAAAGAACAATCAAATACACACACACACACACAATACTCCCTTTCACAGCTTGAAAAATTCCTATTGAAAAAATATAATATAGGACAGACGAGCCATGGCACATGGTGTTTGTTGCGTGTGATGTCATTAGCTAGTACTGATGCTCATGAGATGCAACATGCAAGCCACGTTCACAGCTGCAATCTTCATACGCTGAGGCCAAGCACCAACCATTAATGCATACTCCTGGCCACCTTCACTTGCATTTAGTTACTTTTCAATTGGAAGCTTGGAATTAATATTGACGATTTTTGTGGGATTTTTTAATGGGATATAAAGAGAAACTTTAAAAAAGAGTTTTGAGCATGATTTAAAGCAATTGTGCCAACGTTTAGAAACTTGAGCCTGAAAATTAGAATGTGTTTATGTAAATAAGTTGTGTTCTATGAACCGAACCCTAATAGTTTGGATTGGTTTATGTTCTTGATCTCTTCAATTTGAAAGAAGTGGAAAAAGCATGATCAAATTGAAATGTGAATAACCAAAAAGTAACCCAACTTAATTCATTTGTTTTTTAAACTAGCTTTTCATTTTCATGTTGTGTACTTCAAAATGAAATCAAATTTGTTATTTAATTTCTTCGCATTCTTCATTTATTTTTTTATTCCATTTTACTCGCTCCATTTAATTATTACACTTGGAAATGCTTATTTTATTTATTTCTTCCTTTATTGGCATTACATGCATCAGAATATAGTTCAATTGTTTTGGACATGAAAAAAAGTACAGACCGATGCACAACTTCTACAAATGCACGGTTTGAAAAAGTGACAGACTATGTGAGTTTGATACACACTTGTTTTTTAAAAAATGAGAAAAATAAAAATAAAAAATGTGAAAACAAATAAATAAAAACAAAAACAAAAATCAAATTATTTCCATTGAAGGAAGGGTATGCTACTTACAATAACAATAGCCATGAGGATTTTTTTCTTCCTTCTTCTTCTTTCTCTTTTTTTTTTTTTTGGATAAGTATGACAATCAGAAGCAGCTTTCAACCTAGGACACCCTACAAGTGTGACCATTCATCAAAGGTTCAGAAAGGGAGATTCAAACAAAAAAATGTAGATAATACGGGTTGTTTTCTTGTACCCAAAAAATAAATAAAGAAATAAATAAGAGTCAGTTTCTCATAAAACAAAACAAAATGGGGTTGAGCATTGATGGGGGGTGTGTCCTAGCAACCAAGCACATCCCAAGGATATGCCCCATATCGTTTGAAGCAAAGGGTAGTTCTCACCTCATGCCATGCGGGCAGGCTGCTTGGTTGCGGCAGGGTCACATGACACACAACCGTCCTACAACTGCTAAGCCCCTCCATGTGCTCAGCTACACTGTCCACGCCTGTGCACTTCATTTTTTAGTATAATATCTACAAGCCGCAGTTCCCTTCAATAATTAATTAAGCTGATGCTGACAGCTACTTCCCCCATCCATATCACCTGTACACAATCATATTTTACACAGAATTGGGACTGTTATCCTTCAATATACACGTACTTCCACCGTGCAGATACATGAAATCATAAAACCAGATCATCCCCTTTCCTATGGGGGTATGGGTGTTCTGTGCCGTCATAGTCCCATATCGAATGCGAGACAAATTTTAAGCTTATAAGCTTGGTTCACAGGACAAAACCTTGAAGCGAATAGATCAAAGTGAGCAATAACTCACCAGAGTTGAGTCTGATATCATCACATTTGGTAGCAAAATCACCCTAGTAGTACTATTATGTGCAAGAATCCTACATAAAGGTGTAGGTCACTCTGATGAGAATGTAAAAAATTGGACAGGAGAGCATGTAACAATCTCGCATCAGATGTGGATAAGGAATATCTTGGACTCATAAAGTTGGTTCATACTCCAATTATGTGAAATAACTGACAAATTTGTGAGTTTAGTGAACCAAAACAGATAATACCTCTCTAGAATTGAGTTTGAGACCAATACACATGTCGAGGTGGCTCATTGTCTTGTATACCAAGCCAAAAACCAACTTGATCCAACCATCACAATCAATAATATATTTAAGCTTGTCACCTAATTCTTCCTCTTTTTTTTTATTTGCTGACCAAGTTTTGGTACTGCTGAGATTTGGGTTAAAATCTTTATAGTAAAGGTCCCACATTCTTCCCAAAGAAAAGGAGGATGCACTCCACTTCCATTGTTTCCTTCACAGATCTGCACTGCCTTTAATTATTCTAATGCAAGTCAAAAAACAAAAATGAAATAAACAGAAGGCAGAACTAGAGACCATCCAAGTCCCAAAATACAATGTCAAGGCTCGAGTTTTGTGCTTCTTAATAATCAACAGAAAACAAGAATAAAGCTAACAGTTCTTGCATATCCAAATATAGAGATCTGTAACTAATCTAAACCATATACACCATCCACATCAATTTGAAAACTAGCTACAAACATCAAAGTCTGGAACCAACTGATGAGCATGTCTATTTACACACACGGGGCCATGATGGTGCCCACTGATACATGGCACATATTACACATGTCATGTATTGCCAACATACATGATAAATATGCTACACAAATATGTGATGGACCAGGATAATTATCAAAGTACTACAACAGTATTAATATGACTGTACCTTAACCCTACGACAACTCTCTGTGCTGGCCCCATAACCCATTCTGCAAGATGATGAGAGCTTAAAAAGGACACTAAAAATTGGAGACACCAAAGGTTCCAGTTGTTAGATGAAGAATGGGATTTGCTGCATTGACAAGAGATAAACAAGAATGTGAAGTTGTCTAGAAATGTTCATTGAGGTTCCATATTTTGCCAACTTGAGATGAACGTTGGACCATGGCAATCTGAAGTTAGAGCATCAGATAACCAAGGTTCGCCATCTGCTTTGAATAACGTGCAATTATGATGAAGAAGTAATCAGCTGTTGAATCCAAAAAAAAAAACACACCCACACACATCCCAATACAATCATAACATGTGGGATTGAAGCTTAATTCAGTTGAGCTTGTTTCAAGCTCAAATTCAAAAATTATATGATTGATTGAATTCAAATCAAAATTTCTAAGTCCTGTCGAATTTGCATATCCCGCATTGACTCAACTCAGATCTCAAATAGTCATATATGAGGAAAGCAGGAAATCTTTCACAACAGAATCATTTGGGACAACCACTACAAGTATCAAAATTATACATTTAGTTTTGACTTAAGATGATTACAAAGGAAAAGTAGGCACGGAATACAGTAAGAAAGCAAAGTAAGGCATTTACCCTACTACTAAGGAATACAAATATTTACAAAAAAAAAAAAAAGTAAACAAAAAAAAAGTAAATTATCTCAAAAAAGGAAAAAAAAAACACATAAAAGAAAAACAAAGGACAACTCTCAGAAATTGCAGTCACTTAAAAATCCATCATCATCATCAGCACTCCATGCTCTGTCACAATCTTCTTTATGAACTTCTTCAAAAATTATACAATAACTAATTTTCTTGATGGCTTACTTCCCCAATGGCCATCATTAAGCAGAGACTTGACTGGGAGAGAACCAAAGCAATTAAGAAAAACAATTTTTTTTTTTTACAGAAACATTCAAAAACATAGCTGCAGAGTTTCATTAGAAACTTATTTTTATGAATTAAGGCAGTAGGTTAGTTAAAAAAAAAAGAAAAAAATAAATTAAAAAAAAATCTAAGCAGATATTCCAGCCTCAAAATGTCATCATGCGGGTCTTTAGCTCCTAATAAATTACTCAGAGCCATTCACAGGAAACAAACAAGTAGACATCATTAGTCATCTCGATCCATACAGAAATAGTGGAATTCATTAAGGAGGTGATTGAAATATATGACTTTCAAATTAAAATAAGATCTAAACATTTTCGCACTAAGTTGCAAAACATGCTTAAGAGATGTATAAGGGAACAAAAACAGAGAACTCAAATTGATATTTTCCCTCTAGCTGGACAATCCTACGTCATATTCATATTATACATCCAACTAACTACACTTACCCAATGTTTGGTATGCTGGAATAAATAGATAGGAAGTGAAATGGAAATGGGCCATATGGCTAATATATAAATTATAAAGATCAAATCTATTTCATCCCATTCCCTTCTTGTGTGTCAAACAAATTAGTAAAAGAACCCCAGCAGTCCAACAAAGTACATGCAGAAGCAGGGTGCAAGATAAGTTGACAGGAGCATTTGTCATGAAATCTAATAAAGTTTTGTATTTTTGAAAGAAAGGTTGCATACATTATGCCCTCCCAACAACGCTAACATGGCATAGTGTCACGGGCTAAGCTTGTTCAGGGCATTATGCTTGCCTATGACCGCTTATCTCGTGTGTTTGGGATGGGTTTCCATCATGTAAATACTAGTGTAGGGTTATTTTCTAGTATTTCTTTCATTGTAAGCCAAATAAGGCAGTATGACTCCTCGGTCACTTTGATGTTTCCTAGTGCTAGAGTGAGAATGGCCTAGAAAGCTCTTTAGGGGAGGGTGAGTGTTCATCAATCATTGTAAAACTCACTAGCAATTGTCAACGTGCTTAGCCTACTTGCCTCCCTCGCTAAGTACAACATGTCAACGGAGGATTTATTAATGAATTACGTTTGCTTCAATATTTACTGCTTGGTTGCCACGGCTTTCATGAATTGATTATTATTTCCGCTGCTATCTGATTGAATGTTAATGAAAGTATTCCGTGGATGAATGTTGGTAAACAAAAGGCTGGCTAGTTAAGCAAGAGTGCTTTAGTTAGCGCCGCACGGCCCTTCACAACGGTGTGAAAAAGGCGGACCGTGACATTTGGTATCAGAGCCAAGTCGGTGACACTTGGTGAGAGCCCAAGGTTGAGTTGCTACATGAATTCGATTGCCTTCGTTGTTGGGTTTGGAAAGCTTTGGTAAGTGACCATGGCACCAAACAATGCTGAGAGGATCAGCGTGCTGGAAGCACAGGTTGAAGAGTCAACCAACACTATGGCCGCGGAGGTGGCCCAGATGAGAGAACTTGTTGATGAAGTGAGGGGATCACAAAAACATCAAGCAGGTTTGATAGGCGACATGTCAGAGGACTTTCGCCACACTGTGGAAACTTTGCAAGCCCGGATGGCAGATCTGGATGCAAAGGTAAATGTGATGGTTCTTGCTATGGGGAACTCCAACACTCCGGGAGTTAGCAAAACCAAGGTGCCAGAACCCAGGACGTATGGGGGTGCCCGAGATGCCAAGGAGTTAGAGAACTTCTTGTTTGATGTGGAGCAGTACTTTCGCGTTGTGAGGATGGCCTCAGAACAGGCAAAGGTGGATACTGCAACCATGTACTTGGTTGGTGATGCCAAACTGTGGTGGCGTACCAAGTACAGAGAAATTGAAAATGGAAGCTGTGTGATTGATAGTTGGGCAGACTTGAGGAGAGAGCTCAAGGCCCAATTTTTTCCTGAAAATGTTGAGTATAATGCAAGGAGAAAACTGAGAGATCTCAAGCATACGGGTTCAATCAGTGACTATGTGAAACAATTTTCTGCTTTAATGTTGGATATTCGGGATATGTCGGAGAAGGACAAGTTGTTCTATTTTCTAGAGGGGATGAAACCGTGGGCAAGAACTGAACTTCATAGACAAAGGGTTCAAGACTTGTCGACTGCACAAGCGGCTGCAGAACGCTTGACAGACTACGCTGGTGATGAGACCACTTCGTCCAAACGGTTTGGCGGAGAGGGAAACGGTGGAAAGTCTTTCAAGAATGGCAAACCCAAGAGTGGGGGAGCCGACCCTAATTCATCAACCTCACAGGAAGCTTCGTCGTCTCGAGGGTTCAACACACCCAATGGAAAGGGGAAGAGTAAAATTGAGTGTTTCTTGTGTCGAGGTCCTCATAGAGTTTTTGAGTGCCCTCACAAAGCATCACTTAATGCCTTACAGGCTTCCATTGTAGAACAGGCAGTGGAAGACGATGGGGAAGAGGATGAAGCCCCGAGGGTGGGTTCAGTGCGGTTAGTGAACGCATTGGAAAAGCAAGCCAAAACACCGAAAGTTACACGAGCAAAAGGGTTAATGTTGTGGACTTGAGGATAAATGGGAAGAGTACTCGCGCTATGGTGGATACGGGAGCTACTCATAATTTTGTTTCGCAGTTGGAAGCAGGAAGACTCAACTTATCCTTAGAGAAGGATACAGGACGCGTGAAAGCAGTTAACTCTGTAGCCCAGCCTACTCTGGGAGTAGCCAAGCAAGTGGCTATAAAGCTTGGACAGTGGGAAGGTCATGCGAATTTCACAGCGGTGCCATTGGATGACTATCCAGTCATTCTAGGAATGGAATTCCTAATGGGGACGAGGGCAGTGCTGATGCCTTTGGCTGGTTCCTTGTGTCTGATGGGAGATCACTCGTGCATGGTGCAAGTCGTTGCAATGAAAGGAGACGAAGGGAAGTCCCTTTCAGCCATTCAACTCAATGAAGGATTGGGTAAGGGTGAGCAGACACGTCTAGCCACGGTGGTGGTAGACAAAGAAGTAGGCCAAGAGCTAGAGCCTACAACCATCCAAGCGGTGTTGGATGAGGATAAGGAGGTGTTGCCGAATAAGCTGCCTCAAAATGTGCTTTCACGACGGACTGTGGAGCAAGAGATCAAGTTGTTATCAGGAGTGAAACCACCTACTAAAAGGCCATGTTGGATTGCGCCTAGAGAGATAGTAGAGTTGGGGAAACAGCTTGATGAAGTGGAAGCGGGATGCGTTCGCCCTTCCAAAACACCGTTGGGAGCATCGGTGTCGTTTCAGAGGAAACATGAAGAGCATCTACGGAAGGTGTTCGACAGGCTGAAGGGAAACAGTCTGAATTTGAAGAAGGAGAATTTCTCTTTCGCTCGGTGGAGCAACAAATTCCTTGGTCAAGTCGTTGAACAAGGTCGTATCCGGAGGGGTATGGAGAAGGTAAGGAGGATTCAAGAACGGAAGATCCCCACGACAGTGAAGGAGTTGCGTTCCTTTCTTGGCCTTACTGGTTACTGCAGGAAGTTCGTTAAGGGGTATTCGCGGAGAATGACTCCAATGACAGGACTACTGGGAAGGTATTATTGGCCGCACACGCGGGATGATGTGGTTAATTATACCAAAACTTGTTTCACTTGCCAACAAGACAAGGGGGAGCGGAAGAAGTATGGTACTTTCATGGCCGCACCAAAGTACTGTTCGGTAGAGGGGACGACACAATTGTTCCTTGTGACTATTGTGAAACTTTGGGGTTTTCCCCAAGTTATTATTTGTGACCAAGATTTAATGTTCACTGACAACTTCTTAACAGAGTTTTTCAGGATATTCAGGTCACACCTTGACATCTCTTCGAGTTATCATCGACAGACAGACGAACAGATGAAGAGATTCAGAGAGCTACTAGATGAGTACTTGCGCCATTGTGTCAATGACAACCGGAAGAATGGCGTGCAACTACTTGATGTGGCTCCATTCTGTGGCAACGCCCAAAGGCGCTCAACAACCAAAAAGAGCCCTTTTGAGCTTGTTATAGACCAGCTGCCGCTGTTACCTCACACAGTGGGCGAGCCGTACAGACGAAAGAGTCCTAAGGCATACATCTTCACCAGTGAAGGGAGACAGAATGCAGACTTTGCCCAAGCCTATCTGGATAAAGCTTCTAAGCAGATGAAGAAGTGGGCAGATCAGCAGAGAAAACCGCAATTTCATGTCAATTGCCTCAAGCCATTCAACGCCAACACCAACGACCTGAGCAGAAGTCAGTCAAACAGCGTAGAGTTGAAGACAGTGCAACCTGACAGACATGATGTTGAAGAGATCCTTGCAGGCAGAAAGTTCATATCCTCAAGGAAGAAGCGGCAGAAGTTCCTAGTGAAGTGGAAGCGCCTTGATGACAAAGAAATCAGCTGGATTTCTACGGAAGATTTGAAGCCATTCGTGGACAAAGTTGAAGTGTACCTATCGCCAAAAGTCTACGAGGCCGTCGACCGCATAAGTGGGGGAGAATGTCACGGGCTAAGCTTGTTCAGGGCATTATGCTTGCCTATGACCGCTTATCTCGTGTGTTTGGGATGGGTTTCCATCATGTAAATACTAGTGTAGGGTTATTTTCTAGTATTTCTTTCATTGTAAGCCAAATAAGGCAGTATGACTCCTCGGTCACTTTGATGTTTCCTAGTGCTAGAGTGAGAATGGCCTAGAAAGCTCTTTAGGGGAGGGTGAGTGTTCATCAATCATTGTAAAACTCACTAGCAATTGTCAACGTGCTTAGCCTACTTGCCTCCCTCGCTAAGTACAACATGTCAACGGAGGATTTATTAATGAATTACGTTTGCTTCAATATTTACTGCTTGGTTGCCACGGCTTTCATGAATTGATTATTATTTCCGCTGCTATCTGATTGAATGTTAATGAAAGTGTTCCGTGGATGAATGTTGGTAAACAAAAGGCTGGCTAGTTAAGCAAGAGTGCTTTAGTTAGCGCCGCACGGCCCTTCACAACGGTGTGAAAAAGGCGGACCGTGACACATAGGTGAGCCCTGTTCTACAGCATTTTCCATGCAGATTTTTTTGTTATCCCCACCCCAGAACTATTGCTTTTTAATAATCTTCCAGAAAATTCAAAAATCCCTATGATCATTCTCTGAGTTGCAAAATATTTTACAGAACAAGCAACATCTAACTTTACCCCATGTTTAGAAACTTGAAGTTCATATTTTGGATTTAGATATATATGGATGTGGACGAATCTCAGTAAAATTCAGTGTTCATCCAAGTTTACTGAGCTTCATCCAAATCAGCACAAGTCAACCCATGAAATGTACGCTCCGAAACACAACCTTAGAAGTCTCATAATAATTTATTATCTATTCTATTTATAAGAAGATGATGAAAAGATATTTGTCATCAGATATAGTTGAAACAAAATTCCCCTCTTCATAACCCCCCAACCCTGAGACCCCTGCCTCCAACGCTGACAAACTTAACTGAACACTTCACAGGATTTTTTTTTTCTTCAAATCAAACAGTGCAACATTTTGCTCGACTTCTGGTAGTACCTCCTTCCTTTAAACTATGCTTGAGGATAAATAAATAAGCAGTGAACATTTGTCTAATTAGTCCGATGTTGCTATAATTGCATATGCCTTGAATTATTGTAGTTTGTTTCAATAGAAGAATTATTCTGTCTTTCTGCTACTCTTTTCAGTTATAGTCGTTCTGGGTCTTTTATTTCTGTTTTGTGGTTCTGAGTCGCTGCATTTTTATCCAAAGATCCACATATTATATCTTGTTCATTTTCTGCGATACCTATCAATTCTATAAAGGGGTATCACAATATACTGGAAACAGAAATTTTTATTCTGTTCGAACGTTGATGTTTCAAAATGATTGCTGAATTCATTTGCATGTCCAATGTTTGATGTTAATATACCCCCGGATCATTTACTTTGAGCTTTGAACTCAAGAGGCCTTAAAATTTAAAGAAAACAAGCATTTCAATCTGATATTGTATTTTATCTAAAATTTGACAGACAATATCTTCCAAAATGGGCAGAAAACAGACTTGAAATGACAACTTGTTCTACATTAAGAATCTGCTCGGCTCATACTAGGATCATTTATTAGGTATCAGTACATTTACATGATGAACTTATTAGGATGAACAAATCAAAATCAAAGATTTACATGATTGTTCATCAACCCATCCACATTGCCCCAAAATGTTTTGCAGCACATATTCTATATGTGCATGGTTTGACATTGGCCTTTTCCCCCAAGTCATTATTAGCACAAAATAAAATCAGTGGTTATGAGCTAAATAGCTTTATAGTCACAACTCTGGGAGAAACAGAAGCCTACAAGAATACAAGCCAAAAGTGACCAAATTTTGAAGGAAAAAAAACAGAAACAAAAAAACAGTAATCGAGTTCAACAACGGCAGCAAGGAAAAAAGTCACACTACCTAGAATAATCAATATGAATTGTCCCATAATTTAGCTCAGGTTTGGCAGCATCTGTGGAATATTAGAGGACCACCAAATCCTTCTTTACTACCTTAATCCAAGTTTTCTGAAGTCTACCTCCTAAAGCATCTATCTATCAAATTAAAGTTTCTCATTGTGCAGTATTTTGTAAACCATATATGTTGTAAGTAAAAACATTGATAATGCAATACTGCCATATGCTTTGCTGTAAAAGTGTAAATCAATGGAAGGAAGCGCATGGTTGCTAGTTTGCTACGAGTTAGATAAGACTGTGTGCACTTGAAAAAAACTCACAACCATTACACCTGTTTCCCGTTATATAACCTCCTCTAATCCCACTTCTCACTATACTTGTTATAATTACACTAAACTACCTGCTATTACTATTTAAAATCATGGTTGACACATGGTAACCAATTCTTTTTGCCTCGAGTGAACTTAGGAAGACACTATTGCAAAAGCATCACGACACTATGAAAGCAAGCCACCCAGGATGAGATCATACCTTGGCACAGTTCAAGCAAAGGTATTACTAGCCACGGCTGCGAGATGAAGTGGCTGAGTATACCTGGACATGTCTCATGATCTCACGTGCCAACAACTGTCAAGGAGAAGAAGACTGCATGTAGGGCTGCTGGAAGCTTGGAGTCTCTTCAAGTACCAACAAAACTGTGGAAGAGTGTCTCACTTAGCTTTATCACCAACCTACCCAGAGTTGGGTGATTATAGCATATTTTCGAAGTACGGGTACTTTCATACTAGCAACAAAGTGCTAATTGGTAGAGGAGACAACACACTTGTCTTTTAAACATTTTGTGAAGTATTAAGGTGTTCTCCAAGACAGTATTAGTGACAAGACACAAGATTCACACAAAACTTCTAGATAAAAATTTTTAGAATCCCCAGTTCAGAACTTTTTATCTATTTAAGACATATGAATAGATGGAGTGATTCAAAGGGCTACTAGAGTAGTACTTGCACCACTTCAGCACCTCCAACCACAAGAATTGAGTGCAGCTACTTGACATGGCTCAGTTTTGTTTCAATGCCCAAAAGATATCAACAACCAAAAAGTCTTTTTGAGCTTGTTAAAGCCCAGCAACCACTATTACTTCACATAATGAACAACCAGCACAAAGGAAAGAGTCCAAATCTTCACCATAGTAGTCAGAGGTGCGAGGCGAGCCGAGGCGCAAAGGGTCTTTGAAGCCGAGGCGCGAGGCGAAGGCACGCGCCTCACGAAGGTGAGGCACACAATTATTAAAACGGTGTAAAATATATATTTGGGGTAATTTATATATGAACATATGAATATCTAGTGATATTAGAATTTAAAATGCCAAAACATTCGACAACAAAATTGGAAATTTAATAAAATTGCCAAGACGAAGCCCAAAAGCATCAACAATTCAACATAGTTCAACCTCAAAAGAAAAGAGTACAATAAAAGATTTCAAAATATAAAATCTAAAAATCCTCCTTAATCATCACTCATCACTCATCATCAACTAAGTCGGCGAAGATATCATCATCTTCCTCTTCATCATCAAAACTGTTTTCTCCAACATCTTTTTCCTCTTCTATCTCCTCTGCACTATCCACTTGGATTTCATCCTCATCTACAAGTTCCAACATTGTGGTCCGACCCCTAGCACTGGTTGCACTACTAGATGAAGCCCTTCCTCTTACTCTTCCTCTAGACGATGATGGCATATTTGTACTTATTCTTGATCTAGTGTGATGCGGGGGGTTATTTAGTCCAGCAACTCTAGCAACAGAATCCCAAGTCAAATTATCATCTTCAAACACAAGTTCATCATCCTCATCAGAATCACCATCCATCCTACCAATCAACCACTCGTTACTATCATCAATGTCCTTTAGGAGGATGGGATCAATGGTGTCACGTTTGTCGTATCGACACCTCAGAGTTCGATTATATTTCACAAATACCAAATCATTCAAGCGTTGCTGGGATAGCCTATTTCTCCTTTTGCTATGAAGCTGCAAAAAGTTTAAAGTAATATGGTTAATAATGATTCTAAAAAGCAATAGATTGGTAGTTCTTGTTCTGTAATAATTAATCCATGATATACTAATGACTTACATGTTGGAATATGCTCCAATTTCTTTCGCAGCCGGTAGCACCACACGTGAGGCTAAGAATTTTCACAGCAAACTTTTGCAAGTTTGGAGTTGTTGATCCATATGCCATCCACCATTGCGCTGTTATGAAATAAATTTTAAATGAATACCTACTAGGTAAATAGCAAAAATAATTTTCAAAAAGAAAAAGGTAGTACAAATGCCACTTTACCTGGTGCTTTTGTCTTCCTTTGTCTCACTGCCAAACTAATTCCAAAGACGCCACTAGCGGCATTGTATTTTTCCAACTCATTTGAAACTTTATCTTGCATTTCAATAGTTGGCAGTAACCTTGCAATACATTTGTACAAACCCGTCATAATTTCTTCATTTTGCAAAATGTTGGGGTCTGAATAGAAAAATTCTGGATTCAAATAGCGTGCAGCTGCATGCAACGGTTGATGGAGTTGGCATCCCCACCTCGTATCAATAATTTCAAATGCCTCCTTGAATTTATCCTCTCTTTCACCAAAAGCCTTAGCTATGGCTTCCTTAGCCCTATCCATTGCTTCATAAATGTATCCCATTGCAGGCTTCTTTTCCCCATCAACCAAACGGAGTACACGAACAAGTGGACCTGTTAACTTAAGAGCATAGACGATGGTACTCCAAAAAGTAGGCATCAAAACAATAGTAGCTGCTCTTTTGCCAGCCGCCTCCTTTGCCCATTTAGTAGTATTCCAATATTCAGAAGTAAACATCTTCCTCAAGTTGTTCTTTTGAAGATGGATTGAACGGAGGGTGATGAAGGCAGTTGCAAATCTTGTAACTGCAGGTCTTAGTAACTCCTTTCCTCTAGTGAACTGTCTCATCAAGTTGATAACGCCAACACGGTTATAGATATAGCCATTCAAAAAAACTGCCCTTTTCAAAGTTGCATGAATTGAAGGCATCTTCCCAATATCCTCCAAAATTAAATCAATGCAATGAGCAGCACACGGTGTCCAATATAAATGTGGCCTCTTTGCTTCCAACAATCTCCCTATTCAAAAATCAAGGAATGAAGCCATTAAAATATTAAAATAAACAATATATAGACTATAGAAAGTAGTTCTAAAAATAAGTTCTTACCTGCTGCAACATAGTTTGACGCATTGTCAGTTACCACTTGAATCACATTTGATTCTCCAATTTCCTCTACCATCTCATCAAGTAATCTATACATTCTATCTGCATTCTTGACAATATTAGAAGCATCAATAGACTTGATGAATACTGATCCCCTTGGAGAGTTCACTAAAAAGTTTATTATGTCCTTATTAGCAACCGAATCTCTCCAACCATTAGACATAATTGAGCAGTCATATTTTGTCCATTCCTCCTTATGGACCTTCAACAACTCTTTCATTCGACTAACTTCCTCATTTAGGTAAGGAACTCTCACTTCATGATAGCTAAGTGGCTTTATTCCAGGACCATATTGTCCAATTGATTCAAGTGCCACTGCAAAGCTGCTCAGACGTACAGCATTAAATGGTATTCCAGCATCATACATCCACTTAGCAAAATCTCCCATTGCCTTTTTTCTTAGTTCTTTGCACGCCTCTCCGACAATGTGTTATTTTGCCCGAAATATTCCTCCCCTTGTGACTTTACCACAAAAATTGTAAGTCAAATTATTTCTATTTTTCTGATCCTCCAAATGAGCATACTTCCATGCGGGATCTTTCTTTGCCGAGGCCTCACATCCAGAACTAGAATCCATTTAAGATTTTAGACTTGGTATCCTGTATCCTAACTGAAAAAACAATGCATCATATATTTCAGGCAAATTAGGCAATATCTCATTTTGTATTAGTAGCTAATAGCCTAATCCATACAATAACCCATTTAAAATTTAAGACTTACATAATGCATTTCCAAACAAATTAAAAAACAGTAGCTAAATTTCAATAAAAAGAATAAATATTATGTATTAGTTATAATTTATAAACTTACATTAATTAAACAAAATATTATAAATTAAAAAACAGTAGCTAAATTTCTGTAAAAAGAATAAATATTATGTATTAGTTATAATTTATAAACTTACATTAATTAAACTAAAAATTATAAATTAAAAAACAGCAGTCAGCAGCACGCAGCAAGCAGGCAGCAGGAAGAAGAAGAGAAGCAGCAGGCAGCTGGATGCAAGCAGCAGCAGCAGCAGCAGAAGAAGAAGAAGAAGAGAAGCAGCAGGCAGCAGGATGCAAGCAGAAGAAGAAGAAGAAGAAGAAGACTTACAAAGGTTCGAAGCTTAAAGAAGATCTCGCAGGCTCGCAGCTGGTTCGAAATGTTGAAGGCGACGTGACGAACTCACGTCGTGCTCGAAGGCAGTCAGACGATCTCACGACTGCTTCGAAGGCAAGCAGAAGAACTCATGAGGTCTCCGGCTGGTTCGAAACAAAGTCGTGCAGGTTGTGCTTCTTCAAAATGTCGAAGATGAACTCACGATCCTAGTTCGAAGCTCGAAGACGAAGTCGCGAAGGTTTCCGGCTGGTTCAAAGGCTCGCAAACGAACTCATGAAGGGCTTCGAAGGGTCGAAAGGGGCTAGGGCTCTGTTCGTTTGAGTTGAATGAGGGATACAGGTCTGGCTTGGGCTATTTCTCTCCTTTAAATGGCTTAAAAATTCACAAGGCGTGCCTCATTGCGCCTCGTCTCGCCTAGGGCCGCCTCTTGCAGGTCACCTCGCCCCACCTAGTATGAGGCGGAAGCCTCTTCGCCTCACTGCGCCTTGCGCCTGAGGCGCGCTTTTAACTACTATGATCTTCACGAAAGAATGGAAACAAAATGAGGAGAGTGCACAAGCCTACCTAGAGAAAGCTTTGAAGCAAAAGAAGAAGTGTGCATATCAGATGGGATTGTAACACTTCAACATGGGTGACTTAGTGCTTGTTACACTCTATCTAGAACTAATCAAGTCACTACAAAGCCGAGATAGAAGAATTTCACAAATATGAAGCACCTCATTTGGCCAAAGTTGGGAAAGCCTCTTACAAGGTTGATCCTTCAGCTTGGATGAAAGGGCATCATGTGTTTCACGTTATTTGCCTCAAATATTCATCGTTTACATTGAAGGTCCAACCTGCATTCTCTAGAGCACTACTGAAGACATCACAAACCAACGAGCGAGAAGTTGAAGATATCCTCGTAGACAAAGAGTTCACATCATTACAAAAGAAATTGCATGAGTTATTAGTGAAGTAGAAGGGCATCGAAAATGAAGAAATCAGTTAGATGTTAGCGGAAGATATGGAGCTGTTCGTAGATAAAGTTGAAGAGTA
Source organism: Malania oleifera (assembly GCF_029873635.1). NCBI lineage: Eukaryota > Viridiplantae > Streptophyta > Magnoliopsida > Santalales > Ximeniaceae > Malania > Malania oleifera. Next base: position 59,949,308 of record NC_080427.1, on the reverse strand, counting down.
CTTAGCATCTATGAGTATGTCGATTGCATAAGTGGGGGAGAATGTCACAATCCAAGCTTATTTAGGGCATTATGCTTGCCCTCGACCACTTGTCTTGTGTGGATAGGATCCATAACCATCAAGTGAATACTAGTGTAGGTTTTATACTTCAAGTAGGATAATGCCTAGTGAAAATAGTGAATATGATTCCTCGGTCACTTTGATGTTTCATAGCGATAGAGCAAGAATAGCATAGAAGGATGGGAGGTGAGCTTCATCAATCATTGAAAAGCTCACTAGCTACTGTAAATATGTTTAGCTTACTTGCCCCCCTTCCTAACACATGTAGCTTACGAAGATGTGAATAATGAATTTCATTGCCTTACAAATTATCTTGCGTGTCTCATTTGCTTCTAATTGTATACTACTTCTGCTTACTTTGTATTCAATGGTTGCAAATTTTCTCATCTACTAACTAGTTATGCTAGTGTGTTATAACTAGTGCTACATGACCTTTCACGAGGTGTGAAATCTTTGGCCCACACCTCGTCTTACACCCCTCAACAGACTAAACCAATTTAGGTTCACCACTCACTGTAACAAAAAAGAAAATATGGAAATGCAACACCTTGTCCCATAATGTCACGTCTCCTTAAATCCTTCTGTAACAAAAAATCTTAGCTAAGAAATCCTCACTAAAGGTTGTCATAAGCTTTTCCAAAGTCAAATTTAAAAATAATCCCCTTCTCCTTTCTCCTCTAGACGTCCTCCACCACCTTATTAGCAACCAAAATAGCATCTGCAATCTGCCAATGCCCCACAAATGCACATTGAGCCTTAGAAATAGCATTATCAAGCACAAAACTCAACCAATTAGCTAGCACTTTAACAATAACTTATACATACTAGAAACTTAGTTATACGTCTAAAATCAGCAATATTAATAGATATACTCTTCTTAGGCACCACAACTATTTGAAGGCTCACCAGCATATATTTCCATACTCAACAAATCAGATCTTTTCAGTCCAGCAGCAGGATTAAAACTTCCAAAGCAATCTCCATACCTGAATCACTCTCATCCCTTGCTTACTTGCATAATGATGCTTATGTGTGTCCCCTTCAAGTTCTCCCAATATAGGCTTAAATTTTGGGTTTGGCTGGCCTGAAACCACCTGCCCAAAACCCTGAATCTAACTCTGTTGCCTCCTCTAATACTGAGTTTTGTCTTTGTTCATTTTCTTTAGGCTCTCCAAGCCCAATCACCTCACTGGGCTTCGGCTTTTTGGCTTTATGAGATCCTTTATCCTTCACATTGGACTCGGTACCCTCTGCCAATTGATCCAGTTTCCCATTTTCCTTTGAATGTTGAAAATTCAGATCATACCTACCCCCATCTGCCTGTCAGAGCACTTTATGCCCCTATACTCCTTGTACCTTACTGGACTTTTAGAATCTTGGAATGATTCTGGCCAAGTTTTCTACTGTATGTTGGATCTTCTGATTTCTTCTTACCTCCTTTTCAGTACCATTTTTCTGGATTTTTTCAGAGTTTTGACAAAAGATGTCTTATGCTGCTTTTTGTAAATTCTTCTCTTTCTAATGAAATCTATTATTTTTCTATAAAAAACAAAAACAAAAACAAAACGAAAAAAAAAAATCAATTTTCTCTGACCTGAGCATTCTACAGCACTCCATCAATCTATGGCCATGTTTTAAAAGGCCGAATCAACACTCACCTTGAGAGTCGCCTTAAGAAGAAGCATGCCTGAGACGCCTTGCGGCTCAATCTGAAATACCAAATCCCAAAAAAGCGAACAAATTACACACTGTGGCAAATGTATTTGTACAAAAGGCATGCCTTTTCGCACCTTTTTAGTTGAGACTTACAATTTTTATGGTGCTTGAATATCAAGTTGGATTTGAATAGAAAATTTTTACTAAATGTAAATATGAAGGAATGTTGTAATATGAGTTGATTTCTAAAACACTTGAACCTCTCCAAAATAATAGAGAGTTGCACCTAGATCTTGAAAAAAAAAATTGAACTTTGTAATGTTATAGCTATCTCTCGGCATGATTTGCTTATTGAATTCAACTTAGTACCTTTTAAGTTGTTGACAAGATGGTTAAGAGGGCCATTGATAGGTGTCTTGTCCAGGGCATTGCCATTGGTAGGGATGGACTTATCATGTCTCATCTAATACGATTCTTTTCTTTCCAGCAGCTCTTTTTGCAATATTCTCATTATTTTGCAGGTTTTTGGGTTAATTTCAGGCCATAAGACTAATTTAGGTGTTAGGTTACCACTTTACCTAGAAGCTTCAGAGGTTATGTTGTGGGCCAACAATGTATATCAAAATACAATACTCCCTCACACGCGCAGCCCAATTGCATGAGAAGAGATAAACAAACAATAAATAACCACTTCACAGTAAACACAGCCACCAAGACAAAAACCACAACCCCCTGGCAATCGTAGCTCGGATGTCATGTTAGATTACCACTTTACCTCAAAGCTTAAGGTGTTAGGTTGTGGCACTTTAACATTAGGGAAGTGCACTTTAACTGTAATTAATTTGACTCATTGGCTGCGTGCATAGGGTGTGGGATTTTGCAGTGGCTTTTGCCTTATTTTAGTTATATAAGAGTTCCTTTAGGTGGGAATCTTCTGTCTGTGAGGTTTTGGGATTTGGTGATCACTAGGTGTCTAAACGTCTAGATGAGTAGAAGGGCAAATTTCTTATCTTTGGCGGCCCACATTAGTTTAAATTCAGGCACATATTTCTTCAATTCCTTAGCATTTGTTTCCTTGTTTAAGATTCCAGCGAGGGTGGCTCATAAGATTTAGAGGAATATGCGAGATTTTCTTTAGCCAAGGGTGCGTGAAAAGAGGGACCATCTTGTAAGTTGGGAACTAGTTTCTAGGTCTAGGGAGAAGGGTAATTTAGGTCTTGGTAATTTGGTGACTAAAAATGATGCTTTGATGGGTAAATGGTTATGGCTATTCCCTTTGGGAATTGATTCTCTTTGGCATAGGGCTGTTAAAAGTAAATTTAGACTGCAAGAGAATGGGCGGGATGCTAATTTTATAGATAGAGCATCACATGTAATTCTATTGAATTTCATCTCACAAGTAACTTCTTTTTCTTCCCTTGTATCAAGTATAAGAGATGGGTGTAGTATTTGATTTGGGAAGGATATTAGTATTGAAAAGTTTTGCCTTTCTGTTGCTTTTCCTTCTCAGGGATTTTTGCCTTTCTGTTTCTTTTACTCCCATTTTTCATCTTTAGTTTTCTCCTAATGCTCATATTTCTTCTTTTCTTGTCAGATCTCTTAAAATTTTCAGTTTCATTGTAATCTTATTGATAGGGAGGTGGAGGAGCTTTCTTCCTCCTAAGGTTGCTTGATTATATTTGTTTTTCTCATTATGGGGATGGTAAGATCTGGGGTTTGGAAAATTCAGGTGTTTTCTCTTGTAAATCTTTCTACTCTCATATAAACAGACCCTTTCATTATTTTCTTCTTCCCAATATAGTGTGAAGATTTGAAGGTCTTTCAGAGGTAAACGTTTTCGTGTGGATTGCAATTCTCAATTAAGTTCACCAATAATAGGTTGCGAGTTTGAATACAATACATGACTTTGACATTATCCCTAGATATGTGTGTTCTATGCCACAGTAGTAATGAGGATCATGCTCCTTTTTTTATGTTTTTTTTTTTTTTACTTCTATTTTCATTTATTTTTTTATTTTCTGTACTCTCTATTGGCCTAACAAGGCTTAATCTCCTTTTAATAATGACAAAACAAGGTATATGATTGTGCTTTCAAGTGAATTTACAGGTACTATATCTTACAAGCACAATGGACCTTATTTAAGCTTGAAAGCCATGAAGAAAACAAGTAAAATGAAGAATGGATAGAGCTCAAATGAAGATCAAGGTTCAAGACATGAAAACTTAGTTAATCTTTCATGTGTAATGTAATATAAGTCTCATATAAGTACTTCTCAAACTTAGGTTTGTTTATGAAGCTCTTAGGTTAATTACTTGGACGTAGATACCTTTTAAAATACTTGGAAAATATTTTTATAAGCTTAAAAGTTATTTCAAAAAGGTTAAAATTATTTTTGGAATGAAAAGCCCCAAAACAGGATTCTCCAAATTCCCTTATTTTTTATATAGCTGCATTGATGTGCGATTTTCTCTATCAATGACTTCTCGTCTTCAAAAATGTTCAACACGAAAGTTGTGAGATTTTTTCTTAACTTTCTTTTGATACCAAGATCACCTTATTTGGAGTTTTCTAATGAAAGTTATGCCCAAAATACTGAAGGGTGTTTGAAGCTGAAATTTCCCAGTAGTTCAAGTGACTGAACTCCGATTTCAATCAACTGAATAGGATCAAGCAACTGAATAGGATCAGGCAACTGAACCATCGTGGTCAGGCGACTAACCTACTACTGACTTTCTTATGCGCTATTTTTAAAGAGTTTAGGCAACTGACCTCCCAGGTCCGGTGACTGAAGCGTGCGATAAGTCTCATGAATGGCATAAAATCTTTCCGTTTTTGAAAGATAATGTTACCAAAAAATGCCCAAACAGTCATATTTCAAACCTAACTATAAAAGGCTAATCCTAAATGTGTTAGGGCAACCAAATAGCATCAAAGCATATTGATTTTATCTCTTAAACGCTGATATGCGCCGTTCCCTTTTCTTAAACGTTTTTCTAGTTTTTACACTTCAAGTTCATAGTTTTTCAATCCAGAAAACCTAGAAATCTCTTGAGCTTCATATCAAATTTATTTTGATAGTATCCTAGTGCTTTTAACGTGTACAAATCTGCTCTTTTGAGAGAGTTTTCTATTGTACGAAAATCTGCTGTTACTTGTATTGTAACTTGACGGTTCAGGGATAGAATCGTTGCCTAGCAAGAGGGTTGTTCTCGTTAGAGAGGCGTCTCCACCTTGAACGGAGAGAGGGGTGCTTCACCTATTCAACGAAGCGGGAAAGGAAATCTTCACAGCGGGTTGCTTGAGGCAAGGACGTAGGCAAGCCGCCGAACCTTGTAAAATGTTTGGGTGTCTTTCTCTTCCCTAATCTTTTTACTTCTTTGCAATTTTAGATTGTTTATTATCTGCTGTGAATGATTTAAAATTCAGTTGGGAATTGATGGATGTTGAGATTGATTTGAGGATATTGTGAATGCTTAGACAGACTTGTGAATATTATGAATAAATTAACTTTCCGTTATGATTCAAATGCTGCTGAACTTGTGATTCTGAATTGATTTAAATCGGCAGAGATAATTTTATTTGAGTTTAATAATTGCTCAAATACAATAAGGATATTTGCTTGGCTAAAATTGTTGAGACTGTTTATTGACATATTCATTGATTAAACACAAAGGTTAATATTTGTACGGTTTAAATATCTATTCACCCAAATTAATATGCTAGAATTAAAATACGATTTGTGTTCTGATTATGTATATATTTAGGATTGTTCTTTGGTATAGTCGTTTGCTGATTAGACTCTTGTGTTGATTAATATTATTTAAAAGGAACATGATAAATAAGTGTTAAAATAAATCAAGCCTCTGCGCATTGATTTTAAAATACCCAATTCACCCCCCTCTTGGGACTATACCATCACTTTCACTACCCCTTAAGAGTGGTTTTTATAGACAAAACTTTTTAGCTTTTTGGGAGAGAATGGGGTGAGTCTCTACTCTTTGGAGGCTTTCTTGAAAATAGATTTTAGAGGTTTTTGAAGGTGTAAAAGAATTAAGACTTTTTGGTGATGTTTTATTTCTTCTATTGTTTGGGTTATTTGAATGGAGAGAAATGCTGAGGCTTTTCGAGATAGTGGGGCTTCTGTGGATGTGCTTGTTGGGTTTGGTTATCCCTCCTATGTGGAAAAACCCATTCAACCCTTTAGCCCATTTTCTTTGGGCTCATTTTTAGAGGTCCCTTTTACACCACATTTAAGTAAAGAAAATTAGGGTTGGCAGAGATGAATTCCATAAGAAAGGTGAGAGAGAGCGTGCGGCAGAAAAAGGGAGAAGCAAAAAAGAAAATATAGGTTTTTGCATTGTGTGCAGTTTTGATCAACTGACGATTGGAGGGTCATATGTGGTCCAATCGAGCTTATTTTTCTGATTTTGAACAGTCGGATTGGTCATCCAAGCACTGTAGTGTCATATATCGGGTTTGGATAGTAACTACTTTTTTGGTGAAATTCTCAACTTTCCCCTTTTGTTTTAAAGATCTCTTGTTGTTAGCTAAAAATAGAGTTATGTACTCATTGTGATAGTTGAAAATTGTGATTTTGTACCCACACTTTTATCATAGTGAAGTTTTTGAGTGGACTCTCAAGTCTGTGGTTTTTACCCTTTGATTTGAAGGGGTTTTTCACATAAAATTATGTGTCTCGTGTGATTGATAATTGTGATTATTTTTGGGCTCATTTTGTGCTGCTAAAAATATATATTCTTGTGTTATTGTCATATCATAAGAACTAATTTTGTTAATTGGGAGAGAAAGAACTTCCGGTTGTACTTCCGCAATTTTTCTGTAAGTCTCGTTTCTTCCCAACAGTGCTTTGGGATAAGATTGTGCTATTAGCATTCTTGTGAGCGTTCTCTATATGTTATTTCGAAAATATGGATTTTGATGACATTCAACATTATTGGCTCGCTATTTCAACTTAGTCTTGGGTTTCTTCTTGTATTTTTATTTTTTTCCTTTTCGTTTATTGAGGAATCCTCATCCTCTTTGTGCATTCTTGTTACTTAGCACATTTCTTTTCCTACAAAAAATAACAACAACAACAATAGCAACAACAACAACAATAATAATAACAATAGTGTCATATCACATTAGCTCCATATGTATCGATATAAGCATCCCAATCTATTTACTTTAACAAATAAAAGCAAAGGAAATGAATGGATAACTTTTTGGAGTATTTTTATCCCCAAAAAAAAAAACTAATCCCCCAAAAAAAAAAACTATTGAGTAATCTTCGATGAGAATTGGTGACATGCCTTCCCATGAGATCAAGTCAAAGTAGGACTCTTCTCTCAAAGACTTTATAAATAGAGGCGCCCTCAAGGCTTTCAAAAACTAAAAACAAATATTGGTGGAAGCAATGGAGCTCTGACGAATTCAACCTTCAAAAGCCCCTAAAGAAACAATCAAGGGAGGCAATGAAGCACTAATGGATGCAAGAATCAAAAGAGTCTTATGATTGTTGACACGCGTTGACATGTTCCATACCCAAGATAGTGGACATGTGTCAACACTACTTGATTTCCTATGATATTAAAATTCTAGGCCCTTCATTATGTAAAGAACTCTTCTCTTTTGTGGGAGAACCCGAAAGGAGACTACACAAGCATTGCGCAACAATCTCAAATGATGCACAAGCCGAACCATGGGATAGGATCATGGCACACTAATCTAAAATGGGTTGTCACAAGCCACAAGTTGAACCACTAGGCAAGGTCATTACAGGTAGACAAATGGACGTACAAACCGAAGCACAAGACTAGAACATTGTATGGTAATCCAATAGAGGTCCTCAAAAGTGCAACCATTGGGCATGGTCATCATGGGTGGACTAAGGGATCCAAGGTAGTAAAAAATGGGTCGTTAGAAGTCAAACCATTAGGAAGAATCATCTGGTTGTCACAGGGAACCACGAGCCAAACCACAAGGTAAACTTTACATGGTAATCTAGAAGGAGTCTCATGAGTTGAAATGTGAGCATGGCCACACAAGTGGACAAAAGGACCCATGAGCCAAACCATGGGATAAGGACTTCATTAAGGTTTATATAAATTGTTCAAAATTACCAACATGAAAGATCGATTGCATCATATGCAAGATACATCTTCTCTCATAGTCTTAAGTTTATTTGATGTAAGAAAAAAAAATAAACAAAATTAATTGGTTTATTGGATAGGAAGAAAAGGGAAAACATATAAAAGAAAGGAATGGATATTTTTTAGAAAAATTTGTGTTACTGTTGCAACTTTTAGAACCATAGCATGTGGAAGAAGAAAATGACTGGGTGTTGTGCTAGACTACTATGTTTGTATGCGCCTAAGATACAATAACTTTACCCTCAGAAATCAAAGATGATCCACTTGTTCTGTTGGAAACTATATAGTTGGGACTCCAACAACTAAAACACAAATGAAGATTCTGCTATTCACAAATAAGAAGCAGTTTCCATAAAATATAAGAAATTATCACAACAATTGGATTACACAGATATGCATAAAGCATGAGAGAGAGAGAGAGAGAGAGAGAGAAAGAGAGAGAGAGAGAGCATCAGAAAACTCATTCATGGAATAATGGATCCTTCTCAGTTGAATTAGCACATCTTATGAACAAACTCCAAGATTTCTATAGAGTAATCCCATCCATAAAACTTGGAGTGAAGTTTGGGAGCCAAGGATTTATAACCCTTTGGTGACTGGCAGCTGATACTCTTCTGGCAAGGGATATTATGGCTTTGCCATTTCAAATTATGAATCACTTTTGCCCACCATGCGGCCTCTCCTTAGTTGTCCATCTTTTCATCTTGGGCCAGCTACAGCTAGAGAAGATATTATGGTTCACCTTTTTGGAACCTGTGTAAGAGGACAGCACTGCTTAAGTGGGGGAATGGTTGGAATCTTATATGAGCCTGCCCTTAACTTACTGATGTTCATGTTCTCAGCCAAATGACATCCCTTCATTTATAGCTTTGCCATTCGAGAAGGTTTAGATGGCTAGGAACATGTTGTGAAACTTGAGATTGTTCCACCTAACTTTACCACAGTTACAATTGTACAGGTAAATAGAGAGTGAATAATTGTGCAAAATTATACCAGGTAAATTCCCAGGGAAGTGGGGGATCACAACGGACCGCTTAAATCCCTCTTTCCTAGACAGAATTTTCCTTAGACATATAATTAACACAATATATTACTAAAACTATACCCGACAAAAGTTAACTATTGAATAGATAAAAGGAAGAACACCAGAATTAACGAGGTTCGGCTAATTGTGCCTACGTCCTCGGACACTATCAATCAATATTTCTCTATTGTAGAAATATTACAAAATGAGAGAGAGAAAAGCGAATGTGCCTAAGAGAGAAGTAGGCAATTTTGGGGATGAGATTACAAATGGAGGTGATGGGTTTATATAGGTTAGGAAATACCACTATTGCAACCACTAATCACCTACCTTAGAAAAAATAGCCCACCATTGAAGACTTCAATGGCAACGGTAGGCTTCTAGAATAAGCCATAATTCAACAGAACAAAGTTCTATTTGAAGAGGATATAGAGTTCTTCTCCCTTACTTCCTCTGTAAAAGCAACATTCTCTACCTCTTCATTTCTCTTGCCTTTTTCTGAGCAACCAAACAAAGCACACTATTCTCCTTCATAGAAATTCAAGAACCACCAACAACTAAAACACAAACGGAGATTCTGCTATTAACAAATAAGAAGCAATTTCCAAAAAAAAAATACGAGAAATTATCACAGCAGTTGGACTATCATGGAGAAGTAACAGAAATTCATAGACACGCTCTATCCAGAATTATGGGTGGAAAGTTAAAAATCTAGAAACCAACTCTGCCTACCTTTTTATTTGGCTATTCTCAGCAACCAAACAAAGCATAATAATGAAACTGATAGAAATTCAAAACAATCAACAACTAAAATACGGAAAAGTAATAGGGATTCAGACACCCACTAACCAGAAGCATTTGTGGAAATACTAAGAACTAAGAAGCAGTTCCTGCAAATTACAAGAAATGATCGCAACAGAGTTTCGATTATAATGGAAGAGTGAAAAATTCAGAGACGCCCACTAACCTTTTCCAGAGTAAAGATGAGCAAAAAGAGAAGAACAGAACCGTGGGAAACCCAGGTGGAGAGAAATGGAAAAATATTTGGACAATTTCTCGATTTGTGCGTGTCATCCTTGCGCAGAGGCATGCTAATCTTCTCTGTATCGTTCCAATTTTAGCGGATGTCTTCGAAGAGACAAGGCCTGAAGCTTTCTTCCGGGGTTATTAAGCGAAGAGAACTTTTTCGCCCAACCGATGTGGGATGGCTCGAACTCCAAGAACATCCCTTGCAGTAACAAAAAAACAAATAGAAGTTTTAAAAATATTTTTTTTAATTTTGTGCTCAACTCTCAAGAGCTCCTACCTTCACCCATGAAATTATTAATTTAGGTACATCAAATTTTAAATATTTATTTATATTTTATATTAGTTAATAGTAAAGATAAAGATAACTATTCTCAATTAGTAGACTTTTTAGTAGGAATCCAAGTCTTGGTATACACCATACACGTATAGACCTATTTAAGAATTTAAATTTAAAATGAATTTATCAATTTTCTAGTTTTTAGAAAAAATACGGAGGAAGATAAACTCATAACGCATTATTTTCATATGTATCCTTATTTGAAAAGGAATACAATTTGAAAGTATTAATAATTTTCTTCAAATTATTAGAAAGACGATTAAAAATCATTTTGGGTTTGTTTAAATAACAATATGAGTCAATTACTTAAAAATAAATATTTTGGAATACTATAAAGTATTGTATTGTAATTTTTTTTTAAATAATTTTTAATTTAAAAAAAAAATTTATGTGTGCACTACATTAATTGTACAGTATGATTTATCCTAGAAATATCACTATTTCCTTAATGTTCTGAAAGCTTTTTTTTTTTTTTTTTCTCATTATTTTTAGTCTTATTTTAAAATTTTTAAAATATTCCTATAATTATTAGGTTCTTTAGTTAACTAAACTAATGTAACAACAAAATAAATATATATATATATATATATATATATATATATATATATAGTTACTTTCATGAACTAAATATTGACAAAAAATTGAGAATCATGAAACACACACATATACAGAGGTGCCGACAACTATTAATAATTTATTAACAGAGATCTCGTGCTCTACACAGAGTATGACTTCAAAAAGTGATTTTGAAAAGAAATAATAAAAAAATAAAATATCAATTTTATGTGCTAAATCACAAAATTTGAACATGCTATGGATATAGGTAATAAAATCTAAATATTGAGCTTTTTTTAAAATTTAATTTTAAATTTTGAAAATAATCTATGAATATATAACTTAATAAGTTGATTAACAATTTGAAGTTGATTAACTAAAACTATTAATACTTTGAAATTGTATCATAAATTTGTAATTTAGCAAAAAAGGAAAAATATGAAATAACGTATTTAGTTATATTTGGTTCTCAAGAAAAGTGGAAAAGAAAAAAAAATTAGTTCGCAAATTAATAATTAAAATTTCGATTTTCACATAATTAACATTAATTTTTCTTAATTCTTAATCATATTAATTAGAATAAATTTTAAATAATACTTTATACAGAGGGAAAATAAAAATAGAAATAGATATAATTTTTATATTTTTTTCTTTTTTTTTCAAACAAAATCTTTGTCCACACAAACACATATAATTTCTCCGTTAAAGTTTAGGGCCCAATTGAGAAGTTAATAAACATTGATAAAAAGAAACACTGAAAAAAAAATCTACATACCTTTTCATGTTTGACTATTAAGAAATTAAAAAAAAAATAGTAATAAGTTAACAAATATTTGATTGCTAAAATCATTAATATATAATTTTTCTTAATTTTTAATCACATTACAATAAATTTTCATTTTTAGTAAAGCTTTATTTAAGTAGAAAACATAATAAAATATTTTCATTTTCATTTTATTATATTCTTTTTCAAACAAAATCCTCGATCCAAAGTCATGGGATCTAACTTGCTCATTTTCGTCAATTTTGAATGCAACATTTTTGCTTCATAGGGTTTAAAATATATGTCAAATTAAAGTTTTTTATAAAAATAAAAACCAACGATAATCTTATCTATGAAAAAAGAAGGCTTAATTACGACATACCTAATATAATAACTATATAGGATTATATAGATTTATTTAAAACTTCAGAAGAGGTCTGTGTTTTTTTTTTTTTTAGTCAAATCTCAGGCGAGCTTAGTTTCTTTGTGCCTTTATTTATATGTTGTTAATGTAAAATTTAAAATCTAGCTACCAACATAATTGGTATAAGAGAGATTGTTGTTATGGCATCGAGATCATCTTCTAGAAGATTTGACATCGTCAAATTTGATGGAACCGAGAACTTTGGTTTATGGCAGAGGAGAGTAAAAGATATTCTTATACAACCAGGAATGGAAAAAACATTACTTGGCATTCAACTGGATGAAATGGATGAGGCAACATGGTGAGAATTGCAAGCAAAGGCTGCTTCTACAATTCGCTTGTATTTGGCCGACGAAGTAGTCTATCGAGTAATGGAGGAGGATTCTCCAGCAGCTAGCTATTTGGCGAAAGTTAAAGAGCCGGTACATGTTCAAATCTCTCAATAATAAACTTTTTCTTAACCAATGTTTGTATTGGCTTAAGATGGTGTAAGGATCAAACTTAGATCAACATAGTAATGTCTTCAATCAAATTATTAGTGATTTGATGAGAGTTGATGTTAAGTTTGATGAGGATGACAAATCTTTGATGTTGTTAAACTCTTTGCCCTCGACTCACACCTATTAAAATCTTGTAACCACTCTTACTTGGGAAAAAGAAACTCTTAATCTTGATAAGGTAACAAGTGTTTTATTGAATTTTCATTAAAAATTGAAAATATGTGATGAAAAAGAAGGACTTGTGGTAACGGGTAATAACAAGTGAGGCAAAGGAAAATTCAAACATGAATCAAGTTAGAAATCCCAAAATCAATCCAAAAAGAAGAAAGAAATTCGGTGTTACAAATACGCTAAAAAGGGGCATGTGAAACTGAAATGTCCGTATTGGAAGAAGGGAAATTTTGAGAAAGATAAGGGTACTTCAAAATCTGCAAATGTTGTTCAAGAAAGAGATTCAGCGTGTAGTGATGGTGATGTTCTATTAGTTTCAGCGGGGTCGAATAATCTAATGAACTCTTGGATACTTGACTCAGCATGTTCTTATCACATGACTCCGAACAAGAAGTGGTTCAGCACTTACAGGTTAGTGAATTCTAGATCAGTTCTAATGAGTAATGATGCTTCTTGCAAGATCATTGGCATGGGAAATGTAAAAATAAAAATATTTGATGGTGCTGTAAGAACGTTGTGTAATGTAAGACATATATTAGAATTGAGAAAGAGTTTGATATCACTCGGTACCTTGGATTATAATGGCTTTAATAACAAGTCCAAATGTGGAGTTTTGATGGTATGGAAAGGTAATCTGACTGTAATGAAAGGATAGAAATTGGATGAAAATATCTACACATTCCAAGGAACTACCATTGTAGGTGAAGCTACAGCCATAAATTTTATATTTTAAAAACTTTATACTAATTTTTTTATTTTAATTAATAAATTCTACTTATACAATCATTAATAATTTATAATTGTTAATTTGTATTCTAATTAAATAATAAATAAACTAAATTTATATACTAATTATATTTATAAACTGAAATTATAAAACAAAATTTACAACTTATATACTAATTAGTAATTAAATAAACTGAAATTTATAATTTATATAAACTATAAATTGAAATTATAAGACAAACTAAATTTAAAACCGAAATTTACAATTTATATACTAATTAAATGAACTGAAATTTACAATTTATATACTAATTATATAAACTGAAATTTAAAACAAACTGAAATTTACAATTTATATAAAGTAATAAAGCATAAATTGAAATAATAAAACAGAATAAATTATTAAGCAACAAAGCATAAATTGAAATAATAAAACAACATACATATCACATACCCACTGGCCACCACTCACTACCCAGTTACCACTTACCCAATACCCACTCCCGACTCTCACTCCCACGGAAACTGCAAGCTTGCGACTGTGAGAGAGCTGCTAGCTTACTGCAGTTGCAACCTGCAAGCCTCCAAATTTTGGAGGAATCGAAGGCTTCGAATGGAGGAATCGAAGGCTTGCTGATTTTTGGGTTCTTGGACGAAGGAGACGAATGACGGACTGAAGGAGATGAAGCTGTACGAAGCAGATTTTGGGGGTTTTAGTGATTTCGAAGCTTCAGATCAGTAGATCAAAGTTGTACGTATGAAGGAGACGAAGAATCAAAGAGTGATTCAGGTGAAGAGGGAACTGAACTCAGCTTGCGGACAACAGATGTAAGGGTTTGAAGGCTCGAAGCTGCGTAACGGACGTTACGTTCGTAACGTTAGTGTAATGACCATTACAGGCCGTTACATTTCCGTAACAGCCGTTACCCATGTGAATTTTTGGCTCGCCACTAATGCGGCCCAAAACAGTATTGGAGAGCTGTTTTTTCGTTACGTAACGACCGTTACACTACGTAACGGCCGTTATTTAATACCATGAATATGAGTTGCTTTCTAAAACACTTGAACCTCTCCAAAATAATTGAGAGTTGCACCTAGATCTTGAAAAAAAATTGAACCTTGTAATGTTATAGCTATCTGTCGGCATGATTTGCTCATTGAATTCAACTTAGTACTTTTTAGGTTATTGACAAGATGGTTAAGAGGGCCATTGATAGGTGTCTTGTCCAGGGCATTGTTGTTGGTAGGGATGGAGTTATCATGTCTCATCTGATACGATTCTTTTCTTTCCAGCAGCTCTTTTTGCAATATTCTCATTATTTTGCAGGTTTTTGGGTTAATTTCAGATCATAAGACTAATTTAGGTGTTAGGTTACCACTTTACCTAGAAGCTTCAGAGGTTACGTTGTTGGCCATCAATGAATATCAAAATACAATACTCACACATGCAGCCCAATTGCACGAGAAGAGATAAACAAACAATAAATAACCACTTCACAGTAAACACAGCCACCAAGACCAAAACCACAACCCCCTGGCAATTTTAGCTCAAATATCATGTTAGATTACCACTTTACCTCAAAGCTTAAGGTGTTAGGTTGTGGCACTTTAACATTAGTGAAGTGCACTTTAACTTATCATGTTAGATTACCACTTTACCTCAAAGCTTAAGGTGTTAGGTTGTGGCACTTTAACATTAGTGAAGTGCACTTTAACTGTAATTAATTTGACTCATTGGCTGTGTGCATAGGGTGTAGGATTTTGCAGTGGCTTTTGTCTTATTTTAGTTATATAAGAGTTTCTTTAGGTGGGAATCTTCGATCTGTGAGATTTTGGGATTTGGTGATCACTAGGTGTCTAAATATCTAGATGGGTAGAAGGGCAAATTTCTTATCTTTGGTGGCTCAAATTAGTTTAAATTCAGTTGCATATTTCTTCTATTCCTTAGCATTTGTTTCCTTGTTTAAGATTCCAGCGGGGGTGGCTCATAAGCTTTAGAGGAATATGTGAGATTTTCTTTAGCCAAGGGTGCGTGAAAAGAGGGACCATCTTGTAAGTTGGGAACTAGTTGCTAGGTCTAGGGAGAAGGGTAATAGGTCTTGGTAATTTGGTGACTAAAAATGATGCTTTGATGGGTAAATGGTTATGGCTATTCCCTTTGGGAATTTATTCTCTTTGGCATAGGGCTATTAAAAGTAAATTTAGACTGCAAGAGAATGGATGGGATGCTAATTTTATAGATAGAGCATCACATGTAAGTCTATTGAATTTCATCTCACAGGTAACTTCTTTTTCTTCCCTTGTATCAAGTATAAAATGGGAGATGGGTGTAGGATTTGATTTGGGAAGGATATTAGTATTCAAAATTTTTTCTTTTTTGTTGCTTTTCCTTCTCGGGGATGTTTGCTTTTTTTTTTTTTTTTATTTTACTTCCATTTTTCATCTTTAGTTTTCTCTTAAAGCTCATATTTCTTCTTTTCTTGTCAGATCTCTTAAAATTTTCAGTTTCATTGTAATCTTATTGATAGGGAGGTGGAGGAGCTTTCTTCCTCCTAAGGTTGCTTGATTATATTTGTTTTTCTCATTGTGGGGATGGTAAGATCTGGGGTTTGGAAAATTCTGGTGTTTTCTCTTGTAAATCTTTCTACTCTCATATAAACAGACCCTTTCATTATTTTCTTCTTCCCAATATATTGTGGAGATTTGAAGGTCTTTCAGAGGTAGACGCTTTCGTGTGGATTGCAATTCTTAATTAAGTTACACAAATAATAGGTTGCAAGTTTGAATACAATACATGACTTTGACTTTATCCCTAGATATGTGCGTGTTGTGCCACGGTAGTAATGAGGATCGTGCTCCCTTTTTTTTTTCTATGTTTTTTTTTCCTTTTTTTTTATTTTTTTATTTTATTTTCTGTACTACCCCTTAAGAGTGGTTTTTATAGACCAAACTTTTTGGCCTTTTGGGAGAGAATGGGGTGAGTCTCTACTATTTGGAGGCTTTCTTGAAAATAGATTATAGAGGTTTTTGAAGGTGTAAAAGAATCAAGACTTTTTGGTGATGAGGATCAGCATGCCCTACCTATGTCATTTTCAGATGTTGTGACACGTGGACAGCCTCCCGAAGTCCACATTTCCTTTGCTGACATGATGACACGTGGACGACCTCCTGATGTCCACATCGATTTATAATCGTTTGAAGATTTTGAATGGATTGTTTGAAGACTTTTCAGTGTGAGAAAGACCTGAGTAGAGATGCCGAAGCAAGTTCGAGTTCAAGACCCATGTAGGCCCCACACTGTCTTGTGGACCTCCACACAGCTCCATTGGGCCCACCCGAATTGGGCCTCCCTTTGACTTTTGTTTGTAGTTAATTTGTAAACATGCAAGACAACTTGCTTGCATGTGCTTGTCCTTTGTAAGTTGTGTGTTAGTAAGTTGTGCTTAGTATTTAATATGTCTTATAAGTTGGAGTGTTGTAAGTTGTGTGAGTATTTATTATGTCTAGTAAGTTAGTGTCTTTATTATTTGTGTCTCCCATGCTTGTGTGGGAATTGTTAGTTGTTTAATGTCTTTTTCTCCCCATGCTAGCTAAGCTTATTAATGCTTTGTCCCCCCATGCTAGCTATATATATACCCTTTCATTGTAAGAACTATGTGTAGAGAGAAAAGTATTGTTATTGAATTAAAAAGGTTTTTCCTTTGTGAAGCTTGTTAAGTTTTGTCTAATCCTTGTGATTGTGTAGTAAGAGGCTATGTCATTCTCCTTAGAGATTAACTGGTGAGAGACCACTATTCTATCTAACGACTCCATCCCTATTCCATGTTCACGACTTTCCTCCATCACCCACACGCCATCACCAAGTTACACCCCAAGACCACCACTCCATCATTTCATTTGCTGCATACATATCCATATTTCAAAGTGTGCCCGACGAACTTCAGACGAGTTCTAACTATCTACCAACGCATCCACACAGCCACTTCCCCTCCATTACATTGTTGTGTTCGTCTCGGTGTTTCAAAGCTTGTTCCAAGGAATTTTCTGGCGTGGTCTAAGACTTATGTTGAACAACATCAAGCATCCATTGATTCTCGTGGAAACTTCAGTTTCTATTTAAGCCCCTGTTATATCTTACAGCCCCTGCTATTACTAAACCTTAGTTTCAAATTCTGCACTTTCATATTTGATAAACCCTTTGCCTGAAATTCTGAATTCCAAAACTTAAATAGCATATCTAAATCCTTAGACTTTCAATATTACTGTTTGCTAGTCTAAATCAATTGTGGAATACTGATGTGCTAAACACAGAATTTATTTCTTGAAATATTGAAATGACATCTTTGTTGCATATAACTTGATTCCTTTGTGAAAGAACTCTTGGGACTTATTTCAGAACAGCATCATACACCCTTTCAAAATCCCAAAACATGTGAAATGTCCTCCGGTTTATTGTGTTTATGTTCGGATAATTAAATTCTTAATTTAAAGTATACTGAGTGTATGTGCTTGTGAGGGTTGAACCGTAGGACTAGGCCACCCTCCCCCATCCTACATCATTTGGTGATGTTTTATTTCTTCTATTGTTTGGATTATTTGACTAGAGAGAAATGCTGAGGCTTTTCAAGATAGTGGGTCTTTTGTGGATGTGCTTGTTGGGTTTTCGTATCCCTCCTATGGTGAGAACTCATTCAAACCTTTAGCCCATTTTCCTTGGGCTCTTTTGTAGAGGCCCTTTCTACACCACATTTAAGTAAAGAAAATTAGGGATGGCAGAGATGAATACCATCAAAAATGTGAGAGAGAGAGAGAGAGAGAGAGAGAGAGAGAGAGAGAGAGAGTGCGGCAAAAAAAGGGAGAAGCAGAAGAGAAAATATGGGTTTTTGCATAGTATGCAATTTTGATCAACTGACAATTGGAGGGTCATCTGTGGTCCAATCGAGCTGATTTTTCTGATTTTGAAAGGTCGGATTGGTCGTCCAAGCACTGTAGTGTCATATATCGGGGTTTGACCAACAACCACGTTTCTGGTGAAATTCTTAACTTTCCCCCTTTGTTTTTAAGATCTCTTGTTGTTAACTAAAAATAGAGTTATGTACTCATTGTGATAGTTGAAAATTGTGATTTTGTATCCACACTTTTATCATAGGGAAGTTTTTGAGTAGACTCTCAAGTCCATGGTTTTTACCCTTTGATTTTAAGGGGGTTTTTCACGTAAAATTGTCTGTCTCGTGTGATTGATATTTGTGATTATTTTTGGGCTGATTTTGTGCTGCTAAAAATATATATTTTTCTGTTATTATCATATCATAAGAACTAATTCTGTTAATTGGGAGAGAAAGAACTTCTAGTTGTACTTCCATGATTTTTTGGTAAGTCTCGTTTCTTACCAACAGTGCTTTGGGATAAGATTGTGCTTTTAGCATTCTTGTGAGCGTTCTCTATATGTTATTTCGAAAATAAGTATTTTGATGACATTCAACTTGTTGGCTCGCTATTTCAACTTAGTCTTGGGTTTCTTCTTGTATTTTTATTTTTTTCTTTATCATTTATTGAGGAATTCTCATCCTCTTGGTGCATTCTTGTAACTTAGCACATTTCTTTTTCTACAAAAAATAACAACAACAAGAACAACAACAATAACAATAACAATAATGTCATATCACATTAGCTCCATATGTATCGATATAAGCATCCCAATCTATTTACTTTAACAAATAAAAGCAAAGGAAATGAATGGATAACTTTTTGGAGTATTTTATCCAAAAAAAAAAACTATGGAGTACTCTTCGATAAGAATTGGTCACATGTCTTCCCATGAGATCAAGTCAAAGTAGAACTCTTCTCTCAAAGCTTTCAAAAAATAAAAACAAATATTTGTGGAAGCAATGGAGCTCTGATGGATTCAACCTTCAAAAGCCCCTAAAGAAACAATCAGGGGAGGCAATGAAGCACTAATGGATGCAAGAATCAAAAGTCTTATGATTGTTGACACATGTTGACATGTTCCACACCCAAGATAGTGGACATGTGTCAACATTACTTGATTTCCTATGATTTTAAAATTATAGGCCCTTCATTATGTAAAGAACTCTTCTCTTTTGTGGGAGAACCCAAAAGGAGACTACACAAGCATTGCGCGACAATCTCAAATGAAGCACAAGCCGAACCATGGAATAGGATCGTCGCACAGTAATCTAAAATGGGTTGTCACAAGCCAAAAGTTGAACCACTAAGCAAGGTCATTGCAAGTAGACAAATGGACCTACAAGCCGAAAGACAAGACAAGAACATTGTATGATAACCCAATAGAGGTCCTCAAAAGTGCAACCATTGGGCATGGTCATCATGGGTGGACTAAGGGATCCAAGGTAGTAAAAAATGGGCCGTTAGAAGTCAAACCATTAGGAAGAATTATCTGGTTGTCACAGGGAACAACAAGCCAAACCACAACGTAAACTTTACATGGTAATCTAGGAGTCTCATGAGTTGAAATGTGAGCAAGACCACGCAAGTGGACAAAGGGACCCATGAGCCAAACCATGGGATAAGGACTTCATTAAGGTCTATATAAATTGTTCAAACTTACCTACCTGAAAGATCGATTGCATCCTATGCAAGATACGTCTTCTCTCATAGTCTTAAGTTTATTTGGTGTAAGAAAAAAAAATAAACAAAATTAATTGGTTTATTGGATAGGAAGAAAAGGGGAAAACGTATAAAAGAAAGGAATGGATATTTTTTATCCTCGGAAATCGAAGATGATCCACTTGTTCTGTTGGAAACTGTATAGTTGGGGCCCCAACAACTAAAACAAAAATGAAGATTCAGCTATTCACAAATAAGAAGCAGTTTCCAAAAAATATAAGAAATATTCACAACAATTGGATTACACAGATATGCATAAAGCATATGAGAGAGAGAGAGAGAGAGAGAGAGCATCAGCAAACTCATTCATGGAATAATGGATCCTTCTCAGTTGAATTAGCACATCTTATGAACCAAACTCCAAGATTTCTATATAGTAATCCCATCCGTAAAACTTGGAGTGAAGTTTGGGAGCCGAGGATTTATAACCCTTTGGTGAGTGGCAGCTGATACTCTTCTGGCAAGGGATAATACGGCTCTGCCATTTCAAATTATGGATCACTTTTGTCCACTGTGCGGCCTCTCCTCAGTTGTCCATCTTTTCATCTTGGGCCAGGTAGAGAATATATTATGGTTCACTTTTTTGGAACCTGTGTAAGAGGACAGCACTGCTTAAGTGGCGGAATGGTTGGAATCTCATATGAGCCTGGGAATCCCTTAACATACCGATGTTCTCAGCCAAATGACATCCCTTCATTTATTGCTTTGCCATTCGAGAAGGTTTAGATGGCTAGGAACAAAGTTCTATTTGAAGAGGAGCATATAGAGTTCTTCTCCCTTACTTCCTCTGTGAAACCAACATTCTCTACCTCTTCATTTCTCTTGCCTTTTTCTGAGCAACCAAACAAAACACACTAATCTCCTTCATAGAAATTCAAGAACCACCAACAACTAAAACACAACGGAGATTCTGCTAATAACAAATAAGAAGCAATTTCCAAAAAAAATACGAGAAATTATCACAGCGGTTGGACTACCATGGAGAAGTAGCAGAAATTCATAGACACGCTCTCTCCTGAATTATGGGTGGAAAGTTAAAATCTAGAAACCAACTCTGCCTACCTTTTTATTTGGATTTTCTCAGCAACCAAACAAAGCATAATAGTGAAACTGATAGAAATTCAAAACCATCAACAACTAAAATACGCACAGCGCGATTTGTCTTTATTAGTATAACAAATTATCCCAGCAATAGGATTATCATGGAAAAGTAATAGGAATTCAGACACCCACTAACCAGAAGCATTTGTGGAAATTCTAAGAACTAAGAAGCAGTTCCTGCGAATTACAAGAAATGATGGCAACAGAGTTTCGATTATAATGGAAGAGTGAAAAATTCATAGACACCCGCTAACCTTTTCCAGAGTAAAGATGGGCAAAAAGAGAAGAACAGAACCGTCGGAAGCCCGGGCGGAGAGAAACGCAAAAAAATTTGGACCATTTCTCGATTTGTGCGTGTCATCCTTGCGCAGGGGCCATGCTAATCTTCTCTGTATCGTTCCAATTTTATCGGATGTCTCCGAAGAGACAAGCTCCATTGCTTTCTTCCGGGATTATTAAGCATCGAGAACGTCTTCGCCCAACCGATGTGGTACGGCTCGAATTCCAAGAACATTCCTTGCACTGACAAAAAAGCAAATTAGGGTGAAAAAAAAGCTTGCCAAAAAGTTCACACTTCCCATGTTAACTTTCTCTTAATATTCAAGTAGAAGTTTTAAAAATATATATTTTTTAATTATGTCCTCAACTCTCAAGAACTCCTACCTTCCTACCCATGAAATTTTAAATATTTATTTATATCTTGTGACAACTTCTCTTAGTTAATAGTAGAGATAAAGATAACTATTCACTTTTTAGTAGAAATCTAAGTCTTAATTAGTATACACCATACGTGTATATGCTTATTTAAGAATTTAAATTTAAAATAAATTTTTCAATTTTCTAGTTTTTAAAAGAAATAGGGAGGAAGATAAACTCATAAAACATTATTTTCATATTTATTCTAATTTTGATGCCTCTGTTATTTTTTGAAAAGGAATACAATTTGAGAGTATTTAAAATATTAGAAAGACGATTAAAAATCATTTTGGGTTTGTTTAAATAACAATACTATAAATTTTGGAATAAATTTATAAATAAACATTTTGGAATACTACAAAGTATTGTATTGTTATTTTTTAAAAAGATAATTTTTCTGTGTACAGTTATTAACAAATTGGATTAATTGCATTAATTGTACAGTATGATTTATCTTAGAAATATCACTATTTTCTTAATGTTATGAAAGCTATTTTTTCTTTTTCTCATTATTTTTAGTCTTATTTTCAAATTTTTAAAATATTCCTATAATTATTAATTCATTTAGTTAACTAAAGTGATATAGCAACAAAATAAAAAAAAAATTACTTGTTAGCATCCTAAAATTCAACTTTGACAAAATCATTTTGCATGTGAAATGTTTGCCAATTCAATTGTAATTTAACTATTGAAAGAATTTTAACTTTAAAATTGAAAAATTAACTATTAAATAGCTCTAGCTTGTTACATTGCTTAATTGCAGTTGTATTATTTTTGTGTGAAGTTCAAGTTTTTTTTTTTTTTTTTTGAAAAATATAAAAATTAATTTCTTTCATAACATCATACTGAAATAGTGAAATTCATTAAGGAGGTGATTGAAATATATGGCTTGCAAATTAAAATAAGATCTAAACATTTTCACACTAAGTTTTAAGAGGAACAGCAACAGAGAACTCAAATTGATATTTTCCCTCCAGCTGGACAATCATAGGTCATATTCATATTATACATCCAACTAATTACATTTGCCCAATGTTTGGTATGCTGGAATGAATAGATCGGAAGTGAAATGGATATGGGCAATATGGGAGAGAATGGGGTGAGTCTCTACTCTTTGGAGGCTTTCTTGAAAAATAGATTTTAGAGGTTTTTGAAGGTGTAAAAGAATCAATACTATTTGGTGGTGTTTTATTTCGTTTATTGTTTGGGTTATTTGATCGGAGAAAAATGCTTAGGCGTTTCGAGATAGTGGGTCTTCTGCGGATGTTCTTGTTCGGTTCGGGTATCCCTCCTATGTGGAGAAACCCATTCAACCCTTTAGCCCATTTTCTTTGGACTCTTTTATTAGAGGCCCTTTTTACACCACATTTAAGTAAAGAAAATTAGGGTCGGTAGAGATGAATTCCATCTAAAAAGTGAGAGAAAAGGTGCGGCAGAAAAAAAGGAAAAGCATAATAGAAAATCTGGGTTTTTGCATAGTGTGCATTTTTGATCAACCGATGATTCGAGGGTCATCTGTGGTCCAATCGAGCTGATTTTTCTGATTTTGAACGGTCGGATTGGTCGTCCAAGCACTGTAGCATCAGATATTGGGTTTAAACAATAACCACGTTTTTTGTAAAATTCTCAACTTTCCCCCTTTGCTTTTAAGATCTCTTGTTGTTAGCAAAAATTAGAGTCATGTACTCATTGTGATAGCTGAAAATTGTGATCTTGTACTCACTTTTTTATCATACTGAAGTTTTTGAGTGGACTATCAAGTCCATGGTTTTTACCCTTTAATTTGAAGGGGTTTTTCAAGTAAAATTGTGTGTCTCGTGTGATTGATATTTTTGATTATTTTTGGGCTGATTTTGTGCTGCTAAAAATATATATTTTTGTGCTATTGTCATATCATAAGAATTGATTTTGTTAATTGGGGGAGAAAGAACTTCCGATTGTGCTTCCTCGATTTTTTGGTAAGTCTTATATCTTCCCAACAGTGCTTTGGGATATTTAGCATTCTTGTGAGCATTCTCTATATGTTGTTTTAGAAATATGGATTTTAATGACATTCAACATGATTGGCTCACTATTTAAACTTAGTCTTAGGTTTCTGTTGACCTTATTGGTCACGCCCGGTTTTGATTATGACAAATACTCATTGTATCTAATGAGTAGTTGAGTTTTTGTGCAGGAATCAAGAATGATAAAATCAAGATGTGCACAAAGCAAGAAAGGCTTGAAGACAATTTCATAAACTCTTAATTATAATATTTTCCAGTGAAATTGTCTATAATAGTAATTAGGGTTTTTCGGTTTGTAATAAGCTCACACACATCACATGAATGATTTACTTTGTAAGCTCAAACCGAACCATAGAAAGACCTTAGAGTGTACCTTCGGGCGACCGAAGGTCGACCGACACCGGACTTTTTCGGTGTCTTCAAAATTGGACCCCAAGTGGCCTTAGGACACACACATATGCACATATGTTTATTAGGCACTTAAAATTGATTGAGTTGGGTCAATTCGGGACCGAAATGCACACTTGGTGCACTTTCGGTCGACCGAGCCAAACAGTTCAAATTGGCCCGGTCGACCGAAACCGGTCCGGGTCAACTATTTGACCCGGTCCCGGTCGACCGACCCCTTACAGGTCATTTGACCTCGGTCGACCGAACCACCTGGGAGTCAACTATTTGACCCCCCGGTCGACCGACCACTTGTGTTCGTCAACAACTTGGTCGACCGAAGGGCCTCGGGAAAATTCCCAGCGGTCCGGTCGAAGGAGCCATGTAGTTCAAAAAGTGTCCGGTCGACCGAACCTCGGAATATTGAAAAATCGCCCTGCCCGGTCGACCGATCCCTTAGTTCAAAATTCACCCGGTCGACCGAGCTACTTGAGTCCCGGTCGACCGAACCAGTTTTGGTCGACCGGACCTCTCGGGTTGTTCCCATTTTTACCGTGGTTAATATTTTTCTAAACAGGGTTAAAATGCATTAAACTCCATTAAACTTTTCTAATAATACCCTATAGGTCCCCAACGGTCATATTTTCTCCCTTGCCTATATATATGCCTTCATTTGCAAAGATTAAAGGGTGATTAGCCACTTTGATCAGGGAAAATTCTTTGAAATCCAAAACCCTATAATACTCATTCTTAAGCCTCCTACACTCATACTTACCTTCTCATACAAATTAAACCCTTTGTAAGTTGATTGAGTGCTAGTCTATTTAGGTTTGCTCATCCTCTCATATTTGATTGTTCTATTATCCTTGAGAGCTAAACCTTGAGTATTCTTAGGGGACTTTATCAATAAGTCTATCCTAAGAAAACTTTGATAGATCTTCTAAGATTTGCACCTCCATTGCAACATCTTAAGAAGATAGTATTTGTATTGTGGTTGCAAAACATTTTCAAATATCTACTGTGTTATTAATCTTGAAAATATTTGATGAGATATTTGATAGTGTGATAAAATCTTTATTGCAATACTCGTTAACTCATATATCTTTTGCTGAATACAAAGATTGAATATCCTTTTGCAAACCCAACTTATACGTTGCTAGAGCTTCATATACATATGTGTATTGAGAAAACTTGTTGATTGAAATATATGAAGTCTGGATGATATCTTTGTTTGAGCACTTAGATTGAATATCCTGTGATACAAAGATCATTTAGGTTTGCACTCTCACGCACTCATTACAACGAAAGTAAATCTATTTGAGAGTTGACATCTTAGACCACACTGAGCTTACAAATTATCTCATATTTGTGGTGTATATTATTGCGCGAATTTGGGTACATATCTGCTTTACTTGAAAGCACAATCACTGTACCATTTCAGTATAATACACATTGGTTGTATTTCCAGGCACGGGCCTGAAGAGGGAGACTAGCCCTGGAATAGTCCCGGATTGGCTTAGACCCGGTTAGGAAAGCTAGGTGCGTCGTCCTGTTAAGGCGTGTAGGTTGAGGTCAGCCCCGCTAATTGACCTGGTTAAGGTTGAGGTCAGCCCTGTGTTAATTTGACCTGGTTGTAAACGGTGCCGCTCCACCCTTAAGTGAGCTCTTAGTGGAATCCTCTAGCTTGCGAGCTTGAGGCGGGGACGTAGGCACGGTTGGCCGAACCCCGATAACATATGGTGTGTTCATTTATATTTCCGCACTTTATATTAGCCGCACATGTATGTTATGGGTGAATGATGCGTATGACTTAAATTTCACATTATACTTATCTACGCATTTGGAAATTGAATAGGCAGACCCTAGGTTGTGTATATACTGCTGTTTATCCGGCTTAACCTAGGTGATAAATTTTAAAATTTCAATTCACCCCCCCTCTTGGGAATACACCAATTCTAACAGTTTCTTCTTGTATTTTTATTTTTTTACTTTTTCGATTATTGAGGAATCCTCATCCTCTTTGTGCATTATTGTTACTTGACATATTTCTTTTTTTACAAAAAATAAATACAACAACAACAACAATAGAACAACAACAATAATAATAATAATAATAATAATAATAATAATAATAACAATAATGTCATTTCCCATTAGCTCCATATGTATCAAGATAAGTATCCCAATATATTTACTTTAACTAATAAAAGCAAAGGAAATGAATGGATAACTTTTTGGAGTGTTTTTATCCAAAAAAAGAAAAACCTATGGAGTACTCTTCAATGAGAATTGGTCACATGCCTTCCCATGCCCATTCTCTCCTACCAAAACCCAGAGAGAGAGAGAGAGAGATGGGAAAAGGTCGTGTGTTTGAGGTACAGAGCTTCTATATTATCTCTTACTTCTTTTATTTAAAATACATTCTATTGTTCTTGTTTTTAAATTCCATGTTTAAATTTCAAGCATTAAGGAATAATTTTTTCATCAATGATTATAAATTCATCAATCACATAATATTATATTCGTTTTTGAATGTATTATAATAGTGTAGAATTTATGTAGTGATTATTCATTAAATATATATTATTTGTTACGACAAGAATTTAGGGTATAATTAACTAATATTCTTTCTCATATAAAAATAGTTAGAAATTAAAATTTTAAAAATGATTATTACTTTGGCGTGTTAATATAAAAATTTTCGAGCCTTCTGGACTATTATGTCAATTACATGAGTAATGGTCTCAAACAATTTTTTTTCTTAATTACATTTTAAATCTATAATCTCTAATACTATAAAAGAGATTTTTCCTTTGGTGTCATCTTTCAAAAATACCAAATTTATCCCTATAACTGACAAAGATTATTCCAAACTCTCGTTTAACTACCTACAACTATCCCAATCAAATTTATCCCTACTAGCCATGGGCACGCACAGTAAGGGTATATAGTTATAGGGGTCTTTTGGATATTTAAGGATAATCATGGATAGTTATAGGGAAAAATTTGAGATTTTAAAAAGATGACACTAAATAGAGAAATCTCCTTTATAATAGTATAGATACTCATAATTATCTCAAAATACCCCTACAATTATCTCGCTCTTACACTATTTAATTTTTATTATTTTTAAATATTTTTAAAAAAAATTTAAAAAAATAACCGATTTAGCGCACACATAATGCGTGCCCATGGCTAGTTTCTATTAAAAAGGAAAAATATGAAATAGTTTCATGACATGAGACTCATAACCAAGTAAGATTTGGAACTCACTAATCAAACTATATTGTATAAATTGGAACTATAAAAAAGTTATAAGATCTATACAATTAAAATTCACCCCAAATTATATCTCTCACTTATATAAGTCTAAGTGAACATTTCAACTTAATGCGAGTAATGTAGGGTAACTTCTCATTGTATGTTCGGCTTGATCTTGAGAATTTATTAAATACGTGAGGCTTTCAAAAACTAAAAACAAATATCGGTGGAAGCAATGGAGCTTTGACATATTCAGCCTTCAAAAGCCCCTAAAGAAACAATCAGGGGAGGCAATGAAGCACTAATGGATGCAAGCATGAAAAGAGTCTTATGATTGTTGACACATGTTGACATGTGCCACGCCCAAGATAGTGGACATGTGTCAACACTACTTGATTTCCTATGATTTTAAAATTCTAGGCCCTTCATTATGTAAAGAACTCTTCTCTTTTGTGGGAGAACAAAAGGAGACCACACAAACATTCAAAGGACACATTATTAAGGTAAGTCTTCTTTGATGCCCTAAAGCTTGTGCACACCTATCCTGTTCAAATCCAATTGATGGTACTGCTCTGTTTATAGATCAAACCTTTTATTTTTCATGATCTAGCCAACCTCCCATGAGGATCATTCTTACAACTCTTTCTTTATAATCGTCAAACCATTGTTGTAGTACAATATCTTCATAAGAGATCAAGTCATTGGCCCTCGATTGAAGCTTTCAAGGAGATCAAATAAGAGGACTTGTCCTTTTGTGAAGAACACGTAGATCAAGATTTTGTACCATATTCTAATTTTAATAAAAATAATTTTTTTTGGAATACAATTTCACCCTTTTATTTCAAATTAGATATTTGGACACTTATCTTGTTTTGGATTATCCAACTACAAACAAAAAGGAGATTGGATTGTACTTGTGTGAAGAAATTAACATACAGATCAATGTTTTAAAAGGTGAAGGCAAAAAACAAGGCGTTTTAACCGTTATGAGACGAGGAGTAAACCTTAAGGCATTAAAGCATAAGCCTCTTGAGAACTGTTTTTTTGGATAAAAATATGTAAATAAATTATATATTTTTAAAAATTTTAGAAAATCAACTCATATTAGAACATTCCTTTCAATATAAACATGTTCCTAAGATTTTCAAACCAAATATAACTTAAAATTCACCTAGTGAAAAATGAATAAACCTCAACTAAAAAGGTGCAAAAGCTGCCTCTTGCATAAATGGGCTAGACTCAAAGTACATTATGTTGGCCCTCGTAGGGGATTTGGCACTTTAGAATAAGCCTTAAGGTGTTTTAAGCATGCCTCATCTTGAGGAGAGCCTTGTTTGAGCTTTCTAAATATTGTCTTTTAAACTAAAAAATAATACTTTTCAAGGGGGCAACTATCTCAAAAATAACTAATTTCATGGTGGTGGATGATGAGAATTGAGAGTAATGCAAAATGAGGCGATGGAGATGAAGTTCATTATATGCAAACCCATTATTGGCAATTCCACTCATGACTAAAATTTGCTCTATCATCCAACCAATCTTCAGCATAGAGGAGAGATTATGCTAAGGGAAAGCCTAGTATACAACCATCTCACCATCGAGAGGCTTCTAGTACCACACCTTTTACCAAGCTTCTTAACCGTTTAGAAGCTGTAGTCTTATATGGGTGATTTAGACTGTTCTCACGAAGTACACAAGGTGCTTGACGATTTGGACATGTTATATGATGACTGACACTAGATGTATCTTGTTGCTTTCCTTTTTTTTCTTTTTTCTCATGCTAGCTATGTGTTTTATAATTTGAGTGAAGGATTTAGTCAACACTCGGCTTGAAACCTTGAAATTTGCTTCTTTAGCAGCAAGCATGCATGAATTCTCTTGCACACTTGCAGTTCTTCTACTAGCCAGTGTTTGTGAGCTTCTACCTCTCCTATGCCAACTGATGAAAATAAACCTTCACTAGGTTCATCAGTATTTTGTAGACACAAATTCCTCATTATAATTTTCTTAAAGCTTCGATAATCAATTTTTTTAAGGAAATGACTCCATGAGGTGATTTACTAATGTTGCAACTTGTGAGCTCATTCGATTGGGTAGACAATTTTATGGCATGCAACGTCATTCACAAAGACCGATTGGCTTGATTTATTGAGGGTGCATCTACTTTAACACTTGTTCAAAATATGACTATCTTTTTAGGCCATAAAGTCCATGTCGGTTCAAAAGACAATTAAACTTTTATCAAGTCACGGAAGTTTAAAGAACTAATCACCGATTCAAAAGCAATTATTTAAGTTCTTCAGGACATGTGCTCGATTTTAAACAAGCTTTCATTGTTTATTCCTCTGTGACCTCTTAGTTTTGGGACTGAAACTACTTCTCATTACATAGATTGGTGGTCCTGAAAGTTTAAGGAATCTTCTATGGGTGCTCCCAAAACTACAATGACTGACAAAGGGAAGAGGAAAATTTTTCTTAAGCATTCTAAGAATTCGATTATGGTCTTTTTTTATGTCAATAGCACGGATACAACCTTTATGCTCATTCTTTTAGAGCAGAGTTAGTTTGCCTTGAGTAGCTTCCTGCAGTTGCTTTTACCCCTGCCTATGGCCAATGGAGATGGTGCTAAAATTGGAAGTTCAGAGAGCCATAATGGTCCGCAACCATACTTCAAGCACGAAATTATCAATTGATGCTTGGATGAATGGTATAAGCCATAAAAAGTTCGAAGATGTAAGTTTTATGCTACAATTAAAGGAGGTGCTAGAGCTGTACTTTGTCAATCCCAAGAATCTTATGGTCGGTCTACCATTTAAGCTTTTCCTCTCAAAAATTATGCAATCACATCCTCTGGACGCTATGGCACATTGCACCATCACAGTCATCTTTAAATAGCGGAGCCAGCTTGTCTTGAGTAGTTTCCTGTAGTTGCTTCTGCCTTCTACCGTATGGCCAATGGTGATGATGCTAAAGTTAGAAGGCTAGAAAGCCATGACCATTAGTAGTCTTACTTGAAGAAAATCAAGAGCTCTAGACTCAATCATACGCCAATCAGTGACAATGTTTTGCTCGTCTATCCAACCGTTTGCAGCTACTTTCATAAGGCTGTCAATAGCAACTCTCTACTTGCTCAAGAAAAGAAGCATCAAATACACCACATCCACTGGGCTGTCAAGCAAAGCTTTAGGTTCAGCTTGAATATCTAAATCATCACTCTAGCCTATAATCAAGTGGGAAACTTTCTTTTACAAAAAGAAGATAATGGGGATGCAAAATGAACAATAAAATGATCAATCTTATCATTCCCTCAACCAGCTAAGAAGAACTAGGGGCGCATATTTTTTGCCTTGTCCATATGACTAGATCTCATTTGGTGCTCAAAAGTACGAGTGTTGACCACCACTTTCCTGAGCTCCAACCTTAGTACCATCCCCGTTTTCCATAGGGGGTAGGGCAAAAGGAAGCTACACAATAGAAATTGGCTCCAAAGGATAAGCATAAAGGGTGGCATCCTTGTTTTTTCATTAGAAATTACCATAGGCAAATTCTTAGAATGCTTAAGCATAATCTTCCTTTTCCCTTTGTTAGTCATTGTACTATTGTAGCTTCAAGAGCTTTTGCAAAATATTTCTTAAATATTCTAGACAACCAATATATGTAACTAGAAATACTACAAGTCCCAAAGTCGAGAGCTCACCCAGCAAGCGACAATGAAAACAATGTTCAAAATTGAACAAAACTCCAAAAGAACAAAAATAATTGCTCTCGGGTACCAAAACAGCAATTAGTTTCCAATCATTGGCCCGCCCGATGAAAATCAAATTGCCCATTAAAGTGCGTGGACTACATGGCTTAACATCATGCCTGTATTCCATATGAAGGGTTAAGAAGTTAAAGCGTGGGACAACAGGGCATCCTTCAATCATCGGAATCAATTGACCACTTGTAACAAAAATCTAGCTCAGATCCTTGTCAATGATGTGGAATGCCATAAAGACATCTATGGGATCGAACTCACTTGCAAGTTGCAGCATTGGTAAACAAACCTCATGGAGTCATCTCAAATACCAACAAATATTATGATCAAAAGGAGTCTGTATCTGAAAGTACTGACAAGCATAAACATGATGCATACTACAAAGGAAATGATCCTCCTCATAAGTGTAGCGCAGATGAGGCAAAAGTATTGTTCAGGCCATTACATATACTAGCCAGTATTGGAACTACAAGAGGAAAATCATGTAGGCTCACTGCTCACCATCAAAGAAGCAACCTTGAAGGTTCGAGATCTTTCATTGGAAGTACAAAAGCACACAGAAAGAACAAACGAAATATTCTAAGGTGCATCTAACATCATTTATCATCTAGCACATCCAAATAATGAAGTGCCTAGTGTACTTCGTGGGACCACAGCCAACACTCACCCAAGAGATTCTGAACAAGTTTCAACAAATAGGTCTTTTTTCTAATCTCTTAGAAGAGACGCAAACTTACTTGAGGTCTTGAACCAAATCAAATCCATTCAAAAACGATGACTTTAGATTCCTTGCTCACTTGACTCTAAAGATGGTGATAAGCAATAAAGAGATGGTAACAACTAGAAAAGAGTAAGTTACAATGCGAATGGTTCAACCTCGTAAAACCATTTCTAATAAAAAGTCTATCCAGCAACTTCCATCGCAGCGCCATGTAATGAATTTTTCATCTGGAAGGGAGATTCTATTGAGGAGATCCTCAACACTCTCATACAGTGTGAGGCAACCACTCCCAGTAAAGTCAGATGTAGGAACAATTCCCCTCTAATTTGAAAACATATTCAAATTGTGGAAACAGTCACTTCAAGCAGGGAGGACAGCGGCATAAATCATGCCCTTCCAAACTCCCACGATATACAATTGGTGTTACATTTTTAGGGTCCTTAACAGTAACAAGATTACATTCATACCTGAAGGTCAATTATGGAATAGTCTCTCCAAGCATGGATGTAAGATTGCGTACATCACACCTTCATGGGAATTTCAATGGCAGTAACCTTAGTTTGAAATACAAGCACCCCAGCTCACTACCTTGGACAATAGTTTGCTATTTGGTTAAGAAGTTTGGTAAAAGGCATTGTACAAGAAACCTTTCAATGGCAAGATGACAGTAGAAGAGGCTTTCTCTTAGTATAATTTGTCCCCCACTACTAAAGACTAAAGGATGATAAAGCAAATCACAATCACGAAAAAAATTTCCATTGAAATTCATCTCCTCACTTATGTCATCTCTCATCATCTATCACCACCGTATTGCCTTTTTTTTTTTAAATGGTTTCCTTCTTGAAAAGCACCATTTTTTTTCTTCAAAAACGAAAAAAATGTCTAGTGAGCAAGTGAAAAACTATTAATGGTCAAGAAATTTTTTTTAAAATATAGACTAGCTTTCAAGTAATAAAAAAATAAAATAAAATAGAAATAGAAATAAAGATTTGCAAAATCAATTAAATCAGCACCTTGGATCGAACTCCAATGCGTAGAACACCACATGCTCACTCAAACAAACTCCATAATTCTAAAGACTATAAGAAGACAACTCAAATGGGTCTAATATGTCAAACTATGAGATAAGACATTTCACAACAATTCCAAGTCTCATGTTATGAACCTAATCACTGGGTAGGAGCATTGCGTGACAATCTCAAATGAAGCACAAGCCAAACCATGGGATAGGATCATTGCACAACAATTCCAAGTCTCATGCTATGAACCTAATCAATGGGTAGGAGCATTGCGTGACAATCTCAAATGAAGCACAAGCCGAACCATGGGATAGGACCAATGCACAATAATCTATAATGGGTTGTCACAAGGCACAAGTTGAACCACAAGGCAAGGTCATTGCAGGTAGACAAATGGAACTACAAGCCGAAGCACAAGACAAGAACATTATATGATAATCCAATAGAGGTCCACAAAAGTGCAACCATTGGGCATGATCATCAAGAGTGGACTAAGGGATCCAAGGTAGTAAAAAATGGGCCGTTACAAGTCAAACCATTAGGAAGAATAATCTGGTTGTCACAGGGAACGACGAGCCAAACCACAAGGTAAACTTTACATGGTAATCTAGAAGGAGTCTCATGAGTTGAAATGTGAGCAAGACCACACAAGTGGACAAAAGGACCCATGAGCCAAACCATGGGATAAGGACTTCATTAAGGTCAATATAAATTGTTCAAACTTACCAACCTGATCAATTGCATCATATGCAAGATACGTCTTCTCTCATAGTCTTAAGTTTATTTGGTGTAAGAAAAAAAATATACAAAATTATTTGGTTCATTGGATAGGAAGAAAAGGGGAAAACGTATAAAAGAAGGGAATGGATATTTTTTAGAAAAATTTGTGTTACTGTTGCAACTTTTAGAACCATAGCATGTGGAAGAAAAAAATGACTGGGTGTTGTGCTAGACTACTATGTTTGTATGCGCCTAAGATACAATAACTTTAACTTTACTCTCAGAAATCAAAGATGATCCACTTGTTCTGTTGGAAACTATATAGTTGGGGCTGCAACAACTAAAACACAAATGAAGATTCTGTTATTCACAAATAAGAAGCAGTTTCCAAAAAATATAAGAAATTATCACAACAATTGGATTACACAGATATGCAAAAAGCATATGAGGGAGAGAGAGAGAGAGAGAGAGAGAGAGAGCATCAGCAAACTCATTCATGGAATAATGGATCCTTCTCAGTTGAATTAGCACATCTTATGAACCAAGCTCCAAGATTTCTTTATAGTAATCCTTCTCAGCGAAATGACATCCCTTCATTTATTGCTTTGCCATTCGAGAAGGTTTAGATGGCTAGGAACAAAGTTCTATTTGAAGAGGAGCATATAAAGTCCTTTTTCCTTACTTCCTCTGTAAAAGCAGCATTCTCTACCTCTTCATTTCTCTTGCCTTTTTCTGAGCAACCAAACAAAGCACACTAATCTCCTTCGTAGAAATTCAAGAACCACCAACAACTAAAACACAAACGGAGATTCTGCTATTAACAAATAAGAAGCAATTTCCAAAAAAAAAAAATACGAGAAATTATCACAGTGGTTGGACTATCATGGAGAAGTAGCAGAAATTCATAGACACGCTCTCTCCTGAATTATGGGTGGGAAGTTAAAAATCTAAAAACCAACTCTGCCTACCTTTTTATTTGGCTTTTCTCAGCAACCAAACAAAGCATAATAGTGAAACTGATAGAAATTCAAAACCATCAACAACTAAAATACGCACAGCGCGAATTTGTCTTTATTAGTATAACAAATTATCCCAGCAATTGGATTATCATGGAAAAGTAATAGGAATTCAGACACCCACTAACCAGAAGCATTTGTGGAAATTCTAAGAACTAAGAAGCAGTTCCTGCGAATTACAAGAAATGATGGCAACAGAGTTTCGATTATAATGGAAGAGTGAAAAATTCATAGACACCCGCTACCCTTTTCCAGAGTAAAGATGAGCAAAAAGTGAAGAACAGAACCGTCGGAAGCCCGGGCGGAGAGAAACGGAAAAAAATTTGGACCATTTCTCGATTTGTGCGTGTCATCCTTGCGCAGGGCCATGCTAATCTTCTCTGTATCGTTCCAATTTTATCGGATGTCTCCGAAGAGACCAGCTCCTTCGCTTTCTTCCGGGTTTATTAAGCATCGAGAACTTCTTCGCCCAATCGATGTGGGACGGCTCGAACCCCAAGAAAATTTAAAATGAATTTATCAATTTTCTAGTTCTTAAAAGAAATATCCAAAGCATTATTTTCATATTTATTCTTATTTTGATGTGTTTGTTATTTTTTTGAAAAGAAATACAATTTGCGAGTTTTAATAATTTTCTCTAAAATATTCGAAAGACAATTAAAAATCATTTTGAATTTGTTTAAATAACAATAAGAGTCATTCACTTAAAAATAAACATTTTGAAATACTGTAAAGTATTGTATTGTTATTTTTTTTTTAAATAATTTTTAATTTAAAAAAAAATATGTGTGTAGTTAGTTGTTAACAAATTTGATTAATTGCATTAATTATACAGAATGATTTATCCTAGAAATATCACTATTTCCTTAATGTTATGAAAGCTATTTTTCTTTTTCTCATTAGTTTTAGTCTTATTTTTAAAATTTTAAAATATTCCTATAATTATTAGTTTCTTTAGTTAACTAAAGTGATGTAGCAACAAAATAAAACAAAAAATTAATTGTTAGCATTCTAAAATTCAACTTTGACAAAATCATTTAGCACGTGAAATGTTTGTCACGAATTGGATAAATCTACTTTAGCATACTACAATAAAAAATAGATAATTTCTTGTCTCAACTAAGTTGTCACGAATTTCGCAGCTTGGACTTGCACTTCTTCCCCAAGCAAGAACTTTATCCAAGTGTTTAATCTATTCAACATTGTCAATCAAGGTACAAAAGAATGCTTTAGTATACTAAATTTATTTCAGATAAATTTGGACTAGGGAATGAAATTCTTCTTTTCTTTTATATATTCATAAGCTTATGGGAAGAAAAAAAAAAACTTTAGAAGCTGTTAGGCTCCAACTGATTTCACCTTCTTGATTAGAATTTAGAAAAACAGTGAAAGAATCCTTAAAGTCTTTTACTTTACTTGATAATCTTTTAGGCCAAGACCAAAAGTTATTGTTGGTGATTCCTTCAACTTTTGAATTAGGATTCCTAATATAATCGAAAAATGAGGTCCATAGTTTTGCGAGGATTGTTATTCTTTGAGTCTATTTATTTTTTATTTTTTCGTTAGTGAAGAAAAAAATTATGACAACACATTTGCTCACGCTGCTTTTTTTCATTTTATGTTAGCTTTACGCTATTTCCATAAAACTAAGAAATAAAATTTATTGTTTTTTATTATTTTGTCAACCTACTATCATAATAATATACTTTTAAATTAAAATTAAGAATAAAATGATAATGTGAATATTAGATATAATTAAAATTCAACTTTGACCAAATCATTCAATTCAATTGTAATTTAACTTTTGAAAGAATTTTAACTTTAAAATTGAAAAATTAATTATTAAATAGGGGTAAGTGACTTTTATTACATTGTTTTTGTATTCTTTTTGTGCAAAGTTCAAGTGTTTTTTTTTTTTAGGAGAATATAAAAATTAATTTCTTACATAAGAGACTATTGACTATTTGTCGCTCTACCAAAAAAATTGATAAGATCTCCTTTATTTTCTTTCAATCAGTTATAACTTTCTAATTCTGTAATTTCAAACCAAAAAAAAATTCATTCTATTACTTATGGAAGTATTAACTTTATTCATTATCATTATTATTTTGAAATCATCTAATAAATTAATAATTATATTTAAATAATGCTTAATCATAATTGAATTAACTTTATTTAATTAATAAAAGTAATTAAAGAAAAATTAAATAAGATGTCACTATTGCACATAATATTTGCAAATTTAAAAACTTAATTTGTTAAGATTGATATCTTTATGGAACCTAATCAAACCAAAAAAATCACTTGTTGACATTATAAAAATTCAACTTTGAGAAAATCATTTAGCATATGAAATATTTGTGAACTTAATTGTAATTTACCCTTTGTAAGAATTTTGACTTCAAAATTACGAAATTAATTCTTGATTAGGGATAAGTGACTTTTATTTCATAGTTTCATTGTAGCTGTATTATTTTTGTATAAAGTTGAAGTATTTATTTTTTTTAAGAACGTATGAAAATTAATTTCTTTCATAACATTATGCTATGCAAACTATTAAGTGTTTGTCACTCTATTAACAATTTTGATAGGATCTTCCTTATTTTCTTTCAATACGTCATAATTTTTTAATCATATGTAATTCTAAATAATAAAATAAAAACTTCTTGAGCCCAATATCTATTTATAAACTGCAGAATTGTAGCTTAGGATAATTAAGTAGGGAAATATATTATGGAAATTGAAAAGATAAATTATTTTGGTCTTAGGAGAATTAGGAGAGGGATATAATTATGAGTGAGTTATAAACATAAATCATGCATTAGTTTCTTCATTTGAAAGAGACCACACTGAGAGAGAGAGAGAGAGAGAGAGAGAGAGAGAGAGAGAGAGAGAGAGAGAGAGAGAGAGAGATTATCAAAGTACTACAACAGTATTAATATGACTGGACCTTAACCCTAAGACAACTCTCGGTGCTGGCCCCATAACCCACTCTGCAAGATGATGAGAGCTTCAAAAGGACACACTTAGAATTGGAGACGCCAAAGGTACCCGTTGTTAGATGAAGAATGGAATTAGCTGCATTGACAAGAGATAAACAAGAATGTGAAGTTGCGTATAGATGTTTACTGAGGTTCCATATTTTCTACCACTCATCTGTTTTTCAAGATGTCCAACTTCAGATGAAGGTTGGACCATGGCAATCTAAAGTTAGAGCACCGGATGACCAAGGTTTGCCATCTGCTTTGCATAACGTGCAATTATGATCAAGAGGTACTCAGCTGTCGAATCAAAAAAAAGAAAAAAAAAACACACACGCACGCACACACACACACATCCCAATACAATCATAGCATGTGGGATTGAAGTTTAATCGAATTGAGCTCAAATTCAAAAATTATATTATTGATTGAATTGAAATCCATTTCGAATGTGCATACACCGCATTGTTGACTCAACCCAGATCTCAAATACTCATGTATCGAGGAAAACAGGAAATCTTTCACAACAGAGTCATTTGGGATCACCACTACAAGCATCAAAATGATACATTTAGTTTTGACTTAAGATGATTACAAAGGAAAAGTAGGCACCGCATACAGTAACAAAGCAAAGTAAGGAATTTACCCTACTACTAAGGAATACAAATACTCGCAAAAAAAAAAAAGCAAAGGACAACTCTCAGAAATTGCAGTTACTTGAAAATCCATCATCATCAGCAGCAGCAGCAGCAGCAGCATCTTCATGCTCTGTCACATTTTTCTTTATGAACTTCTTCCAAAACTCTTCAACAACTAATTTTCTTGATGGCTCACTTCCCCAATGTCCATCATTAAGCACAGATTTGACTGAGAGAGAACCAAAGCAATTAAGAAACACATAATATTTTTACGGAAACATTCAAAACATAACTGCAGCGTTTCAATAGAAACTTCTTTTTGAATTAAGGCAGTAGGTTAGTTGAAAAAAAAAAAAAGGAAAAGCAGATATTCCAGCCTCAAAATGTCAACATGCAGGTCCTTAGCTCCAATGGATTACTCGGAGCCATTCACCAGAAACAAACAATTAGACGTCATTAGTCATCTCGATCCATACTGAAATAGTGAAATTCGTTAAGGAGGTGATTGAATTATATGGCTTGCAAATTAAAATAAGATCTAAAAATTTCACACCAAGTTGCAAAACATGTTTAAGAGAAGTATACGGGAACAACAACAGAGAACTCAAATTGATATTTTCCCTCCAGCTGGACAATCATAGGTCATATTCACATTATACAGCAAACTAATTACACTTACCCAATGTTTGGTATGCTGGAATTAATAGATCAGAAGTGAAATGGATATGGGCCATATGGCTAATATATAAATTATAAAGATCAATTCTATTTCATCCCATTCCATTCTTGTGTACCAAAATAAATGGTAAAAGAACCCCAGCAGTCCAACAAAGTACATGCAGATGCAGGGAGCAAGATAAGTCAACAGGAGCATTGTGACAATAGCGATAAAACATGACAACAAACACAGAATTTGTCATGAAATCTAATAAAGTATTTGTATTTTAGAAAGAAAGATTGCATACATTATGCCCTCCCAACAATGCTAACATGGAATAGGTGGGCCTTGTTCATAGATAAAGTTGAAGAGTACTTAGCATCCACAAGTATGTCAACTGCATAAGTGGGGGAGAATGTCATGATCTAATTTTGGTTAGGGCATTATGCTTGCCCTTGACCACTTGTCTTGTGTGGATAGGATTAGTACCCATCAAGTAAATACTAGTGTAGGTTTTATACTTAAAGTAGGATAATGCCTAGTGAAAATAGTGTATATGATTCCTCGGTCACTTTGATGTTTCATAGTGATAGAGCGAGAATCGCATAAAAAGATGGGAGGTGAGCTTCATCAATCATTGAGAAGCTCGCTAGCTACTGCAAATATGCTTAGCTTACTTGCCCCCTAGCTAAACACATGCAGCTTACGAAGATATGAATAATGAATTTCATTGTCATTGCCTTACAACTTATCTTGCATCTCTCATTTGCTTCTAATTGTTTACTGCTTCCACTTACTTTGTATTCAATGGTTGTGAACTTTTTCATCTACTAACTCGTTAAGCTAGTGTGTTATAACTAGTGCTACATGACCTTTCACGAGGTGTGAAATATTTGGCCCATGACACCTCGTCTTACACCCCTCAACAGACTAAACCAAGATTTAGGTTCACCACTCACTGTAACAAAAAATAAAACATGGAAATGCAACCCCTTGTCTCGTAATGTCACCTCTCCTAAAATCCTTCTGTAACAAAAAAATATTAGCTAAGAAATCCTTCCTAACCTTGTCATAAGCTTTTCCAAAGTCTAATTTAAAAATAGTCCCCTTCTCCTTTCTCCTCTAGACGTCCTCCACCACCTTATTAGCAACCAAAATAGCATCTGCAATCAGCCAATGCCCCAAAAATGCACTTTGAGCCTTAGAAATAGCATTATGAAGCACAAAACTCAACCTATTAGCTAGCAATTTAACAATAAACTTATACATAATAGAAACTAAGTTATAGGTATAAAATCAGAAAATATTAATAGATCTACCAATCAAGGTATTCTCCCAAAAGGGGGGGTGAATTGGGATTTAAAAACTCTTTCCTTACTTTGTATTTAGAAATCCCTTGTTTGAATATACGTTCAGCAGCGTTTACTTTCAACAAGTAATCAGCCGTTAATGATCATGTTATTGATAATTAATCAAGTTGAATTAACATTCAATTTCAAGTTCAAATCTTTTAACTGATTAATTTCCAAAAATCAAATCAGGATAGATTAGAAATAAAACTCAGATTTCAATTTCAAAAATTAAATTTTATTCCTTTACTATCAATAAAATATGATTTTCAGATATTGTATTTTTGAAAACTTTCAATTCAAAATAACTTGTTGCTGTTTTAATCTTCAAAAATCGGAACTTCAAAGAATATTCAATCCAACCAACAAGTTAATGTATGTTGAATTTAAATATGCTTTCAAAACAAGATTCCAGCACTCCCCAAAGTTTAGCAACATATAAAAATCATCCACGCAGTTAATATACTTGCAAAAAATAAAGAGAATAGGGAGAAGAGCTTAGAAACGGATTTTTTACAAGGTTCGGCCTGCAGCCTACATCCTTGTCCCAAGCAACCGCTGTGAGGATTCCAACTTTCTTATTAGGCAAAGTTACAACCTCTCTCCTTCTCAGGTGGAGATCCCTCTCTAACAAAAATACCCCTTCTCGTTAGCCAACGATTTAACAACCCTAAATCGTCAAAAAACAACACAAAATAGCAAACTTATTGCCGGACAATGAATACTCTCAGTTAGAGCTGATTTGTACAAGTTAAAAGCACATAAAAGCACAATATACTTCAGCAAATAATCAATATAAAGAGATGAACCTCAAAGTAAATATAACTGGGATTCTTTAGATTTGAAAATTCTCAGTTAGTGCACAAGAACCTCAATCCTTAATTCAGCAAACACTCAGCAATAGCTTGTCAGGAAATATTCAGCAAGAACTCTTTGAAAGAATGAGAATTAGATCAATAGCTAATTGCTTGTAATTGTTGGTGTGTGTAATCCTTGGATTTAATATGTATTTATAGATAGAAAAAGTAATATTTCATGTTCCCCAAGTTTACTTGCAGTATTCCCCAAGTTTTTACAAAGTTCGGTGGCAAAGAAATCAAATTAGGAAACTTTCTCTCGCTGTTAAAATACAACAATCAGTCGACTGTGTATATGGGTCAATCACATGACCCCTTTGAAATCAACGTATTTTTCAAACACAAAAGGGTGTCAGTCGCCTGTGCCCTAAGGGTCAGTCATCTGTGCCTAATCTGTCTGTTCAGTTATAACAGTATATAAATCATCAGTCGCCTAAGCGTGACTTGTCAGCCGCTTGGCCTATTTCTGTTTGTTAATTTATTTAGCATAAAATATATCAATCGCCTGGCATTTCAAAACACATGCTTTTGACAAATTAGTTTCCAAAACCTATTTAGCTTTCATACTTGGCATATTAATTTGAAACTTTTAAAAATATTTTTTCCGGGGTTTTCAAAATCAGGTTTCTAAGTCAATATTGAATCCTAAGAGCTTCAAACACTTATATTGAAAATATGCGAAGTACTTACATGAGACTTTTAAACAACTATGACGCTTCTATTCCCTAAGTCTTCATGTATAGCTTGACTTCAAGCTTCGATAGTCTTTAACTTCATAAAATCTTGTAGCATTAAGTTTGATTTTTTCAACAGATTTTGTCAAGCACTTGTTCTTGATCTGAATTACTTTGAGTCACTGGAACTTGAACACTTGAGTCCTAAATCATCACTTAACCAAGCATGTTAAGTTCCTCTGATTTGTTATCATCAAAACAAGATTCTAAACCTTGTGACACCGACAATCTCTCACTTTTTTATGATGACAAACAAGGAGATAAAAGGTGAGTAAGCCTTAAAAGGCTCCCCCTTAATGATCACGTTATTGATAATAAATCAAGTTGAATTAACATTCAATTTCAAGTTCAAATCTTTTAAGCATGCCTCATCTTGAGGAGAGCCTTGATTGAGCTTTCCAAATATTGTCTTTTAAAATAAAAAATAATACTTTTCAAGGGGGCAACTATCTCAAAAATAACTAATTTCATGGTGATGGATGATGAGAATTGAGAGTAATGCAAAATGAGGAGATGGAGATGAATTTCATTGTATGCAAACCCATTATTGGCAATTCCTCTCATGACTAAAATTTGCTCTATCATCCAACCAATCTTCAGCATAGAGGAGAGATTAAGCTAAGGGAAAGTCTATTATACAACCATTTCACCATCGAGAGGCTTCTAGTACCACACCTTTTACCAAGCTTCTTAACCAAATAGATGAATTCAATCCAAGGAAGTGAGCTGGTGTACATGTTTTCACTATAAGGAAATTTTCCCAATATCTTACTTTGTTGGGAGAGGATGGAGGACACTTGGAATATAATTGTACCTTCCATGAATTTTGGTATTCTGAGACAAATTCATTACATGCTGCGTAACACAAAAGAAATAAGACCCGTTATACTGAAACCCGTTTAGAAGTTGTAGTCTTATATGGGTGATTTAGACTGTTCTCACGAAGTACACAAGGTGGTTGACGATTTGGACATGTTATATGATGACTGACACTAGATGTATCTTGTTGCTTTTCTTTTTTTCTTTCTTCATGCTAGCTATGTGTTTTATAATTTGAGTGAAGGATTTAGGCAACACTCGGCTTGAAACCTTGAAATTTGCTTCTTTAGCAGCAAGCATACATGAATTCTCTTGCACACTTGCAGTTCTTTTACTAGCCAGTGTTTATGAGCTTCTACCTCTCCTATGCCAACTGATGAAAATAACCCTTCACTAGGTTCATCAGTATTTTGCAGACACAAATTCCTCATTATAATTTTCTTAAAGCCTTGAGAATCAATTTTTTTAAGGAAATGACTCCATGAGGTGATTTACTAATGTTGCAACTTGTGAGCTCATTTGATTGGGTAGACAATTTTATGGCATGCAACATTATTCACAAAGACTGATTGGCTTGATTTATTCAGGGTGTTGTCCTACACCCCATCTACTTAACACTTCGTTCAAAATATGACTATCTTTTTAAGCCATAAAGTCCATGTCGGTTCAAAAGACAATTAATTTTTTATCAAGTCAAGCCAGTTCAAAGAACTAATCACCTATTCAAAAGCAATTATTTAAGTTCTTCAGGACATGTGCTCGATTTTGAACAAGCTTTCATTGTTTATTCCTCTGTGAGCTCTTAGTTTTGGGACTGAAACTACTTCTCATTACATAGATTGGTGGTCCTGAAAGTTAAAGGAATCTTCTATGGGTGCTCCCAAAACTACAATGACTGACAAAGGGAAGAGGAAAATTTTTCTTAAGCATTCTAAGAATTCAATTATGGTCATTTTTTATTTTGATAGCACGAATACAACCTTTATGCTCATTCTTTTAGAGCAGAGTTAGTTTGCCTTGAGTAGCTTCCTGTAGTTGCTTTTACCCCTGCCTATGGCCAATGGAGATGTGGCTAAAATTGGAAGTTCAAAGAGCCATAATGGTCCCCAACCATACTTCAAGCACCAAATTATCAATTGATGCTTGGATGAATAGTATAAGCCATAAAAAGTTCGAAGATGTAAGTTTTATGCTAA
Organism: Malania oleifera; assembly: GCF_029873635.1. Classification (NCBI taxonomy): domain Eukaryota; kingdom Viridiplantae; phylum Streptophyta; class Magnoliopsida; order Santalales; family Ximeniaceae; genus Malania; species Malania oleifera. The sequence continues at coordinate 59,905,346 of NC_080427.1, read as the reverse complement.
AATTAAAGGAGGTGCTAGAGCTGTACTTTGTCAATCCCAAGAATCTTATGGTCGGTCTACCATTTATGCTTTTCCTCTCAAAAATTATGCAATCACATCCCCTCAACGCTATGGCACATTGCACTATCACAGTCATCTTTAATTAGCGGAGCCAGTTTGTCTTGAGTAGCTTCCTGTAGTTGCTTCTGCCTTCTACCGTATGGCCAATCGTGATGATGCTAAAGTTAGAAGGCTAGAAAGCCATGACCATTAGTAGTCTTACTTGAAGAAAATCAAGAGCTCTAGACTCAATCATACGTCAATCGGTAACAATGTTTTGCTTGTCTATCCAACCGTTCACAGCTACTTTCACAAGGCTGTCAATAGCAACTCTCTACCTGCTCAACAAAAGAAGCATCAAATACACCGCATCCACTGAGCTGTCAAGCAAAGCTTTAGATTCAGCTTGAATATCCAAATCATCACTCTAGCCTATAATCAAGTGGGAAACTTTCTTTTACAAAAAGAAGTTAATGGGGATGCAAAATGAACAATAAAATGATCAATCTTATCATTCCTTCAACCAGCTAAGAAGAACTAGGGGCGCATATTTTTTGCCTTGTCCATATGACTAGATCTCATTTGGTGCTCAAAAGTACGAGTGTTGACCACCACTTTCCTGAGCTCCAACCTTAGTACCATCCCCGTTTTCCATAGGGCATAGGGCAAAAGGAAGCTACACAATAGAAATTGGCTCCAAAGGATAAGCATAAAGGGTGGCATCCTTGTTATTTTCATCATAAATTACCATAGGCAAATTCTTAGAATGCTTAAGCATAATCTTCCTTTTCCCTTTGTTAGTCATTGTACTATTGTAGCTTCAAGAGCTTTTGCAAAATATTCCTTAAATATTCTAGACAACCGATATATGTAACTAGAAATACTACAAGTCCCAAAGTTGAGAGCTCACCCAGCAAGCGACAATGAAGACAATGTTCAAAATTGAACAAAACTCCAAAAGAACAAAAACAATTGCTCTCGGGCACCAAAACAGCAATTAGTTTCCAATCATTGGCACGCCCGATGAAAATCAAATTGCCCATTAAAGTGCGTGGACTACATGGCTTAACATCATGCCTGTATTCCATATGAAGGGTTAAGAAGTTAAAGCGTGGGGCAACAGGGCATCCTTCAATCATCCGAATCAATTGACCACTTGTAACAAAAATAAAGCTCAGATCCCTGTCAATGATGTGGAATGCCATAAAGACATCTATGGGATCGAACTCACTTGCAAGTTGCAGCATTGGTAAACATTTTCATGGAGTCATCTCAAGTACCAACAAATATTATGATCAAAAGGAGTCTGTATCTGAATGTACTGACAAGCATAAACATGATGCATACTACAAAGGAAATAATCCTCCCATGTCTAACTTCATGGGACCACAACCAACACTCACCCAAGAGATTCTGAACAAGTTTCAACAAATAGGTCTTTTGTCTAATCTCTTAGAAGAGACACAAACTTACTTGAGCTCTTGAACCAAATCAAATCCATTCAAAAACGATGACTTTAGATTCCTTACTCACTTGACTCTAAAGATGGTGATAAGCAATAAAGAGATGGTAACAACAAGAAAAGAGTAAGTTCCAATGGGAATGGTTCAACCTCGTAAAACCATTTCTAATAAAAAGTCTATCCAGCAACTTCCATCGCAGCGCTATGTAATGAATTTTTCATCTAGAAGGGAGATTCTATTGAGGAGATCCTCACACTCTCATACAGTGTGAGAGGCAACCACTCCCAGTAAAGTCAGATATAGGAACAATTCCCCTCTAATTTGAAAACATATTCAAATTGTGGAAACAGTCACTTCGAGCAGGGAGGACAGCGGCATAAATCATGCCCTTCCAAACTCCCACGATATACAATTGGTGTTACATTTTTAGGGTCCTTAGCAGTAACAAGATTACATTCATACCTGAAGGTCAATTATGGAATAGTCTCTCCAAGCATGGATGTAAGATTGCGTACATCACACCTTCACGGGAATTTCAATGGCAGTAACCTAGCACCCCAGCTCACTTCCTAGGACAATAGTTTGCTATTTGGTTAAGTTTTGTAAAAGACATTGTACAAGAAACCTTTCAATAGCGAGATGAAAGTAGAAAAGGCTTTCTCTTAGTATAATTTGTCCCCCGCTACTAAAGACTAAAGGATGATAAAGGAAATCACAATCATGACAAAAATTTCCAATGAACTTCATCCCCTCACTTATGTCATCTCTCATCATCTATCACCGCCGTATTGCTTTTTTTTTAAAATGGTTTCCTTCTTGAAAAGCACCATTTTTTTCTTCAAAAAGGAAAAAAAATGTCTAGTGAGCAAGTGAAAAACTATTAATGGTCTAGAAATTTTTTTTGCACTATAGACTAGCTTTGAAGTAATAAAAAAATAAAATAAAATAAAAATAAAGACTTGCAAAATCACTTAAATCAGCACCTTGGATCAAACTCCAATGTGTATAACACCACATGCTCACTCAAATAGACTCCATAATTCTAAAGACTATTAGAGGACAACTCAAATGGATCTAATATGTCAAACTATGAGATAAGACATTTCACAACAATTCCAAGTCTCATGTTACGAACCTAATTGTCACGGTCCGCCTTTTTCACACCGTTGTGAAGGGCCGTGCGGCGCTAGCTAAAGCACTCTTGCTTAACTAGCCAGCCTTTTGTTTACCAACATTCATCCACGGAACACTTTCATTAACATTCAATCAGATAGCAGCGGAAATAATAATCAATTCGTGAAAGCCGTGGCAACCAAGCAGTAAATATTGAAGCAAACGTAATTCATTAATAAATCCTCCGTTGACATGTTGTACTTAGCGAGGGAGGCAAGTAGGCTAAGCACGTTGACAATTGCTAGTGAGTTTTACAATGATTGATGAACACTCACCCTCCCCTAAAGAGCTTTCTAGGCCATTCTCACTCTAGCACTAGGAAATATCAAAGTGACCGAGGAGTCATACTGCCTTATTTGGCTTACAATGAAAGAAATACTAGAAAATAACCCTACACTAGTATTTACATGATGGAAACCCATCCCAAACACACGAGATAAGCGGTCATAGGCAAGCATAATGCCCTGAACAAGCTTAGCCCGTGACATTCTCCCCCACTTATGCGGTCGACGTCCTCGTAGACTTTTGGCGATAGGTACACTTCAAATTTGTCCACGAATGGCTTCAAATCTTCCGCAGAAATCCAGCTGATTTCTTTATCATCAAGGCACTTCCACTTCACTAGGAACTTCTGCCGCTTCTTCCTTGAGGACTGGAACTTTCTGTCTGCAAGTAGGGGTGAGCAAAATTCGGTGAAAACCGAATTAACCGAATTAACCGGCCGAAATTGGTCGGTTCGGTTCGGGTAAAAAGCCCGGTTCGGTCGGTTCGGTTATAATTCTACAAAATTTCGGTTAATCGGTTTCGGTTCGGTTAAGGGTAAAAAAAATTTCGGTTAACCGAATTAACCGAATTACTAATTAATTAGATTTTAAATATAATTTATGAATATAAATTTTGCTTATGTAAGTTCATTAAGGAGTTTAATTAACCTATTTGGATTCTTTGTTCTATGGTAAAATATTATTTTCATTAATAAAATTAATAAATAAGGTATTTAATTAAGTTGGATTTGGTTTTAAAAAAAATTTATAATTGTATTATATTTCTAACAATTAATTTTAAATAATTTCGGTTAAAATCGGTTAACCGAATTACCCGAATGGGCAATTCGGCCGGGTCGGTTCGGTGTATTTCGTCAATTCGGTCGGTTCGGTTAATGGTTTATATTAACCGAATTTTTCGGTTAATTCGGTTAATTACCCGAATTTAACCGAACCGACCGTTTGCTCACCCCTATCTGCAAGGATCTCTTCAACATCATGTCTGTCAGGTTGCACTGTCTTCAACTCTGCACTATTTGACTGACTTTTGCTCAGGTCGTTGGTGTTGGCGTTGAATGGCTTGAGGCAATTGACATGAAATTGCGGTTTTCTCTGTTGATCTGCCCACTTCTTCATCTGCTTAGAAGCTTTCTCCAGATAGGCTTGGGCAAAGTCTGCATTCTGTCTCCCTTCACTGGTGAAGATGTATGCCTTAGGACTCTTTCGTCTGTACGGCTCGCCCACTGTGTGAGGTAACAATAGCAGCTGGTCTGTAACAAGCTCAATAGGGCTCTTGTTGGTAGTTGAGCGCCTTTGGGCGTTGCCACAGAGTGGAGCCACATCAAGTAGTTGCATGCCATTCTTCTGGTTGTCGTTGACAAAGTGGCACAAGTACTCATCTAGCAGCTCTCTGAATCTCTTCATCTGTTCGTCTGTCTGTCGATGATAACTCGAAGAGATGTCAAGGTGTGACCTGAATATCCTGAAAAACTCTGTTAAGAAGTTGTCAGTGAACATTAAATCTTGGTCACAAATAATAACTTGGGGAAAACCCCAATGTTTCACAATAGTCACAAGGAACAATTGTGTCGTCCCCTCTGCCAAACAGTACTTTGGTGCGGCCATGAAAGTACCATACTTCTTCCGCTCCCCCTTGTCTTGTTGGCAAGTGAGACAAGTTTTGGTATAATTAACCACATCATCCCGCGTGTGCGGCCAATAATACCTCCCCAGTAGTCCTGTCATTGGAGTCATTCTCCGCGAATACCCCTTAACGAACTTCCTGCAGCATCCAGTAAGGCCAAGAAAGGAACGCAACTCCTTCACTGTCGTGGGGATCTTCCGTTCTTGAACCATCCTTACCTTCTCCATACCCCTCCGGATACGACCTTGTTCAACGGCTTGACCAAGGAATTTGTTGCTCCACCGAGCGAAAGAGAAATTCTCCTTCTTCAAATTCAGACTGTTTCCCTTCAGCCTGTCGAACACCTTCCGTAGATGCTCTTCATGTTTCCTCTGAAACGACACCGATGCTCCCAACGGTGTTTTGGAAGGGCGAACACATCCCGCTTCCACTTCATCAAGTTGTTTCCCCAACTCTACTATCTTTCTAGGCGCAATCCAACATGGCCTTTTAGCAGGTGGTTTCACTCCTGATAACAACTTGATCTCTTGCTCCACAGTCCGTCGTGAAGGCAAATTTTGAGGCAGCTTATCCGGCAACACCTCCTTATCCTCATCCAACACCGCTTGGATGGTCGTAGGCTCCAGCTCTTGGCCTACTTCTTTATCTACCACCACCGTGGCTAGACGTGTCTGCTCACTCTGACCCAATCCTTCATTGAGTTGTATGGCTGAAAGGGACTTCCCTTCGTCTCCTTTTATTGCAACGACTTGCACCATGCACGAGTGATCTCCCATCAGACACAGGGAACCAGCCGAAGGCATCAGCACTGCCCTCGTCCCCATTAGGAACTCCATTCCCAGAATGACTGGATAGTCATCCAATGGCACCGCTGTGAAATTCGCATGACCTTCCCACTTTCCAAGCTTTATAACCACTTGCTTGGCTACTCCCAGAGTAGGCTGGGCTACAGAGTTAACTGCTTTCACGCGTCCTGTATCCTTCTCTAAGGATAAGTTGAGTCTTCCTGCTTCCAACTGCGAAACAAAATTATGAGTAGCTCCCGTATCCATCATAGCGCGAGTACTCTTCCCATTTATCCTCAAGTCCACAAACATTAACCCTTTTGCTCGTGTAACTTTCGGTGTTTTTGCCTGCTTTTCCAATGCGTTCACTAACCGCACTAAACCCACCCTCGGGGCGTCATCCTCTTCCCCATCGTCTTCCACTGCCTGTTCTGCAATAGAAGCCTGTAAGGCATTAAGTGATGCTTTGTGAGGGCACTCAAAAACTCTATGAGGACCTCGACACAAGAAATACTCAATTTTACTCTTCCCCTTTCCATTGGGTGTGTTAAACCCTCGAGACGACGAAGCTTCCTGTGAGGTTGATGAATTAGGGTCGGCTCCCCCACTCTTGGGTTTGCCATTCTTGAAAGACTTTCCACCGTTTCCCTCTCCGCCAAACTGTTTGGACGAAGTGGTCTCATCACCAGTGTAGTCTGTCAAGCGTTCTGCAGCCGCTTGTGCAGTTGACAAGTCTTGAACCCTTTGTCTATGAAGTTCAGTTATTGCCCACGGTTTCATCCCCTCTAGAAAATAGAACAACTTGTCCTTCTCCGACATATCCTGAATATCCAACATTAAAGCAGAAAATTGTTTCACATAGTCACTGATTGAACCCGTATGCTTGAGATCTCTCAGTTTTCTCCTTGCATTATACTCAACGTTCTCAGGAAAGAATTGGGCCTTGAGCTCTCTCCTCAAGTCTGCCCAACTATCAATCACACAGCTTCCATTTTCAATTTCTCTGTACTTGGTACGCCACCACAGTTTGGCATCACCAACCAAGTACATGGTCGCAGTATCCACCTTTGCCTATTCTGAGGCCATCCTCACAACGCGAAAGTACTGCTCCACATCAAACAAGAAGTTCTCTAACTCCTTGGCATCTCGGGCACCCCCATACGTCCTGGGTTCTGGCACCTTGGTCTTGCTAACTCCCGGAGTGTTGGAGTTCCCCATAGCAAGAACCATCACATTTACCTTTGCATCCAGATCTGCCATCCGGGCTTGCAAAGTTTCCACAGTGTGGCGAAAGTCCTCTGACATGTCGCCTATCAAACCTGCTTGATGTTTTTGTGATCCCCTCACTTCATCAACAAATTCTCTCATCTGGGCCACCTCCGCGGCCATAGTGTTGGTTGACTCTTCAACCTGTGCTTCCAGCACGCTGATCCTCTCAGCATTGTTTGGTGCCATGGTCACTTACCAAAGCTTTCCAAACCCAACAACGAAGGCAAACGAATTCACGTAGCAACTCAACCTTGGGCTCTCACCAAGTGTCACCGACTTGGGCTCTGATACCAAATGTCACGGTCCGCCTTTTTCACACCGTTGTGAAGGGCCGTGCGGCGCTAGCTAAAGCACTCTTGCTTAACTAGCCAGCCTTTTGTTTACCAACATTCATCCACGGAACACTTTCATTAACATTCAATCAGATAGCAGCGGAAATAATAATCAATTCGTGAAAGCCGTGGCAACCAAGCAGTAAATATTGAAGCAAACGTAATTCATTAATAAATCCTCCGTTGACATGTTGTACTTAGCGAGGAAGGCAAGTAGGCTAAGCACGTTGACAATTGCTAGTGAGTTTTACAATGATTGATGAACACTCACCCTCCCCTAAAGAGTTTTCTAGGCCATTCTCACTCTAGCACTAGGAAACATCAAAGTGACCGAGGAGTCATACTGCCTTATTTGGCTTACAATGAAAGAAATACTAGAAAATAACCCTACACTAGTATTTACATGATGGAAACCCATCCCAAACACACGAGATAAGCGGTCATAGGCAAGCATAATGCCCTGAACAAGCTTAGCCCGTGACACTAATCACTGGTTAGGAGCATTGCGTGACAATCTCAAATGAAGCAAGGGCCGAACCATGGGATAGGATCATTGCACAGTAATCTATAATGGGTTGTCACAAGGCACAAGTTGAACCACAAGGCAAGGTCATTGCAGGTAGACAAATGGACCTACAAGCCGAAGCACAAGACAAAAACATTGTATGATAATCCAATAGAGGTCCACAAAAGTGCAACCATTGGGCATGGTCATCAAGAGTGAACTAAGGGATCCAAGGTAGTAAAAAATGGGCCGTTACAAGTCAAACCATTAGGAAGAATCATCTGGTTGTCACAGGGAACGACAAGCCAAACCACAATGTAAACTTTACATGGTAATCTAGAAGGAGTCTCATGAGTTGAAATGTGAGCAAGACCACACAAGTGGACAAAAGGACCCATGAGCCAAACCATGCGATAAGGACTTCATTAAGGTCAATATAAATTGTTCAAACTTACCAACCTGATCAATTGCATCATATGCAAGATACGTCTTCTCCCATAGTCTTAAGTTTATTTGGTGTAAGAAAAATAAATAAACAAAATTAATTGGTTTATTGGATACGAAGAAAAGTGGAAAACGTATAAAAGAAAGGAATGGTTATTTTTTACCCTCAGAAATCAAAGATGATCCGCTTGTTCTGTTGGAAACTGTATATTTGGGGCTCCAACAACTAAAACACAAATGAAAATTCTGCTATTCACAAATAAGAAGCAGTTTCCAAAAAATATAAGAAATTATCACAACAATTGGATTACACAGATATGCAAAAAGCATATGAGAGAGAGAGAGAGAGAGAGAGAGAGAGAGAGAGAGAGAGAGCATCAGCAAACTCATTCATGGAACAATGGATCCTTCTCAGTTGAATTAGCACATCTTATAAACCAAGCTCCAAGATTTCTTTATAGTAATCCTTCTCAGCCAAATGACATCCCTTCATTTATTGCTTTGCCATTCGAGAAGGTTTAGATGGCTAGGAACAAAGTTCTATTTGAAGAGGAGCATATAAAGTCCTTTTCCCTTACTTCCTCTGTAAAAGCAGCATTCTCTACCTCTTCATTTCTCTTGCCTTTTTCTGAGCAACCAAACAAAGCACACTAATCTCCTTCATAGAAATTCAAGAACCACCAACAACTAAAACACAAACGGAGATTCTGATATTAACAAATAAGAAGCAATTTCCAAAAAAAAATACGAGAAATTATCACAGCAGTTGGACTATCATGGAGAAGTAGCAGAAATTCATAGACAAGCTCTCTCCTGAATTATGGGTTGAAAGTTAAAAATCTAGAAAACAACTCTACCTACCTTTTTATTTAGCTTTTCTCAACAACCAAACAAAGCATAATAGTGAAACTGATAGAAATTCAAAACCATCAACAACTAAAATACGCACAGCGCGAATTTCTCTTTATTAGTGTAACAAATTATCCCAGCAATAGGATTATCATGGAAAAGTAATAGGAATTCAGACACCCGCTAACCAAAAGCATTTGTGGAAATACTAAGAACTAAGATGCAGTTCCTGCGAATTACAAGAAATGATCGCAACAGATTTTCGATTATAATGGAAGAGGGAAAAATTCAGAGACACCCACTAATCTTTTCCAGAGTAAAGATGAGCAAAAAGAGAAGAACAGAACCGTGGGAAACCCAGGCGGAGAGAAATGGAAAAAAATTTGGACCATTTCTCGATTTGTGCGTGTCATCCTTGCGCAGGGGCCATGCTAATCTTCTCTGTATCGTTCCAATTTTATCGGATGTCTCCGCAGAGAAAAGCTCCCTTACTTTCTTCCGGGTTTATTAAGCGTCGAGAATTTCTTTGCCTAACCGATGTGGGGACGGCTCGAACCCCAATGATATACAGCACACGCGTATAGAACTATTTAAGAAGAATTTAAATTTAAAATGAATTTATCAATTTTCTAGTTTTTAGAAAAAATAAAAATAAACTCATAAAATATTATTTTCATATTTTTTGAAAAGGAATACAATTTGAGAGTATTAATAATTTTCTTTAGAATATTAGAAAGACGATTAAAAATCATTTTGGATTTGTTTAAATAACTATACGAGTCATTGACTTAAAAATAAATATTTTGGAATACTATAAAGTATTGTATTGTATTGTTATTTTTTTTTAATAATTTTTAATTTAAAAAAAATTATGTGTGCAGCTGTTAACAAATTGGATTAATTGCATTAATTGTACAGTATGATTTATCCTAGAAATATCACTGTTTTCTTAATGTTCTGAAAGCTATTTTTCTTTTCTCATTATTTTTAGTCTTATTTTTAAAATTTTAAAATATTCCTATAATTATTAGGTTCTTAGTTAACTAAAGTGATGTAACAATAAAATAAAAAAAATAGTTACTTTAATAGAGGTGTTGACGACTACTAACAAATTATTAGTAGAGATCTTGTGCTCTACAAAGAGTAGGACTTCAAAAAGTGATTTTAAAAAGAAATAATAAAAAAAATCAATTTTATGTGCTAAATCATAAAATTTGAACATGCTATGGATAGAGGTAATAAAATCTTAAATACTAAGCTATTTTTTTTAAATTATTTTTTAAAGTTGAAAATAATCGATGAATATATAACTTAATAAGTTGATTAACAATTTGAAGTTGATTAACTAAAACTATTAATACTTTGAAATTGTATGATAAATTTGTAATATAGAAAAAAAAAAAAGGCAAAATTTGAAATAATGTATTTAGTTATATTTGGTTATCAAGAAAAGTAAAAATAAAAATAAAAATAAATTCACAAATTAATAATTAAAATTTTGATTTTCACATAATTAACATTATGTTTTCTTAATTCTTAATCATATTAATTAGAATAAATTTTAAATAATATTTTATATAGAGAGAAAATACAAAGAGAAATAGATATAATTTTTATTTTATTTTTCTTTCTTTTTCAAACAAAATCCTTGTCCACACAAACACATATAATTTCTCCGATAAACTTTAGGGGAAAAAGAAACATTGAAAAAAAAATCTACATACCTTTTCATGTTTGACTATTAAGAAATTAAAAAAGAAAAATGGGAATAAGTTAACAAATATTTGATTGCTAAAATCGTTAATATATAATTTTTCTTAATTTTTAATCACATTACAATAAATTTTCATTTTTAGTAAAGCTTATTTAAGTAGAAAACATAATAAAATATTTTCATTTTCATTTTATTATATTCTTTTTCAAACAAAATCCTCGTTCCTAAATCATGGCATCTAACTTGCAAAGATTAGTCATTTTTGTCAATTTTGAATGCAACATTTTTGCTTCATAGGGTTTAAAATATATGTCAAATTAAAGTTTTTTATAAAAATAAAAACCAACGATAATCTTATCTACGAAAAAAAGAAGGCCTAATTACAACATACCTAATATAATAACTATTTAGGATTATATAGATTTATTTAAAGCTTCAGAAGAGGTCTGTTTTTTTTTTTTTTCTTTTTTTTTTTTGGCCAAATCTTAGGCAAGCTTAGTTTCTTTGTGCCTTTATTTATATGTTGTTAATGTAAAATTTAAAATCTAGCTACCAACGTAATTGGTATCAAAGAGATTGTTGTTATGGCATCGAGATCATCTTCTAGAAGATTTGACATCGTCAAATTTGATGGAACCGGGAACCTTGGTTTATAGCAAAGGAGAGTGAAATATTCTTGTACAACAATGAATGGGAAAAACATTACTTGGTATTCAACCAAATGGAATAGATGAGGCAACATGGTGAGAATTGCAAGCTTTTGCCGCTTCTACAATACGCTTCTGTTTGGCCGACGAAATACTCTATTGAGTAATGGAGGAGGATTCTCCAACGGCTATATGGCGAAAGTTAGAGAACCGGTACATGTTCAAATCTCTTAATAATAATTTTTTTCTTAAGCAACGTTTGTATTAGCTTAAGATGGTGGAAGGATCAATCTTAGATCAACATATTAATGCCTTCAATCAAATTATTAGTGCTTTGATGAGAGTTGATGTTAAGTTTGATGAGGACGACAAAGTTTTGATGTTGTTAAACTCTTTGCCCTCGACTCATACCTATTAAAATCTTGTGACCACTCTTACGTGGGAAAAAGAAACTCTTTATCTTGAAAAGGTAACAAGTGTTTTATTGAATTTTCATCAAAGATTGAAAATATGTGATGAAAGAGAAGAACTTGTGGTAAAGGGTAATAACAAGCGAGGCAAAGGAAAATCCAAACATGGATCAAGTCAGAAATCCCGAAATCAATCCAAGAAAAAGAAATAAATTCGGTGTTACAAATGCGTTAAAAAGGGGCATGTGAAATCAAAATGTCCGGATTGGAAGAAGGGGAATTCTAAGAAAGATAAGGGTACTTCAAAATCTACAAATGTTGTTCAAGAAAGAAATTCAACGTGTAGTGATGGTGATGTTCTATCAGTTTCAGCGGGGTCGGATAATCTAACGAACTCTTAGATACTTGACTCAATATGTTCTTATCACATGACTCCGAACAAGAGTGGTTCAGCACTTACAGGTTAGTGAATTCTAAATCAATTCTTATGGATAATGATGTTTCTTGCAAGATCATTGGCATAGGAAATGTAAAAATAAAAATATTTGATGATGCTGTAAGAACGTTGTGTAATGTAAGACATATATCAGAGTCGAGAAAGAGTTTGATATCACTCAGTAGCTTGGATTATAATGGTTTTAATAACAAGTCCAAATGTGGAGTTCTAACAGTATAGAAAGGTAATCTGACTGTAATGAAATGACAGAAACTGGATGGAAATATCTACACATTGCATGGAACTACCATTGTAGGTGGAGCTACAGCCGTAAATGTTGAATCAGATGAGACTAACTTGTGGCATATGCGCGCTTGGGCATATGGGGGAACATGGCATGAAAGAACTACACAAGAGGAAACTTTTGAAGGGCTTGAAATCATGTCTAAAATTTTGCAGGATTTGTGTTCTTGGAAAACAGAACGGAGCAAAGTTCAAATCAATTATACACAGGACAAAGGGTATTCTTGATTATGTGCATTCAGATGTTTAAGGCCCGATTAGAGTTGCATCAAAGGGTGGACATATGTATTATGTAATTTCATTGATGATTACTCACAGAATATCTGGGTTTACTTCATGAGTCACAAATCAAATACGTTTGTTGGGTTTAAAATTTGGAAGGTTGAAGTGAAAAACCTGACAGGAAGAAGATTTAAATACTTAAGGTCGGATAATGGGACCGAGTACGCTGATTCGCCATCTTCTTTGAAAAACATGCGATTATGATCAAGAGGTAATCAATTGTTGAATCCAAAAAAAAAAACACACACACACACACACACCCACACACATCCCAATAAAATCATAACATGTGGGATTGAAGCTTAATTCAGTTGAGTTTGTTTCAAGCTCAAATTCAAAAATTATATGATTGATTGAATTCAAATCAAAATTTCTAAGCATATTGACTGAACTCAAATATCAAATACTTATATATGAGGAAAGCAGGAAATCCTTCACAACAGAGTCATTTGTGATAGCTACTACAAGTATCAAAATTATACATTTAGTTTTGACTTAAGATGATTACAAAGGAAAAGTAGAAAGCAAAGTAAGGCATTTACCCTACTACTAAGGAATACAAATATTTACAAAAAAAAGTAAACAAAAAAAGTAAATTATCCCAAAAAAGAAAAAAAAAAAAAAACATAAAAGAAAAACAAAGGACAACTCTCAGAAATTGCAGTCACTTAAAAATCCATCATCATCATCAGCATCTCCATGCTCTGTACAATCTTCTTTATGAACTTCTTCCAAAATTCTACAATAACTAATTTTCTTGATGGCTTACTTCCCCAATGACCATCATTAAGCACAGATTTGACTGGGAGAGAACCAAAGCAATTAAGAAACACAAATTTTTTTTTACAGAAACATTCAAAAACATAGCTGCAGAGTTTCATTAGAAACTTATTTTTATGAATTAAGGCAGTAGGTTAGTTTTAAAAAAAAGGAAAAAAAAAATAGAAAAATCTAAGCAGATATTCCAGCCTCAAAATGTCATCATGCAGGTCTTTAGCTCCTAATAAATTACTCAGAGCCATTCACAGGAAACGAACAAGTAGAAGTCATTAGTCATCTCGATCCATACTGAAATAGTGGAATTCATTAAGGAGGTGATTGAAATATATGACTTTCAAATTAAACTAAGAACTAAACATTTTCACACTAAGCTGCAAGAGGAACGACAACAGAGAACTCAAATTGATATTTCCCTCCAGTTGGATCAATCATAGATCATATTCATATTATACATCCAACTAATTACACTTACCCAATGTTTGGTATGCTGGAATGAATAGATAGGAAGTGAAATGGATATGGGCCACATGGATAATATATAAATTATAAAGATCAATTCTATTTCATCCCATTCCATTCTTGTGTGTCAAGCAAATTAGTAAAAGAACCCCAGCAGTCCAACAAAGTACATGCAGATGCAGGGAGCAAGATAAGTTGACAGGACAATTTGTCATGAAATCTAATAAAGTATTTGTATTTTTGAAAGAAAGGTTGCATACATTATGCCCTCCCAACAACGCTAACATGGCATAGGCGAGCCTTGTTCTACAGCATTTTCCAAGCAGATTTTTTTGTAATCCCCACCCCAGAACTATTGCTTTTTAATAATCTTAAGAAAATTCAAAAATCCCTTTGATCATTCTCAGAGTTCCAAAATATTTTACAGAACAAGCAACATCTAACTTTACCACATGTTTAGAAACTTAAAGTTCATATTTTGGATTTAGATATATATGGATGTGGATGAATCTCAGTAAAATTCAGTGCACATCCAAGTTTACTGAGCTTCATCCAAATCAACACAAGTCAACGCATGAAATGAATGCTCCCAAACACAAACTTAGAAGTCTCATAATAATTTATTATCTATTCTATTTATAAGAAAATGATGAACAGATATTTGTCTTCAGATAAAGTTGAAACAAAATTCCCCTCTTCATACCCCCTCAACCCGGAGACCCCTGCCTCCATCGCTGCCAAACTTAACTGAACACTTCACAGGATTTGTTTTTTCTTCAAATCAAACAGTGCAACATTTTGCTTTACTTCTGGTAGTACCTTTTCCCTTTAAACTATACTTGAGGATAAATAAATAAGCAGTGAACATTTGTCTAATTAGTCCCATGTTGCTATAATTGCATATGCCTTGAATTATTGTAGTTTGTTTCAATAGAAGAATTATTCTGTTTTTCTGCTTCTCTTTTCAGTTATAGTAATTCTGGGTCATTTTATTTCTGTTTTGTGGTTCTGAGTCGCTGCATTTTTATCCAAAGATCCACATATTATATCTTGTTTCATTTTCTGTGATACCTATCAATTCTATAAAGTATACATCACAATATACTGGAAACAGTAATTTTTATTCTGTTCGAATGTTGATGTTTCAAAATGATTGCTGATTTCATTTGCATGTCAAATTTTAGATGTTAATATACCCCCGGATCATTTACTTTGAGCTTTGAACTCAAGAGGCCTTAAAATTTAAAGAAAACAAGCATTTCAATCTGAAATTGTATTTTATCTAAAATTTGACTCACAATATCTTCCAAAATGGGCAGAAAACAGACTTGAAATGACAGCTTGTTCTACATTAAGAATCTGCTCGGCTCATACAAGGATCATTTATTAGGTATCAGTACATTTACATGATGAACTTACTAGGATGAACAAATCAAAATCAAAGATTTACATGATTGTTTATCAACCCATCCACATTGCC
Source organism: Malania oleifera (assembly GCF_029873635.1). Taxonomy (NCBI): domain Eukaryota; kingdom Viridiplantae; phylum Streptophyta; class Magnoliopsida; order Santalales; family Ximeniaceae; genus Malania; species Malania oleifera. The sequence goes on along the minus strand of NC_080427.1, from coordinate 59,890,068 downwards.
CAAAATGTTTTGCAGCACATATTCTATATGTGCATGGTTTGAATTGGCCTTTTCCCCCAAGTCATTATTAGCACAAAATATAATCAGTGGTTATGAGCTAAATAGCTTTATAGTCACAACTCTGGGAGAAACAGAAGCCTACAAAGAACACAGGCCAAGAGTGACCAAATTTTGAAGGATAAAAAACAAAAACAAAAAAACAGCAATCGAGTTCAACAACGGCAGCAAGGAAAAAAGTCACACTACCTAGAATAATCAATATGAATTGTCCCATAATTTAGCTCAGGTTTGGCAGCATCTGTGGAACGTTAGAGGACCACCAAATCCTTCTCTACTACCTTAATCCAAGTTTTTTGAAGTCTACCTCCTAAAGCATCTATCAATCAAATTAAAATTTCTCATTGTGCAGTATTTTGTAAACCATATGTGTTGTTAGTAAAAACATTGATAATGCAATACTGCCATATGCTTTGCTGTAAAAGTGTAAATCAATGGAAGGAAGAGCATGGTTGCTAGTATGTTACAAGTTAGATAAGACCGTGCGCACTTGAAAAAAACTCACGACCATTACACCTGTTTCCCGTTATATAACCTCCTCTAATCCCACTTCTCACTATACTTGTTATAATTACACTAAACTACCTGCTATTACTATTTAAAATCATGGTTGACACATGATAACCAATTCTCTTTTCCTCGAGTGAACTTAGGAAGACACTATTGCAAAAGCATCACAACACTATGTAAGCAAGCCACCCAGGATGAGATCATACCTTGGAACAGTTCAAGCAAAGGTATTACAAGCCACAGCTGCGAGATGAAGTGGCTGAGTATACCTGGACATGTCTCATGATCTCAAGTGCCAGCAACAGTCAAGGAGAAGAAGACTGCATGTAGGGCTGTTGAAAGTTTGGAGTCTCTTCAAGTACCATCAAAACTGTGGAAGAGTGTCTCACTTAGCTTTATCACCAACCTACCCAGAGTTGGGTGATTAGAGCATATTTTCGAAGTACGGGTACTTTCTTACTAGCAACAAAGTGCTAATTGGTAGAGGAGACAACACACTTGTCTTTTAAACATTTTGTGAATTATTAAGGTGTTCTCCAAGACAGTATTAGTGACAAGACACAAGATTCACACAAAACTTCTAGATAAAAATTTTTAGAATCCCCAGTTCAGAGCTTTTTATCTATTTAAAACATATGAATAGATGGAGTGATTCAATGGGCTACTAGAGTAGTACTTGTGCCACTTCAGCACCTCCAACCATAAGAATTGAGTGCAGCTACTTGACATGCCTCAGTTTTGTTTCAATTCCGAAAAGATATCGACAACCAATAAGAGTCCTTTTGAGCTTGTTACAGGCCAACAACCACTATTACTTCACATAATGAACAACCAACACAAAGGAAAGAGTCCAAATCTTCACGAAAGAATGGAAACAAAATGTAGAGTGCGCACAAGCCTACCTAGAGAAAGCTTTGAAGCAAAAGAAGAAGTGTGCATATCAAGGGGGACTGTAACACTTCAACATGGGTGACTTAGTGCTTGTTACACTCCATCTAGAACTAATCAAGTCACTACAAAGCCAGGATAGAAGAATGTCACAAATATGAAGCACCTCATATTGGCCAACGTTGGGAAAGCCTCTTACAAGGTTGATCCTTCGGCTTGGATGAAAGTGCATCATGTGTTTCACGTTAGTTGCCTCAAATATTCATCGTTTACATTGAAGGTCCAACCTGTATTCTCTAGAGCACTACTGAAGACATCACAAACCAACAAGCGAGAAGTTGAAGATATCCTTGTAGACGAAGAGTTCACATCATTACGAAAGAAATAGCATGAGTTCTTAGTGAAGTGGAAGGGCGTCGGAAATGAAGAAATCAATTAGATGTTAGCGGAAGATATGGAGCTGTTAGTAGATAAAGTTGAAGAGTACTTAGCATCTATGAGTACGTCGACTGCATAAGTGGGGGAGAATGTCACGATCCAAGCTTGTTTAGGGCATTATGCTTGCCCTTGACCACTTGTCTTGTGTGGATAGGATCCATAACCATCAAGTAAATACTAGTGTAGGTTTTATACTTCAAGTAGGATATGCCTAGTGAAAATAGTGAATATGATTCCTCGGTCACTTTGATGTTTCATAGTGATAGAGCAAGAATAGCATAGAAAGATGGGAGGTGAGCTTCATCAATCATTGAAAAGCTCACTAGCTACTGTAAATATGTTTAGCTTACTTGCCTCCCTTCCTAACACATGTAGCTTACGAAGATGTGAATAATGAATTTCATTGCCTTACAACTTATCTTGCGTGTCCCATTTGCTTCGAATTGTTTATTACTTCCGCTTAATTTGTATTCAATGGTTGCGAATATTTTCATCTACAAACTAGTTAAGCTAGTGTGTTATAACTAGTGCTACATGACCTTTCACGAGGTGAGAAATCTTTGGCCCAAACCTCGTCTTACACCCCTCAACAGACTACACCAAGATTTAGGTTCACCACTCACTGTAACAAAAAAGACAACATGGAAATGCAACACCTTGTCCCATAATGTCACGTCTCCTTAAATCCTTCTATAACAAAAAATTGTATCTAAGAAATCCTAACTAAAGCTTGTCATAAGCTTTTCCAAAGTCAAATTTAAAAATAATCCCCTTCTCCTTTCTCCTCTAGACGTCCTCCACCACCTTATTAGCAACCAAAATAGCATCTGCAATCAGCCAATGCCCACAAATGCACTTTGAGCCTTAGAAATAGCATTATCAAGCACAAAACTCAACCTATTAGCTAGCACTTTAACAATAAACTTACACATACTAGAAACTAAGTTATAGGTCTAAAATCAGCAATATTAATAAATCTACTCTTCGTAGGCACCACAACTATTTGAAGGCCCAGCAGCATTTATTTCCATACTCAACAAATCAGATCTTTTCAGTTCAGCAGCAGGATTAAAACTTCCAAAGCAATCTCCATACCTGAATCACTCTCATCCCTTGCTTACTTGCATAATGATGCTTATGTGTGTCCCCTTCAAGTTCTCCCAATATAGGCTTAAATTTTGGGTTTGGCTGGCCTGAAACCACCTGCCCAAAACCCTGAATCTAACTCTGTTGCCTCCTCTAATACTGAGTTTTGGCTTTGTTCATTTTCTTTAGGCTCTCCAAGCCCAATCTCCTCACTGGGCTTCGGCTTTTTGGCTTTATGAGATCCTTTATCCTTCACATTGGACTCAGTACCCTCTGCCAATTGATCCAGTTTCCCTTTTTCCTTTGAATGTTGAAAATTCAGATCATACCTACCCCCATCTGCCTGTCAGAGCACTTTATGCCCCTATACTCCTTGTACCTTACTGGACTTTTAGAATCTTGGAATGATTCTGGCCAAGTTTTCTACTGTATGTTGGATCTTCTGATTTCTTCTTACCTTCTTTTCAGTATCTTTTTTCTGAATTTTTCCAGAGTTTTGACGAAAGATGTCTTATGCTGCTTTTTGTAAATCCTTCTCTTTCTAATGAAATTTATTCTTTTTCTATAAAAAAACAATTGTCTCTTACCTGAGCATTCTACAGCACTTCATCAATCCATGGCAATGTTTTAAAAGGCCGAATCAAGGCTCACCTTGAGGGTCGCCTTAAGAAGAAGCATGCCTAAAACGCCTTGAGGCTCAATCTGAAATACCAAATCCCAAAAAAGCGAACAAACTACACACTGTGGCTTATGTATTTGTACAAAAGGCATGCTTTTTTGCACCTTTTTAGTTGAGACTTACAATTTTTATGGTGCTTCAATCTCAAGTTGGAATTGGCTAGAAAATTTTTACTAAATGTTAATATGAAGGAATGTTGTAATATGAGTTGATTTCCAAACACTTGAACCTCTCCAAAATAATTGAGAATTGCACCTAGATCTTGAAAAAAAATTGAACTTTGTAATGTTATAGCTATCTCTCGGCATGATTTGATTAATGAATTCAACTTAGTACCTTTTAGGTTGTTGACAAGATGATTAAGAGGGCTATTGATAGGTGTCTTGTCCAGGGCATTGCTGTTGGTAGGGACGGACTTATCATGTCTCATCTGATACGATTCTTTTCTTTCCAGCAGCTCTTTTTGCAATATTCTCATTTTTTTGCAGATTTTTGGGTTAGTTTCAGGCCATAAGACTAATTTAAGTGTTAGGTTACCACTTTACCTAGAAGCTTCAGAGGTTATGTTGTGGGCCAACAATGTATATCAAAATACAATACTCCCTCACACGCGCAGCCCAATTGCACGAGAAGAGATAAGCAAACAATAAATAACCACTTCACAGTAAACACAGCCACCACGACCAAAACCACAACCCCCTGGCAATCGTAGCTCAGATATTGTTAAAATCCCAATCCCAAGTATCATTGTAAATAATATACAAATTAGGAAAGTGGGTAAATATGGGGGATTTGATATTATTCAATAAGGGAATTGTTTCCTTGTTTAGAATAGGTAATCGTATTATATATTGGGATGTACATATGAACAAAGTAATGTAGAAAATATTCAATAGCTTATGCTTTCATGGTATCAGAGCTAGGGTTTCTCAACCTTAGCTAAACAATGGCCAACAACACCGTCAACAGCAGATGCTCTACCTCTTCTACAAATATCAATGGTGACTCAGAGGCCGCATCCGTTGGGGGTTTGAATGGGCTGGATAACACAGCCTTTCCACTCTCATTGGAAAAATTAAACGGAAAAAATTTTCATGAGTGGGCTCAATCCATGAAATTGGTGATTGAGGGAAAAGGAAAGCTAGGTTATTTTATTGGTGAGCGGAGGAAACCAGACCCTACCGACATTGTAGCCTTGCAAAGACAGAGGTCTGAAAACTCCATGGTCACAGCTTGGCTCATCAACTCGATGCAGCCATCAATTGGAAAAGTCTACTTGTTCTTGCCAACAGCGAAGGAAGCTTGGGAAGCTGTACGTGAGACATACTCCGACGTTGAAAGCTACTCGCAAATCTTCAAAATCAAGACCCGATTGTGGCAGATGAGGCAAGGTGAGAGAGGCGTTACCGAGTATTTCATGGACATGACTCATCTTTGGCAGGAGCTCGATCTGAGCATCGACAAGGAGTGGGAGTGCTCCGGCGACAGCACACGATACCGAAGGAGGCTCGAAAACGAGAGGGTCTTCGAGTTCCTTGCCGGCCTAAACCGAGAGCTTGACGATGTGAGGGGACGGATCCTTGGCCGACGACCTCTTCCTTCAACCCGAGAGGTTTTCGCAGAGGTTAGGAGGGAGGAGAACAGGAGGCGTGTGATGCTGAGGCCTCAAAATGAACCTGCTAGGCTAGACCTCCCCGTAACCGTATCCGCCCAAAAATTAGATGGGCACGCTGGACACGCTGGGCCGGATGTTTCGGCTCTTGTATCAAAAGGCCTAGGGGGACCTAGTCAATGACCCCAAAAAGGTAAATTATGGTGCGAACATCGTCGAAAAACAGGTCATTTAAAAAATACCTGCTGGGAGATTCATGGAAAACCGGCGGATTGGAAGCCGAGACAATACCAAAAAAATCGTGGGTAGCAGGCCAGCACTGACGGATCAACTGAAAGATTGCAAGGAGAAAACACCAATACCTCTCCCAGTAGTGCATTCAGTCCTGAACAATTGGATCAGCTATATAAGATGATTTCATCAATTCAAACATCGGGTCAGTCTTCCTCTGGTTCCTTGGCTCACCGAGGTAATTATCTATCAGCTTTAAATACTACATCCAGTTACAAATCTCCATGGATAATTGATTCGGGTGCATCCGATCATTTGACTGGGTCTTATCAATGTTTTTAATCCTACTCACCATATGCCGGGAATTTGAGGGTGAAAATTGCAGATGGCTCTCTTTCACCGGTTGCTGGAAAAGGAAATATTCGCATATCTAATTCTTCAACTTTACAATCTGTCCTACATGTCCCCAAGTTATCTTGCAACCTGTTATCCATCAGTCAGTTAACAAAAGACTCAAATTGTTTTGCTAAATTTGTTTCCTCTTATTGTGTTTTTCAGGACCTATCATCGAAGAAGACAATTGGCACTGCTAAAGCGTATGAGGGACTCTACTACTTTGAGGAGGCAAGTTTGAGTGAACTATGTAATACTGTAATTTGTGAATCTGCATCTACTTCTAGAAATAGTGAACTTTTGTTATGGCATTCAAGGATGGGTCATCCCAATTTTCAATATTTAAAACGATGGTTTCCTTCTATTTGTTCAAATAAAATGGCTTCTGAGTTTCAATGTGAAGTGTGTGAGCTTGCCAAACATCGTCGTACTTCTTTTCCATCATCCATATACAAACCATCTCGCTCATTTACTATGTTTCACAATGATGTATGGGGTCCCTCACGTTCCCTCAATTGTACCAATACAAAATGGTTTGTTACCTTTATTGATGACCATACTCATCCTTGTTGGGTCTACGTATTGAAAGACAAAACTAAAGTCCGCTCCATTTTCATCAGTTTCCATTCCATGATTCATACACAGTTCCAAACTCATATTCAGATTTTACGTACTGATAATGGTACGGAATATTTTAATACTATCCTGGGAACTTATCGTCAAGATAATGGGATTGTTCATCAAAGTTCTTGTGTGGATACCCCTCAACAAAATGGGGTTGCTAAACGAAAAGTAGACATATACTTGAAGTAGCCCGGGCATTAATGTTTACTACCAACATGAAACATTATTTTTGGGGCGATGCCATCTTTACAGTCACACATCTCATTAATAGAATGCCGAGTCAAGCACTTTCATTTGTCACCCCTTTTCAAAAATTCCAGGAACACTTTCCTACCTCTCAACTCCCCTCCAGTCTCCCGCTGAAAATCTTTGGTTGTAGTGCTTTTGTTCATGTTCATGCACACCATCATGATAAATTGGATCCTCGTGCCATTAAATGTGTCTTCCTTGGTTATTCGCCTACCCAGAAAGACTACAAATGCTATGATCCGGTCTCAAAACGACTGTTCGTTAGTCTTGATGTCACTTTCTTTGAAACCACTCCTTATTTCCCAAAGCCCTCTCTTTAGGGGGAGAAATGGAGTGAAGATCGGTTCTTTGATCTCTTTACTACTGAATCTGCGTCATTCTCTCCGGTTACTCCATTCCCTGACCCATCTATCGAACCTTCCATTGCATTACTTCCTGACTTGCCAAACACAACAGAACACTTACCCTCAGGGGGAGGCACAGGAGAGCAAAACAACGTAGACATACTCGTTTACTCAAGAAAGCCAAAAACAAAGGATAGGGAGAATCTCATACCTGAGGCACCAAGAGCGTTGGAACCGGTGATGGCTCCGAATAACCATGAGCCCATGTTCAATCCCGATCTAGTAATTGAGTCTTCCTCTGATAATCCTGCACCCAATGATATCAATTTACCTATTGCAATCAGAAAACAAACTAGGTCATGTACTCAATACCCTTGGTCTAAATACATGTCTTATAAAAGTTTGTCTACAGGATATCGTGTGTTTGTCTCTAACCTTGACAAGATGAAAATGCCAAAGAACATTCAGGAAGCTCTAGAAATACCGAAATGGAGAGAGGCAGTCATGGAAGAAGTGCGAGCCCTAGAAAAAAATGGAACTTGGAAGTTGACAAATCTACCAAAAAGGAAGAAGCCAATGGGTTGTAAATAGGTCTTCACAGTGAAATATAAATTTGATGGAACAGTTGAAAGATATAAAGCCAGACTTGTTGCAAAAGGTTTTACATAGACTTACGGCATTGACTATACTGAAACATTTGCACCAGTGGCAAACTTAAATACAGTTCGGGTTCTCTTGTCCTTCGCAGGCAATTTAGATTTGCCACTACAACAACTTGATATTAAAAATGCTTTCTTAAATGGAGAATTAGAAGAGGAAGTATACATGACTATATGTAAGCGGAAGTTCATGAATTCTATTGAATTAATTCTTCATATGTACATCACAATCTTTATATAATACAATTCCCTATTCTAAACAAGGAAATAATCTTCTTCCCGAATAATATCAAATCTCCCACATTTACCCACTTTCCTAATTAACTATTTACAATAATACTTAGGATTTTAACACTCCCCCTCAAGTTGGATCATAAATTAATCATCTCCAACTTGCTAATGAGATCATCAAAGCTCTGTCTTCCCAACACTTTAGTGAAAACATCTGCAGTTTGTTCCTTGGTAGGTACATAAATCATACAGATAATTCCTTCTTCAATTTTCTCTTTGATAAAGTGTCTGTCAACTTCCACATGTTTAGTGCTGTCATGTTGAACTGGATTGAGAGAGATGCTGATAGTTGCCTTATTGTCACAATAGAGTTTGATAAGAAATTTCACCGGGACCTGTAATTCTTCCAAGAGTTTCCATAACCACAGTCCTTCACATATCCCTTGAGCAACTGCCCTGAATTCTGCTTCAGCACTACTACGAGCCACCACGTTCTATTTTTCGCTTTTCCAAGTTACCAGATTTCTCTAGACGAATGTGCAATAACCTGTGGTGGATTTTCTATCTTCCACTGATCCTGCCCAATCTACATCTGTAAAGATCTCTACTTCCTTACTTTCACATTTCTTAAAGAAGAGTCCTCTTCCCGGGGATCCCTTGAGATATCGAAGGATCTTGTATACGGCATCTAAGTGGGCCTCTTTTGGTGAATGCATGTGTTGGCTTACAACACTGACTGCAAATGCAATATCTGGTCTAGTATGTGATAGTAGATTAGCTTGCCAACCAACCTCTGATACCTTTCCTTTTTAACTGGTATTCCATAGTCTTCAACCCTCTTTACCATTTCAATCGGTGTTTCGCTAGGTTTGCATCCAAGCATGCCAGTTTCAATTAGGAGATCGGTAACATACTTTCGCTGAGAGACACTAATTCCCTTTCTCATTCTTGCCACTTCCATGCCCAAAAAATAAAACATTTGTCCCAAGTCTTTAACTTCAAATTCAGTAGCCAGAACTTTCTTCAATCTCTCCATCTCTACTGTATCATCACCAATAAGGATTATGTCATCAACATACACTATTAGAATTATTTTCTTACCTCTTTTAGTCTGCTGGAAGAATAGGGTATGATCTGATTGCCCCTGTTGATAACCTTGATTCTTCATTACTTTTGCAAATATGTCAAACCATGCTCTAGGAGATTGTTTAAGCCCATACAAGGACTTCTTGAGTTTACACACTCTATTTTCTTCACCTTTCCCACTGAATCCAGGTGGTATAGTCATGTATACTTCTTCTTCTAACTCACCATTCAAAAGAACATTTTTAATATCAAGTTGTTGTAATGGCCAATCTAAATTGGTTGCCAAGGATAAGAGAGCCCGTACTGTATTTAAGTTTGTCACTGGTGCAAATGTCTCTATGTAGTCAATACCGTAAGTCTGTGTGAATCATTTTGCAACAAGCCTGGCTTTATATCTTTCAACTGTCCCATCAGATTTATATTTCACTGTGAAGACCCATTTACAGCCCATTGGCTTCTTACCTCTCGGCAAATTTATCAACTCCCAAGTTCCATTTTTTTTCTAGAGCTCGCATTTCCTCCATGACTGCCTCTCTCCATTTAGGTATTTCTAGAGCTTCCTGAATGTTCTTTGGTACTTTCACCCTGTCAAGGTTAGAGACAAAAGCACGATATCCTATAGACAAGCTTTTATAAGACATGTATTTAGACCAGGGGTATTGAGTACACGACCTGGTTTGTTTTCTCATTGCAATAGGTAGGTTGATATCATCAGGTACCGGATTATCAGAAGAAAGCTCAATTACCATATCACGATTGGACATTGACTCATGGTTATTTGGAGCCATCACCGGTTTCGACGTTCTTGATGCCTCAGGTATGAGATTCTCCCTATTCTTTGTGTTCGGCTTTCTTAAGTAAACAAGTAAGTCTGCGTTGTTTTGCTTTCCTGTATCTCCCCCTGAGGTTAAGTGTTCTATTGTGTTTGGCAGGTCAGGAATTGATGCAATGGAAGACTCGATAGATGGGTCAGGGAATGAAGCAACAGAAGGCTCAATAGATGGTACAGGTTCAGATGACACAGAATCAATAGTATAGAAGTCAAAGAACCAATCTTCACTCCATGTCTCCCCCTAAAGAGAGAGCTTTGGGAAATAAGGAGTGGTTTCAAAGAAAGTAACGTCAAGACTAACAAACAGCCTTTTGGAGACCGGATCATAGCATTTATAGCCTTTCTGAGTAGGGGAATAACCAAGGAAGACACATTTAACGGCACGTGGATCCAATTTGTCCCGGTTGTGTGCATGAACATGAACAAACGTAGTACAACCAAAGATTTTTAGCAGAAGACTGGATGGAAGACGAAAGGCAGGAAAGTGTTCCTGGAATTTATGAAGAGGAGTGACAAAGGAAAGTGCTCGACTTGGCATTCGATTAATGAGATGTGTGGCTGTTAAGATGGCATCGCCCCAAAAATAGTTTTTCATGTTGGTAGTGAACATTAACGCCCGGGCTACTTCAAGTATATGTCTATTTTTCCGTTCAGCCACCCCATTTTGTTGAGGGGTATCCACACAAGAACTCTGATGAACAATCCCAATCTCTTGAAGATACGTTCCCATAATAGTATTAAAGTATTCCATACCATTATCAATACGTAAAATTTAGATAGTAGTCTAGAACTGTGTATGAATCATGGAATGAAAATTGATGAAAATGGAGCGGATTTCAGTTTTGTCTTTCAGCAAGTAAACCCAACAAAGGCGAGTATGGTCATCAATAAACGTAACGAACCATTTTGTATTGGTGCGATTGAGTGAACGTGAGGGACCCCACAAATCACTATGAATCATAGTAAATGGGCGAGATGGTCTGTATATGGACGATGGGAAGGAAGTTCGATGGTGTTTGGCAAGCTCACACACTTCACATTGAAACTCAAGAGACTTTTTATTTGAACAAATAGACGGAAACAAGCGTTTTAAATATTAAAAATTGGGATGACCCATTCTTGCATGCCATAACAAAAGTTCACTATCTCTAGAAATAGATACAGAATCACAAATTGCAGTATTACACAGTTCGCTCAAGCTTGCCTCCTCAAAGTAGTAGAATCCCTCATGCGCTTTAGCAGTGCCAATCGTCTTCCCCGATGAGAGGTCCTGAAAAACACAATGAGATGAAACAAATTTAGCAGAACAGTTCAAGTCTTTTGTTAATTGACTGATGGATAACAGATTGCAAGACAATTTAGGAACATGTAGGACTGATTGTAAAATAATCAAGTCAGATATGCGAATACTTCCTTTACCTGCAACTAGTGAGAGAGAGTCATCTGCAATTTTTATTCTCAAATTCCTAACATATGGTGAGTAGGATGAAAAACATTGATAAGAACCAGTCATATGATCAGATGCGCCCGAGTCAATTATCTATGGAGATATGTAACAGGATGTAGTATTGAAAGCTGTCAGATAATTACCTCGGTGAGCCAGGGAACCAGAAGACTGACCCAATGTTTGAATTGACGAAATCATTTTGTACAGCTGGTCTAACTGTTCAGGACTAAATGCATTGCTTGAAGAGGTATTGATTTTTTCTCCTTGTAATTTTTCAATTGACCTGTCAGTGCTAGTCTGGTACCCACGATTTTTTTGGTATTGTCTCGGCATCCAATCTGCCGGTTTCCCATGAATTTCCCAGCAAGTATCTTTTGAATGACCTGTTTTTCGGCAATGTTCGCACCATAATTTACCTTTTTGTGGTCGTTGGCTGGATCCCCTTGGGCCTTTTGATACGAGGGCCGAGACATCAGGCCCATTAGTGTGCCCATTTAGATTTGGGGCGGATACGGGTAGGTCCAACCCGACGGGGTCATTTTGGGGTCTCAGCATTAGGCGCCTTCTGCTTTCCTCCCTCCTCACTTCTGCAAATACCTCTCGGGTTGATTGAAGAGGTCGTCGGCCAAGGATGCGTCCCCTCACATCGTCCAGATCCCAGTTCAGGTCAACAAGAAACTCAAAGACCCTTTCGTTCTCGAGCCTCCTTCGGTATCGTGTGCTATCTCCGGAGCACTCCCACTCCTCGTCGGTGCTTAAGTCGAGTTCCTGCTAGAGATGGGTCATCTCCATGAAGTATTCAGTAACGCCTCTCTCCCCTTGCCTCATCTACCACAGTCGGGTCTTGATTTCGAAGATTTGCAAGTAACTCTCGACGTCGGAATACGTCTCACGAATAGCGTCCCAAACATCCTTCGCCGTCGGCAAGAACAGGAAGATTTTCCCAAGTGATGGCTGCATCGAGTTGACAAACCAGGCGGTGACCATGGAGTTTTTGGACCTCCATTTTTGCAAGGCAACCACGTCGGTAGAGTCGGGTTTCCTCTGTTCGCCGGTAAGATAGCCAAGTCTCCCTTTTCCTTCGATCACCAACTTTATGGATTGAGCCCACTCACGATAATTTTTCCCGTTTAATTTCTCCACTGAGAGTGGAAAGGAGATATTGTCAAGTCCATTCAAACCCCCAACAGAAGTGGCCTCTGAGTCGCCGTCAAGATTTGCAGACGAGGTCAACCCTCTGCTGTTGACGGTGCTGTTGGCCATAGTTAGCTAAGGTTGAGAAACCCTAGCTCTAATACCATGTAAACGGAAATTCATGAATTCTATTGAATTAATTCTTTATATGTACATCACAATCTTTATATAATACAATTCCCTATTCTAAACAAGGAAATAATCTTCTTCCCGAATAATTTCAAATCTCCCACATTTACCCACTTTCCTAATTAACTATTTACAATAATACTTGGGATTTTAACACTATACCACCAGGATTCAGTGAAACGGGTGAAGAAAACAGAGTGTGTAAACTCAAGAAATCCTTATATGGCCTCAAACAATCTCCTAGAGCGTGGTTCGACAGATTCGCAAAAGTACTAAAGAATCAAGGTTATCGACAAGGGCAAGCAGACCATACACTATTCTTCCAACAGTCTGAAGGAGGTAAGAGAACAATTCTAATAGTGTATGTTGATGATATAATCCTTACTAGTGATGATACTGTAGAAATGGAGAGATTGAAGAAGGTTCTGGCTGCTGAATTTGAAGTTAAAGACTTGGGACAAATGCAGTATTTTTTGGGCATGGAAGTGGCGAGAACGAAAAAGGGAATTAGCGTTTCTCAACGAAAGTATGTTACTGACCTCCTAGTTGAAACTGGAATGCTGGGATGCAAATCCAGTGAAACCCCGATGGAGACAGTAAAGAGGGTTGAAGACTGTGGAAAACCAGTTGAAAAGGAGAGGTATCAGAGATTGGTTGGCAAGCTAATCTACCTATCACATAATAGACCAAATATTGCATTTGCAGTCAATGTAGTAAGTCAACACATGCATTCACCAAAAGAAGTTCACTTAGATGTTGTATACAAGATCCTTAGATATCTCAAGGGATCCCCGGGAAGAGGACTCTTCTTTAAGAAATGTGAAAGCAAGGAAGTAGAGATCTTTACAGATGCAGATTGGGCAGGATCAGTGGAAGATAGAAGGTCCACCATAGGTTATTGTACATTTGTCTAGGAAACCTAGTAACTTGGAGAAGCAAAAAACAGAATGTGGTGGCTCGTAGTAATGCTGAAGCTGAATTCAAGGCAGTCGCTCAAGGGATATGTGAAGGATTGTGGTTACGAAAACTCTTGGAGGAATTACAGGTCCTGATGAACTTTCCTATCAAACTCTATAGTGACAATAAGGCAGCTATCAGCATCTCTCTCAATCCAGTTCAACATGACAGGACTAAACATGTGGAAGTAGACAGACACTTCATCAAAGAGAAAATTGAAGGAATTATATGTATGACTTACGTACCAAGTTACCAACCAAGGAACAAACTGCAGATATTCTCACTAAAGGGTTCAGACGACAGAGCTTTGATGATCTTATTAGCAAGTTGGAGATGATTAATATTTATGATCCAACTTGAGGGGGAGTGTTAAAATCCCAATCCCAAGTATCATTGTAAATAATATACAAATTAGTAAAGTGGGTAAATACGGGGGATTTGATATTATTCAGTAAGGTAATTGTTTCCTTGTTTAGAATAGGTAATCGTATTATATATTGGGATGTACACATGAACAAAGTAATGTAGAAAATATTCAATAGCTTCTGCTTTCAGGTATCATGTTAGATTACCACTTTACCTTAAAGCTTAAGGTGTTAGGTTGTGTCACTGTAACATCAGGGAAGTGCACTTTAATTAATTTGACTCATTGGCTGCCTGCATAGGGTGTGGGATTTTGCAGTGGCTTTTGTCTTGTTTTAGTTATATAAGAGTTCCTTTAGGTGGAAATCTTTTGTCTGTGAGGTTTTGGGATTTGGTGATCACTAGGTGTCTAAACGTCTAGATGGGTAGAAGGGCAAATTTCTTATCTTTGGCGGCTCACATTAGTTTAAATTCAGGCGCATATTTCTTCAATTCCTTAGCATTTGTTTCCTTGTTTAAGATTCCAGCGGGGGTGGCTCATAAGATTTAGAGGAATATGTGAGATTTTCTTTAGCCAAGGGTGCGTGAAAAGAGGGACCATCTTGTAAGTTGGGAACTAGTTTCTAGGTCTAGGGAGAAGGGTCATTTAGGTCTTGGTAATTTGGTGACTAAAAATGATGCTTTGATGGGTAAATGGTGATGGCTATTCCCTTTGGGAATTGATTCTCTTTGGAATAGGGCTATTAAAAGTAAATTTAGACTACAAGAGAATGGGCGGGATGCTAATTTTATAGATAAAGCATCACATGTAAGTCTATTGAATTTCATCTCGCAGGTAACTTCTTTTCTTCCCTTGCATCAAGTATAAAGTGGGAGATGGGTGTAGGATTTGATTTGGGAAGGATATTAGTATTGAAAAGTTTTGCTTTTCTGTTGCTTTTCCTTCTCAGGGATGTTTGCTTTTCTGTTTCTTTTACTTCCATTCTTCATCTTTAGTTTTCTTCTAATGCTCATATTTCTTCTTTTCTTGTTAGATCTCTTAAAATTTTCAGTTTTGTAATCTTATTGATAATGAGGTGGAGGACCTTTCTTCCTCCTACGGTTGCTTGATTATATTTGTTTTTCTCATTGTGGGGATGCTAAGATATGGGGTTTGGAAAATTCAGGTGTTTTCTTTTGTTAATCTTTCTACTCTCACATAAACAGACCCTTTCATTATTTTCTTCTTCCCAACATATTGTGGAGATTTGAAGGTGTTTCAGAGGAAAACGCTTTCGTGTGGATTGCAATTCTTAATTAAATTACACCAATAATAGGTTGCGAGTTTGAATACAATACATGATTTTGACTTTATCCCAAGATATGTGTGTTCTGTGCCACGGTAGTAATGAGGATCATGCTCTTTTTTTTTTCTACGTTTTTTTTTTTTTAACTTCTATTGCCTTTTATTTTTTTATTTTCTATACTACTTGTTGGCCTAACAAGGCTTAATCTCGTTTTGATAATGACAAAACAAGGTATATGATTGTGCTTTCCAGTGAATTTACAGGTACTATATCTTACAAGCACAATGGACCTTATTTAAGCTTAAAAGTCATGAAGAAAACAAGCAAAATGAACAATGGCTAGAGCTCGGATGAAGATCAAGCTTCAAGACATGAAAACTTAGTTAATCTTCCATGTGTAATGTAATATAAGTCTCATGTAAGCATTTCTCAAACTTAGGTTTGTTTATGAAGCTCTTAGGTTAATTACTTGAACGTAGATAACTTTTAAAATACTTGGAAAATATTTTTATAAGCTCAAAAGTTATTCCAAAAAGATTAAAATTATTTTTGGAATGAAAAGCCCCGAAACAGGATTCTCCAAATTCCCTTCTTTTTTATATAGCTGCATTAAGGTGCGATTTTCTCTATCAATGACTTCCCATCTTCAAAAATGTTCAACACGAAAGTTGTCGGATTTTTTCTTAACTTTCTTTTGATACCAAAATCGCCTTATTTGGAGTTTTCTAATGAAAGTTATGCCCAAAATACTGAAGGGTGTTTGAAACTGAAATTTCCCAGCAGTTCAGGTGACTGAACTCCGAGTTCAGTCAACTGAATAGGATCAAGCGACTGAACCATCGTGGTCAGGTGACTAACCTACTACTGACTTTCTTATGCGCTATTTTTAAAGAGTTTAGGCGACTGACCTCCCAGGTCAGGCAACTGAAGCGTGCGATAAGTCTTGCAAATGGCCTAAAATCTTTCCGTTTTTGAAAGATAATGTTACCAAAAAATGCCCAAATGGTCATATATCAAACCTATCTATAAAAGGCTAACCCTAAACGCGTTAGGGCAACCAAATAGCATCAAAGCATATTGATCTTATCTCTTAAACACTGCTGTGCGCCGTTCCCTTTTCCTAAACGTTTTTCTGGTTTTTACACAATTACAATTCAATTCAAGTTCATAGTTTTCAATCCAGAAAACCTAGAAATCTCTTGAGCTTCATATCAAATTTATTTTGATAGTATCCTAGTGCTTTTAACGTATACAAATCCGCTCTTTTGAGAGAGTTTTCTATTGTATGAAAATCTGTTGTTACTTGTATTTAACTTGACAGTTCGAGGATAGAATCGTTGCCTACCGAGAGGGTTGTTCTCATTAGAGAGGCGTCTCCACCTTGAATGGGGAGAGGGGTGTTTCACCTATTAAATGAAGCGGGAAAGGAAATCCTCACAATGGGTTGCTTGAGGCAAGGACGTAGGCAAGCCGCCGAACCTTGTAAAAAATCTGGGTGTCTTTCTCTTCCCTAATCTTTTTACTTTTTTGCAATTTTAGATTGTTTATTATCTGCTGTGAATGATTTAAAATTCAGTTGGGAATTGTTGGATGCTAAGATTGATTTGAGGATATTGTGAATGCTTAGACAAACTTGTGAATATTATGAATAAATTAACTTTCCGTTATGAGTCAAACGCTGCTGAACTTGCGATTCTAAATTGATTCAAATCAGTAGAGATAATTTTATTTGAGTTGAATAATTGCTCAAAAACAAGAAGGATATTTGCTCGGCTAAAACTGTTGTGATTGTTTATTGACATATTCATAGGTTAAACACAAAGGTTAATATTTTTAATGTTTAAATATCTATTCAACTAAATTAATATGCTAGAATGAAAATAAGATTTGTGTTCTGATTATGTTTATATTTAGGATTGTTCATTGGTAAAGTCGTTCACTGATTAGACTCTTGTGTTGATTAATATTATTTAAAAGGAACATGATAAATAAGTGTTAAAATAAATCAAGCTTCCGCGCATTGATTTTAAAATACCCAATTCACCCCCCTCTTGGGACTATACCATCACTTTCACTACCCCTTAAGAGTGGTTTTTATAGACCAAACTTTTTGGCTTTTTGGGAGAGAATGGGGTGAGTCTCTACTCTTTGGAGGCTTTCTAGAATATAGATTTTAGAGGTTTTTGAAGGTGTAAAAGAATCAAGACTTTTTGGTGATGTTTTATTTCTTCTATTGTTTGGGTTATTTGATGTAGAGAAATGCTGAGACTTTTCGAGATAGTGGGTCTTTTATGGATGTGCTTGTTGGGTTTGGGTATCCCTCCTATGTAGAGAAACTCATTCAACCCTTTAACCCATTTTCTTTGGGCTCTTTTTTAGAGGTCCTTTTTACACCACATTTAAGTAAAGAAAATTAGGGTTGGCAAAGATGAATTCCATCAGAAAAGTGAGAGAGAGCGTGCAACAGAAAAAGGGAGAAGCAAAAGAGAAAAAATGAGTTTTTGCATTGTGTGCAGTTTTGATCAACTAACGATACCATATGTGGTCCAATTGAGCTTATTTTTCTGATTTTGAACGGTCGGATTGGTCATCCAAGCACTGTAGCGTCAAATATCAGGTTTGAATACTAACCACGTTTTTGGTGAAATTCTCAACTTTCCCCCTTTGTTTTAAAGATCTCTTGTTGTTAGCTAAAAATAGACTTATGTACTCATTGTGATAGTTGAAAATTGTGATTTTGTACCCACACTTTTATCAGAGGAGAGTTTTTGAGTGGACTCTCAAGTCCGTGGTTTTTACCCTTTGATTTGAAGGGGTATTTCTCGTAAAATTGTGTCTCGTGTGATTGATATTTGTAATTATTTTTGGGCTGATTTTGTGCTGCAAAAAATATATATTTTGGTGTTATTATCATATTATAAGAACTGATTTTGTTAATTGGGAAAAAAAGAACTTCCGCTTGTGCTTTCACGATTTTTTAGTAAGTCTCGTTTCTTCCCAACAGTGCTTTGAGATAAGATTGTGCTTTTAGCATTCTTGTGAGCGTTCTTTATATGTTAATTCGGATATATAGATTTTGATGACATTCAACATGATTGGCTCGCTATTTCAACTTAGTCTTGGGTTTCTTCTTGTATTTTTATTTTTTTCTCTATCGTTTATTGAGGAATCCTCATCCTCTTTGTGCATTCTTGTTACTTAGCACATTTCTTTTTCTACAAAAAGTAGCAACAACAACAATAGCAACAACGACAACAACAACAATAATAATAACAATAATGTCATATCACATTAGCTCCATATGTATTGATATAAGCATCCCAATCTATTTACTTTAACAAATAAAAGCAAAGGAAATGAATGGATAACTTTTTGGAGTATTTTTATCCAAAAATAAACTATGGAGTACTCTTCGATGAGAACTGGTCACATGCCTTCCCATGAGATCAAGTCAAAGTAGGACACTTCTCTCAAAGACTTCATAAAAAGAGGCGCCCTCAAGGCATTCAAAAAATTAAAACAAATATTGGTGGAAGCAATGGAGCTCTAACGGATCCAACCTTCAAAAGCCCCTAAAGAAACAATCAGGGGAGGCAATGAAGCACTAATGGATGCAAGAATCAAAAGAGTCTTATGATTGTTGATACGCGTTGACATGTTCCACACCCAAGATAGTGGACATGTGTCAACACTACTTGATTTCCTATGATTTTAAAATTCTAGGCCCTTCATTATGTAAAGAACTCTTCTCTTTTGTGGGAGAACCCAAAAGGAGACTACACAACCATTGTGCGACAATCTCAAATAAAGCACAAGTCGAACCATGGGAAAGGATCGTTGCACAGTAATCTAAAATGGGTTGTCACAAGCCACAAGTTGAACCACAAGGCAAGGTCATTGCAAGTAGACAAATGGACCTACAAGCCAAAGCACAAGACAAGAACAGTGTATGATAATCCAATAGAGGTCCTCGAAAGTGCAACCATTGGGCATGGTCATCATGAGTGGACAAAGGGATCCAAGGTAGTAAAAAATGGGCCGTTACAAGTTAAACCATTAGGAAGAATCATTTGGTTGTCACAGGGAACGACGAGCCAAACCACAAGGTAAACTTTAAATGGTAATCTAGAAGGAGTCTCATGAGTTGAAATGTGAGCAAGACCACACAAGTGGACAAAAGGACCCATGAGCCAAACCATGGGATAAGGACGTCATTAAGGACTATATAAATTGTTCAAAATTACCAACATGAAAGATAGATTGCATCGCATGCAAGATACATCTTCTCTCATAGTCTTAAGTTTATTTGGTGTAAGAAAAAAAAAATAAACAAAATTAATTGGTTTATTGGATAGGAAGAAAAGGGGAAAACTTATAAAAGAAAGGAATGGATATTTTTTTAAAAAAATTTGTGTTACTGTTGCAACTTTTAGAACCATAGCATGTCGAAGAAAAAAATGACTGGGTGTTGTGCTGGACTACTATGTTTGTCTACGCCTAAGATACAATAACTTTACCCTCAGAAATCAAAGATGATCCACTTGTTCTGTTGGAAACTATATAGTTGGGGCTCCAACAACTAAAACACAAATGAAGATTTTGTTATTCACAAATAAGAAGCAGTTTCAAAAAAATATAAGAAATCATCACAGCAATTGGATTACACAGATAGAAAGCATATGAGAGAGAGAGAGACAGAAAGAGAGAGAGAGAGAGAGCATCAGCAAACTCATTCGTGGAATAATGGATCCTTCTCAGTTGAATTAGCACATCTTATGAAACTGGGGGCTTGAGGTTTTGAAGGTCTCTCAAGTGGAGAAAATCTATTTGTTAAAGGAATTCTTTCTGGGGCTTTTGAAGAAGAGGCTTTGGAGTAAAGGTCACTTGCGGTTTGTCTTCTGGCCATGACTTCCCTGTAGGAATTCTCTTGTTAAGAAATCTGGAATTGAGTTTGAAGTTCCTTTGATAAATTCAATTTGAAAATCAAAAACCGAAAGAATTGCTTGCCATCTTGCAAAAATCTGTTTTGAAACAAGGTTTTTAACATCTTTTTCAATAATATTTTTTGCACTAGCGCAATCAATTCGAAGTAAAAATTCTTTGTTAATTAAATCATCTTGAAATTTTTGAATACACAAAACAATTGAAAGCATTTCCTTTGTAATGGTGGAGTAATTAACTTGAGGACCTGACCAGATTCCTGAGTGAAATTTGACTAAGGTTTCTTTTGAATCCATTTTTTGTTTAAAAAATACCTCCGAATCCATCATTAGAGGCATCGGTTTCTACTATCATAAAAGCTTTAGGGTCAGGAAGACTAAGGAATGGTAATGATTTAACCAAAGTTTTAACTTTAATAATGATTTGAGTACACTCTTCATTCCAAACTGGAGGATTTTTCTTAAGTCTTTTAAATAGTGGTTTGATTAAGATTCTAATATTTGGAATAAAATTTGCAACATAATTAAGACATCCTAAGAACCTTTGTAATTGATTTTTATTAGTAATTTCATTTGGGAATTTGTCAGCAAATTCTAAAGATCTTTGGATTGGGGTAATTTTATTTTGATAAATTTGATGTCCAAGGAATCTAATGTTAGTTTGAAATAACTTAATTTTTGGTTTAGAAATTTGTATGTTTTGATTTTCGCTAAGCGTTGGTAAGGCAGTGAAAATCCGTTGGTCAGCCCGCCGAAGCCAAGAGAGCGTATAGGGTGGTACTGGTGCCGTTCCCGATTAGGAAAACCTCAAAACATATATTTTCTTGAAAACTAAGAAAGAAGATGGATAAACTAGTTCAAAGTATCATGAACAAAGGAAAATTCTTAAAAGAAGTTATGCATAAACAAGAAGAAACAAGCAAAGGATCTGATAAGAAAGAATTACAAATATCACTTGGCAAAATTGAAAGAAGATTATCAAATTGGAATGGTAAAAGTCTACCAAGTCAAGATTTAAATAAAATTTGGAAAATGACAAAATCTGAAAGCCAAATTATTAAGCATAGAGGATCAATTGAGAAAGACGAAGAATATTTTATTAAAATTATTAACAAATCAATATGAGAGAGAGAGAGAGAGAGAGAGAGAGCATCAGCAAACTCATTCGTGGAATAATGGATCCTTCTCAGTTGAATTAGCACATCTTATGAACCAAGCTCCAAGATTTCTTTATAGTAATCCTTCTCAGCCAAATGACATCCCTTCATTTTCTACTTTGCCATTCGAGAAGGTTTAGATGGCTAGGAACAAAGTTCTATTTGGAGAGGAGCATAGAGAGTTCTTCTCCCTTACTTCCTCTGTAAAAGCAACATTCTCTACCTCTTCATTTCTCTTGCCTTTTTCTGAGCAACCGAACAAAACACACTATTCTCCTTCATAGAAATTCAAGAACCACCAACAACTAAAACACAAACGGAGATTCTGCTATTAACAAATAATAAGCAATTTCCAAAAAAAGATGCGAGAAATTATCACAGCAGTTGGACTATCATGGAGAAGTAACAGAAATTCATAGACACGCTCTATCCTGAATTATGGGTGGAAAGTTAAAAATCTAGAAACCAACTCTGCCTACCTTTTTATTTGGCTTTTCTCAGCAACCAAACAAAGCATAATAGTGAAATTGATAGAAATTCAAAACCATCAACAACTAAAATACGGAAAAGAAATAGGAATTCAGACACCCACTAACCAGAAGCATTTGTGGAAATACTAAGAACTAAGAAGCAGTTCCTGCAAATTACAAGAAATGATCGCAACAGAGTTTCGATTATAATGGAAGAGTGAAAAATTCGGAGACACCCACTAACCTTTTCCAGAGTAAAGATGAGCAAAAAGAGAAGAACAGAACGGTCGGAAACCCAGGCGGAGAGAAATGGAAAAAAAATTTGGACCATTTCTCGATTTGTGCGTGTCATCCTTGCGCAGGGGCCATGCTAATCTTCTCTGTATCGTTCCAATTTTATCGGATGTCTCCGAAGAGACGAGCTGAATGGGATTCTTCCGGGTTTATTAAGCCTCGAGAACTTCTTCGCCCAACCGATGTGGGACGGCTCGAACCCCAATGCACGCGTATAGACCTATTTAAGAATTCAAATTTAAAATGAATTTACCAATTTTCTAGTTTTTAGAAGAAATTCGGAAGGAAATAAACTCGTAAAGCATTATTTTCATATTTATCCTTATTTTGATGTGTCTGTTATTTTTTAGAAAGGAATATAATTTGAGAATATTAATGATTTTCTTTAGAATATTAGAAAGACAATTAAAAATCGTTTTGAGTTTGTTTAAATAACAATACGAGCCATTCACTTAAAAATAAATATTTTTATATGTGCAGCTGTTAACAAATTGGATTAATTGCATTAATTGTATATATCATGATTTATCCATGAAATATCACTATTTCCTTAATATTATGAAAACTATTTTTCTTTTTTTCTTATTTTTTAAATTTAAAAATATTCCTGTAATTGTTAGTTTTTTTAGTTTCTTTGTGCCTTTATTTATAATTATTTCTAATGTTATTAATGTAAAATATATTTTGCCCATAACTATTCACAATTGAATTAAGGAAAACCTGTGAATACCTCCTCTATGGCTTGACTCAAAAATAAGGAGGTACTTTATGGTCTTATTATAACCATTAAACTCCCTTTTACTTTCTAGAAAATATGTACAATAGTAGTTTTATTATTTTATATGAAATAAGAAGCATTGAAAATATTAAAATATCCAAAAAACAACTAATTAAATGAGAACGTAATTTAACTGAATAGAAATTCGTGCAATTTTTAAGGCTTAATTAACTATAACACGAGGTTGCAATGTTAATATATGCATCGAGTATTAATTTAATGTCTTTGTTGTTGATATCTTGGGTGTTAGAATAATTTAGTTATTTAATTGTTTGAAAATTTTTTGAGAAGGAAAAGCTAATTACTCGCATGTCACAATAGAAAACTTATCTAAAATGTAATTTTAAAATTTAAAACTAGCTAATAAATTATAATTTCATAAGTTGATTAATATTTTAAAATTGACAAATAATTAAAATTATTAATATTTAAAAAATATAATATAAACTTATAATTTAACATTTATGTTCGACAAGTGATCATTAAATTAAAATTTTATAAAACTATTTGGAAGTTTTAACTTTATTCGTAATAATTATTATTTTGAAACAGCCCATAAAAATGACTTATTTTGAAATCATCCCATAAATTAATAATTAAATTTATTTAATATTTAATTAGAATCAAATTAACTTTATTTAATTAATAAGAGCAATTGAAGAAAAAATTAAACACGATGTCAATATTGCACATAATGTTGGTGAATTTAAAAACTTAATTTGTGACTGTGCCATATACGATATATGAAACCTCGACTTAAAATTTAAATGGACCAGTCTCAAGGTTTCACAAAATTTAGGAAGAAAAATTATGTTTGCAGGTTGAGGAAATTATTGTATGAAGTGAAGTAATCATTTGACGACAGTTGTAATTTGTGAAAGGGGCTACAAGCAACGGTGGATCCGCCCATTGCGAGTGTGGGCTACAAATGAAGTACCCATGTAAGTATATACAAAATTAGAACTAAAGTAGGAAGGCTTTTACTCACCTCACACATACATAGAATTTAGGCTTACAAAAAAAAAAAAAAAAACACAGTGATACCGGCTTGGTCAAATTCTTAAAATCAACATTTTCTAGTCTAAATCTCCTAATTATCTAATCTCCCAATTTTACTCCTACCCACCCTTAGCCCTAGGTACTGTTATTTGTGAAATTTTTAGGTTATGTTATTTAAGAAATTTTGAGAGCTTTGAGTGCTAAGTTATTTGTTGATAATCTTAATTTGAGATAAAAACTACATTGTTAATTTGTTATATTTTTTGTGATATTAATCCGATTCTTTTATGGGTGAATTCTTTGTTTGAAATTATTTCTAAATTTTTTCAACGCTCTAATTTGATGTGTGCCCTATATTATTCTTTTTTTTTTCATATTAATTTAATATTTTTGTGGGTAAATTCTTTGTTTGAAACTAATTTATTTTATTTTTTTAAAAACCCTAATTTGAAACAAACCTCTTATATTGTTATCTCTTGTCATATCAATTTGGCATTTTAGAATTATTTTTTTTGTGTGTGTGTGTGTGTTTTTTTTTTTTTTCTTTCTAAAAAAACCCTAATTTGAAACAAACGCCTTGCATTATTATTTCTTGTTGTGCGTGTGTGTGTGTTTTTTTTTTTTAAATAATTTTAATACAATGTAGTGAAAAGTTGACTTTTTTCATTTTGTTTAACACTACTCTAATAATGTGTCTAAATTTATAATAATAGTTCATGATTATTAATCAATAATCATAAAAACTTAAATTTATAAACATAAATAATAACAATAATAATAATAATAAAGTTCTTTGTGAATGAGAGCTCAACTCTCACTGACCATAAGTCCAAGATTTGCCAACTAAGTATGTGTGTGTGTGTGTGTGTGTGTGTGTGAGAGAGAGAGAGAGAGAGAGAGAGAACTAGAGTTAAGCTCCTTAGGAAGAGTACAGTTGTTGAGAATTCCACTTGTGAGATTGTCTTACATTAGAAAATTTAAATGGATGATGAGTATTTTTATATATGGTTGGACCCAAGATCCAATAAACTTAAACTTTTGGGTCAAATTAGTATTTATCTATGTGTATCAAACCTACTCATTGACTCCTCTGGTGCTAACAAGTGGTATTAGAGCCGACGGTTCGGTTCGTTACTTTAGGAGAGTGACATCGTAAAAGTTGAGATGTGAAACTAATTTTCCTGACGTACTAATAGTTGGAGAATCAAGTGTGTGACCCAAGACAATAAGGATCATCCAGGCTAGGGATAGATCCGAATAGGGTCAAGATGTGAGAGGTAAGATTGGTTTGAAGGCACTTACAAATGCAATCCGACACACGTAAGACGCCAGTGGTAATTCCACTTGTGAGTTTGTCGCACATTGGAAATTTTGAATGGATAGTGAGTGCTTATATACATAGTTGGGGCCAAAACCTAATGGGTTTAAGCTTTTAGGTCAAGTTGGTATTCACACATGCGTATCAAGTCCACCCATGAGCTTTTCCAGTCTTAACAAGGGCAATGTCGATTTTTATTTGAACACTTCAATCTAGAGAAGCTACATCGTCCCCACTTTAAAGGGTAGGAATTTAGAGAAGACCCTCTCTGTTTTATAGGGTAACCACACCCTGATAAGTTTTGTATTTATTTTTCAAGGGTTGGACTCATAACAATTAATGTTTTATAATTCATTAGTAAATATGAAATTAGTAATTGCAAATTTTTAATTTTATAATTAAAAAATATAAGAACTAAAAAAATTTACTTTATATTAAAACCGTTAATTTATGATTTCTCCCTTATCTTATGTTAAAAATGGAAAAACGGAGCCCATAATACCCGACAAAAACGGATCCGTACATTTTTAGGCAAACAAGTAACGGATCCTTCTGACTCGGGTTTGACATCATTGTCGGGCCATTTTCCAACCCCGGGATTGGCGGGTTGTGTCAATTTGACATCGCCTTGCTGGTTGTCAGAATGTTCACCCTCTTTTGGAAATTTAATACAATCCCTCTTACATTTCGTAAGGCACATACATGCCAATGCTTGATGCTCCCATATATTTAATTAATAAATTTTATTTTATATTGTTGCTCCCATATATTTAATTAATAAAATTTATTTTATATATATTGTTGCTCTCGAAAATCATAAATCGTTCATTAATCGCAACCACTTAGAAAGAATCAAGTGTTATAGGGTACATTTGAGTCAAATTAAGTAGACACAATAAGATATTCAAATTCAACTAGAAACTTGAAACTTGAACTCCAATTTGATTAATTTCAAAATTATTAAATTAAAACTTGACTTGCGTGCTAGCTAGTTCATAAAAATCGAGTTCAACTCAATTAAACTTAATTCAAATTTAGGAGTGGCAAAACAAGTCAACGGATCGAGTTTGAATTAAATCGTAAACAGATGAGACTTAAATGGGTTGGATTCGAATTAACCCATTTACAAATAGATAAATAGATCACAAATCTCAACCCACTCAGTTAATAAACAAGTCCTAATTGGGTACCTGTTAAGAAATATATCATAAATTCATTTTAATTTTTTTTCCCTTAAATTTTCACCAAGTACGAGTTAAATTTTTTTTGAAAATACTCATTTATTTTTTGTCATAAATATCTTAAACACTTATTTATTCTTTAATTTATTTTTCTTTTTGAATATATATTTCTAAAGAAAATAATTTAATATTTAAAAAATAACACTTACAACCTATTTATTATTCTTTCCATTTAAAAAAATATATATAGTAAATCATACATGCATCAAACATCATAATTTGCAGAGCTTATTATTTTTTTATAAAAAAATTAAACGGATTACCCAGCGCATACTTGACTTGAACCCAACTAACATGTTTATTATTGCGTTTGGATTTGGATTGGTATGTTTATAAATGGGTCACTTCTTATATCTAATATGAAAATAATTAAATTTAAAAACTCGATTAGGTTTGAAATTCTACTTGATTATTGTTACCAACTCAAACTCAATTTGTTAAAATACTCAAGTAGTTCGGACTTGATTCGAATTCAAGAGTAGGATTAAGTCGAATAACTCATAAATAAACTTGACTCACTCATACCCTTGATTATACGACCTAAGTCATTTGATCAATTGTCTTATCCTTCAAATCCTAGTTGACCATTTTTCAATGACCATTATTATCTAAACCTAAACTCAACTTTAATGTAATTTTTCAAAGTTACATTTGATTACATATAATTCTCATAAAAATATTTTATAATTTATTGGAGGCCATATACATGCCTCCTATCTCCTTCGCAATATTTGTGATTGAAATATTACGTATAAAAATTATAAACGTTAGGTAGAATTTTTTCCTAAAGAATTTTTATGAAAATTTAAAATTTGGTAAGGAATTTTCTCACCATATTCAAAAATTTCCGGACGGAGGGAGTGGTGGGTGTAGCGCCAAATTGACGTCAGACCTGTCATTTTCAAGTATCAACAGTCCCCGGCGCTCTACAAGCCCTCACTTTCAAAAAGGCAACGTGAGATGGGCATAAGGTTCAGAGTTGAGACACTGACACTTGCAATTGATGGGCATGATTTGGACGGATTGACTCTTAACCATTAAGTAAAAGTCCGTCATTGCTAGCCCCTAACAATATCATTTATACATGTATTCCCTGGTACGGGTTCAGCCAGCCAAGTCCCAAATTCAAAGCTATCATTTTGGGTTGTCTAAGAAATCAAAAAACACACAGTTGAACAGAGAAGTGAAGGAGGGGACATGTTTGGTGTTGGATGTTTGGAATTCTCACATTATTATTGTTAGATTATTAATTTACCTGAAAGTTTTAGTTATTAGGTGCAAAAGCATGTGAAGAGATAAGCATATAATAAATTTTTAAGTACCATAGAATAAATACGGATAATTAGACTAAACTTAAGACCTCCTGATAATCAGTTCTGATATCACGTTAGATTATCATTTTACCTAAAAGTTTGAGGTATTAAATTATGGGTCAATAATGTATATTAAACTTTAACATCAAGATACCCTGTTTAAGTAAAGGATACTTTTCAAGATAGGAGCAATTAGGACTAAAGAAAAAACCTTACAAGGAGAAGGGAAAGAAAGGTGTAGAGAATGTGGTGCGCGTGTGCGTGTGCGTATGTGTGTGTGTGTGTGTGTGTGAGAGAGAGAGAGAGAGAGAGAGAGAGAGAGAGAGGTGATGACTATTAATCAGTGAAATTTCATACATGTAAAAAAAAATATTTAACCATTTATTGTACGACTATTTATAAGGAATTATGGATTCCTTCATCTCTCATGATTTAATTCTCAATCCACTTTGAATGTCTCGAGTTCTGCATAATTCGGCCCTCAATCTAGCCAACAACTAACCCACAAGAAAAAGAAAATTACCGATATTTGAATTTGAATACAATCCTATAACTACCCTTACAATTTAAATGCACGAGTAGTCCAATTTAAAATCAATTGTGCTACAACCTTCCACTATATTTTCTAAAATTTTTGTAGTAGTATTGTCGTGACATCCCTGACCCAGCCAGAGAACCAATCTCCAACAATCTCCGGAGGTGTATTTTGAAAATGTGATTTTCGTGGAAAAATAGTGTATAATGGAGTCACCACTAACCTTTTGAAGTGCGGTTAGAACACTTGATTGCTACCCCATTAGGGATAAAATCGATCTGCGTCACCAGAGTTGGGCTCGGGAGTATGGTTACGCGAGGAGAAGATATTAGCACCTCCTACGCACCCGTTCTTACGAATGGTATCAGATTAATAAAAAATTATCCTAAAATAAATCGAATAAGCCTTTCAAAATTACTCCCTTTCAAAAATTAAAGAATGAAAATACTATATAGGTATTCCCTCAAAACGGGGCAATCCAATACTCTAAATAATGAAAATATTAGTATAACCATCTTTAGGGTTTTACTCAACTCAAAAACCCAACTTTCTCAAAACATACATATATTACTTAGAAATCACATGTTATAATTTAATCTGTAAATTAAAAAAAAAAAAAACTCTGAACATAATATATTTCTCTTACCTGTTTCCAAAAGCTATGTCGAGAGGGTTCCCAAAACTGTGTCTGCGGTGCTCGCATAAACCTTATATCCTTATTCCCTAACTCAATCAGCTCAACCCCAAAATGTTTACCATTTTAAATACTCCTAACCCTATACTCTTCCAAAAACTAATTAAACTTAGAAAAACAACTTCCTTACCATAATTTTGAAGTGGTGTTTGGGAAGCTTGAACAATGAAATTGCTCCAATTAAATAGCGGAGAATCGCCGTCGGGATCCCGAAATGATGTTTATCCTTCGACTCAAGCTGAAATCGAACGACAAATCTAAGAGAGAGAATAAGAGGTCCGTAGCTTAGAAAGAGGAAGAGGAGAGAGTTTTGATTTTTACAATTAAAATGACTTAAAACCTATTTATAGGTAGTTGGCACATGGGAAACCATCGACGATTTGACCTTTTAACCAAACCATTTATACTGTTTTACCCTTTACTGAGCCTTGGTAACTAAAACTGTTGACGGTTTTCTGAGCTCACCCAAAACCGTTGACGATTTGGCCTGTGCCAAACCAATTTTCCTCATTTCCTTTATTATTTCATTACTTACCATTTTCCAAGTCTCTACATCCATTGTCCCTCTTATACATAAAGACAACTTAGGTGAAATGTATAATGACCAGAAGAATAATGGTATTTAAATAATAAATAGGGGGGGAAATGGAAACAGTAACAGAAGGAGACAGCCGACTTCGTTTGACAAACGCGAATGACCCAAGAAAATTTATCAGGTCCTCGTCGACGAACACAGGGGATTCGTCGACGAGGGTACAAAAGGGCCTCGTCGACGAAGACAAGTTTCATCGACGAGAAGATACTGAGAGACTGTGTTTAAGTTCTAAATTTCGTCGATGAGATGATGGTGTTCGTCGATGAACCTCCTTCTTGGTCTCGTCGATGAATCTCGCAGTATAAATAGTGTTAAACGAAGATTTTTACGCAGAAAATTCATCGACACTCTCTCTCTCTCTCTCTTCTCTCCTACAGTTCCTCCTCCTCCTTTCTTCGATTTCGACCCCACCGACAGCTAGATTGATGATCTGAGGCCACCACGACGCTCCTGGGAAAGTTCTCTTTAAGTCTGCCTAAGCGGATCGTCGGTGGGACGGAGTTGAATTTCATCACAAATTTAGGGTAAGGTCTTTTAAGCAAAATTTGGCTTTCCAATAGTTGTAAGAAATATAGTAAAAGTGGAAATAGTGATATTTTGTTCTGATGGTTTTCAGGGTGTTGAGTGGAGAACCTTGCAGGTGTAGGACCCGTCATAGTAGGGGATTTTTAGCAGAAATCAGGTAAGGGAAATTAATATGCTATGTTCGGCAGTTCTAGAATGATTTTCAATATGAAATGTATATTTTTACCAAGTTATTATTCACAGTAGAACTTTATACAGTTTATCAATTATGAATAATATGTTTTAAATTACTGTGTGACTTGAGAATATAAATATAATACACAAACATGCTTTACAGTATTTTTCAGAGTTATGTTTTACAAAATATACAAATAGTGAATATGTTTTATAGCAATTACAAAATACCATGATTATACAGTTTACAGTACCATGACATACAAATTTATAGTTAATTTTAGAAATACAATTGATATAGATATAGTTTACTACAACGTCATGGTTATTATAGTTATTATAAAATCATGGTAAAACAGATAGTTGTATGTAGAGATGCATTATATAGTATCAGACCTTGATGGACCATTACATATACAATTTACAGAGCACGATACCGTTGTTACATACAGTATAGAGTGCAACCACCTATTTAGATAATACGTGGTAGGTAGGTCAATCGAGCCCACGTGTGGACAGGCTCCCCATCAGATATGGGTTGAGGAGGGCTGATCAGACTAACAGAGTACAGTGGTTTATCCTAGTTGGCTAGCCAGGTTAGATCCTGCCTACGAGTCGCACAACCCTGTCACAAGGGGTTATATCATGACATTCAATTATCCATCCATGAAAGTTTTCAGTTATTATTATGTATATATAGTTTCACAAAAACAGGGAATATAATTATATATATTAAAAGTATTATATATAGAAACCTAAAATACAGATGTGTTAAGCAACATGGTAAAAGGTAGTGGGTTATATTACTTGTACTGTATTTACAGATTCAGTTATACATGCTTACATAGAAACAGATTTTCATAGTATTGTACTCATTTGTCACATACTAGTAATAGCATATTTCGTCTTACCGAGCGTTGTCTCATCCCATTAAATTAATAGTGTTCAGGTGATTCAGTTAGGTGAGCAGATCAGACTCGCAGGTAGTGGGGCTTCAATACCGCCCTGCCAATAGAATGAGTATTTTTGGGAGTAGTTCTGTATAACCTTAGTTCAGTTGAGGGTATTTTGGGAAACAGTCATATATGTATAGTTTGAGAACATTGTAACTCTCTGGTATTGTACATATTTATATATGGTGGTGGTTGTGTGATTTTAACTTCTTGCTGTTTAGATGAATGACTAACTTTATATAAGAAGGTATCAAAGAAATTGAATTTCACAATAATTAAAAAAAAAATCCATTAATTTAGCAGGTCGTTACAAAATGAATGTAAAAACATACATATGTAACCGATTTCTATTTGCAAATTTTCAAATTTTAATTAATTGACATCACTGACATGCCAATCTATCAAATTTATTAAAAAATATATATTAAATAAATAAATAACTATTTAAGTCTTTCAATTTATACAAGAGTCTATGTATATGTGAGTATTAAATTTGGTCAAACGAAATAAGGTCCTCTATCAATTTAGTAACTTGACATAATTTTCAATTTGTTATAAAAAGGGGTGAAGTGAAATATTGATAAGGGGTAAGTTATTAATTATATGTTAATGGAATGGTTTTTTATGGACCTTCCATATATTAATGTAACTTAATAACGTACCATTATAAAGCTCCCTTTCTTTAATGTACAATTAATGGCATACCAAATTAATTTTCCTTTATAAATATGCATTCAATAACATACATATTTAAAATCCCTTCTTTAATTAAATACATACACATTCATCACCTCTTCCATTAATACACAATTAATAGCATTCCTATTTTCATCAATTGAATATGAAAAATAATTTTATTATGTCAATTGTCATAAAAATAAATAAATAAACTATAATACTTTAGCAAAGTATGTGTAGGAGCATATTTGGGTTGAATCGAGTTGATGCAATTGTGTACTTGAACTCGGTTTGATTTGACTTAAAGAATGTTAGGTCTGAAATTTGACTCAAATGGGATCGATTATTTTTTATTTTATAAAAATCTCAGTATATAATTTCTTCCAATAAACATAATAATAACTTTATTGCATTTTTTGAATTGGAATTTACTACTAAAAATATTTATAACTATTAAATTTTGTTCATTTAATGATCATTAATGTGTTTTTTCAATTTCAAATAAATATAAAATTTATTATTTAGGGAGACTTCTAAGCTATAATTTTACTTCTAATATTTATTTTTTAAAAAATTAATAATTTATCTTAATGATGATAGACATTCCACAATAATTTTAAAAAATGTTCAAGAAATTTATCTATTTTATTTTGGGATGTACCTTCCAATTATTATTTATAATATCACTGTGCTTATTTTTTTTTTTAAATCAATGGATTTTTTTGGTTCAAATTCCAATCTATTTAAAATAAAATTTTAAATTTATATTTATTTAATTTTATTGAAATTAATTTTTTATAAATCACAAAAAGAGAGACGGTAAAATCCCTTAAACTATTTTTAATTACCAAAGACTTCTTTTATCAACAAAGGATCTTTGACAACTTTGCATCATGTGCATGTCACATGAGCAATTAATAATTTATTTATTTTTTTACTAAAACTGCTCGTATAAGCATACCGAATAAACAAATATTTAAAAATTTAATTCGCTTAAAAGACTTATTCTCGTTGAAACTTTTTTTGTAGGAGTTTTAATGCTTTTATTAATCGAGTCACCATAATTTTTTTTTTTTCAAATTTGCCTTATTAAATATTAGTTGTTTGGTACTCTATCTCCCTTTTTGTGTGGACACTAATTTAATATTTTTGACACTAATTTTATTTATTTTTCTTATATAATTAGTTATTGAAACTTTCAAGGTATATTTGCTAAAAAAACTCTCTCATCATGTAGACCTCCCCCTCCATGTGTCTGTTTATTTTATCAAACACTTAATGAAAATAAGTCTCTCTTTGATATTAATGAATGTAGGACTAATTTGAGAGCTCCTCTGCATAATTTCTCCTAATTTATTTATATTCTAATAACCAAATTTATTACTTTTGTTACTGATGGATGAGTAATTTTATTCCATTAAAATAAATCGAGAAGTAGGTGCAAAAAAGGACACGTCATAAAGAAGACTTTTTTCTTACCTTATATAAACAAATTTAATCATCCTATTCTTCTTAAAAAAGAGCAAAAAACATCATTAATGATTTTTCTTAATAGAAATGGTTCTTCGTTACTAAAAAAAAAATAATTAAAGGTCTTTTAAAGTCACTTGTAAAGATGGGTTATTAATGGGTGTAAATTTTTTTTTCTTTTTGTTTTTTTTATTAATGTTAACCCTAACATGATATATAAATATATATTTTATATTTTAAGTACCAAAACAAAAAAGAATTAAATAGGCTTTAAAAAACCAATAGAAATCAAACACACCAAATTTCCACGTGCATAACGCATAATAGTGCCACGTCATTAATTGTTTGTATTTGGAATTACAGTGAGAAGTTTTTGGGGCCACATTGTGGGGTCCAAGTGGGTCCACCCCACCCCCCAAACCACGCTAGGAAAAAAAAATGCCAAAAACAGATTTAGAAAAGAGTGGGGGGCTTATGTGCAAAATCTGCAACCAATCTTGGGCAAATCTCAAAAGTATAACTACAAAATACGACAAGACTTTGGAATAAGACCCCCCGGCCCCCCTGCTACGTCACTCATCCATTGATGTATAAGTCCCTTATATATATATATTTATGTTTTGAGGGAGAGAGAGGGGAGAGTGTGCAATTGGTCGGTTGGGTTAATTAATCTAATTAATAAAAAAAATTCAGCTAACTATTCATCACAACCGAACTAATCAAACTATCACTCTTACCCGAACATTACTTGGCCGAATCAAATTTCGGTTAATTCGGTTAATCGAATTAAATTATAATTAATTATGAAAAAAAATGATTTCGTGCTTTTAATATTTAATTTATATTTAATTATTAATTATGTAATAATTATGGAACCCTATTTATAAATTATACAATTTGTATTTAATTATTAATTAATTATATAATTCAATTAGATCGGTTAATCGAAATGTAAATTCTCTATAACCGAATCGAAAACTGGATAATTGAAGTATAAAATCAAACCGAACCGACTGAATTTGGTCGATTACTTTGATTAATTCGATTTTCACTGAATTATGTACACCCCTAAGAGAGAGAGAGTTGGTGTGATTATTTGTTTAAGATTTTGAATTTTGATTTATTTAGCTTTAAAGAAATTTATCTTACATGAATAGGTGTAAAATTAAGATTTTGAATTTTTTTTTTATTACATAGGAACTCCAGCCACCAACAAGCCTTTGGACCCCCTAGTACGGCACCAAACCTACGGATTAACGTCCTCCCCCTAGTTCTCGCTGATTAGGTAAAGTCCGGAATGTGGACATGGCTTTCGTGTATCAGTTAGATGTTTGGCTAACCCGACCCCCAGGACTCATCTCTATTACCATCCACGATCTCCGCTGTCTCTCAGAGAACTCTCACCATCCACGGTCCCCGCTGGCTCACAGAGCCAATTCTCACCATTCACGGTCCTCACTGGCTCACAGAGTAAATTCTCACTATCCACAGGTACCGTTGGTTCCGTGAGTGTATCTACCTGGAATTAAACCCCCGATGTTCCTACATGTTTTCAAATATTACCTAAACATAATTTTATAGTATACTTTGTCTAAATTCAGGGTATAAATTTTACAGATAGTTGCAATTTTTTTAGGAGTTTGAATTTGGAAACTTGAAGTTAAATTTTTGTGGATGTATTTAGATAGAATACAAAATAAAATTATGCTAAATTTTGCACAAATCAATAGAAACTCAAATTGTAAGGCCTCAAATTATGCTTCAAACACAATCTGAATAAAAAGTATAAATAATGTAACAAAAAAGACAGTCTAGTCCATTTGTTTACTAATATTGCTTGTCACTGTTGACTAGTGAGAGGAGATCGATATTTTTTACTCAAATTCAACATGATAAGCTGTATGAAATGTCACGTAAGCAAGAAGTTTGGCCTAATAATTTTTTGTAAATTAAAGCATGATATCTTCTAAGGTAAAAGACATTAATTGACCCTTCCCAAGATTTACTAAAAAGACGCAAAATTCTCCTTATATTTGATAAAAGGACTAATTTTTTAAAAGGTATAAATGTTCCAGAAATCAAATATTAAGCGAAATCTCGAGGATACTTAAAAGCTTAAAGAAGCCTTGGGGAGAAAAAAAGTTAGATCCTTCAATAAAACCAGTTTGGCCCTCACGTGTAACTTCATCGGCCAATGAAATTGCTCCAAATAATGGGTCACATGAGTATCCCATGTGATAGAGTTCACATATAGCAGTATAATCAAACCCACTATTTGAAGCGATTTCATTAGTCGAGAGATAGTTTTTTTTTTTTGATAACTTGGAGACTCTAGCCACCATCATGCCATTTTAGATACTATGGTACGGCACCGAATCCGAAGGGGTGAAAGTCACTCACCCATTAACGCACCACTGGTAATTCATTAGGGTAAACTCTTAAGGAGGAATCGAACCCATAATCTTGGGGTTACCAAAGTCATAAGTTACTCTTATCACTCGAGCCAATTCGATTGGTCGAAGTCACAACTCATACTTGATCCTCTATTGTTTCGCTTAAACTGAGTGAACATTGAATAAAAAAAAAAAAAAGAGGAAATCTAAGAAGGGTCGCAGTCAGAACAAGTGGCCACATGTGGCAGAACCCATGAGTGCACATTTTGAAAATGAAAAAGATAGAAAATAAGGAAAATGATAATGTTGGTCCACTTCCCACCTTAACTACCCTTCTCTTTCCTTGATCATTTGGTTTGTTGAGTGTG
Source organism: Malania oleifera (assembly GCF_029873635.1). Lineage (NCBI taxonomy): Eukaryota > Viridiplantae > Streptophyta > Magnoliopsida > Santalales > Ximeniaceae > Malania > Malania oleifera. The sequence goes on along the minus strand of NC_080427.1, from coordinate 59,853,878 downwards.
TGCTAATAAGACAATTATTCCTAATCAATCAATTTTTATCTTCACACATACAATGCCCCTTTTTCTCTTATAATCTTTTTCAAACATTTCTACTTTCCAAGGGTTGCTTTCAGGGCTCACCTTTTGGAGAAGGAGAAGGAGAAGAAGGAGAAGGGAGAGTCATCATGTTGTGGGCATCACCATCAAAACAAAGACATGTGGAAAATGGACATGGATGGTTTAACATGGGTAGAGAGTTTGATGATGGGGGAACTCCATCTGCATCATCATATATCATCACTGCTCTTAAGAAAGGACAGGCCCATGTGAGGCTGACTCTTCTGTATTATTGTTTGGTTTATCTTTTTCAAGTTGGTTGAATGTGACCAATGGCAATGGCAAAGATATATGTGTATGTATGTATGTATGTATGTATATGAGTGGTGTGATGATGATGCACATCACTATTCATGAAAAATCAAATCAACCTAGGCTGCTAATTAATCAATCCGTAATCTTTGTGCTCCTCCATCGGTCACCATCTACTTGGCTTGTTTCATTTTTGACCTAAAAAAGAGTACTTGATTCATCTTCGTGAAGTGGTCCTCAATTTATCCAACATTCACGTTAAATCAAGTCTTTTAAGTTTCAAATAATTTATTTTTAAATCAATTTAAATAATTATAGTTTAATTTTTCGTTAAATTCATTGTTACTGAATCATTTCTAACTATTTTAAGTTATTTTAGATTAATTTTTACCTTTTTTATTGCCCTTGATAGTAAATAATTCACTCAGATAAACTTTTTGACTTACATTATAAATGTCTAAACAATTTTGAACCGTTTGATCATATATTTTTTTAAGGGTATTTTACAATTGTTCTTTAGAATTTTCCTTTCAATTTTAAGAGTGTTTTATGATATATAAATAGAATGCCTCAAACACTTTTCGATTTTATTATAATTTGCTTTACTTATATACATTACATCTTATTCGTTTTATCATTCAATCTGCATAATAGATCTAATATACCCAAAACTATTAATACCATTAATTTCTTAATCTTCGAGTTTAATTTTTTCTCCATTATTCATCCTACCGTGATTAATAATATCAGTATACTTACAACATACTTACAAAAAAAAAATGAAAAACTCACGATGGAACTTCCCTAGGTATCCTATCATTGGCTTTATCTGAATCAATAAAAACCATATACAACTCTTTTTTCTTTTCCTTAAACTTTTTTCATTATTCTTCTTAAAAGTTATATATATAATTTTTGTAGTAGATCTTATAGGCATAAATTAAATTGATTTTTTGAGACCCTCATTTTTAACCTTAATCTTTATTTCAAATATCCTTTTTAACAGTTTCATCTTATTTTTCTCAAGTTTAATTTCACGATAGTTATTACAACTTTGAATATTTCCTTTATTTTTTACCCAATATTTTCTTAGTTTTTTTTTTATTATTGTATTAAATAAATTAATTAGTTATATAACTTCGTTATCACTCAAGCATTTTCAAACTTCAATTGGGATATTATTTGGTCTTATAGTATTTTTTTTTTCATTTTCAAACTTTTTTAATGCAAAGTTAACTTCATTAATGCTAATTTTGTGAATAAATCTCTTTTTTTTTTTTTAGTATTTTTCTAATTTATCAATTCTTAGTTTAAGCCATATGCCTTGTTCAATGAACTGATCATTAAAGTAAATTGGTCATCGTTAACTAAGATAATATATCCTACGTATGTGTACACGCATTGCTTGCATCACATAATATCAAAATTTTGTTATATTACTTTGAAATGTATTAAAATTTCTAGAAGTTCTAAAATATTTTGGACTCGTGAATAACATTTAAGGAGTTACAAATGTAAATAGTGGTTTACACTTAAATGTGTGATTTTCAAAAATACTTATTTTTAATTTTGGATATTTTATTTTGAATGGTTATATGTAAAGGATGAAGAGTTTTTTTATTTTTTATTTTTTTTGTAAACATTATGACAAAAAAAGTATAGGTTTAAAATTGTCTAAAGGGTTTTATGTATATGTCTTCTCCATTACTCCCAAAGATAACAAAAGGATGGGGAGTCATTATTAGTAAAATCTCATGGGTTTGATTTCCCTTTTAGAGTTTACCTCGATAAAATACCAGGGGTGCATCAATGGACAAACGACTTTCACCTCCCTGGGTTTGGTGTTGTACCATAGTGTCCAAATGTTAGGACCGGAGGAGCCCATGGGTGTGCTTGACACACTTGGGTGAACACCAACTTAACCTAAAAACTTAAGCTTATTGGGTATTGAACCCAACCATGTATATAAGCACCCATCATCCACTCAAATTTTTCTATGTGGGACAAACTCACAAGTGGAATTTTCAACAATTTCTCTCCTCACTTGTGACTTCTAACTGCTTCCCCTTAAACGAAAATTGTCTCTCTTTTAGGAGTAAAACCAATTCCCTAACAGTTGCTCAAATGGACCTTACCACTGGCGCCTTACGTGCCTTGGATTGCATTCCACGTGCCTCTGAACCAATCCTACCTCCCACATCTTGACCTTATTCGGATCCATTCCTAGGCTAGATGATCCTTATTGGCCTTGGTCACACACTTGATCCTCCAACTATTAGCACGTCAGGAGAATTAACTTCACATCTTGACTTTTACTATGTCGCTAACTTAGAGTTACGAACCGTTGGCTCTGATACCACTTGTTAGGATCAGAGGAGCTCATGGGTGTGCTCGATACACATGGGTGAACACCAACTTGACCCAAAAGTTTAAGCCTATTGGGTCTTGGGCCTAACCATGTATATAAACACCTATCATCCACTCAAATTTTTCAATATGGGACAAACTCACAAGTGGAATTCTCAACACCAAAGTGACGCAATGATGGCTGGAGTCCCCAAGTAATTGTATATGTAATGACTTGCTTAATTAACATGATTTTTTTTTTCTCCACTGTAATAATTATCATATTCTGATACTATAACATTATCCGAAGCAGCGAGAAGCATAATACAAATAAACATTTCCATACATAATGATATACCATACTGTACAATACCAGAGTGTTATCATGTTTCCCAAAAGAATATATACATGTGTTACTAAATCCCCAAAATTTGCCCTCAGCTAGCTAGGGCAAATACAAAAACCCTCCACTGTACTCACTTTGCTGTCAGGGCACTATAGATGCCCCTCTACCTGCGAGCCTGATCTGCTCGTCTACCTGGATAACCTGAAAAAGGTTTCAACACTGGGATGAGCCAACGCTTAGTAAGACGATATATGCTATTACTAGTGTGTAACAAATGAATCATCATATCACAAAAATCCGTTTCCATATAATCATGTATATTTGGATCTATAAATACAGTATAAATCATAATATTCATTACCATTTTCATGTCATTTAACACATCTGTATTTAAGTTACTATTCAAAATAGTTCTAACATACATAAGTAATTCTCTTGTCTCTGTAAATCAGAATATACATAATAATAATAATAATAATAATAATTGTAAACTTTCCCTTGTGGATATCTGTATGTCATGATTTAACCCCTCATGACAGGGTTATGCGGCCCGTAGGCGGGATCTACACTAGCTGGCCGACCAGGTAAATCACTATACTCCCTCGGTCGATCTACCCACCTCTACCTTTATTTGATGGGGAGCTTGTCCACGTCAAGGGCACTATACGATCGACCTACAACCTATTATCTGAATAGGTGGTTGCACTCTGTAAGCTGTACACTGCATGTAGCTACGGTACCGTGCTCTGTAAACTGTATGGTTCAATAGGGTCTGATACTATATACATATTCATATATATATATACACTCTTTCACTGTTTTCATCATGTTTTCAAAATTAGCACAACGCTATCTTTCTGTTCTGTTTATACTATAACTGTAGCATCTCGATGCTATCTCTGTATAACTGTCTATATATATTCTGTAAATGCTCTGTCTGTATACTTTGAATGTTATGGTATTAGAAAACATAGCATGCTTTAAACTCTATAAATCATAATATTGGAACTACGTAATTATAATACTGTATCCGTAATTCGTATAATCATAGTATTAAAATCCGTAAAATCATGGTACTGTAATTCACATAATCATAGCACTAAAATACATAAAATCATGAAACTACAATTCATAAAACATACTCCCATACTACATACATAATCTCAAGTCACATCATACTTGAGTACATAATTTTCATAAATAAATACACTGTATAATATTTAGAAATTTCCTAACATAGCATATACCCCTTACCTTATCTCTAAAAAACTTCTACTGTACTCTAGCCCGATACCCGCAGTGCCTCCTACAAAATGCTCTGAAATCAATATTTGTCAGAACTAAATATCAGTATTTTTCTGCCTATATCATTTCCTATAACTACCATAAGGCCAAAAGGAGACTAAAAGGCCTTACCCTGAATTTGGGATGATTTCCAACTCCGATTTCCCGATGATCTGCTCCGGTAGATGCATAGAGAACTCCGCCAGGAGCGTCGTGGTAGCTTTGGATCGTCGATCCGGCGACTGGTGGGGCCAAAAATGAAGAGAGAAGGGAGAGAGAGTCGTAGGAGAAAGAGGAGAGAGAGAGCGGCGAGACAACTGAGAAATATCCCGGTTTTCCTCCTTATATACTGCCAAATTCGTCGACGAGACACATCACTTTGTCGACGAATCCTTCAGTAAATTCGTCGACGAAATTCAGACCGCCCCAAACCCTCTTTTGGTATTTTCTTGTTGACGAAGCCCTGTGTTCGTCGACGAAATTCTTAATACCTTCGTTGACAAAACCTTGTGTTCGTCAACGAAGCTTGACAATTTTCTGAAATTTTGATTATTTAATATTATCTCCAAAATGTAATGTCATCTACGAAGTCTACGACCTCATTTTGTTTCTGTATCTATTTTCTCTCCCTCTTATTATTAAAATTCTATTATTATTCGGGTCACTACAGTATAGTTTTTACTAAGTCCTTTTGATTTAAGAACAAAAGATGAGTGTTGTGGGGGCATTATAGGAATTAAAATTATCAATTCAAATACGTATCGAACGGGAAAATATTTTTTCATTTATTAATTTTACAATAATATGCATGCCTCTTAGTCAACCCATATCTATGTGCACACGTTACAAATACAATGAACTTATGATTTTCAAAGACTATTGGCTTGTCTTGAATTTGAAGTCCGGGCTTTTTAATATTATCTGTTGTACTAATCTTGTATTGGTTTTTTTTTTTTTTAACTTTTTTTGCTTGATATATTAATACGCTTTGAATTGGAGACTTAATTAAACCAAAATTTTACCTTTCAACCAATTGTAGTGTTAGCAAAGGGCTCCTTGGTTGTTTTGTTTTCTTTGTGATTTCAAAGAAACTAAAACACGTCTTCATAATGGGAGAAAACACGTGCTATCACATTGGGAACTTAAATATATTTTGCCAAATACAACTTACGTATTTAGTTTTTTGAGTGAATTAATTTTATTTTACTCCGTTGAGTCTTACTGTCTATTTTATATTACTAATCATATCATTGTTTCAACTGTACATTCATAAAATTTCTAATAGTTTCCATCTTATTATTGTAAATTATTAATGTTAAATCAAAATTGGTCAAAGCTAAGCATTTTATTATATGAAAAAAAAATGAGAGTTTTCGTACAAGAATTAAGACTTCGTGTTCAATCAAATTTCTTCTTCTTCTTCTTCTATTTTTTTTTTCTTTTTACAAAATTGTATTGATTTATTATATTGTGATTATTCTTCATCTAGCCTCAATGGTTTATAATAACAAATGATGATTTTTAATGTTTTGAAAATAATAATAGACATTATGCAATTAAAAGTATGGGGAGGAGATTGAGATTGTTCAAGATAATTAAATCATACATCAATAAAAATGGGACAGAAGGTTTGATGCTGCACGAGGGGCTCCGAAGGGTTCGTAGGTGGCTGAAATTCCTATGTAATCAAAAAAATAAAAATAAAAAATAAAAAAGTATCAACTTTTGATAAAAGTGGAAATAAAATAAAACTAAATTGTTCTTCAATGATGCTCAAAATATTGTTTGATTTGATTTTTAAAGTATAATTTTGTTCACTTTTAAAAGTCAAAGATTTGATTTAACTTTTTAATTAATGTACGTTTTCCTTTTTTTTTTTTTAAACAAAAATAAATAAAACTTTTGTTTAGAAAAATCCATCCAAAGAACTTTAAAAGGTCAATGCAAATGGTGTCAATATCAATGTAAATTTTACTTTCCAAAAAAGAAAAAAGATATCATGAAATGAAAAATGAGGGAATGCGTGATTCAATTTATAATCTCGGTGGTGCATAATTGGGGGCATGTTTTGACAATTAAAGATAAAGACGCATTTTTTTCTTACTAATAAAACCTACTAATTAATTACTTTCAAAACTATATTAGGGTTTATTAAGTAAATATATATTTTTGACATTGTAGTGGGTGAAAAAGAATCGAGTCGGGATTTACATCCAGGAGGGTCTCAAGAAAAAGGTTTCGAAAAATACTTAATTTCAACTTGATTTTTATATTAATTACTTTTATTTGCAAAAAATGTTATAATACTACTTACCTATGTTACATTTTAAAGAATAAATGTATCCTTGACTTTTGACTAATTTTAAAAAAGATTGACTTAAATAAATAATTATTACTTAAAAATCACCCAAAATTCAATATACCAACGATTATTTAGAATGTGATGCGGTTAGATAGCCTAATTTAATAGCTTCTCCATATTAAACATTATGTTTTTTTTTTTTTAAAAAAATTATGATTTATACATACACACGAACCAAAAAAAAAAGAAAAAGAAATTTCTGTGTTCATTAATTTAAAAAAAAGTATTTGCAAAATGAATAGTCTAACAAAACGAATACAAACCAAAGAGAGAATGATAAATAGTATTTTATTTTATATTCCTTTTTTCCTCTAATTTATTGATATACCTAAACAAAAAGAATATTTCATGTACATTAATTTAAAAAAAATAAAAAAATAAATTTTTTCTTGGAAATATTATCTATATATATATATATATATATTCAAATCTATGATGTCAATATTATTGTACATAGGTTCGATGAAATTAAATTTAATATTTTAAATGAAAGAATAGGTTCAACCTAACATTTTGTTGAGTTATGTTTAATAAAATTGACAAATTAAATATTGAGTGATGCCATTTTAAGTTAATATTTTAAATGCTTTTTTAAAAATAAAATTTAAATTGGGAGTAGAAAAAAAAAGAAATAAATAATAGGAAAATTGTAGGGAGGGAGGCTAAAGTGGGAATAAAAAAAAAAGGCAAAATCAAGGTGGGGTTTGGGGTGTGTCGATGGGGATTTCTGAATCAGCGTATTTAATGACGTTGAAGAAGAGGAGGGTGTTTTTGAAAAAATATTATGTGACGGGGGTCATTGGTGGTATTTTAGAAAGATGGAGGGTAGGCCGTGAGAACACGTCGGCGACAGCCCCAGTCCACAAAACCAGACATGAACCCCATTTTTGACGTGGCTGTCCGTCGCACGTCAGCAAACGAACCAAAAGACGACGCCGTTTCGAACTTCGCTAAAACGGCGTCGTCTGCCTTGCCCCCATCAATTATTACCTTGCCAAATTGGACCCTTTCCTGCCCAACCCATTTCACCTCCTCCTTCCTTCACTCGCCGTTTCGCGTAGCCTCACAAGCCTCCTCCATTCTCTCCCTCTCTCTCCCTCTCTCTTTCTTTCTCTCTCTCTCCCTCCGATCCCCGAAATCTCTCGATTTCGCTAACACAATCTTCTTCTCCTCTACTGTTTTCCATCAATCTCTGGATCTGAATCACTCCAATTGATTTCTCAGCTGATTGATTCGTCGATATCCAGCTGTTGAAGCGTAACCCTAAATCCGGAACCTCCGGTGTTCCCAGGGCACCTGCGGGGTTAAGAATCGGGGGCTTTTGTTGTTCGGTTCGTGACTTTTGATCTGAGGGTGGATCTACTCTAGGGTTTCGCGCAGCCCAAATTCTGAGCGTCTAGGGTTTTTGCGGAACCGGGGCTCGAATTCGATTGGAATTGATGTTTCTCGCCGAGGATGACGAAGGTGTGATCTGTGCCATAATCAACGGCGATGGAGGACTATGCATGGGAGGATATGTGAGCAGAGGCATCAGAGGCGGCACATGTGGCCGGTCCCTGCGCCCACGACTGTAGCTGCTGATTCTGCTTCCGTTTCGCCTGATTTTTTCTCGAAAGTATACCCGTCTTTGGGCTTCTCTATTTATTTATTTTTTTTTATTATTTGATGTTTCAATATAACTTGTAGTTGTGAATTGCTTTGTAGTTGTACCTCCGTCACCGATAAAATTAGTCATATTATTCGTTTTCTGATCTTTTTGTTTAATCTCTTAATTATTTTTAACATGGGTAAGTGAACTTTCTAACTTTCCAGGAACTCGGATTTTTTCTCTTCTTGCTTTAATGTCTTAATTTGTCTATATACTCCATTATGTTATTAGTGAAATGACAATTTAATGGCGGAAAATGCAATTCAAGTCGTTTATTTGGGGCGTAACTAAAAGAATGACAATTTTTTTTGTAATTTTGTTTCACTCGGTTACCAGATTGTGGGGAATTTATGTTTTTTATATTATTTTTTTTTGGATTATATTTGTGTTTAAATCTGTTAATTTTCAGTATGCATGTGGTTTAATAATTGGATAACACAGTTCCTGCATTGTTAGACTGTTGAATTGTTTCACTTAAGAAGTGACTGTTTTGAATTAATTAAGGAGCTTGTCGCAACTATAATGATGATACAGGGATAATTTTCCTGTTTTATTTATGTTGCTCGTTTATTTGGTAGCTTGCTATATTTTGATAATGGAAGCATTATTAATGTAGTGCGTGCTTTATGTTTGGACTGAAGGATACTATAATTATTTACCAAAAATGGTTTTTTAATTTTAGAATTTTTTCACGGGGCATTTTAAGCAGATTAATGAATCTCTCTCTCTCTCTCTCTCTCTCTCACACACACACAGCTTAAAAGAACGGAAGTTTTGGTTAACCATAATGTGGGACTGGTCTTTAATGTGCAGCTGTCCTCAGTAGACACTAACTCCAAGCTTTTGTGCAAAAGTCTTGCATTATGGTTGGTATGGTCTGTGGAAATATGTGTTTCATGTTGTCCGCTTCATGCAAAAGAATCTCCAATATTAAAGGATTCTTTATATTTATTTAGCTTTCTTGCATTATGGTTGGTATGATCTGTGGAAATATGTGTTTCGTGTTGTCCGCTTCATGCAAAGAATCTTCCAATATTAAAGGATTCTTTATATTTCTTCAGCTGTGAATAATTGTGATATAATTTGCATTATCTAATCATTGTGGGCTGAAAGGACTAAGCAATCTTTGGGATGTTATTGCTGTTATGAGCTATTGTATTTGGAGTTATTGTTCTTATCATCTTATGAGCTATACATCCAGGAATAGCATTATGTTTTATATAGAATTATGATTTGTTTTGAGAGTTCATGCTATTCTTGCTGTTATGTCACTTCTTATAATCTTATGTGATGTCTATGTTTGTCTAGGTTGTGACTATATACTACCATGACTATTAAACCATATATATTTATATATATTTATGTATATTTTGGGGACCATAAGCTTGATTATCATGTGTAGGTTCTTTTGGAATTTTCACTGCAATCTAAGTTTCACCAAGTGACATGCAGATACATGCCCTTGTTTTTTCCCTACTTCTTCCCAATCTGGCATGTAGTATGTAATGTATTTATTTATTATATTACAAAATATCATATTTCTGGTGCATTTTAGTCCATTTTGACAGAATTTCTTGTTTGTAGGATGGACGCAAGATTTGTATTGGTGACTCTGCACTTTTCAAGCCGCCTCAGGATTCTCCACCTTTCATTGGAATAATTCGTAGGTTAATAGCAGGCAAAGAAGAGGGACTTAAGTTAGGTGTGAATTGGCTTTATCGACCCGCTGACATAAAGCTTGCAAAAGGCAACTTGCTGGAAGCGGCTCCAAACGAGATCTTCTACTCCTTTCACAAGGATGAGATACCTGCTGCATCGTTACTTCATCCGTGTAAAGTCGCATTTCTTCGTAAAGGTGTTGAACTTCCTTCAGGGATATCCTCATTTGTGTGCAGAAGAGTGTATGATATTGAGAACAAATGTTTATGGTGGCTAACTGACCAGGATTATATTAATGTGAGTATTGAAACCGCTGTCCTTGTTCATCTCATTTCTTTGAACCATTATTATTTTGATTAGATTTGTAGTTATCTTTTCAAACACAGGAACGACAGGAAGAAGTAGATCAGCTATTAGACAAGACGCGGCAAGAAATGCATGGGGCAGTGCAGTCGGGTGGCCGTTCTCCAAAACCTTTGAATGGTCCGACATCTACACCACAGCTGAAGCCTAGTGCAGATAGTGTGCAGAATACTTCCTCCCCCATTTCTTCTCAGGCTAAGGGAAAGAAGAGGGAGCGGGTTGATCAGTGCTCTGATCCCGTTAAACGGGAGCGATTATCTAAAATAGATGATGGGGATTCTGGTCAATTTAGACCAGACAGCATGTTAAAGTCTGAGATTGCTAAAATAACAGAGAAAGGAGGGCTTGTGGACCTTGAAGGAGTTGAGAAACTAGTGCAACTAATGCAACCTGATAGTGCAGAGAAGAAAATTGATTTGGCTGGCCGAATAATGCTTGTTGATGTAATTGCAGTTACAGATAGATTTGATTGTCTTGGACGGTTTGTACAGCTCAGGGGCTTGCCTGTATTAGATGAATGGCTCCAAGAAGTCCATAAAGGAAAGATTGGTGATGGTGTTAGCCCTAAGGAAAGTGACAAATTTGTAGAGGAATTTCTTTTGGCTCTACTTCGTGCACTAGATAAGCTGCCTGTAAATCTTGATGCGCTACAGACTTGTAATGTTGGCAAGTCTGTGAATCATTTACGGAGTCATAAAAATTCCGAAATTCAGAAGAAAGCTAGAAGCTTAGTTGACACGTGGAAGAAACGTGTTGAAGCTGAAATGAATATGATAGATGCAAAATCTGGTTCAAATCGTGGTGTTTCATGGCCTGCCAAATCAGTGTCTTCTGAAGGTTCTCATGTTGGGACCAGGCGGGTGGGGGGATCCTCTGAGGTTGGCATCAAGAATTCCAGCATACAGCCTTCTGCATCTAAAGCTCCACAAGTGAAGGTTGGTCCCGGGGAAGCTGTTTCCAAGTTTTCCCCTGTCGCATCTCCTGGCTTAACTAAATCACCTGCATCGTTGACTACGGCTGCAGCTAGTAACTTGAAGGATGCAAATTGCAAAATGAATGTTGGTAGTGGAGCCTCAGATTTGCCTCTAACAACAATCAAAGAGGAGAGGAGCAGCAGTTCAAGTCAGTCTCAGAATAATAGTCAATCCTATTCTTCTGATCATGTGAGAACTGTGGGTTCTTGCAGGGAAGATGCAAGAAGCTCCACTGCTGGGTCAGGAAGTGTGAATAAGATCTCTGGTGGTGGTTCTCGCCATCGGAAATCAAGCAATGGCCTTTCTGGTTCCGCCATTGCAGGAGTTCAAAAGGAATCTGGGTTGGGAAAATTCAGTTCAGCCAATAATAGGAATTTGTCATCTGAGAAGGTGTTACCAGCTGGAGTAACGTATGAGAAAGTACCTGATATGCCTCTTGATCATGGAAATAATCAGCGGTTAATTGTTAGATTGCCAAACACTGGTCGTAGTCCTGCTCAAAGTGCCAGTGGGGGTTCTTTTGAGGAACCTGCTGCTACTATTTGTAGATCTTCCCCTCCTTCACATTCTGAAAGGAATGATCACCATGAACGAAAATTCAGGGGAAAAAGTGATGTTTCACGAGCTAGTATTGTACCAAACGTGAACACGGAGTTTGGTCAGGTCAGGGATGGAGTGGGTGGGGCTGATGAAGCCAATGGATCACCTTCAGCTGTTGATCAACACAGGGTTAGTGAGGATTGTGAGAAACCAATAGATGTACCAAGAACTACTGGTTCATCATCAGGAATTGCACCCAAGTCAGCGAAATCATATGATGCTTCTTTTAGCTCCATAAATGCCTTGATTGAAAGTTGTGTCAAGTTCTCTGAAGCTAGTGCCTCTGCATCAGCTGGGGATGATGTTGGGATGAACCTGCTTGCCAGTGTGGCTGCTGGAGAAATATCCAAGCCAGATATTGTCTCGCCACTGGTCTCTCCCAAGAGAAATTCACCCATCCCAGAGGACTCTTGTTCAGGAAGTGATGCCAAATTGAAACAATTGGATGGAGCTGTTGCTCGGAGCCGCAGTCAGCCTGATGAGGGCGTGACTGCTGGGGCTATTGCAGTTCAGGGTGATGCTGTTGAATCGTCACTGGTAAAGAATGAATTACAACATTCTTCTAACCCCAAGTCACCCAACTTCTCTGGTGATGGCAGTGTCACTTTGCTTGGTTGTGAAGAGAAAATAGGGGAACACAAGGGACAATTGAATTTAGTTAGTGTGGATTTGCAGCGAAATGCAGATGGTCCGTGCTTGACATCTGATGGGAAATCCCATGAACTAAAATGTGGTACTTCTGCAGGTTTAGCTTCTGGGGATGGTACAAAAGATGGTAATAGGGATAGCATGGGAGCAAACCAGCTACATGAGCAAAGAAAGGCAGGTGTTGTCAGGGCTGGAAGCGCCAGTATATTAGATTCTAAATTGAAGGTAAGAAGTCCCTTGCATGATGAAGATAAGAAGGTTGATTGTGCAGATGAAAAACCTGTGGGGAATGTTGAAGCAGCGGCATCAGAAGGAGCAGCTGTTATGAGTACTAAGGTTGAGAAGGAAGCTAATGATGATTCACCTTCTTGCTCATCCTCCGAAGTGAGTGGCAAGAACAAGAATTCTATGTATAATGAGTTAACTAGTGCCATCTTATTTGATCAGAAGCCCCCTCCTGCAGTGAAGACTCACACTGACATGGAGAGAAAAAGTGAGGTTGTTGTACAGCTTTCTGGCTCTGGTAATACTGCGTGTAAGGATTCAGATGCTGGGAAGTGTGATGACATAAAGACGAGGAATTCTGCTGAGCAGAGTGAGAAACAAAAGGTGGATCTAGGTTCATCTGTTTCAGATCAGAACAGTGAGCATGATGAGATGAATTCTGAAAGAATGGAGGTTCTTGGAAACTGTGCTGGTGGCATAGTCCCAAATGAAGAATCATCAGCAGTTTTGCATGGAACTAATAAGTGTGTGAAATCAGGTGGGTCTAAGTTAGCTAGAGTTGAAGCTGATGGGAAGGTGGAGCCTGCTTCCAGTGTGAACGCTTCTAATGCAAGGTCAGGTATGGTGGTAAAGCTGGACTTTGATTTAAATGAAGGCCTTCCTGGGGATGATGGTATTCAAGGGGATCTTAAATCACCGGTTCCAGGAAATTCTTCTGCTGTTCATTTGCCTTGCCCATTGCCAGTTCCCTATTCTTCCATGTCTGGGAGCTTCCCTGCTTCAATTACTGTTGCTGCTGCTGCCAAGGGGTCATTTGTTCCTCCTGAAAACCTTCTGAGGAGTAAGGGGGAACTTGGATGGAAAGGATCAGCGGCAACCAGTGCATTTCGGCCGGCTGAGCCTAGAAGGATTCTGGAGATGCCACTCAGTTCAACAGATGTTCCTCTTGCTGATGCAAGTGTCAGCAAACAAGGCCGCGTTCCTTTGGACATTGACCTAAATGTGCCTGACCAGAGAACTCTAGAGGATGTGTCATATCAGAATCCTGTAAGAGTATCCTCCTCTGAAACTGGGTCCCGTGAACGTGGTGCGGGGTTGCTTGATCTTGATCTGAACAGAGCCGATGAGAGTGCTGATATGGCTCAGTTTGTAGCGAGCAATGGTTGTAGATCAGAAATTTCATCTTTGCCAGGGAGATCATCCTTATCTGGTGGATTTTCTAATGGTGAAATGAGTGTTTCAAGGGACTTTGATTTAAACAATGGACCTGGTCCGGATGAAGTGGGCACAGAAATAGCAGCACGCAGCCATAATGTCAAAAGCAATGTGCCATTCCTATCTCCTGTTCCTGGTCTCAGAATGAGCAGTTCTGACTTGGGAAACTTTTCATCTTGGTTTCCTCCAGGCAACTCTTATTCAGCCCTGACAATTCCATCAATCTTGTCTGGCAGAGGAGAACAGGGTTATCCTGTTGCTGCTGCTGCTGCTGCTGCTGGGTCACAAAGGATTCTGGGTCCTCCTATTGGTAGTACCACATTTGCCCCTGAAATCTACAGGGGCCCAGTGCTATCATCGTCTCCTGCAGTGGCATATCCACCCACCGCTCCATTTCAATACCCAGGATTCCCATTTGAGGCCAGTTTTCCTCTTTCTTCAAATTCCTTTTCTGGCTGTTCAACAGGATATGCTGATTCTTCTTCTGGTGGCCCACTTTGCTTCCCTGCAATCCCTTCACAGTTGGTGGGGCCTGCTGGCTTAGTGTCTTCTCATTACCCTCGTCCTTACGTTATGAACCTTGCGGGTGGTACTAGTAACGTTGTTACTGAAAGCAAGAGATGGGGAGGTCAGGGGCTAGATCTCAATGCAGGTCCTGGAACTACAGATGTTGAGAGGAGAGATGAGAGGATGCCATTAAGACAGCTTCCTGTTGCCAGTTCGCAAGCCATGGTGGACGAACAACTGAAGATGTATCAACAGGTGGCGGGCGGAGTTTTGAAGAGAAAGGAACCCGATGGTGGTTGGGATGCAGATAGAAGCTATAAGCAACCCTCAGGGAAGTAGGAATAAGAAGACATTATGGAACAATGCGACAAACTTGTTATGGCTTGGTGAGTCATCTGTCCTTTGCTTTATTTTTATTTATTATTATTTTATTTTTATAGTAGTTACTGAAGTTGATAGTTTTTATTTTTATTTTTGGACAAAAGACACTTACCTCTCTTTAGGTTTTGGCACAAAAGATGGGGACCTTCCCTGAGGTTTTAAAAATTCTATTCATCTCCTCCTCTGAGGTTTCAAAAATGTTAGAGACCGACCTTGAAGTTTGCTTAAAAGACACAAACCTCCTCTCAAAAGATTTACTTTTTTGAAAAATATAAGGGAAAATGTGTCTTTTTGACAAAATCTCAGGGGAATTCTGGCATTTTTGAAATTCTAGGAGAGGTCCTTGGAATTAATGAAACTTCATAGGAGGTTTTTGTCTTTTTTGCCAAACCTTAGGGGAGGTTAGTGTCTTTTGCTCTTTGTTTTGTTTTGTTTATTTTTTAACGATTAAAGATGCATTTGGAAGTCTATGGAAGCGGAATTATGTTTGTATTTTTTATGACCTCTGTAGGCACAAATGCATCTTTGAATGGAGGGAGTGCAGAAAATGGAGTCATCACCAACAATGATTGTAAGAATATGAAATCTAATTTTCGCCCTTGAATAAAACTTATACTAAAATTTCTTAGAAGCAAAATGGATTTGTTTTCAATGCCTTGTAGAAACAAATTCAAGTAAATTGGGTCTCATTCTGCTTCTGGGCAGCAAATTTTAATTACACCTGGGAGCTGCAGCATTGGTGACTGCAGGCACTTGAGCTATTATATTTAGATCTGGCGTTTAGTGGTTTTATTCCCCTCTTTGTAGGCGTCTAGTTTCTCTCTGTTTTGGGTTTATGTTTCTAAATTTTATTTCTTTTTTGCAGCTTTTTTGTGATTTGTGCTGGGAGACTCCAGGAGTGGATAATTTAACTAGCTGGGTTCCGAACGACGGTGGCTATAAAAGAAAGAGAGATTTAAAGAATTCATTCCTCACCCACCCCACCGACCGCACACCAATTCTAACAAACAATTAGAAAATGGGTGGGGACTCCCTGGAGGCGTCTGTATTTTGATCAAATCTTTGTTCCGAAAGAGAGTGGCCTCTGGCAGTACAATCCCCCTTCCCTTTTCTTTTCTTGTAGATATTTAACTTTGGAAAAAAGCATAATGTTGTTTGGCCCTGCCCTGCCCCAGAAACCCCTTCAATTCGGTGCCCGGCTGATGGACGCTGTGTGTCCTGTCAGCTCAAATTCCTGCACCTGCGCGACTCCCTTATCAATCCTTTATTTTGCTGGGAGAGGATTGGATGTATGAACTGCCCAGGCAGATGCCGGTTTGTATCTTCTTTTGCTTTTCTTTTCTTTTCTTTTCCTTTTAATTAAATTTGTTTTTGTTACATAATAGTTATTACCTCAGTCTTAAACTTCAAAATTTTGTTAATCAAATTTTCATTATTGAGAAACACCCCATGTTCCTGTCTTGTATGTTCAATTTTTCAGCCCTCGTGTATCATAAAATCCTGAACCGACTCAGCAGCTTGACACAGAATTGTTCCCTCCTGATGGGTGCCATATTCCTTTTTCCTTTTTTAATTTTAAATTTGTCGTGTTGCCCGTTGTAGCTGTTGTGATGTTGTGCTAGGTGCGGTTGTTGCTAGTATTTGCTGCTCCCCCATTTTTACCATTTTGGTTAGGTTGTGGAAAATATGTAGATGGTGGATGCATTTTTGACTTGATGCGCCATGCCATGCCATGTTTATTCTCTTCTCTTCTCTTCTCTTCTCTTCTTCTTTCATTCTAAGAATGGACGGTCTTCACTTCTATGATGTTACTGTGTACCGTGCGCTGGTCAATCCCTAGTATAGATACAGCCCAGTTGCTGTCTGTCTGTCGACTTCTGCATTAGAGAACTAGTGAGAAATGCTGTTTTTGAAGCACACCTAATATACTTCTAATGATATGATATGATTAACCTCAGGACTTGATTTGTTAAATGTTTAAAATGTATGTTTGAGAATCATTTAACTGTTTGATGGGCTCCTCTCCTCTAAAGTCCTCTTAAATCGTTTTGCCTTATATAAAACAGTTCACGTGCAAAGGGAACAATCAAATTTTGTTCATGCAGCAGTTAATAATAATAATAATAATAATAATAATAATAATAATAATGATTAGGAGATAAATTTGATTGCCTTGTGGTGAACATTTCGTTCCATTTTTAATTTGCCGAATGAGTGGACAAGATGAGTTCGATCAAATCTACTCCCTCTTTCCTCCTCCCCCCCCCCCCCCCCCCCACCAAAAGCTGGCAAGTGGTTTATTCTAAATCCTTTATGAGTTTCTATTATTTTAATTATATTTTAATTTAAATTAACATTTAATCTTAATTTTAATTAAAAAAATTATGAATAAAGTGATTGATTTGTTGTAAATATTTAATTTTAGATATTAATTTATTTTGATAAGAAATTAATTAAAATAATTAAAAATCATAAAATTTAGTTTTAGTTTTTTCAAAACTAGCTAAAAGCTGATAACAAAAACATAGAATCAACGATGTAAATAAATAAATTTTCATAATCTATCTCTCTATTATATATAAAAACCTATAGAAAATATATTTTGATTTCAAATAAACTTTTGAAAGACCGTATCTTTTGTTATACTCTTTGACCCACGACTATGAACTAGGTTCATAGCATAGGTACTCTAAATAGATTCTCGCAGTCCATTTGAAAATGTAAGACAGATTGTACCCACGAACGCTGACCGGATGATGAGCAAATGTATTTTTTATTGGTGCAGGAGTGTTGACAATTTGGCATTGAGGTTGCCCATCACTCCCTCGCTTTTTTGAAGGCCCTTTCTATTCTCAAATATCATAGTTTTATTTTTCTCCAATCTTTTAATATTTTCTCAATTGAGTTTCTATAAGTTATTATTTATATCAATTAATTGGTAATGTAACGATTTTACCACCAAATTTCTAATTTAAGACATCATGTCTTCAATAAGAATAACCCATTTATTTTAGAAAATTTTAATTATTTCCTCATGTCTTGTGTGTAAAATTCATTCCAATGATTTCATCAATGATCTCTAATTTTACTCGTTAAATTCAACCCTTAATTTAGTAGGAGTTTTTAAATATATTTTTATAAGATAAATGATTATATTTATATAAGAAATATCCTTATTTTGGCATATATTTTTTTAACACTCAACTGCAAGCCAAACATGACACAAGCAACATCATATGTGGAAGAAATTTTTAATAAATTATTAAATATTAAAAATTATTAATTATTACTCATAAAAATGAACTTGGCTCCCAAAAGTATTATTGATTAATGAAAATTATTTTTGTTGTAGTATGTGACTCATATTGAGTAGAATACATGTATAGAGAAAACATGCTGAGGAAAAATAAAGGAATCTGGTCTACAGAAGAAGACCATCAACTATTTGCATAGTGAGTCGATAACTACATCGACGGTTTTCTAAAGGTCATCGACGGGTTTAGTCTCAGGAAGAAATCAAAATCATCGATGGTTTTGTTCGGCGCTGTTTTTGAATTTTGAATTGGAAAGATCAATACGTTGGGATTTGGAGGCAAATCCTCCGGGGATTGATGTATTTAGAGAATTTTCTAATCCCTCTGTACGTATAAAGTTAGCATATGTACAATGTTGTAACCTTGGTTTTCGTAGATAGTATAATT
The DNA here is from genome assembly GCF_029873635.1 of Malania oleifera. NCBI lineage: Eukaryota > Viridiplantae > Streptophyta > Magnoliopsida > Santalales > Ximeniaceae > Malania > Malania oleifera. The sequence continues at coordinate 59,835,271 of NC_080427.1, read as the reverse complement.
CAATCGTCACTTGGACGTAGCACATTAATTCTTGTGTTATTGTTTTTATTACTTTCCTTATTATATGTGTGATTGTGTTTTACGTAGTGCTCATCTCTAGTTGCTGCATTGCACGATCCGATTCCGCACGCATTAATTTGCACAACAAATTGGTATAAGAGCAATTGGTTACAATGACTGGGATTTCTTTTGCAAAATTCAACATTGTCAAGTTTAACCGATTGAGAAATTTCAGACTTTGGCAGAGGAGGGTAAAGGATTTGTTAGTGTAGTAGGATATGGTGAAGACATTATACGAAAGGCAATCGGAAGGCATGGACGACATGAGTTGGAAGGATTTGGAAGTGAACGCTGTGGCGACTATCAAGCTTTGTTTAGTTGATGACGTGATGTATCACCTCATGGATGAGGAATTTTTGGTGGCAATTTGGCTAAAAGTGGAAAGTCGGTATACGTCCAAGTTGTTGATGAACAAGTTATATCTTAAGCAGAAACTATATAAGCTTAAGATGTCAAAGGGTTTGCATATGAACCAGCACATCAACATGTTCATTCAAATTATCAGTGATTTGAAGCGATTTGATGTGAAGTTCAAAGACGAAGATAAGGCGTTGATGTTGTTGAATTCTCTACCTGCTCCTCTTACGTATGAAAATTTGGTTACAACTCTGATGTGGGGAAAGGAAATTCTCGAATTGAGGAGATCACAAGTGCTCTTTTGGGTTTTCATCAGAGGAAGAAAGCCAGCGATGAGAATTCACGGGGTGAATGGCTTGTGGTGAAGGGTAATTGGGAACATGGGAGAAGCAAGTTTCAGAGTGGACCGAATAACAATAAATCTCAGTCCAATTCCAGGAATAGGAAGGACGTACAATGTTTTAAGTGCGGGAAAAAGGGCACATTAAACAAGATTTTCCAAAGAGGATGAAGGGGAATGCAAAAAATAGAGAGGGTTCATCAAAATCTGCGAATGTAGTGGAATAAGGAGACTCAAAGAGCAATGATTGTGATATGCTTTCGGTTTCATACGATTTAGATCGTCTCATAGATTCTTGGATCTTAGATTCAACGTGCTCCTATCATGTGACACCAAACAAATATTGGTTCACCACCTACAATTTGGTAAATTATGATTTTGTCCTAATGGGAAATGATGCTTTATGCAAAATTGTTGGAATAGAGAATACGAGAATAAAAATTTTTGATGGTATTGTGTGAACGTTGTGTGATGTTAGGCATTAACCAGAGTTAAGGAAGAATCTGATTTCATTAGGTACTTTAGATTGTAATGAGTTTAGTTATTAGTCTGCGTGGGGTAATGAAGGCGAGTAAAGGTGTCCTAACTGTGATGAATGGATATAAATTACTAGGGAATATTTATGCATTGCTAGTTACCACAGTTGTAGGTAGAGCTACAGCTATAGAGTCTGAGTCAGATAGTACTTTCTTGTGACATATACAGTTAGGGCATATGGATGAGCATGAGATGATGGAGTTTGATAAGAGAAATATTTTGAAGGGTGTCAAAACAGGCAAGTTGAATTTTTGTAGGTATTGTGTGTTTGGGAAACAAAATTGGGTACAGTTCAAGACAACCACACACAAGACAGAGGGAATTCTTGATTACATTCATTCAGATGTTTGGAGGCTAATAAGGGTAGCATCACGGGCAAGACATATGTACTTCGTGAGTTTTATTGATGATTACTCAAGAAAGGTCTGAGTGTACTTTATGCAGCACAATTCAGAGACGTTTGTCAAGTTCAAATTGTGGAAAGCTGAAGTGCAAAACCAGACTAAGAGGAAGATTGAATGCCTTAGGTTCGACAATGGTACTGAGTACACAAATTCAAAGTTCATAGAGTTATGCAAGCAACATGGCATTAAAAGACACTTCACAGTACGCAAGACACTACAAAAGAATGGTGTGACAGAAAGGATGAACCGAACAATAGGTGAAAGAGCTTAGTGTCTCAAGTTGAATGCGTGGCTTGCAAAGAACTTCTGGGCAGAGGCATTGAATATGATGTGTTTCTTGATTAACAGATCATAAAGGGCAACAATAGATGGGAAAGTGGTAGAGGAGGTGTGAACTAGCAATGCGGTAGACTACTCTAGTTTGAGAGTGTTTGGATGTCCAGCCTATGTGCATGTTTCTAGTAAGAAGAGATCGAAACTTGATGCAGAGTCTAGAAAATGCATCTTTTTGGGGTATCAGAAAGGGGTGAAAGGGTTTAAGCTGTGGTATGCAAAGGCAAACAAGGTGGTGATCAGTAAAGATGTGGTTTTTGATGAGAAAGTCATGTTGCAGCGTACTTAGGAAGAAGAGAAATAGGTGCCAGAAAACTGTAGCAGCAATGAGCATGTGGTGCAGGTGGAGCTAAATACTCAAGGTAGAGATGGCAATGTTTAGAATGCAGAGAGTTCTAGCTCAGGAGACCAACATCATTATAGTATAGCTATAGAAAGACCAAGACACACTATTAGGCCACCCTAGGTATGGATTTGATGATCTGGTTTCTTATGCACTCATTACTAGTAGCATGGATCCTACTACTTTTCAAGAGATGGTGCAGAGCTAAGAGAAAAGTAGATGGATGTGTGCTATGGTGAACAAGATGGAGTCTTTGCATAAGAACCAAACATGGGAGTTGGTGGAGCTTGTGTATAGAAAAAGAAGGAGAAAAATTCAAGGCTCGTCTGGTAGAAAAGGGTTAGTCACAGAAGAAAAGGGTTGATTATGATGAAATCTTCTCCATGGTACAACCAGAAGGGTTCAGTCGGCCTAGATAGGAACACTTGGTCTGTAAATTGAAAAAATCACTTTACGGGCTGAAGCATTCTCCGAGATAGTGGTACAAGCAATTTGACTCCTACATGATCCGGATTAGCTATAGGATATGTGAGTATGATTGCTGTGTTTATGGGAAGATCCTTGATGATGGTTGTTGTCTTTGTAATAAAATGATAATCTTAATCAAAAGGTATAGCAACAAAGATCTTTAGCACGCTAACAAATATCTCAAAATATTTTTCTCAAGATAAATCACAAGAGATATTTTTGAAAATGATGTATAAAATAATTTAGCAATCAAAATACAAGATGAACTCTTGAGTATTACAATGAAAATGCAAAACTCAGAAGCTCCAAGAAGTTTTCCTACGAAAGACTTATTTACAAAACCCTTTAGAAAAACTAGAAGCTTACTTTCAAAGAAAAATTAATCTCAATCAAAACGAGCAAGTGAGAGTTTAAGTTTGGTGAGATGAACACAAGAGCACTCTTACTAAATAGTATTTTCAATATGGATGAGTAAGAATGAGAGTATATAGCTTGAATATGAAAAATAGGTCTTTTGAGATTCAGAGGATATTTGCTAATTATTTTGCTAATCTCATTTAATTTTTGCAAATGAGGGGGTACATATAGAGTTCCCCAAAAATATAACCGTTTAGGACATGTAGGGAATTATTAGGATTGTTTTAAAACGTTTTAGCACAATTAACCCCGTTTAAAAAGTTTAATTACAGTAAAAAATAATGTCCAACCCGAAAGCACCAGTCGACCGGACGTGAGGTTCAGTTAACCAGGTGACTAAGTTCGGTTGGTCGAGAGAAGTTTGAATTGAGAGTTCGGTCGACTGGACTAGGGTTCCCAAAGGCGATTTTTCATTTTAGCGCGGTTCGGTCGACCGAGACACTTTGAACTATGAAGTTCGACCTGGGCGTTGGATTCTCCCACGTGTGGGTTCGGTCGACGAGGGCGTTGCCCATTTAAATTTGGTTGGTTGACCGAAGAGTCAAAGGTTGACTCAATGGGAGTTTAGTCGACCAAGTCATATGAACTTGGTATAGTATGATCGACTGAGCTCTGGTCAAAATGTTGACAACTTGACTAGTTAAATCGACCGACAGATTTACACTATAAAAGTTTGGTCGACTGAACATGCATTTTTAATGCATTTTGGTTCCAACTCCCTTATACATTCATCCTGTTCATATGGTGTTTATTTTTAATGCAATAGGGAACTTTTTCATGCAGATTTGTGGGTCCTAAGGTCAGTCTAAGGCATTTGAGAATTAACCCAAAAAATCTGGCATCGGTCGATCGAAGGGTATTCCTTAAGGTCCATCTATGGTCTTGAGATTATTCATCCTACCATACAAGTAAGATATTAATTTTTATAAACCATGTTCCTATGTTACTATTACGGACCCGAATAAAACTCAAATTAAATTACAACAAATAAAAGGTCTGGGTCTTTATCTTCTTCAAACCCATGTGTGTGCAACATCTGATACTTCCGATTGGTTCTGCACACAAACTCATCAACCATTAAACATCAGAGTATTTGTCATAATCAAAATGGGATATGAACAATAAGGTCAACAATGGTTCACTTATCTTTCTGTTACTTTATGTCGATGACATGTTGATTGTTATGAAGAGTTTGATTGAGGCCAAAAATTTGAAAACCTTGTTGAGCAAAGAATTGACATGAAGGATTTGGGTGCGGCCAAGAAGATTCTTAGGATGGAGATTCGCAGGGGCATAACTTCTAAGAGATTGTGGTTATCTCAACGTAATTATGTTGAGAGGGTGTTGGAGAGGTTCAACATGGATAATGCAAAACCAGTTAGTACACCGTTGGCGAGTCATTTTAGAATATTTACCGCCTAGTGCCTGAAGACAGATGATGATATTCATGACATGTGAAAGGTCCCATATGTCAGTGCAGTGACGTGCTTGATGTATGCTATGGTTTGTACAAGACTAGATCTGGCACAAGCTGTCGGTGTGGTGAGCAAGTTTCTTTCAAATCTGGGTTGACAACATTAGGACGCAGTCAAGTGGATTTTCAGATACTTGAGGGGTATTACAGACTATGACATCATTTTTGGCAGACAATAGGGTGATTCTTCAGTTATGGGGTATATAGATGCAGACTCTGCAGGAGACTTGGATGACAGGAGGTCTACGATAGGGTATGTATTCACCCTTGTGAGAGGACCTATTTGTTGGAGGTCTGTTGACTTTTTGAGTCCGATCCCTGTTTTGATACTGACAAAGCACATATATCTTATGTGTGTGCCTAGTGTTTTGAACAAGTTTACAATTTAGAATGCACACACAGAAGAGGAAGATGGAATCCAGAAAGCTCACATCAATTGTTGTTTGCCACGAAAGATAGAAGAGTAAAGAAGAAGCCATTTGTTTTGTAATTGTATTGCATTTAATTTTTTGTCTTTGGTCTATAATAATGCATGCATTTGCATGATATGGATGGATGCTCAGATCGACCGTAGATTGACCATAGGGAACCAAATGATCATAGGGCACCTTTTGGTCAACCAACGTCAGATTTTTTGGACTTATTTCTCAAAGGCCTTAGAATGACCTTAAGACACACAAATTTGTATGAAAAAATTCCCTTTTGACTTCAAACTTCTTATCATGTGATTAGGGACATTACATAAGAGGAAAAGGGCCAAAATGCCCAAAATTGGCATGTTCGGTCGACCAAACCGTAGTATTCAGGGCCCTTCGGTCGATCAAACCTCCATGGGGTCAATAGTTTGACGCTTCGGTCGACTGATCAAAAATGTAAAGCAATGCCTTGGTCGACCGAACGGACACGTGGGAAGTCCCAGCGTCCTGGTTGACCGAACCACCAAGTTTAAAAGAACTTGCTTGATTGAAAATCATAAGTTCGGTTAACTGAACTCAGTCTGGTCGACCGAACCGCGGAGGTTCTGAAATCGCCTTAAGAATGGTCAATCGAACACTCAGTTTAAATTCATCCTAGTCGACCGAACTTGGCACCACGGTCGACTGAACCACAAAAGTGGTCGATCGAATCTCTCAGGTTGCTCATTTTTAACTACGGTAATTAAGGTTTAAAACTTAATTAAATTTTTCTGAAAATTACCAATAGGTCCTTAACGGTCATATTTCTTAGAATCTCTATATATACCCCTTTCATTTATTTAAATTGCAACTTTGATTAGCAATGTTTTCTCTAAAATATTTTAGTTAATCAAAGTTCCCCCAACTACATTTTCATTTCAAAAATCATTTTGGGGCAAATATTTTTACTCTCCAATAACTCTCTTTTATTTATTTCTTGAAAATCATTTTTACAAGAGAGTGTTTATTTAGGCATTTTGTTTTTATTCAAAGCTCTATACTCTCATTTACTCTTCACTTTGAAAATCATCTTAAGAGTAAGTTTTGAAATTTCTCCACATATTTTCATGGTAAATATGTTGTTGGAGAAATATAGTTTTGCATTCATGCTTTCATTGAAAAATCTTTATAGTGTAAAAATCATTTTGAAAATACCCTTACTCTACTGAGCATTTATTTCATATCTTTTGAGAGTGAATGTTTTATGAGCTTAATGTGTACATTTCTGCTTGTATATTTTAGAAGAATTTTTCATGTACAAAAATATGTTCCATGTACTGGTTGGGTTCAGCCCATTAATTGAACTAGGGAGTCTCAGCCCCGTAAGTGAGACCGATTCGGTTCAGCTCAAAAATTGAACTGGGGAGTTTCAGCCCCATAAGTGAGACTAGTTCGGTTCAGCTTAGTAATTGAGCTGGGGTTTTACTCGCCCCGTAAGGAGAGGATGTAAATGGCTTCTACTCTGCCCATTTAAGTGAGCAAGGTATAATGTAATCCTTAGGGGGTATGCCCAAGGCGGGGATGTAGGCTGGTTTGGCCAAACCTCGATAACAAATCTTGTGTGTCTCTCTCCCTATCTTATTTAAATTATTACACTTTAAATTCAATATGTGTATGCCTATTTATTTACAGTTATATTTAGTTGCATGCACTCATTTACTTTGAATGAGATACGCATGTATGCTTGAACCAAATAACTTCATCTTTTTACATACACACATTTATTATTGAATGAGATATAACTTATGGTGAATCGGTAAAATGTTTAAATTTAGCCAAAGAGTTTTTAAAACCCAATTCACCTCCCTCTTGGGATCACACCAATTCCAACAAGGTCCATGGTTCAGTCTCTAGTTGCATTATCTACAACTGAATCAAAGTATATGACAGTGACTGAGGCTATCAAGGAAGCATTGTGGCTTACAAGATTAGTCAAGGAGTTAGGTTGTAATGACCCCAATTTCTGCTATATATTTTTTTCCACGTACTATTAATACTCTGATACCATAATACAGAATCAAAGTCCACCCGGACCCATAGGTACCGGGAATTTACCTGTTTATGCATACATGTCACCTAAGCAGCGTAATATAATACACTTAACATATATACAGTACTAGAGTTTCAATGTTTTTGCGTATACACACATATATCCCAAAAATTCATCATGTCCCCAACCCGACTACTTACCCTACAACTGGGTAATACCAATGAACTCCTCCGTCACGGAGCTAGCTCTGCTCGTCTATCGAGATTTTCTGAAATATTTATAATGCTAGGGTGAGACATCTCTCAGTAAGGGAAATAAACTAATATTAGTGTGTGACATTATGAGTTCTATCATATTATAAACATATACTGCAAATAATATAATTGTAGTATAGCTAAAGCTGTAACTGATAATACATGAAAATTTGTACTTATAAACATAATATTGCTATATCATAATGAATTATCACATCATTTAAATCATCTGTTAAATCTGTACATTATTGGAAATTTTACTTTGGATGTAAATTTATATATCATGATTTCATCCCACATGATCCGGGTTATGCGGCCCGTAGGCTGTACCTAACGCTAGCTGGCCTACCAGGTTAAGTCAAGCATGACATATTTACGCACAATTGCCCACCTATCTGGGTCTGCCCATCCTACTACACCGTCAAACCTCTAACGGGTTAGTAACATAGTGGGTATCCTACTACACCGCTTACACTTTTGGGCTAATCGGCCTCCGACCCACACTTCCTGAATAGTGTGGTTGCACTGTCGGCTATACATTAATATGGTCCGCCCAGCCTACTCTCTGTCTAACCTCTGCGGGTCAGCACATAGTGGGTATCCTCTCTCCGATTTGATTAGCTAGCTACAGTACCGTGCTCTTAACATATGTAACCATTCGGGTTCTGTTACTATATAATACATTTCACATAATATATATTTCTGTTTGTAATTAACATTTTCATATTTCTAAAATAAAATCTAGCTTTTACATATTTATGAATAAAAACTGTTATTTCATAATTTCTGAATCATATCATCATAAAAAAACTGAACACGACATTTGCGCCGGCTGTCATATCACAGCATCTACGTTGGCTATACTATCTCGACATCTGCACCGGCTGTCATATCATAATATACTGGAAAATATCTTAATTCCTGTACTGATTATCATCTTTCTTAAATTACTGTAAAATCATACTTAATCTATGAAATAATAACATATTCTAACATACGGTTATTACATTAAATTTATACTCATGCCACACGAGTGAGTTCTACTTTGTATTATAATATAACATGCTATAAAATCTTTTTTCTTTGTTCAACACAAGTATTTCCAAAAATACATTAATTCATAAATAAATTTCTGAAAATGCATGACTTAATCTATTCCCTTACCTGTTTCCTGTTAAGTCTATTGAAACTCTAAATCTACACCCCACGGCGTTCGAAGCTCAAATCCTTGAAATTATATTTTTCCCAAATTAATCAACTCAATCACCAAAATATAATTATTTAATATTCCCTAGGCCCAAATACTCCAATCTAACAATTTAAACCAATATTTAACACCCTTGAGGTTTTGGAGTGGTGCCTCGGAACCCCTAATTGAAAATTTGCTCTAGTGAAGTTGCAAAGAATCTTTCCACGAACCTTGTGGTGGTTCATATGATCAACACAAACGGGTTCAACGGAGCGAGAATCGGAGGAAGAAAGAGGTAGGGCCTTAGGGTTTTAGAGAAGGAGTGAGAGAGATTTATTTATTTATTTTCCATATGAAGCTTGCGAGAATTTTCTTTATAACCCTTATTGCTGAGAAAATCGTCGACGGTTTCCTTGCTCCCACACGAAACCGTCGACGGTTTGGGCTGTACCCAAACCATCTTCCTCTTTTCCTCATTTCTTTTTATTATTATATTTTTTTCTAGACCTCTACATAGGTATTCAGTAAGGTGGAGTTTAGCTGCATTGTGATAGTCAGAGTGCCATTTATTTGGCGAAGAACCAGGTGTATCATGCGAGAACCAAACACATAGATGTGAGGTTTCACATGATCGGGGAATTGGTCTCTTCTGGTGAATTAGTGTTTGAGAAAATTCAAACTTCTGAGAATGCAGCAGACATGTTGACAAAACTTGTTACCACATACTTCAAGCATTGATTGGACTTGATTAACGTCTCCAAATGTTAGATGGGAGACGTTCCAACATATTGTCCCAAGTAGAGTTGCGGGTTATATTTTCATTTTCTCCTAAGGGGTAAATATTTGCTAAGATGGAGATTGTTGTAGTATGTGACTCATATTGAGTGGAACCCATGCATAGAGAAAACATGATGAGGAAAAACAAAGGAAGCTGGTCTGGAGGAGAAAATCGTCAATTGTTTGCATAGTGAGTCGACGACTACATCGACGGTTTCAGGCTTACAAAGAAACCATCGATGGTTTTGTTCAACGCTATTTTTGAATTTTGAATTGGAAAGATCAATAGGTTGGCGATTCAGAGGTAAATCCTACAAGGATTGATACAGGGGTATTTAGGGAACTTTCTAATCCCTTTGTACATGTAGGGTTAGCATATATACAATGTTGTAATCTTGATTTTGATAGATAGTGAAATTCAGCCACTGCTTGCTCCCGTGGACAAAGCCATTTTGCCGAACCACATTAATTCACGTGTCATTGTTTTTATTGTTTTCCTTATTATCTATGTGATTATGTTTTCCGTATTGTTTATCGTTAGTTGCTGCATTGAACGATCAAGTTTTGCACGCATTAATTTGCACAAAAATTTTAATTGATACAATTTTAATATTGGATGATAAATTTATTTTTTAGCAAAATATGATTAGTGGAAACACTATAAGGAGAGCATATAATTAAGTTTACTTGATTTCAAATAAAAATTTACTTCTTTTGAACAAATTTTGAAAGATATATGAAAAATATTAAGATATACATTTGTGGATCCAATGACATGAAAATACATTTAGGTTAAAGCGTTTAACCATTAATCATATATATATATATATATATATATATATATATATATATATAAAGTTTGATTTATTTTTAAAAATCCAAACAAAATGAATGGTTATGAATTAAAAATTAATTAAATTCAAGAACTTAATTGGTCATTATTCGTTAGTTAACCGATTTAATCTAATATTTTAATAAAGTAAAATACGCATAGCGCGTGATTCGGGTTTAAACATTGATATCACATCTTGGATTCCAAATCCTACTTAAGGAATGGTGCATGATAAGTTTTTATTGATTTGAAAGCCTATGCAAAAGAAAAATTCTTTACACATACATTAAATAGAATCCATGAAGTTTCTTTGATCGATATCCTAAGCGGGAAAATAGTACCTTGCCAATATACATATTTTTTTTTAAAAAAGAAAATCGACAAAGATCACAGAGGTTATACGACACATATCCATGAAAGGTGTGCACGATAAAAGGGTCGTAAAAATATTTTGACTTATTTTATTTAAAATACTAAAAAAATAATACAATAGTAGCAAAAATTGCACATGTAATTTTGTCAACGTAATTATAGAAGTAAATGTCTTAACTTTTAAGGACAATTAAACATAATAAAGCCAGATTTTTCTAGATTGAAATGTACCTAAAACAAAAAAAAAAAAGAATTAATTTGGTTTGATTTCCGACACACTTACAACTGAAGATTTTCAAAACACTTTTGTCATTGCCAACGTAATTGCAGTCGTGAATTTCTTTCGAGCAAAAAAAAGAAAAGAAAAAGAAAAGCTAGATATTCCTAATATGAAATGTACCTTAAAAGTGAAAAAAATAATAATAATTTAGTTGGATATCCAACACATTTAACATTTAAGCCTAAGGGTATGACTAGGAAATTCAACTTCTTAATGCCTTTATTACGATTTTACCCCTGGCCAGGTACATGTAACATGTCCCCCTCTCTCATTTTATTTCCAAATACTCAAACTCCCAAACCTTAAAAAAATTCCCATTTAAAACTCTTAATTAATCCCCACCTAACATATATATATATTTATTGGAGCATTCAATATTTGTTTTCTTATGTGTTAAATGACAAAAATTTTCCTTAACTTTTGTTTTGTCAATGAAAAGTTAAAGATAAATGAAGGGTAAAGTTGTCATTTTGTTGTGAAAGTGTAGCTGTAATTCAATACATAAAAAATAAAGGTCAAAGATACTCATATTTTTTAAAAATGTCATACACCTCTTTAAAGATTTATCAAAGAGATATAAATTTTTTCTTAAAAGACTGGTACTTTTTTCAAAAAATATAAAAAAAATTTATATCTTTTTGACAAATCTCAGTGGAGGTGCTTTGAATTCTTAAAATCTCTTCTTGAGATTTTTGAAATCTTAGGGGAGATTCCTATTTGTTTTGTTAAATCTAGGTATCTTTTTTTCAAAAGTAAATGTGAAATGTCGATATTTGAATATTTGTTAATATAAAGATACATTTTAAATTTGAATTAGAGATGAATTTCATAAGAAAGACTTATATGCGTGTGCATATATATATTATGATCTAAAATTTTTATTATTTTTTAAAAAAGTGTTGAGATATGTTTAGAATTTAAAATTAAAGGTATTTTATATGTTTTTATTTTTTAAAAAAATGAAGAATTAATGGAGGTGTTTTAAATATTTGATAGTTGAATTAGTTTGTATTTTTTTTTTTTTGGCTAGATATTTAGTCCCACCACGAAGTACAAACAAATCATGTGCTTTAGGAAGATTCCTTTGAAATGTATGGCTGTGATTTGGGATCAAGGGCTCATCAGAGGCTCTCAGCCATTGGATTTTTCTCACCAATCAATCAAAACCAAGATTGCTTTTCTCGGAAAATTGCAACTTTCCTGCATTTTCTCAACCCGGAAAAATTGATAAGAAAATCCGTCGAGGGATGAGTGGGCACCCTGTAAGGCTCAAAACAAAAGCTTTTGCCTTCTTGCTATTTTCCATACTTGGCGTGATTGCGCCGGAAAATCAGGGCGTGGCGGTGCCACGTGTCAATATCAGACGGTGGACGTTTCGTCTTACAAAGCGATCTCCGCTGTGCTTCTGGCCATGCCTCTTCTTAGTCAACACACTCTCTTTCTTTGTAAGTTGTCTTTCTACTAATCTTCTAGTCGCAATCTCCATTTTTAATATTCCTTTCTGCGAAGAACACCGTTACAGAATCGCGCCAGTACGACTTCAACCCCATTAATTAAATTCTCTTCTTCTTCTTCTTCTTCTTCTTCTTCTCTGCATTTCTGTTCTTCATCTCTGTGTTTCTGTGAACTCCATGAAGCATGAAGCCGCCGTCTCTGCCGTCGGACAGAGCTCATTGTTCTAGTAAAGATAATCGGTGCTCCAATTTGCCAGGGCTCACCCCTTTCGTGCTGTGTTCTCTAGTCGTAACCACAGTTTTCAGCTTCTTCATCCTCCATTCCTCAACCCCTTTTAGGGAAACCTCCAAACAAAGCCTCAATCGCAAGAATTTCACCATGAAAACCCCCAAAGGTAAGAGCACCCACTTCCCCTTTCAAATTCCCCCGTCTCTGTTCTTCCCTCTCAGAGACAAAATTTCTGGGTTTGATTCTCTTTCAATGCTTAATAATTTGCAGATGCTGATGCAGATGGCCGCGAGGGCTGTGACATTTTTAAGGGTCACTGGATTCCAGACCTGAAAGGGTCTCCGTACACAAATTCGAGCTGCGCAACAATTCCCAATTCCAAGAATTGTTTCAGGCATGGGAGGAAGGACAATGATTTTCTGTACTGGAGATGGAAGCCGGAGGGATGTCATCTGCCCAGATTCCATGCTCAGACATTTCTGAGAATGGTTCGAGGAAAGAAGCTTGCATTTATTGGGGACTCTGTTGCTCGGAACCATATGGAATCGCTGCTCTGTCTCCTCTCTCAGGTCAGATTTCGAACCCTTTTTTTTGCTTCGTCTTCATTAAATTTGATTCACGAGAAACAGGGTGAGAGTGAGTGGACCGGTTCTGAAATTTTTAATTGCCTGGTAATGTTAATTGAAACAGAAATTTATTATCTGCAGTAATGGCCTTCAATGCCTATCATCCTGTTTGTGCGTTTTCCAATTGAATTGAATTGAATTGACCCAGTTTGATTCCATAACTCATGTGCAAGCAATGAATCATGCGCAAGCCATATGAGTTGTAATTCGCTTTACCGTTTTAGGGAGACCAATGAACTTGGGGTTTAAGAATTCCACATGGCCAGGCTACCTCCTTATACACTGTCACACTCCTTAGATCCTAGCAATTAAATGTTAATCCTAGCAATTAAATTTAACAATATCTGTGAATTGAAATCTTAATCCTGCATTCGGGTATATAGAATGCAGATGTTGAATTTAAATTTAGATAAAATATAAAATAAAATAATATTAAATTTCTTCTAAATACATATATATTTAAATTCAAAACGATGCGGTAAAAAGATATCTCGTAAAAATTCTACCAACATAAATATACCATCTTATTTTTTTTATTTTTCATAAAAAAACAAAATAAATAATTATAGTATCATTATTATTATTATTATTGGGGTCTTGTCAAAAGGCATTTTACCCCATGGGAAGCTTTGGGCTTTTCCCTGTGGTTGGTCACCCAAAAAAGGGTGTAGCCATAAAATGACAATTATATTAGAAATATTTGAAGTACAATAGATGGAATCACAAAAAGCCACTTGACCCCAACAGAAAAGGGAGTTCACAAGGGGATCTAAAGGCTCCTGTCCCACAATTTTAAGGGTAGCCCTTAAGAAGGTGCCATCTGGGGTAGACATGGGATGGCCCAGAAGCTGTTCTTTAGTGTGAAGGGTGACAGAGGGTAGGCCCTTCTGAAATGGGATCCTCACAATGAGATCATAAAGCCCATCTGCACCACTTTCCAATCCTACCCATAAAACAAATGTGTTCTAAATTCTAATTATTAGGTTCTTGAGGAAAGTGCTGCTGCAGCCAATAGTGCTTCTGGGTCCCTTCTCACCATTTTGTGTTCCCTTTCTTTTTATCTTCTTTGCAGATTTTCATATCCCTTCCCTCTGCTTTTAGTTCTTGACATTTCAATTTTGTCTTCCCATCTTGACTAAGCCCATTTTCCATGATGTTGCTTCCTGCATGATTATTGGTCATCTTTATATCTCAATTTTTTTTTCTTAATCTAGCCATTAGATTCGGTCAATAATCGATTATACTGACTTTGGGGATACGGCATTATTTTTTCGATTATGTAGTTAACTGCATGTCTAATTCAAGTAAGTTTATATCATCTAAAAAAGCACATAATCATCAAATTTAATATCGTTCAAACATTATCTTAGTGGCTTGGCCCCTCGGTAAGGTTAATTTGGGTCATCAATCATTCTCAGTAGTGGCTTGGCCCTTGGTTGGTCGGCTTCTCCTAACAATGCCACTAATCTCTGCAGGAAGAAACTCCCAAAGATGTTTACAAGGATTCTGAAGACAGGTTCAGGACATGGTACTTTCCTCGCCATGATTTCACCCTGATGATCCTATGGACCAAATTCTTGGTGGTGGGCGAGGAACAGGTCGTCAACGGCTCGCTCTCGGGCGTTTACGACTTGCACCTCGACAAGATCGACGCCAAATGGCAACAGAAACTCCCAGTCTTGGACTACGCCATAATCTCCGATGCCCACTGGTTCTTCAGAAAAATGTACCTGCACCAGGGTGGCAGACTCATAGGCTGCGTCTTTTGCCAGGAACCGAACGTGACCGACCTCGGGCTTGGCTTCGCCATCAAAATGGCCTTTCGGAGTGCGCTTGAGCGCATCAACGGGTGTGGCGAGTGCAAGGGCATGGTGACCCTGCTGCGGACATTCTCGCCTGCCCATTTTGAGAACGGGTCGTGGGACACCGGAGGGGCGTGCGAGCGAACGAGCCCTCTCGGGGAAGGGGAGGTGAACTTGGGGAGCCAGGAGTGGGAGCTGAGGACAATCCAAGTGAAGGAAGTAGAGAGGGCGAGAAGGAAGGGGAGGAAGAAGGGGAAGAGGTTTGGGGCAGTGGATGTGACTAGGGCAATGCTGATGAGGCCCGATGGCCATCCTGGGGCTCACTGGGGGAACAAGTGGATGAAGGGCTACAATGACTGCGTACACTGGTGCATGCCAGGCCCCATTGATGCCTGGAATGATTTTTTGATGGCTGTTTTGGGGAAGGAGGCTGGTTGGTTTGGTGACTAGCTAAGAGTAAGAAATTTTGGTCAGTTTACTTAGAAATGATGTTAGTACCATACAGCTTTACAGCTAAAAATATGTCCATTTTCCCCCCCTTGGGCTTATAATTTGTTTAAGATACAAATGAGATCATACACACACACACAAATATATATATATATATATATATATATATATATATATATATATATTAAAATTTTTGTGTATGGGATGGATCAATGGTGGGGATTTAATTAATCCCTCCTTCTTGTTACATGCCCTTCTCTACAATAAGAAAGCAATTCTTGTTTTTTGGCCTTGGGATAGAGCAATGACCATACGACAAATATGCAAACCCACGCTTTCTCCTAGGCCGATTTATTTCGTTTCGGTAGAAAGATTAAATTTGCAATAGGGGCTGGGGCCTCCACTGGGCCGATGCTCTTTTCAAACCTTCAATTTGATTCATGTCACCATCTTTTGAACCAAGTTGAGGTTACAAGAGAAATAAATAGGTCACATTCTCCTATATTTTGTGGGCATATTGGATTTCTAAGAATTCCAACAACACCGTGTAGTTGTTATATGAAATTTGAAAAATATTAATTTTAAAAGAATTTATATTTTAATATTTAATAATTTTAAAAATAAAAATAAAAAATTAAGTTAATAAATAAAATTTTAGTTTTATACATTAATATTTTTTTTAATCATGTTAATATACATTTTTATTTTTAATATTATTTTTATGTTATGAAAGCCTAAAGGAGAGAAATGAGGAATAAATTTTTGGGTAAAAGATACTACTCTCGAAATTTGAGATAAAAATAATGATCTTTCCTGAAATTTTAAAAATTTAAATCATTCTTAATATTTAAAAAATGCGAAGATTCAGATCTTCTTATATTTTGTAAAAAAAAAAAAAAATCTTTTTACCAAATCTAGTAAGAGCATTTGAAATTTTTATCAACCGTGAGCTGACACTTGGCAAATCTTGCAACTTGATCCTGCGAGATTTGTTTCGGCCCTTCAAACGCCCTTTCTCCTTCAATTTTCTACGCATAGAACAGAGAGACAAAGGAGACTTGCAGAGCAGAGAGGGGCAGAGGAGACTTGTAGAGCAGAGAGGGTAGTGGCCGGACGAGTGCAAGTGAATGTTGGCTGGCCGAACATTGGACATTGCTCATGAACGTTGAGGAGAAACATATAAAAGTGGCAGATAAGGTAACTCCATTTTAAAACTTCTCATTTGTTCTTGATTTCAAATTTATATTTTTGTTTGAAGAAATTGTTTGATTAAGTGTGGCTAATAAATTAGTTGGGCTGATTGAAGGCATAATTTCTAAACGTCCGATTTGAGGTTAGGGGTTTTTTTTGATAATATTTTACTTCATTTTATGTGCTATGTGTAATCTTTTGTAGAATTATGCCAATTTTTTATATATAATAAATCACCACGAATATGCTAGCTGGGGCATCATTATAAATATTTACATTGTATCTTCACATGTTATATAAAAAAAATCTCATTTATGCCAATTTTTTATATATCATAAATCACCATGAATATGCTAGCTGGGGCATCATTATAAATATTAACATTGTATCTTCACATGTTATATAAAAAAAATCTCATTTATTTAAATGATCCCATTTCATTTAACTCATTTTGGTGTTTGTCATGTCAATATTAGAGGAGCCAGATGCTAGGTAATAATTTAAAGGTTTCAAATTTGATAGGAAATAAAAAGTTAGGATGACTAGAAAATAATTTTTTTCTTTTGTTTTCAATTTTTCATGATCTATATAACAAATTTAGAAAACAATGAAAACATATTTTCTCACTTTATTTTAGAAAATTTTAAAATTTTAAAATTAAAAATTTCAAAAATTAATTATTTTTCCCTCAGTATACTACCTTATAATTCTTTACCGAATATATAAAGGAAAAAATTATTAGAAGAGGTATGATTGTAGAATTATGCCAATTTTTGTATATAATAAATCACCATAAATGTTGTATCTTTTAAGCATTAAATTTTAATTTTCAAAAGTTGAGATATGGACAAAGAAAAAATATAAATGACATTATTTTCCCATTAATTCTTACAATAAAATTATTAGAAGAGGTATGTGGCAAATCTGCAATTTCTTGACTGGATTTTGACTTTTTGGCAAATCAACATTAATCACGACACATTTCAACTTTCCAAATGGCGAACGATGTTCCAAATATTTTCAACTATCAAATCTATCAATTTCTTCATATTAAGATTAATAAAATTGTATATTGTATTATTGAAAATCTCATTATATATAGTGTGTGGTTATATCATTGATTTTTGAAAGTGATCAACACCAACTGAAGTGTGAATTGATACATTCTTAAATTGTGTTTTATTTATTTATTGATTTAATTACACACAATAAAAAATTTTTAAGTGTTACTAGAAAAGAGCAATTAGTGAAAAAATAAAAAATTAGAGCGAGTAAAATTGAAGAAAATCAAATTTAATTTAAGGATCAGGAGTAAATTTAGTAGTAAGTAAGAGTAAGCCAGTAGAGAGATCAATGAGAACAAGAAGACATGAATTAAAAATTTAAGACGAGGCAAATAGTACTATAATATATTATAGTTGATTAGTTTAACATGAATGAAAAGAGGTGTTATGTCATGCGCTTATACAATTTTGTTTTTTGTAGATTTTTACTATTTCCTAAGATCGATCTAAATGACAGGAAGTTCGAGTAATGTTTCGATGAGGTATTGTTGTATATGGAGGGGAGAAAATTATTACCGGAGTAGAGGGTGTTAGTTATAGTACTACGTTAGTTTGATCAATTTGAATTGACTGTTAGTTATAGTACTACGTCAGTTTGATCAATTTGAATTGACCATAGGTGTAAATTAAAGAAATTGTAGTCGAAGATATATCAATATTTGCATATTAATCCAGATCAATATGCATTGTGGGTGACCACAAGATACCTTAAGTGAGGGTATAATGATACAATCCTCTATGAGACTGTTCCCGTAATTGATGATTACGGTCTGCTCATTGTGTTGAATGTGCACTGCGTAGGCACGACATATTTAACTGTGTAGTTATATGTCGAAACCATTTCTCACATGGGTGTCGCTGTGGATAGGCATACAGGGACGTCTGCCGAGCATGTGGTTAAAGCGAAGGAAGACACTCAACAGACACGTCATTATGATATGACTGCGAAAGAAGGTATTGAACCATACATGAGTGTAGAGGTTGGTGGGATGCCTGTTGTGGATTTGAACGAATGTCCGTGATCGTCATTCGAGCCGTCGACGTATGAAAGACTTGTTCTTCACACGGATGATTAGGGAGGTTGCAAAGAAGTTTCGGCAAAAGGTCTAGGAACGTTGTTTGCCATTGTGAACAACGCATTAGACGAGGGGATGAACATTACGAATAATATTAATTTACAAGATGACACGTATGAGCAGGAAACGAGTGAAGGGTTAAATGAGTTTCTCGATGATGTGAACCCACCCCCCCTGTGAAATGAATGATGTCACGTACGACACCTAGTTTGTGGACAAACCTTCTATGTACGGTCTAATTGACATAGATGCTGCAGATTTGTCATATGACGAAGAGCTTCCTATACCGGCGACTCGTTGGGATGAATCGTTTGAATTGAGTAGGGGCTGATTAAAGACATCATTTCGAAACGCCTAAATTTGTGGTTATGGTTTTTTTTTGTTGTTGTTAATATTTTACTTCATTTCATTTGTTATATGTAATAACCCCAAAAAGGGATATAGAAGACTAGTGGAGTGATTCAAAAAATAAAAAATAAAAAAATTATTTAGTTAATCAAATTTATAAAAAAAAAGAAAATAAAAAAAACAATAAATAATTTTTTTATTTTTATTAATAAAATATATTATTAATTATTATTATTATTATTATTATTATTACTTTTAACCTGCCTGAAGCTTCTTTGAAGCTTCAAGAGGAATCCTGAATTGCAGATTGGCACAGACCCCCCCCCCTCAAAGTTTTCTCTGAACTCTTTCTCACTCCTCTCGTTTTCTCTCGCTCTCTCCTCAGTTTTGTGGTGGATTCTCGCCCGATCGAGAATCAGAAGATACCTTTGAGTTCCATTCTCCGCTGCCATAATTTCTACTAGAGCAGATCAGTGGTAAGAGCGACGTAGGCGTATCTCCTAGGGTAAGCCAATTTTCCATTTTTCTTTAATTTCTCGCAAATTATAAGCCCAATTGATGAACGGACACCACCATGAGAATTTAGGGATGATTCTATACAAGTCTAGAGGGACGGAATTCTCGTGGGGTCGTCGTATCCTAAATTTGGGGTACGGAGGTTATTAAGGAGCTTATTTTTAATTAATTAGGATTAATTTGAAAATGCTAAAATGTTAAGCATCTGGGGTTGAAGTAGGATTTCTGAAATTTAGGGTCCGATTGAGTGCCGCAGGTATAATTTTGGGACCTGCAGGAAAAATTCAGAAAATTAAGTGGGGGTATTAAATAGTAATTTAAATGATAATTTGAGGTATATGGAGTTTAGGGAAGGTTAGATGGGTGTCATTTTGGGAAAATAAGTTAATTAATCTAGGAAAAATATGAATTTCAAGATTTGAGTTTCGGGCACTAAGGGCGTAGAATTTAGGTGTTAACGAGTCTCCCAGTAAGTCAGGTAAGGGGAATAAATTATAACAGTATTTTTAAAATTACTGTTTAAATTAATATATGAAAATGTGCTTATGGTATTTTGTTTGAAAATTATTACAATATAAATATCAGATAAATTGTGTGACATTTGAGTGATTTTAAATTGTGATATTTTGGAGTGTGAAAATAATATGTTATGAATATTAGATGAAAATTGTGTGACACATGACATGTGTTGAAAAATGTGAAATATAACGATGAGTTTTTTTGATAAAATATTGAAATTAGAATAATTGATGTGATTAGTGGAAAATAATGAAATGTGATATTTATATGTGACTATAAATTATTTGCATAAAAATGAGATTGTACAAATTACTGATATGAGTATTTTGAGAAATGTGGAAATACGTGAAATATGATATATATTATTACGAGATGATGAAATGTGCACAGAAAATGATGAGAATGTTAAGACCCTGTGAGCATCCAGATCAAAGTGACACCAAGAAATTCAGTGGTTCGGTTAATAATGACCTACGTCTACGAAGCACACACCAAAATTCACTAACTCTTCGGAAAATGTTACAATTCTCTCTCTCTCTCTCTCCCTCTCACTTCCTCCCTTCTTCCTCTCAACTCTCCTGAGCTTCTTTGCTCTCTCTGCACTCTCTATGTGCTATTCTAATTCACTTTCCACAGCCTTCTTTATATAGGCTTGGAAGTTACATCATGATTAAATACAAAACAATCAAATTAATCACAAATGAAAGTTTATAATGGAGAATTTAATTGAGAGATAATTCAACCGCGTTTTCTGACTCAGTAACGCATCGTCTCCAGCTGTCTCTTGGCTCCATCTCTAACAATCTCTCACTTGGAGACAGAGACACCTCCTCAACCAGAATATCATGAATAAATGATGTGCTCATAATATGTGTTTTCAGGCATGAAGACCAACTGAAGTTGAACACAACTTCAGCCCCTCTGTAGTCGCCATTTTCTTGTCTGCTTGATTCCTGCGGACTAATCTGATGGCTGTCATCTTCACAACTGGTGTAAAAATGCCAGTGTAGTCAATCCTTTTCTTCTGCTCGAAGTCTTTGACTACCAACCGAGGCTTGTACCTTCTGGAGCCGTTATGCTCCTCTTCAATTCTGCACACCCACTTGTTATGAAGGCCTTTAGGCAATTTCCACGTTCTATTGGAGGTGAGGGACTTCATCTCATCCTTCATCGCAAGCTCCCACTTGCTTGTATCTGCCACCTGACATGCTTCATCATAGAATTCGGGCACTCCTCCATCTGTAGGAAGTAAATAATCAATATACCTTCTGTCTGGTATATGTGATCGAGTAGCTCTCCTAAGCTCCGAAGCTGGAGTAGGAGATGGTGGTGCGACAATCTGCTCCACTAGTTCCTCCACTTGAGGATTCTCGGTATTCTACTGATGTGTCCCAACACATTCATGGGTGTTTATTTGGAAACTAACCCTCTTCTGTTTCCTGACTATACAATTCTCACACATGTCAACCTGCACTGACTGTATACTGCTCAATTTTTCCTTTGAGTGCATCACCCTGAGTCTTTTCTCGCTCATGTGACCAAGTCGGTTGTGCCAGATGTTGCTGTCGCCATTTCCTGCAGCAACTAAAATTGACATGGAGGCATTGGAGGTTAGAAAAAGTGTTCTGCTTTTTTTACCTCGCGCAATCATTAGTACACCCTTTGAAACTTTCCATTCATCGCCAATGAATTTCGTCGTGTGTCCCTCATCTGCCAGCTGACAAATTGAGATCAAATTCTTTCTCAAGTCTGGAATATACCTGACATCCTTCAGCTTTTATACTGACTCGTTTATATTTATCTTCACAACTCCCTTACCGGTTACGTCGTAAGGTTGATTGTTGTCAAGGTACACCTTACCAAAATTACCTGGTGTGTACTCCTCTAGGCAATCTCTGCAGTATGTGGCATGAAATGAGGCTCCGGAGTCTAACACCCAAGACTCCTGCTTGCTTTCCAAAGAGTAGATCAACATCTCATCATTCTCGGAAGCAATATTTGCTTTTGTCTTTGCCCTCGTCTCGAATTCTTTCTTCTGACTCCTGCACTAGTTTCTGTAATGACTAGTCTTTCCATAGTTCCAGCACTCAATAACTTTAGTGCTCTGGGAACCTGTGTCCTGAGTACCTCTGGGATTTTCGGATTTAGACCGTCTGGGCCTAGATCTGCCTCGGTTGTTTGATCATCCATGCTTGTTTCCTCAGCCTCGACTCTCCATGTTCAAGGCTGAACTCGAATTGGAGCTATGGTTCGGCTACATTCTTATTTCCTCCATCAAAATCATGTTGACGACCTCATCGTATACAAGTTTTGATTTTCCTGTGGAGCTACTGATGGCAGTGACGACACCATTCCAATTTTCAGGCAACTGACTGAGAATCAGTAGAACCCGAATCTCATTATCAAACGTTATCCCGACTGAGGCAAGTTGATCAGAAAATTCATTAAAGTTATTTAGATGTCTGCTAAAACTCTCACCTGCAGACATGCTCATCGTAAATAGTCTTTTCATGAGATGTACCTTGTTTGTCGCTGAAGGCTGCTCGTACATATTAGAGAGCGCATCCATTAGAGACTTGGTGGATGTTATATGCTGGATATTGAACACCACAGATTTCGACAACGACATTCTGATGGCTCCGAGGGCTTTTCGATCAAGCAACTCCCACTCGTCCTTGTTCATGGATGTTGACTTACCCTTCAACAGTAAGTGCAATTCCTTCCCAAACAAATAGTCTTCTATCTGCATCTTCCAGAAATCGAAATTGTTCCTGTTGAACATTTTGATTTTTGAGCTCTTTTAATTCAATATCTTGACTTACTAATCTAGAGATGAAATTAGCTCAAATGGATAGCACGGTTGGATCCGAAACGATCAAAAACCCTAAAAATGGTTCAAGTTGCTCGAAAAATGAACCCAAAATGACTCCAAAAAGCTCAATCAAAGTTTGGTCAAACCTGGTCAAGCTTGCTGACGTGGTAGAGGTGGGACCTACTGATGATGTGGCAGGGAGGGGCCCACTTGATGACGTGGCACTGACGCGGCAGGGTAGGCCCATTGATAAAGTGGTCGATGACGTGTCCCTCCTGCTGACGTGGCCCGAATGGCGTGTTAGCTGACGTGGCCAATCCTAAGTGGCGGGTCGGATCTGGTTCGTGGATCGGAGCTCGGGTTGACCCGGGTCTGTGAGTTTTTTGGGTCGATTCAGGTAGCGAACCTGGTCGGGTCAAGGAGGTTCGGGCGAGGAAGATGCGTGCGGCGCGTGAGCGATAGGTCGCTGACACGTGGAATGGCGTCTTGCCCTGTTAAGGCGCGTGACGGCACGTGCGGGCTTGTCTCAACTCTGTTCGAGGTCCGGTGGACACCCTTCTCTTTGTATCGGCGAGCTAAATGCGATGGTGGCCTCAAAACACAGTTTCGATCTACTGAACAAAGCTTTGAATTTCGGGATCACTTCCTATCTGGCTTTTTTGCTCCAACCGGGCTCTAATACCACTTGTTAAGACCATGTGAGCATCCAGATCAAAGTGACACTAAGAAATTTACGTGGTTCAATCAATAACGACCTACATCCACGGCGCACACACCAAAATTCACTAAATTTCCAGAAAATGTTACAATTCTCTCTCTCTCTCTCTCTCTCACTTCCTCCCTTCTTCCTCTCAACTCTCCTGAGCTTCTCTGCTCTCTCTGCACTCTCTCTATGCTATTCTAATTCACTTTCTACAACCCTCTTTATATAGGCTTGGAAGTTATATCATGATTAAATACAAAACAATCAAATTAATCACAAATAGAAGTTTATAATGGAGAATTTAATTGAGAGATAATTCCACCGCGTTTTCTGACTTAGCAACGCGTCATCTCTAGCTGTCTCTTGGCTCCATCTCTAACAAAGAATATGTATATTGAACTGAATTGTGATATCTTGGAATATGATTGATGAAATGCCAATACCGCATAATGATTGCGGGTATGTGGTAGTGAACCCTGATGAATGATTATGATATTGAGCACGACACCGTTGCTAGTGGTGTTAGTGCAACCACGCGGATTCTTGGAGAGTGTGGCGTGACAGTCGACTGTGCCATTTTGTAGGATTGTGGGCCCCCAGAGTCTGGATCATGGTTATAGGTCGGCCAGTCATACTACAGACACGATATATGATATGATATTTGATCTACCTCGGTTGGCCAACCGGGATTAGATCCAGCCTTCGGGCCGCACAACTTTGACCATGGGGGGAAGCATGGCGTGGATAGAAGGATTCTCAGGGTGGCCATGAATTACAGACGCGATGTTGGTATTTGATACCAAGGATACTCATGAGCCGGAAAGTAAAATGGAAACGAAAAGGGAAAGAATGATAAAATTAGCTAAAATGAGAAATGAAAGAAAAATTGAAAATTTATAAATAAAGAATGATAAAATTGAGAAATGGGATCGTGTGAGTTAATAATATAAATAATTGATGCGAAATGAAACTCTCCGCCTGAGGGCTTACTGAGTAAGGTGAGTGCCCTGATAGGTATCAAATGTAGTCATATCTGGCTGCATAACGTGTTAGGGTAGAGGGAAACTACCTGTATAGATGGGTAATCTTTCCTATTCTCAGGAACTTTGCAGGTAAATTTTGTTGGAAATAATTGAATTTGAGAAATGATTTCAAAGCTTATAAAAGTTTGTATTGTATATCTATATGACTATGAGAATATATTTGCCAGTGTATTTTCTCAGGTGAAATGATGATTTGAAAAGTAAAGTGTATTATAATTGTCCTCATATGGCCACACACTATAAATAATTTATTCCTTCTTACTGAGATATGTCTCACCCAAATTATCTAAATTTTTCAGGGAACAGAGATAGGTTAGACAATAGAGTTCCGTGACCATTGGGAGCTAAGACACTAACACACAGGGTGAGTTTCTGGACTAGGGGAGGTGTAATTCCCCTAGTATTGAGTAGTTTTTGAGTTTGTGATAATGATGTATATATGTGTATGTAGATACTCTGGGTATTGTATTCTGAATGATATAAATATACTGTCTCCTGCTGTTAGATTTTATAAATAAAAATGACTTTTTACCTGGTACCCAATGCGGGTCGGGTTGTACGAATGGTAGTAGGGTTGTTGACATGGCCGATTTGTGAATGTTATGGATGACGTGTGAATATTTGATTATTTATTTATTATTGAGAAAAAAAATTGTATGGAAATCGTGGCGTCACATTATATGTGTTATGTGTAATGTAATTGATATACTGTAATCTAGTGTTTTAAATTTGTTATTTGAAAAAAATGAATTATGGATTGGATTTTAATTTAAAATGAATTATTGTTTGGATTGACATTGTGAGCTTGGACCTTATATTTAATTTACATTGTATTTGCTTTGTTATTTTTTCCAATTGCCCGACTGGTGGTCTGGATGCTGACAATTAGAATAGAACAGAGACTGATGGATTTAGTTGTGGAGGGAAATATATTTTTGTGTTTTAAAAATATTTACAACAAAATTAGCTAAATTTTCAATTTATATAAAAAATGAACGATACAAAGATTTTGACACTCTCCATTTCTAAAAAATAGTTTTTTTTTTTTACAGAAACACGAACTTGTTTTTTAATTTTATAAATCTGCATAGGAATGTTATACAACATCTTTAGTTTATTTTTCTAATTTTAATCTTTTATATATAATTTTTTAGAAGAATAAAAATAAGATGTTTTTTTTATAATTATTTAAAAATTTAAATATAAAAAGTAAGAACTGTTTTTCATAATTTAACAAATCCTTTATTCCTCAACTTTTTAATTCAAATCTTGAAAAATTGACCTAACATTTTACAATTTTATAACTAAACAGGCTTCTAAGGTTGATTTTTTTTTTTTTTTTTTTGTTTTTGTGAAAAAAGAAAACAAATAGGAACAAAGTATCATTCAAAAATTTTTCTCCAATGCCACAACCTTTTATTTCTGGGGAAAAATAATAACTTGATTTTTGACTAAGATTTAAGTATGGTCAGCTAGACGGTCTTAAATTAGCGTTGGAAACATTCAATTCAAGAATAGATTATGTATCTTTTCAAGTGATAATGTTAATGAAAATAAGTCAAGTATTACATTGTTTTGTTGAGTAGGTAATGAAGTCATTGGGTGACGTGAAGTACTTGATACACATTTTTATTTAAGCAATTGGTCTAGATTCAAATAGCGAATACTTGTAAATATATATATATAAAGTTAGCTTGATAGTATAGTTTAACTTTTGTTTGCTAAAATTTTTAAAAAAAGAAAAATGGATGTTCATGTTATATGGCTATTTCTTGACTGTTTTGTGTTAAAAATTGTGTTATTGTGGGGAGGAGGTCGATGCACCTGCTATGCCACCTCGCTCTCGTCTGGAGACATTATATCAGTTTTCTCCCCGTGTGCTTGGGTATGGATGACGATTACACAGTACCTCTTGGCAGAGATGATCCACAGACAGGACGACGACGATACAGGACACCTGATGCAGATGACCAGCAGGGAGAGGGCAGATGCAGACGGCAGCCACCACGACCCTAGAGACGACCTCGCTGCGGCACTGAGTAGTATAACATTATTATCATTTCATTTGTATAACATTGATTATTTTCATTTTATTTTTATAGCATTGTTGTATTATTTATGTATAATTGAGAATGTTTATTCATTTCCCCCAACATGTATATGTGAATAAAAGTTGTGCATGATAGTTTCGAATGTAATACAATGTTATCGCCTATTTTTAATAGTGATGTAAACGCAATGCATGGGTCTTTTAGCCTTTAATAATGTTTTATGTTATAATTTATTTAATTGTTTATTTCGCATTTCACAACCCGAATTCATGCAAATTATCTATTCATTATCAAGAAATAGTCATCATGATGCAAATTATCTCAAAAAATTATCGTCACTATTTTAATCCTCTTATCATACATGCAATTATACTCTAATAAAAAATATATAAACTGAGGAAAACCTTAAATCAAACATTTACTTTTTTTTAATAATAGTATTAAAAATAAATTAAATAGTAAACATAGAATTTACAATGAACAATGTCGAGTTAATAAATAATTTTAAAAATGGAGCAAATGAAAATGTAATAACTTTTTAAAATTTTAAAATAGTTAATAGAATTGGATAGATATATTCACTTTTCTTTACTTGTGTGACAAATATTTTTTAGCATGACATAGTGTAGCTCATTTTTCATTTAAAATAATTGAATTACAATTTTAAAAAAAAAAGAATGTATTCACTTGTGAAAATAATTTTATTTTTTATTTTTTAATTTTTAAACATTTATAAAAATGTCACATTGTTTTCAAATTATTTAAAATATAGAAAAGTTGAAAAATATCTTTCTTTTTTTAAAAAATATTTTAGATTTTTACCTTTTACTTTACATATAGAAGAAGGTAATTATGAAAAATATTTATGATTATAGAAATATTAATTTATTATTTTTATTTTTATATTAATTTTTTTAAAAATTAAATAAATATTAATTTATTTTTTAATCGAAAAATCTCGTAAAATCAAATTCATGATTTAACGAGAGACAAATGTTGATGTTACCAAATTTGTTTAAATCTTGCATAACTTTAAATCTTGTATAATAAAGCGCGTATATTTTATTTTAAAATAATAATAAAACCGAAAAAACTCCTTCTTTTGCTGCTTGTATAAGATGTTTTAAGAGCATTTCTGAAAATTCATCATTTGCCCTGAATTGAAACAGCTGCACTCCGGCTATCCGGCTTTTGGGGAACTGGGGAGGGGTCTTTCAATGAAATTGAAGGAGAGAGCGTCGAGCGATGTTGTTCTCCTCCTCCCCCCTATCTCCAGCTTCTACCTCATCGTCTTCCTCTCTCGCCATCATGCTCCTCGGTGCTGCAATCACCACGACCAACCCCTTTAATACCGCCGCGAAATAGCAGCGCAAATCGCCCATTCCAACCCTAGATTCACCTTCACCATCCGCAGGTATCTCATATCTTGACGATACGGACGGCAACGACGGTCTGCGCTCCCACTGGTATCTCATTTTGATAGTACGGACGGAGACGACGGTCTGGTAGCGCACGACAGGACTCTTGCCGTCGAGTCCGACGATCGTGGTGCTCTCGTCGAGACTTGCGGCGGTTCGAGATGGAGGAAATGCAAGTGGTGAATTCAAAGTTAAGCACTATTGAAATCTTGAATAAAGATTCCCTGAATATTATATATTTCTCCCACAAATTTATTATGGAAAATAAACAATTTGTTTTGTTGTACAAAATAGTTTTTTCATTTTAATTTATCCATTTCAAAATAATTATTAAAAAAAATTATTTTTAAATTTTAAAAAATTTATATGAGATAATCTATTTTGAGACTTAAAATAAAATTTGTGTGGGTCTGAAAGAAAGTATATTATATTTATAATTCTAGACATAAATCGAAATTCAAAATTTGAATTGCATACTCCAAAAATAGAGAAATTTAAAAAATAATAAAAATTATTTTATATCTTTTTATGTAAATTTAGAAAATTGAAAAACAAATTGACATTTTTTTTTATTATTTGAAAATTTTTAAGAATAGAAATCAAACTATTTACATAAACAAATAGTGCCAAAACTTTTTTTTTTTGTTCAATTTACTACAAAAATCATAAAATTAGGTCACCCTTTTGCCATTTTTTAAAAAATTAAATTTAAAAATAAAAACAATTTTCCAGCAAAATTCTTCCTTGAAGTTTAGTTGAAAAGTTAAAAATATAAAATAGATTAATCTAAAAATAAATACTAATTTGAAAGTTAAAAATATAAAATTGATTAATTGTAAAATAAACACTAATTAATTATGATTAAGTAAATATTTTTAATATGTATCCACTATTCAAATCTTCAATGAAGAATAGTCAAAATTTAAAATATAAAATAAATCAAGATATAATTAAAATAATTTTAAATAAATGTATAAATGCAAAAATACAACAGATTTTACTGAGTCAAAAAATGGAAAATATAAATAAATTATGATTAAATATATATATAAATATCAATATACAACCAATTTTTATGTATATGCCATTAATTACTTTGTTTTTCCATTTTTCAGTCCATTCATTGACATATATAATTGTAATTGTCTTTACATTATGATTACTTTTATCAAAAGAGATCCCTTTATGGTCCAAAACTAGAATAAATATAATAAATTCATGTTAGTTTTTTCCTTTGTAATATAATTGAAGAGACGAAAAAAATTGGTATTTTTTTTAAAGCAATTTGAAAAATAATTTTGAAATAAAAATTAGCTAGATTCATATTTTGAATATTCAGATATGAAATTTCATATTTTTAAGAAATCAAAATTTTCCCATTAAAAATCCAAATTTGTATTATATGAGTGCTTATATACAATTTTGTAAAAAAATGTTGCGCACAAGCACTTGTTGGGTAAAATATTCTATAAGCATATGCTTATTTGTACCTTAATTGTGAGGAATGATGGAGTCTTCACGAGCAACTTGAAATTCATTTAGCACTAACTTGACCTAAGTTGCTTAATCCATAAGGTCTCTAAATTGGAGGGAGGAGGTGATTTAAGCAACTAGAAATCCATACTTTTATTTTTTCGACTTAGGAACGTCAGCCACCAACGAGCCCTTCGGACCCCCTAGTACGGCACCAAACCTATGGATCAGCGTCCTCCGCCTCTAGGTCTCGCCGATTAGGGTAAAGTCCGCCGACACGATTTCCGTACATCAGTTGGACGTTCGGCCAACTCGACCACCAGGATATATCTCCATTACCATTCATGATTTTCGTTGGTTTATAGAGAATTCTCACCATCTACGGTTCCCGTTGGCTCATAGAGCTAACTTTTACCATCCACAGTCCCTACTAGGTCATAGAGTAAACTTTTACCATCCACATGTACCACTAGCTCTGTGAGTGTATCTACCTGAAATTAAACCCCAGATACCCCTTCTTAGGTGCTGACGTCTTTCCACTGCGCCATGCTCGTGGGAGTATACTAGAAACCCATACTTTTGTTGATGGCTAAACCTATTTACATATGTTGTTTGATAAATTATGTTGAATAACTCGAGACAAAATACAACTAAGAATACATGATTGAATATCATATATTCAACCATGTTCCAATTTATGATAGAAAAAAAATGCACAAATTAGTGATTTAGAAATTCAATCAAATATGTTCTATGGATAGATGAAAAAATTTTACTTTCAAAATAGAACCTTAAGATTTATATGAAACAAGTGGATTTTATAAAATTCATTCTATTAGTGATTAATTAATTAATTAAATTTTATGAAATTTGTTTTCAAACCCAAGAAATTAAAATATTGACTAAAATATTAAAAAAATTGAGCCTTCTTATTGCAAATTCAATCAAAATTGATAAGCTTGTAGATAAATGAATGTCTCAAATAGAGATACAAATTAATTTTTGTAAAAATTATATTTCAAACATGTGTATTGATTTGAATCTATATCTGAACTTAAAAGTACCCCAAACACATGACTTCCATTGCAAATGAACTACTTCAGAGCTTATTTACAAAGCAAATGAATCTATTCTTTCTTTCTTCTTTATTATGATTATTGTTTTTTAGGATAACAAACCACTAACAAAATCTAAATTCCCAATTCACATCCTCGGAAATCCTCGAGAACTCCTTGAAACAACTCATCCAGAATGCAGGAGTCCCCCAGAAAAATTGTTGATGACAAATAAAAAAAGAACAAAATTCTGTCCACACCTACTGCGAATCACATTTGCTTCTAGTAGATCTACCATTGTTCAGCTTCAGCAAACACCAAAGAAACTAGGGCAAAACCATGGAGAACACCTCATGACATTGTTGCTCAGAAATTTGACATGACTGCAGAGTGTCATTCTTAAGTTGCAACTGAATAACAGCACCAGAAAAACAAAGCTCAACCTCGACTAAGCTACTACTTGAAAAAGAATGACTAATTAATTATAGGAAGATGAATCCCCAGTGAACATCTCTCTTTCCACTAATATTTCCATAATCAACAAATTCTATGACTATGTATATATACACATATAGGAAAACCATCCAACAATGGTGGATTTGTCGTTCACCTCATAACTGGATTGTGGAGGTGCCACAGAAACTGTCAAGAAAGGCACATTCAATAATCTTGGTCAATTTTCAATCAGGATCTGTATGTATATAGAGATAAAACTACACCATGTGCATGTGTTTTTCAAATGATGTGTGGAACCTGGGAAGCACTCACAGCCCACAACCCCTCGGTAATCCATGTTTGGCACGAATCTGACATTGATACTTCTTTGACACACTAGGGCACTTATCTAAAACTTGTTGAAGAGAAAAAAAATGACAATTCTTGCTTACCGACATTCTTGTGGATGCAGTTGGACACTTTTGGGATACACCCAAGACCTGTTAGGACATGTATATTTTAACAAGATGATGCATTTGGGTTACTTTTTTCTTTTTTTTTTGGTGGGAAAAAATGGAAAGGGTAGGTCATCTAATAAAGTCAACCACTCTTATCTTCAATCATCTTGATATGGCTCCAAAGTCTAAAGTCATATCCAGAGATGAAGCTCATTTGAGTACACAACATTTCATTGCCAGCAACTATGCCTTTCTGTGCGTCTGAGTGCATGTGCACATCTAATTTTTATTTGTGCAAATAGAGTTTTCAAAAATATCAACAGGATTTCCATGTGCTCATGGTCATTCCATCATACTATGAAAGCATACTATTAAATTATGCGTGCACATGAGTGAAAGGAAAAAGCTAGTATAAAATGTGTATATATTACATATTTTTTAATTCATTAATGGACGTGCTCCCATTGTGTGGTATTCTAATTTTTCCTGAGGTTGATGTATCATTGTGTACATATGGTGTCTTGCGTGTCAGGTGTCAATATTGGTGCTTCTTCCTGTGGAACTAATCATCAATTTCCACCATCCAACACCCATACCATAGAACACTCCATGACAAATTACAGTTTATAGGCTCTTCATGCAGTGGTGAACAAAACAGAGTTTACAAAGAAGTTGATGAAAAGCTGCATTGTGCTAAAGCTTAAAATTTATATTGTGTTAGGTGCAGGGCTTCAAGGCGGAATATAGTTAAAAGAAAGTTTACACAGGGAAGAAGTCCAACTTGATCTTGAGATAACCTCATTGTGAATTTGCTTCTTTTCCACATATCAATACTGAAAAACAAAAATTTCTTAAGGTATTCCCAATATAAAATTCTCTCTTCAGACAACAACTTAATTAAATACTTCAATGTCTAAGGTCATTGTAAATAGCAAGTAAGACCCTTAAGCCTTAGTGTCACGGTCCCACATCAAATGTGTATTAGGGAGATCTTGGACTTATAAGGATGGTTTGGACTCCAACTATACAAGACACCTTTTATAGGACAAATCCATGAGGCCAATGGGTCAAAGCAAACAATACCTCACCAGAGGTGGGTCTAGGACCGTTATATTTGGTACCAGAGCTAGGTTACGATCTTGAGACTTGTAGGTTATGGGATTATAAGGATGGTTTGAATTCCAACTATGTGAAATACCTTTTATAGGACAAATCTGTGAGACTAGTGGGCCTAAGCGAACAATACCTCACTAGAATTGGGTTTAGGACCGTTACATTTGATATCAGAGCCACCTTGGGGTACTATTATGTAGGTGAATCCTACATAGAGGTGTAAGCCATTCTGATGAGGGTGTTGGATATCGGACAGTAGAGCCTGTCATGGTCCCACATCGGATATGTACTATGGTGATCTTAGCTTATAATGATGGTTTTGATTCTAACTATGTGAGGCGCCTTTTATAGGACAAATTCGTGAGGCTAGCGTGCCAAAGCGGACAATACCTCACTGGAGTTGGGTCTAGGACTGTTACATTAACAAGAGAGGCTGTCGCGATCCCACATCGGATGTTTACTATGAAGATCTTGGGTTTTTAAGAATGGTTTGAACTCCAATTATGTGAAATGTCTTTTATAGGATAAATCCGTGAGACCAATGGGCCAAAGCAGACAATACCTCATTGGGTTTGTCCAGGACTGTTACATTTGGTTCCAGAGCCATGTTATGAGCATAGGACTTGTGGATTATGGGCTTATAAGGATGATTTGGACTCCAACTATGTGAGGCGTCTTTTATAGGACAAATCCGTGAGACTAGTGGGGCAAAGCATACAATACCTCACTGAAATTGGGTCCAAAAATGTTACACTTAGCTTAATCTAGGAGCATATGTAAGGTTCCGAAAAGGGTAAATATGGCAATAAACTCGACACATATCCTATTCTGGTAACTAAGGAGCTTATATATCAAACATCAATAATTTTCAGATCAAGCATTTGCCCATCAATTCCAGCTAGGCCTAAGTACTCTACTACCATGCTAGACGTACATATATATATATATATCTGCCATAAATTTATCATCATGTTCTGTCTCGCTGCATTGACTTATAGTCTTTATCACTATTTTCATGCCAGTGTAATGCATTTGAATTGAATAGATCACTCAGTTTAACTATTGCATTCATGGGTTTACAATGTGCAACAATATTAGACATCTTTTGTCCATCTCAATTCCAGTTGATGTTTACTGCCATGTTCCACTAATTTCATCTTCTCTTCATATTACTCATCATCCATCTAAGCATCCCAACCAATTCTGTTCATTTGAGATTTTTTAAAGTTTGACAAGTGACATTTTAAAGGTATGTTGCATGAGCCAGGATTCCATACTATAAAGCATACAAACCCATGTGCTGTAAAAATTTATCCTCAAAGGATGGCATTTAACGACAAACAGCTACAACAAACAAATAAAATATGATAACTCGCAACAAATTAACAAATATGCAGTCAAACCATAAACGGTCCAAAAATTCCTCCCAAAACATCATAATTATTTGGATTACACCAAGTTCAACTAGACCCTGTCCTCCTATTTTCTGGCACTGTGGCACATAATGTTAAGTTTCAAATGTAGTATAGAAAAATCACAACTCCATGTTAACCAGGGAAAAAAAGGCTCAGTAAGAACACTCAAGTATTGTTGAGTATAAAACCCTTGAGCCTCTATCGCAGATTATAAAACATTGCATTGAACAAAGTCATGGTTCATTCATTTAGCTGAAGTTAAACCAAAATGCAGATTGCTCAATTGGTCAAAGGATTTTGTCAAACAAAAGGTAATTACTAAATAGCAACACAAGTGAATGAAGACTACTTACTGAAGTCAACAAGCTAAAATTCTCAACTCCTAGGGCCTGGCTACAAGAAACTACTTTTTCCATTCTTATGTATGTAAGGTAATGTCTTCAGTTAAATCATCAGCCATCATATCTTGTTAACACAATGATTTATTTTTATTTTTAATTTTACCTTCTTATGTGTATTAGTTTATGGACCACATCCAACTCAAATCAAATGACTACATCTCTAGTTTGGGAACGGAGTAGGGTGGGAATGCAATAGTTGTTATATAAAGATATAACAATGCCAAAACAGATAATGTCATTCTGAACAAAACTACCATGCCAAAGTTGGAAAAGGCATTCTCATTCTAAAAGTTGGGAATGATGAGTCTTTCTCCATTCTATGTTGGCTGGAATAACACCAACTTTTGCATGATCATTTGCCTAAAAGAGTCAAGACCTTCTTTTTCTTCTCAATTCTTATATCCATATGTAGCCTATTTCATTCCCACCTTATTCCATTCTGCAAAACAAACATAATGCTAGTAGCTAACTAATCAATTCATCTATCCTCGGTACATCAATGGGAAGACAAGATCCATGTAACAAGCCTCAAAGGAGAATCTCAAACATTCGGAAGTAACACAAAGGAATGCTAATTGGTTTAAGGCCCATTATACAAGTTCTCACAATTTGATAAGAAAAAGATGAGCAAAATCATAAGTATCCAAAATTATTCCAAAGATGCACAAGAACAAATTATCATTCTAATGACGACTTTCAGAAAACACATTCTCAATTGCGAACTATATATGGGGACAGGGAAAGCAAATTTTGTTTCCATGTTCTAACTAGCACCACTGATGCTAATCTACACTCAGTTCCTACAGCACTGTCAGCACAATCAGAGATGTAACACATTCAAAAGATACAACAAATTGGAAAACAGCTCAACTTGAAAATTCATCCTTCTACTGCATTACCAAGCACAAATGAAAAGAGTTCACGAACAGGCGAAAACTCTACCAGCCCAATATCCATGGCGTAGCCGGTGACTGGCAACTTCAAATCTCGCAAAACACAGAACGCCTCGCCCATCCGACTCTTCGGCACCTCTAGAGCAACAGAGCAGTAAGGAATCCACGACTCCGGGCGATACTCCTCCCCTATTTCAATGCCCTCCTTCTTCATTGCATCACATAATTGCGAATGAAATTGCAGAAGCGACATTGTAGGAGTTGGGGCAAGAAAGAGAACATTATTGTCACTGGGGAAGCCTCCAACGGAAGAAAAAGATAAGGGCAGGGGTTCTTGCTTCGAAGCGAAGCCCTTTACGATGTTCTCCAGCTTTGCGGGTTCAACGAAGGGGCTGGAGAACAGGGTGATGTGCGGGCGCGACTCCATCTCGATCAGCTGAGTACTGATTTGGCGGCGAGCGAGCACGTTCCAGGCCTTCAAGACCTGGTTTTCAAGTGCTGGATCGAAGTAAAGTTCGATTGCATACCCTTGTGACATTGTCTTCGAATTGGAGAGAGAGAGAGAGAGAGAGAGAGAAAATAAGAAGGCAAGAAACGCAACCAAGAACAAGAATTGAGAAAACGCAACCAAGAACAAGAATTGAGATCTAACAGCAACCCAGCAGAGGAAAGCGAACAACACAGCGAAATCGACCTTGCCCACGAAGGGGGAAAATCAAGATTAGCCCACGGTGCTAGAATCAAAACCCTAGGGAACTAATGATACCAAAAAGCAAAAAAAGAGAAATACCCAAGTGAGATTGAAGCAGCGGTGAACGTGGGAAGGGGCCAAATTTGAGGGGTTGCCAAGGAAGGGAAGCGACGCAATCACCAAAAGGGGGAGAAGAAACCGAAGAAGCTAAAGCGAAATGAGAAATGCCCAAACAAAGAAAACAAGAATAGAAGATCGTTGAGACGGGCAATAGACGGAAAGAGAGAAAGCGGAGGAAGCAAGAGCATGTGAAAGTACGGATAAAAGGTTCAATCGCAGAGAGACAGACGGAATAAAGAAAGTGAAAAAGGATGAAGAAGGTGAGCCCTCTGCCTCTGTGATTGTGAGTTTGCCCAAAATAGTTTATCAGGTAATCACAGCTTAGAGAGAAATTGGGAAACAAACGACAAGCATGATTTCCCTTCCACGGAGTGTAGCTGTTCTATGGGAGCAGACTAGGGGCGTACTTCTACAGTGGAATGACCTTAAATGACCGTTCCCACTCGTACAAGTCCGTGTAATGGTCCGGAAGATGGGGTCAAAACTTTTTAAGGCTGAGTTTGGTGGGAGATGGAAATTGAATCTCCATTGTTGTCATTCGATTGGAAATTGGAAAGAGGGAGAGGGGAATTATGGTAATTTTATTTTTAATCAACTTATTTTGGAGAACTGAAATACTATTATCAAAATTAAAATGTTTGTCCAATATTTGGTACGTTAAAATGAACGAAAAAGAAAAATCATATGATGAATATATAAATTTATAAAAATTAGTTTCATTCTTTCATTGGAAACAACTCATAAAATTACAATTATATTTAAAGACATAGTTTTAAATTGAAAGTTGGTGTAGAAACTAAAATTTGAATTTTTGTTTTTGATCAGTAAATATAAATTTGTATTAGATCAAAATGAATATGTACAGAAATTCTGGGCATACCCTAG
The DNA here is from genome assembly GCF_029873635.1 of Malania oleifera. NCBI lineage: Eukaryota > Viridiplantae > Streptophyta > Magnoliopsida > Santalales > Ximeniaceae > Malania > Malania oleifera. The sequence goes on along the minus strand of NC_080427.1, from coordinate 59,798,148 downwards.
GGAAGGGAAACCAAAGCTCCTAAGAAAGCAACAACTTTATCTATTACAATCAACCCAGGCATACCTAGGGGCCTCACAGCCAAAAGAATTAAAACAAAAACTACTCGAGGTGAAAGACACGTACTTCGGTCTATTGGACAAAGCTCATTTGGTCGATCGATTCAGCACTGCCTTTTACCATAGTAACTTGTGCACAAAAACAATTCTATCTTAGTTGACCGAACCATTCTGACCTCGGTTCAGTCTACTGAATCACCCAACTTAGGCAATCGAACCAGAATTGGCACTCCACCCAGAAGCTTGCGTGACTGACAAAGCTAACTCGGTCGACTGAAGCAGAAATAGAGTAATATGTCTGTCTATCATTACAAGCAAACCTGGGCATCCCCAGGGGCACTATACCAATCTCACACAAACCAAACAAGCATGGGGAACCTGTCGTATATAATTCTATAAATGTGCGTTTGAACAACCCTAATAATAGCTTTCAGTTGAGTGGACTTGCCTTCGTGCTTCATCTTGTTCCTAAAATGCCAGAGGTAATACACCGTGGTAGCCAATCGAGCCCTTTTGCCACGATTTGCGCTCCTGTACCCTTAGACTCCTTATGAAGCCATTTGAGGGCAGCTTTGATGGTTGTCATGGATCTTTTTATGCCAAGCCAGCCCCTCAAGTGATTCCAAACCTTCATTGAAACCTTGCATTTAAAGAAAAATTGATCAATAGTTTCCATTTCAGTACGGTACAAAACACATAGTTGGTCCCTCCCATCCACATTGATCTTGTCATTTGTGAGAAGTTTATTTTTTGCCCCCAGCCAAAGGACAAAGGAATGTCTGGGGATACACCCATTCTTCCATACCAGCACATGCCATGGAGCTAGATGGCCCTTGTTTTGCCAATGATGGTAGGCCTGAGAAGTAAGATGTACTCCCAAGAGAGGGGGGGGGGGGGGTAATTGAAATTTAAAAATTTCTTTGCAAACTCTTTGTTTTACAAGTTCCTTTAGTTAAGTGTTAACCCTAGCAAATCTTCTTTTCAGCAGTCACACAAACACAAAGATAATGATCAACAATCCTTTGAACTTTAATCAACAATCATACCAAGTTCAATCTTTTATGTTAAAGACTAGCTATGTTAAATCCTTAGGTTTTCTTAATATTCAAAATTAGAATCAATGAACAAAGATTATATCGAGGTGATTTTCAAATCATCGAATAAATCAAGCTTACAACTTTCCTTTAACAAAATAATGAATCTCAACTTTAATATTCAACACTTCAGATTTTAATCCAATCAACTCCTTGATTCAAATCAATATTCAATATTCAATTTCAAGTTTAAACCTTTGATGTGAAGGCACAGCTGATCAAATTTAAGAATCAATTTAAGATGGTTTAGAAACTAATATCATATTTTAAACTTAACCTAGAATTTATTCCTTAGCTTTAATTGATGAAATATGATTCCTAAAGATTTGATTTTTTTAAAAAAAATTCAGATTAAGGCTTCTAATGATTCAATATTCAAGAAATCAGAACTTTGATGAATTTATCAAACCAACCAAGCAATTTATTTTATGCTGAGTTTAGATTTGCTTCAAAATCAAGATTCCAGCAATCCCCAAGGTTCAGCAAGATGTAAAGATCATATGCAGAAATTTAAAGAGAGTTGGGAGAAGAGCTTAAAACTGGATTTTTACAAGATTCATCCCAAGGCCTACGTCCTTGCCCAAAGCAACCGTTGTGAGAATTCCAACTTTCTTTATTAGGTCAGAGTTACAACCTCTCTCCCTCAAAGGTGGAGTTCGCCTCTCTAACGAGAATCCCCTCCTATTAGGCAACGATTCAATTCCCTGAACCGTCAAAACAAATCTCTCTCTAACAAGAATACCTCTTCTTGCTAGTCCAATGATCCAACAATCCTAAACCGTCCAAAAACAAAAGAAACAATTTGTGTACAAGTAACACTCTTAATAAGAGCAGATTAGTACAATTGAATATCACAATATACTTCAGCAATAATCAATATAAAGAGATGAAACTTAAAGTAAATATCACTGAGTTTCTTTTGATAAGACAAATCTCAGTAGAAGAGCTAAGACCTGTGAACTTTCAACAAATTCACAGTAGATACTTCAGCAAAGTTATTTAGCAAGAGAGCTTTTAAGAGTAGAAAGATATTTGCTTGATTGCTAATTGTTTGTGTGTATAATTCTTGGGTTTAGTATGTATTTATAGATAGAAAAACTCAACTTTTCATATTCCTCAAGTTTACTTGCTGTATTCCCTAAGTTTACTTGCAGACCTCAAGTTTTGACAAAGTTTGGGGTCCAAACAATCAATTTAGGAAATTTTCCCTCACAATTTTAATTTTAAAAAAATGAAAGTCAGTCGATTGAACTATCGGGGTCAGTAGCCCGCGCCTTTATAAATCAACAAAATTTCAAACATAGAATATGGTTAGTTGCCTGATCCTGAGAGGTCAGTCGCCTCGTGCCATTCCACCTACTTAATTTTCTCAGGATAAAAATTGTTAATCGACTGAGTAGTCATGGTCTGTCACCTGAAGTTACCACTTTCCAAAAACTTTGAATTTTTAATCTGTTAAAGATGTCAATCAACTGATTAAACAAGGTCAGTCGCCTAAACTTGCAATTTTTCAAAAAGTTTGCTTTTCAACCTTAGATTTTTGAAAACTTAAATGAGACTTAAAAAAATATTTTTTGGGGTTTTTCAAAATATGGTCTATAAGTCAATAATTGTTCCTAAGAGCTTCAAACACTTATATTGAAAATATGCGAAGGACTTTCATGAGACTTTTAAACAACTATGACACTTCTATTCACTAAGTCTTCATGCATTGCTTCCTTTCTTTATGTTTGTCTTGACTTCATGCTTTAATAGTCTTTTAGCTTCATAAGATTTTCTATCATTGAGTTCGAACTTTTAAAAGACTTTGTCAAGTACTTGTTCTTGAACACTTGAGTCACTTGATCTTGATACTTGAGTTATTTGAAATAGCATTATTTAACCAAACATGTTGTAGTGATCCTAAAAAGAAAAATAAATAAATAAATAAATATTAATTATTAATTAATTAATTAAATATTATTAAACTGATTTAAATAAATAAATAATATAATAAGATATATATATATATATATATATGTATGTATATAGGAAACTTAACTACTAAGCTTCCTAAAAAAAAAAAAAAAAATTGCAGAGACATTTCTCTATGTTTCTCTTTCAGTCTCTCCACACGTCTCTCTCTCTCTCTCCTCGCTACTCTCATCTCTCTCTCCTCATCTTTCTCGGCCAATATTCAGCTGATCGGAAAACGAAAGATACCGTTGGATTTCTATCTCCGCCACCAACATTCTTACCGGAGCAAATTTGTCATAGGAGCGACATAGGCACCACTCCTGAGGAAAGGTATACTCCATTTATTTCTTTAATTTATCCTTAAATATTCAACTAAATCGACGATCGAGCACCACCAAGGGGTCCTAGTCTTGATCGTTGTCATTTTGGTTAAAGGGGGGTTCTAGGCACCACTCTAAAGCGAAAGTGAGATTTAGGGAATTAAGAAAATTGGTTATTTTTGGGAGTTTAATTGTTATTTGAAATTTATGAGTTTAGGCAATGTTAAAATAGTATTTTATTTAGAGTTGATTTAATTAAATTAGGATTATTGAATTAAGGTCCTGGTGAGCGCCGCATGCATTGTGTTGGGGTCCATGCTCGCATAGTTTAGGAAACCAGGTAAGAGGAAATATTAAATTAGAATTTTTGAGGAAATAATTGGTGAAAAATGAAAATTTTATGTATATATGTATATGATTTTCATGTGGGTTCTGAAAAGCCAACCATTTGAGTTGTTAATTTCTGAGTCTAGGTGAACGACCCTCAATTTCTTAATATAAAATGTAATATAATAAATGGAAAAGTCTACCCGAACCTGTTGGTAACAGGGACACCTTTCAATCATAGTGGAAACCTAAGCAGCAGCAAGTATAAAATCTAAATCATCCATCCATAAAGTATAATACTAGAGTTTACTACAACATCATGTAACTGTATTTATATACATCCTCATAAAACATCAAAATAACTCTAGGATCAAACAAAAAATAATTTTGATCCTAGTACAAAATCTTACGCTCCTAACGGGGTAATATCCCTAACTTAACGGCGGCCACGACCCGCTGGTCACTCAGGGTTTCTTGAAAAATTAATTAATGTTGGAGGTGAGACACATCTCAGTAATGGAAATAAATTAGATACAGCTGTGTGGCAACATGAACATTTAATGCAATTATACATATACAGTACATGTCATATTTTTGTAAATGTTCATCATATCATACTGAGTAATCACATGCTTTCATATTTTCTAATAAGTCATATCATACATAAAACATTTGTTATAATTGATAATACTGAAAACATACCCAGGATGAATAGCTAGCTAATGTCATGTATTATCCCCTATGATGGGTTGTGCAACTCGAAGGCGGGACCCGACAATGGCTGGCCGACCACTGCCGAGTCAAATATGTCTATAAGTACGATGGGCCCGCCACACCCTGGTTCGGACTGCCAGGTGGACTTATACAACTCTACTCTGAAAGCCACATCGACTATCCATCTCCCACCCCCTCGTGGGGTGGTTAGCACACGTCTGAATATAGATATTTGATCTATATAGCTACGGTACCGAACACCTGAAACTGAACTAAACTAACATTCGGGTTTTGATAACATATAGTACATGATAATATAACATCTTTCATAATTACGGCCTTGTGCCGAACATTTCATAAATACGTCCTTGCGCCGAAATCATACATACATACGGCCTTATGCCGATACGGCCTTGCGCAGAAATCATACATATATACGGCCTTGCGCCGAAATCATACATATATACATGCATCATTTTGAAAATAATCATTTAATCATATATTTGTTAGAATCATAATGTACTGTATACTTTCATAATTTCTCAAACCATACTGCATTCATATCATCATCATATCATAATATTTTCCCACGTAAAATAATATTTATGCCACACATTTGCTGTATAAAACCATACATTGCATTTTAAAATCATACTTTCTAGCATCTCATACATATATATATATATATACACATTTCAACATATAGCCGAATTTCCTCAAATGTACATTTTCTTCGTAATTTGTAGCTATAATACATGCTTTCCCGAAAATAACTTTTCTCATAAGTAATAATAATTTGTATGAGAATGACTGCTTTAGTTTATTCCCTTACTTGACTACTGAGAAAGCCCCTAAAATATCGTGGTCTAACCCCCGTAGGATTTCCTGATCAATACCCTAAAACTGAAAACTCCCAGTATTAAACTTTAGTATTTCTACGTGTATATCATTTCCTATAAATATCGTAAGACCAAATTTGGCTTAAAAAGCCTTACCTCAACCCAGGGATGATTTCCAACTTGCTTTCACCAACAATCCGCTCCAACAGATTTGAAGAGAACTTTCCCAAGAGTGTCATGGTGACTTCGGATTGTTAATTCGGCATAAATTTGGCACAAAATCGATGAGAGAGAGAGAGAAAAAAGTTTACTTAGTTATGAAGTTAAAAATCCAGATTTTTCTATTTATAGAACTGGATTCGTCGACGAGCCACGTCATTCGTCGATGAATCCTTCATTAATTTCGTCGATGAAATTCAGTCCTCGTTGATGAAATTCAGTCGGCTCAAAATGCCTCTCGGTATTTCTTCGTCGACGAAATTCAGTCTTCGTCGATGAATTCTCTTAAGCCCTCGTCGACGAATCCCCTGTATTCGTCGACGAAGCCCTGATGATCCCCCCCTCGGTTATTCCTTCGAAAGTGCGATGTCGTCGACGAAGTTGACTTCCTCCTTCTGTTACTAGTTTCATTTCCTTTCCTCTTTATTATCCTAATTCCATTTTTATTCAAGTTGTCACATCCTTCCCTCCTTATAAAATTTCGTCCTCGAAATTTACTACTCACGTAATTTATCATCCCTTAGGTAAAATGGTCTACTTATTTTATTACTTACCCTCACTTATGACGGAGAAATACCATGGTTACAACTCAAGTTCTAAAAGATTACATATACTAAAAGAAAATTTCTTCCAAAACTAAAATACCACATACTAACTAAAGTATTACATGTACCTGCAAAAGAAAACTACATATTCATTCACATTTTCTAATTACATTTAAACTTCTTGGAATAATTGCGGATATTTCTGTCTGATTTGTTCCTTGAGCTCCCAAGAAGCCTCTTCTATCGCATGATTCCTCCATAGAACTTTTACTAGAGGAATCTTCTTACTACGTAATTTCTGTTCCTTTTTATCCAGAATCTGCACTGGTACCTCCTCATAAACTAGTGAATCACTGAGCTCTAACTCACAATAATTAATAATATGAGAAGGGTTTGGGACGTATTTCCTCAACATAGATATGTGAAACATGTCATGTATTCTGGATAGTGTGGGTGGCAAAGCTAGCCTATAAGCCACCAGCCCCACTTTTTCTAAAATCTCAAACAGACCGATAAACCTAGGGCTAAGTTTACCCTTCTTACCAAATCTCATGACTCCTTTTAATGGAGCTATCTTCAAAAATACGCGATTACCCTCAACAAACTCTAAATTCCTGCGGTGATTGTCGGCATAACTCTTCTGTCGGCTCTGAACTGCACTGATTATTTCCCTAATAAGCCAAACCTTATCGTATGCCTGCTGTACCATCTCTGGATCCACAACTCGGTGCTCACCCATCTCATCCCAATATAAAGGAGATCTACATCTCGTATCGTACAGTGCCTCAAATGGTGCCATGCCAATACTGGACTGGTAACTGTTATTATATGCAAACTCTACCAGCGGCAAGAACTGAGTCCAGCTACCCTCAAGATCTAATACACATGCACGGAACATATCTTCTAGTATCTGTATCCTTCTCTTAGTCTGTCTGTTTGACTGAGGACGAAATGTCGTACTAAACGATAACTGAGACCCCAGAGTCTCCTACAAGCTCCTCTAAAATCGTGACGTGAATCTCAGGTCTCGATCTGACACAATAGATACAGGCACCCCATGAGAAGGAACTGTAGTGACCCGAAGAATAATAGCATTTTAATAATAAGAGGGAAATAAAAATTTCAGAAATTTCCAAGGCTTCATCGACGAACATAGTATAAAGGATTTCGTCGACGAACACAGGGCTTCGTCGACGAGAAAATACCGAGAGATGGTTCGGACTGGTCTGAATTTCTCGACGAATACAAGGTCTCGTCAACGAATTTTATGAAGGGCTCGTCGATGAGGTGACGTGTCTCGTCAACGAACCTGGCCCTATAAATAGTGGAAACCTGGGATATTTATCATTTTCACCGTGCCTCTCTCTCTCTCTCTATGTCTCCCTCTCCCTTCTCTCTTCGATTCTTGCCCCACCAATCGCCAGATTGACGATCCGAAGCTACCACGACACTCTTAGCGGAGTTCTCTGCAAATCTGTCGGAGCGGATTGTTGGGAAACAGAGTTGAAATTCATCCCAAATTTAGGGTAAGGCCTTTTAGTCCCCTTTTGGCCTTATGACAGTTATAGGAAATGATGTAGGCAGAGAAATACTGATATTATGTTCTGGAATATATTATTTTCAGAGTGTTTTGTAGGAGGCCCTGCAGGTGTTAGACTGGTATTCCGTAGGAGCTTTCCAGTAGTCAGGTAAGAGAAATATGCCATGTTAGGTATTTTTAGAAACATTATACAGCTTATTTAATTATGAAAAATTATGTATTTAAGTATGGTGTGGCTTGTGAACATGAATATGGTATGGGTATATGTTTTACGAATGCTAGTTTCATTTTTTACGAATTTTAGTACCATGAGTATGTGAATTTCAGTACTATGATTTTATGGATTTTAGTATCATGATTATACGAATCTCAGTATTATGAATGTGCAATTTTTAGTGTTATGAACAGATAATTCTCAGTAGTATGACGTATGAATTACAGTACAGTTTATGCAGTATCATGGTTATTTCAGTACTTCAGAATCATGGTAAATAAGATATATATATATATATATATATATATATATAGAAATGTACTATATGATATCAGACCCTGTTGGACTTGCAGTTATAGAGCATAGTACCGTTGCTATAGATACTATGTTACTTTATTAGTGCAACCACCTATTTAGATAATACGTGGTAAGGTCTTTCACCTAGGCCCTTGAAGAGGTTAGGCTCCCCATCCAGATATGGGTTGAGGTGGGTAGATCGACCTTTGGAGTACAGTGATTTATTCCTGGTTGGCCAGCCAGGGTAAATCCAGCCTACGGGATGCACAACCCTTTCATGAGGGGGGCAAGTCATGACACACAGATAGCCATAGGGAACAGTTTCAGTTACTATTACATACGTACGGATTTATAGAAATAGGGACCATACTTATGTACACTAGAAGTACTTTGAATTATAATCTATAATACTGCTATGTTAAGCAATATGGAAAAAGGGGCGGTGTATTTTATTATTGGAACTGTACTTTGTATTCAGTTATTCATGTTTATATGAAAACAGATTTCATGATATATATAGTAGCTCATTTGCCACACACTAGTAATAGCATATTTCTTCTTACTGAGCGTCGGCTCATCCCAGTGTTGGTATATTTTTCAAGTGATCGAGGTAGATGAGTAGACCAGGCTCGCAAATAGAAGGGCTTCAGTAGTGCCCTATCAGGGGAGAGTGAGTATATTTCTGGGAATGATTTTGTAAACCCTCGATAATTAAGAGTATTTTTGGGAACAAATATATGTACATATTTGGGAAAAAACATGGTAGTACTCTGGTATTGGTATATATGATATGGACATGTTTATTCAGTTTATGCTTTTCGCTGCTTAGTTTAATAATTGGGTTTTTCTACAGTATGGTATTAGAGCATGTTAGACATCATGGTATAAAATAAAAAAAAAAACCCAGTTTATTAAGGTGGTCGTTACACGAACTATCTCCTGAACGTAAATCTCTACTAATTGATTGAGGGGAAAACTAATCTTAATAGGGAGAAAATGGGTGTACTTAGTCATCCGATCTACCATCACCCAAATCGCATTCTTACCATGCGATGTCGATGGCATCCCTGAAATGAAATCCATGAAAATATGATCCCACTTCCACTCTGGGATAAATAACGGTTGTAACTGGCCTGTCAGCCTTTGGTGCTCAGCTTTTACCTGTTGGCACGTAAAGCAATGGGCTACATACTCGACAATCCCCCTCTTCATACCGCTCCACCAGTAAAACTCTCGCAGATCCCTGTACATTTTCGTACTGCCAAGATGAACCGTATACAAAGATCTGTGAGCCTTATCTAAAATAGTCCTCTGAATGTTAGCATCAGCAGGAACACATAATATGGAACGGAACCATAAAGCTCAATCTTCTGAAATACAGAATTCCTCTCCTTGACCACTCTGCACTCTGTCCATCACCTCTACTAATTCTCGATTTTCTTTCTGGCCTGCTTTAATTCTTCCCGTAGAGTAGGCTGTACCACTAGATGATACATACTGGAGTATCACTCTCCATCAATTCAATGCCAAGTCTCTCTAGATCCATCATGATCGGACGCTGGATCTCCATAACTACCAACGCTGATACCCTGGACTTCTTGCTCTGTGCATCAGCTACCACGTTTGCTTTTCTTGGGTGGTAACTGATAGTACAATAAAAATCTTTAATCAACTCTAACTACCTTCTCTGCCTCATATTTAATTCCTTCTAGGTGAAGAAATACTTTAAGCTCTTGTGGTAAGAGAAAATCTCGCATTGCTTGCCGTACAAGTAATGCCTCCAATTTTTCAATGTGTGTACCACTACAGCCAACTCTAGATCGTGGGTAGGGTAGTTCTTTTCATATTCTTTCAACTGTCTAGATGCATACGCCACCACCCTGTCATGCTGCATCAACACACAATCAAGTCCCTTCAAGGACGCATAACTGTAAATAATATAACCCTCACCCCTAGATGGTATGATCAATACCGGCGCTGTGACTAACCTCTACTTTAGCTCCTGAAAAATCTGCTCACAGATATCGTCCCATTCAAATTTAGCATTCCTCTTCGTTAGTCATGTCAAAGGTTCTAACAAAGCTGAGAACCCCTTGACAAAATGACGATAATAATCGGCTAGCCCCAAGAAACTCCTGATCTCCTGGACGTTCCTCGGTCTAGCCCAATTCACCACCGCCTCGATCTTACTGGGATCTACAGAAATCCCGCCTCCTGAAATAACATGCCCTAGAAACACAACTTTCTCGAGCCAAAAGTCACATTTACTGAACTTGGCATACAACTTCTTCTCATTGAGCATCTGCAAAAATTGCCTCAAATGTATCTCGTGCTCCTCATAGCTCCTCGAATAGACCAGTACGTCATCAATAAAGACAACCACAAACTGATATAAATATGGGTGGAAGATCCGATTCATTAAGTCCATAAATATCGCATGAGCATTCGTCAGACCAAATGGCATAACAAAAAACTCGTAATGCCCATACCTGGTCCTGAAAGCCGTTTTCGATACATCTTCCATTCTCACCTTCACCTGGTGATAGCTTGATCTGAGATCGATATTGAAATACACCTTTGTACCCTAAAGCTTCTCAAAAAAATCATCGATATGGGGTAGAGGATACTTATTCTTGATTGTTACTTTATTAATTTCTCTGTAGTCTATGCACATCCTCATAGACCCGTCCTTTTTTTTCACAAATAGTACTGGAGCTCCCCACGGCGATACACTAGGTCGTATGAAACCCTTATCAAGCAAATCCTGCAACTGGTCTTTCAGTTCCGCCAAATCAATTGGTGCCATTCGGTATGGTGCTTTAGAGATAGGCGTTGTACCTGGAAGTAGATCAATGAGAAAATCTACTTCAAGATTAGGCGGCAAACCTAGTAATTCATCTGGGAACACGTCTGTAAATTCTTTCATCACAGGCATATTGATAAACTTCAATTCATTTTCTGAAATTTCTTTCACAAAAGCCATGAATCCCTGACAGCCATTCTGGAGCAGTCTCCTCGCCTGAACAGCTGAGACCATATGAGGTAAGGATTGCACTCGTGACCCTGTAAATCTAAATTCTGGTTTCCTTGGAGGTTTGAATATCACTTCTCTTGCGTGACAGTCTATAATAGCAGAATTAGCTACTAGCCAATCCATGCCAAAGATAATGTCAAACCCGTGCATATCCAGTACCACCAAATCAGTAGATAAAATTCTCCCCTGAATATCAATTGGGTAACCACAGAGCATCCTACTACATTTTACTGCTGACCCGATCGGTGTTGCCACTAATAGTTCAACATCTAATGATTGCATTTTTGCCCCATATAATTTAACACACCCCAAGGACACAAATAAGTGTGTGGCACCAGAATCAAAAGTGCAGTAATTTTAAATGAAAACATATTAACAGTACCTGTCACCACGTCACCGGCAGCCTCAGCGTCGCCCAGTGTCAAAGCGAAAACTCTGGTTGGGGCCATATTCCTTTGCTGGCCTCCACGTGGCACTTGGTAACCTCCTCGTGCAGGTCCAGGGGCAGGAGCAACACCAATCTACATCGGACACTCCCTCATCATATGTCCTGGCTCCCCACATCGATAGCAAACACCTCGCCTGGTACGACACTCGCCTGGGTGCCTCTTCCCATAAGTCGGGCAAATTGGAGATGGTTATAAACCCTAGAAATCGTGATTCCCAGTCTCCTGTCACCGGTCTCTATAGTAGCCACCTCTCTTCCACGAACCACGTACAACCCCTTGCTAGGAACCAGAAGGCATGGATCTCTTCTTTTGTCTCTGCTCCTCAGCCTCTAATCGCTCACTAATCTCTACCATAGTGGCTCTATCCACTGGCTCAGCAAAATCCTACAACTTAAGAATCGATACCTGCTTATAAATTTCCCTCCTCAGGCATCTCTCAAATTTTCGTACCTTCTTCGCTTCATCTGGAATGATGTACGGGGCGAAGCGAGATAGCTCGATGAACCTTGCCGCATACTGCTGTACTGACAGCTGTCCCTGCTTCAGATTCAGGAACTCCTCAATCTTAGCCTCCTTAGATGAGGCTGGAAAATACCTGTTGAACAATATTTCTTTAAACCATTCCCACGTCATCTCCACAGGTATAGTCCTCTGCTGCTATAAAAATCTCACTGCTGACCACCATCTCTCAGCCTCCCCAGTCAGTTTATAGGTGGCAAACAACACCTTTTGCTCCTCTGAACACTGCAGCACTGCAAATATTTTCTCTCTCCTGCACCTAGTTTTCAGCAACTGTAGGATCTGTCGCTCTTGAGAAATTCGGAGGACTCATCTTAATAAACTTCTCAATCAAACTACCGTGGCCTGCCGATGGACCACTCGGTTCCTTCAAACTCCTGGCAATTTCTACCATAACCTGCTGTGCCACGCTGCGTAAGACGGCATCTGAATCACTGCCCGCAGTGCCTGAGGGTCCAGCACCCTCACTCCCACTAGCGTGGGCACTATTGTCACCAAGGTTCATCTTGAAAACAAGTAACTTAACTCAACTCATATAGTATATTCTCCTAATTAATTCATCTCTCTTGATCTCAATTCAAGATTCAATCTTGCAACCTAGATACCCAACCCGATGATAGTTACAATGAATTTCCTGAAATCATCACCCCTGTAAGAACCCAAAAAATATAAAAGGAATTTCTGCAGATTTCATCAACAAAGCCAGATTTCGTTGACGAAGGCAGTAGAATTTTCGTCGACGAAATTCAGAGGTTCGTCGACGAAGAAAAGCCTAGAGGTCTGGAAAAGTTTAAATATCAGACTTTGTCGATGAGGCTGCCGACATCCAGAACGAAATCCTTGACTTTTCGTCAACAAAGGTACTTTTCGTTGACAAAAATCGGGCTGGTCAAAGGCTTAAAAAAAGGGATATTTGTTTTCTTCTTCATTAGGTTTCCTCATATCTCTCTCTACTCTCTCTCTCCAAACTCTCTCTCTCTCTCTCTCTCTCTCTCTCTCTAGATTTCCTGGCCGGTCGTTAATAGAATCGAAAATCTGAGGTTACCATGAGGATCGTGGAGGGATTCTCTACAACTTCTGTGGATCAGAATCTTGATTTGAGCATTTTTGGGTTTCGGGCTAAAATCAAGGTAAGGCTCGGTTTTTATTTCTGATTCAGTATATGTGTAGTAGTATGGATTATAAGCATGTTTAGTATTGTGGTTTGTAGATTTCGGAGTCTCGGTTCGTAGTTTTGAGGGCCGTAGAGTTCGTGGTTTGGTTTCGGGTTGAGGTAAGGGGATTCTGTTTATATCAGTTCATTTTCGAAATCAGGATCTGTAAGCCTGTAGGCTACGATCGTATGTATGTTTTGACTACTTATTTGGGGAAATCTATCAGGTAAAAACATAGGATTTTCGGGTTATAGTTTTCGGGAAAATTGGGGATTTCGGGTATCCTCTCTTATTTGATTGGAAAACCATTTATGTTGTTTAAACTGTATTGTTGAGGTGACCGTAATCCATATTTGCATAAACTGTATACTTGAAATTGTAAACGATATGATTTGCTGTAAACTAAATAAGTGTGGTACGTGTGTATGTATGTATGTTGTTCCAGGTATTTGTGAAAAATAGCTATGTGGCGGCTTATAACCGTACGTTGAAATGTATAGGGACGTGAGTTCCAAAGTGATTCCAAGTTTTGTGAAAAATGGCTAGGGGTGGCTAACTACCGTACATTAGTAACAGTTAGGGGCGGTTAACTACTGTACACTGTGCCCTGTAACGGGTAACTACCGTAGGCAAGAGTGGCCGGCTCTATATCCGGGGTGTGAAATATCACCAGTATGATTCGGTTGGTCACCGAATGCTGCAACGGACCATAGTGGGCCTAGGTTGACGCAGCGTTGTTTGCACATGGTAGTGTAATCGGGGTTAGACCAGGTGACCTTGTGTAGTTGCATATGTAGCAATGGATTAACTATTGGGCCTGAGTCGGAAACCTTCGTAGTTTAATGTGTTGGAACGTAACCGCTGTGAGACTAGGTGACTTGTGCAGTTGTGAGTAGTGTGACGACATTGACCATATGTATGTAGGTATGTATTTGAGTATCGTATGAACTAGAATGGATTTTGTGAAAATACTGAAATTGTGTATGGAAATGTATGGAACTTGTTTTGAAACTGTACGTATGTGTTTTAAATTGTATCGTATGTATGTGTTATGAAGTATGAAAATGACATTGGTATGCTACACACTGATATAACATGTTTTCTGCCTTACTAAGAGGTGTCTCACCCCGAATATATACAAATGTTTTCAAGTCCTTCGGGTAGCCGAAACTAGCATCCTAGCATCCGGAAGCGGGGGGTGTGTTTTAGCTACTGCTAGTACTTGATAGGTACGAGTTTTGTAACCGAGTTGTCGTGATGGATTTTGTCGACACCCGTAGTATGTATAGTCTTGTGGGAATGTTTAACCTTGTATGGTATAGACTCTGGTATGGTGCAGTTTGATGTAAAGAAAGACCATTTTCCGTTGCGTATATTGATGAGTATGGACATGTATTGTATGTATGTATATAGGGCATCCGTTACCCCACGGGGTCGGACCCTCTTGTATATGGTATCATGTATGTTTTATATTAATACAGAGACAGGTTAGGTTACTTAATTCACACTTGGGTCCCATTTCAGGGTTCGGGGCGTGACAACCTCAAGAAAATCACACAAACCACCACAGAAGTTCTGCATCTAGCTTACAAAACCAGACCTCAAGTCTCCTTATCCTATACTCTGGTATTATTACTACTGCGCTCTAGAGTTTATAGAATCTAGTATCCTAGACTCTGATACCAAATGTAACGACCCTCAATTTCTTAATATAAAATGTAATATAATAAATGGAAAAGTCTACTCGAACCTGTAGGTAACAGGGACACCTGTCAATCACAGTGGAAACCTAAGCAGCGGCAAACATAAAATCTAAATCATCCATCCATAAAGTATAATACCAGAGTTTACTACAACATCATGTAACTGTATTTATATACATCCTCATAAAGAATCAAAATAACTCTAGGATCAAACAAAAAATAATTTTGACCCTAGTACAAAATCTTAGCCTCCTAACGGGGTAATATCCCTAACTCAACGGCGGCCACGACCTGTCGGTCACTCAGGGTTTCCTGAAAAATTAATTAATTTTGGGGGTGAGACACATCTTAATAGGGGAAAATAAATTAAATACAGTTGTATGGCAACATGAACATTTAATGCAATTATACATATACAGTACATGTCATATTTTCGTAAACGTTCATCATATCATACTGAGTAATCGCATGCTTTCATATTTTCTAATATGTCATATTGTACATAAAACATTTGTTATAACTGATAATACTGAAAACATGCTCAGGATGAATAGTTAGCTAATGTCATGTATTACCCCCTATGATGGGTTGTGCAGCCCAAAGGCGGGATCCGACAATGGCTGGCCGACCAATGCCGAGTCAAATATGTCTATAAGTACGATGGGCCCGCCACACCCTGGTCCGGACTGCCAGGTGGACATCTACAACTCTACATTGAAAGCCACATCGACTATCCATCTCCCACCCCCTCGTGGGGTGGTTAGGACAAGTCTGAACATAGATATCTGATCTATATAACTACGGTACCGAGCTCCTGAAACTGAACTAAACTAACATCCGGGTTCTGATAACATATATAGTACATGATAATATAGCATCTTTCATAATTACGACCTTGTGCCGAACATTTCGTAAATACGGCCTTACGTCGAAATCATACATACATACGGCCTTATGCCGAAATCATACATACATACGACATTGCGCCGAAATCATACATGTATACATGTGTCATTCTGAAAATAATCATTTAATCATATATTTGTCAGAATCATAATATACTGTATACTTTCATAACTTCTCAAATCATACTGCATTCATATCATCATCATATCATAATATTTTCCCATGTAAAATAATATTCATGCCATACATTTGCTGTATAAAACCATACATTGCATTTTAAAATCAAACTTTCTAGCATCTCATACATATATATACACATTTCAACATATAGCAGAATTTTTTCAAACATACATTTTCTTCGTAATCTGTAGCTATAATACATGCTTTCCCGAAAATAACTTTTCTCATAAGTAATAATAATTTGTATGAAAATGATTGCTTTAGTTTATTCCCTTACCTGGCTACTGAGAAAGCCCCTAAAATATCCTGGTCTAACCCCCGTAGGATTTCCTGATCAATACCCTCAAACTGAAAACTCCTAGTATTAAACTTTAGTATTTCTACGTGTATATCATTTCTTATAATTGTCGTAAAACCAAATTTGGCTTAAAAAGCCTTACCTCAACCCAGGGATAATTTCCAACTTTCTTTCACCAACGATCCGCTCTGACAGATTTGGAGAGAACTTCCCCAGGAGCGTCGTGGTGACTTCGGATTGTCGATCCGGCGTAAATCTGGCCCAAAATCGATAAGAGAGAGAGAGAGAGAGAGAGAGAGAGAGAGAGAGAGAGAGAGAGAGAGAGAGAGAGAGAGAAAAGAGTTTACTTAGTTATGAGGTTAAAAATCCTGATTTTTCTATTTATAGAACTGGATTCGTCGACGAGCCACGTCATTCGTCGACGAATCCTTCATTAATTTCGTCGACGAAATTCAGTCCTCGTCGATGAAATTCAGTCGGCTCAAAATGCCTCTTAGTATTTCTTCGTCGATGAAATTGAGTCTTCGTCAACGAATTCTCTTAAGCCCTCGTCGATGAATCCCCTATATTCGTCGACGAAGCCCTGATGATCCCCCCCTCGGTTATTCCTTCCAAAGTGCGATGTTGTCGACGAAGTTGACTTCCTCCTTCTGTTACTGGTTTCATTTCCCTTCCTCTTTATTATCCTAATTCCATTTTTATTCGGGTTGTCACAGTAGGGCTATGCTACTAGATATTATTTGTGAAAATAGAAAGTTAAAATGATAGATTTTAAGAATAATTGTGTAAGAAATTAAATGTATATTTTCAGTATATAAATGATGAATGTGGGTTGGCTTATTTTACAGTGAACGTATGAAATATGTTGTTCAATTGTATGACATGAGTAAAATGAAGTTTTTGTATTAAACTATGATATATGTATGAAATGCTGGAAATACTGGAAATGTATTGAGAATTAAAATGTGATATGATTTATTTTGCATGTGTTTGGAAATGTTAAATTATAATGTATGGTTTGAGAACTCCAGTGGATTAGAAAAGGGCATAGTACTGTTGCAGATATGTATGGTAGCGCTAGTGCACCCACACATCTTAGATAAAGTGTGGAGACGAGTTGGTCGATTGTGTTGGGAAGGGCAGTGTCTCCCTATAGTCTAGACCAGTATGTGAACAACTAATCGGACCTACAAATTAACTGTAGAATGTGGTTGATTTAACTATGGAGAGCCAATCAGGGTTAAGTCTAGCATTCGGTTCGCACCACCTATAATGGGGTGGAAGCATGACTATGATTATCATCGGTATAAAGGTTTCTAAACGCATAATTGTAAGTTTAACCATGGATAATATGAGAACAACGGATATGGAAATAACAGTTATGGAAGCAATGGATATAAGAACAGTAGACAGAAATAACATAAAAACAGAATATGTGAAAATAGACATGAATGGGGAAAGAGATAATGAATATGTGACACAGGAATACAGAATATGAATGTGAATGTAATAAATGACACAGAGATAACAACATAAAGAGTAATGTAGTAAAGTATTATCAGTATTAAATATAGTAGTATTATATGTATTTGGGGTGGGGTATACTCTTCGCCCGAGGGCTTGCTGAGAAAGGCGAGTGTCCCGATAGGTATCAGATGTAGCTGTGTGCTGCATAACGTATTAAGGCAGAGGGAAGCTACTTGTAGGGGCGGGTAATCTTACCTATTTTCGGGAACTTTTGCCAATAAACCTTTGTGTGAATGTGTGAGTACGAGATAAACAAACGACCCGAGGGCTTACTGAGTAAGGTAGGTGCCCTGATGTGTTTCAGTTGTGATCATAGGTTGCTTAAGGCATTAGAGCAGAGGCGTGCTACTTGCATAGGCAGGTAATCACTCCTATCCTTGGGAACTCTCATTGGTAAAATACCTTGCATGTGTATGAGTAGGAATAGAGAATGATTTTATAATTGTGGTTTTATTTGTAAATGATGAATACTTATATTTTGGTACACAAACCTCATGATAGCAATATATTGATTTAATGTATTCCATCCATACTGAGATGTGTCTCACCCGATAGTTGAATTTTATATTTTTCAGGACCTCCACGTGATCGAGCTTAGAGAGCTCGGGGTTGTTGTAGCGTTTTTGAGAGAGGGTATAGACTTTTGGATGTGTATATTTTTGGGTTTGTTTATGTTTTCTGAGATGTATGATTCTAAATACTGGTTGTTGGAAGATGATTTTGAGATGTATATATATATATATATATATATATGTAGATAATCTAGTATATTATTGTGGAATTAGTATTATTACCACTGCGCTAGTGAGATAATAGGGTATCAGATACAGATAAAGAGTTAACGTGACATCTGGGCCCCACCAGGCAGGTTTGGGGTGTCTTAGAGTATGATTTTATTTACAATAATACTCCGGACTCCATTTTAGGGTTCGGGGCATTATAGTTTGGTATCAGAGCATTAGGTTTTAGGTTCTGCTGACTTAGGAATGATTAATACTATAGTATAGGAACAAATGATGGGGAGGGTAGGAGATGGGTAGACTAGGGATTGAGAAGTATAGGATTTTGTCTTGTAGCCTGGAGGCAGAAATACGTCGATGATTTCCTGTGATTTTTCTGAAGTAGTCGACAGCCTCAGAAAAACCATGGTAAACCTTAGATGATTTCGTTTCTGAGCCGTGAGACTAGTCCTAAATTGAAAAGTTGGGTGTATATTGAGATTTAGATTAATGATTGTGTTGATAGAGTTATGATAATGAAATTCGTAACTCTTTTCTATCTTATTTTCAGGATGGATCCTAGAGGTAAGAATGTGGCAGCTGAGGAAGAGTATGATTCAGAGGCTTTTAGTGAGGAGGATTTTGATACCTCCACGATGCTGCAGGGTATAGCCCATCAGGTCAGGGCAGAGATGAGGCAGGATACTAGAGAACAGAACTGTCCACCTGCAAGTCAGGGTTGTAGCATCAAAGATTTTATGAGACTGAACCCTCCGACTTTTGCGGGAGGACCTGATCTAGTGGTTGCAGAGAACTGGCTATAGGAGATTGAGAAGATCATGACTGTACTTGGCTGCACGGACAAGTAGAAAGTCCTACATGCCACATTTAAGATGACAAGGGATGCGAAATGCTGGTGGCTTTCTGTTAAGTTGCTAGAGGAACAGAGGTTAATAAAGATAGCTTTGACGTGGGATCGATTTAAGGAGCTATTCTTTGATGGGTACTTCGCCTTGTCCACCAGAGAGGAAAAGATTGAGGAATTCACCAACTTGACACAGGGGAGTATGACTATTGGGGAATATACAGCTAAGTTCATTGAACTATCACGTTTTGCTCCGTTCCTGATCTCGAACGAGGCGAGAAAGGCCAGAAAGTTTGAAAAAGGCCTCAGACGAAAGTTATATGAGCTTGTAGTAAGGTTCCAGGTCTAGAACTTCTTTGACTTGGTGGATAAGGCTTCAGTGCTGGAGAAGAGCGTTCAGGGTGGTATAAAGCAGATGGAGTAGAGGAAGAGGCTTGCACCTTCCAGTTTTCAAGTTGAGGGTAGTCAGGGATCGTGCAAGAGAGAGAAGGATACTGTTGATCTTATAGGTCATACCCAATTTTGATAATGACAAATACTTTTGGTATTTAATGTTTGCCAAGTTTGTGTGCAGGTTCATATTGGCGAAATTAGTTGATGACACATGAAGACTTGAAGAAAACAAAGACCTAGAATAGTTATTCATTGTAATTTATATTATGCTTATATTGGGTCTGTAATAGTAATATAGGAAATGGTCTGTAATAATCTGCATATCATGCATGATAGGAACTGATAAGCTCAAAACCATAGAGTGACCTTAGGGCAGTCGACCGATGCCAGGTTTTTGGGACTAACTCAAAGACCTTTGAAAGACCTTACCTCCTTGCACTTACACGTAAAATAATCCCCAATATCACATATATTTTCATGGGAATTAGTTGAAGTAAAACTAAAATTTTAGGGCAAAATTGTGAGGTTTCAGGTGACCAAACCCTGGGTGTTCAAAACACCTCGGGCAACCGAACCCTAGACGAGTCAAAATGTTAACTTGGTTTCGGGCGACCAAACCATTTTGAATGCACTATACACAGACGACCGAACCATAACTCTAACCTTTCCCCACCAACTCAGTAGCCCGAACTTAATGTTCAAAATGGTGTTGGGTGACCGAACACATAAGTTCAGTTAACCGAACTCTAGACTAGGCGACTGAATTGCGAATCTTTTGAAAATCGCCTCGGTTCAACCAACCGAGCCCATATTCGGGCACCTGAACTTCAAAAAGAACTTTTCTGAGTGTGTTTGTTCGGGCAACCAAACTATGGTTCAGCCACTCGAAACTCTCGAGTTGGCAAATTTTTTAATCGAGGTAAATAGGGTTAATCAGGGGTTAATTTCTTAAACATAATTTAAATAAATTTTAAAATTACCTTTGGGTCCCCAACGGTCATAATTTGCCCCTTCTTTATATATATGCTTTCATTTGCACAAATTAGGGGTGATTAGCAAATAGGATTAAGCCAAAATTCTCTCAAATTTCCAAATCCTATTTTGTTCATACTATTCTCATGCACTCTCATTCACCTATTTCTTTGATTATCCAAGCTTTTTGAGAGAACCTTGAATGTTTACACTCCATTTCATTTTGCTTAATACTCTCATTTGTGTTGTTTGTTGATTGATTTTGATATTGAGAGTTAAGCATAAGTTTTCCCACTGATTTAATATGATAAATCTTGTGTGGGAAAACTTAGGAGCTTGTGGGTCTTTGCATTCATATTGCAAGACACCTAAGGCTTTTATTTTGTGGTGCAAAAATATTTTTACAAGCCTTTTCAAACATCTCTTGTGCTAAGTATTTTGAGAAAATATTTTTGAGATTGTTTGATAACTTTTGCTAACATCTTTGAAACCCTATGTTGATATTGAGATATATTGTTTATAGAAAGTTTCAAAGAAAAGCTTGTTGATACACTCTTGTGCGTGATTTAGCATGTGACGACCTGCTTAATTTCCTCATTTTTTTTTCATAATATAATTAAATCAATATCACAAAACTCAGCAAATCATAATCCACCTGGACCCGTGGGTACTAGGGATACATCATAAACACCTCACGGAAGCCTATGCAGCAAGAAACATAAATCATAAACACCTCATTATACCATACATCACAATACCAGAGTTACTACAATCACTGTATATATATGTACACAATACATAACCCAAAAGATATCTAGGGCCATCCCATAAAATACATTCGACCCTATCAAAACACTTACCCTTCTGGAAGGGCAGACCAACCGTACTAGATTAACGGGGCTTTACCCGCTCTCCTATCAGGGGCTCCATAAATGTTTATAAAATTCAAGGTGAGACACCTCTCAGTAAGAAAAATAAACTAATACTAGTATGTAGCAACATGAGTATTCCGTGTTATACATATACCATACAAAATATATTCAGTAAACTATTATGTCAAATCTAGGAAAACATATATATCATCAAAACATGGCAGAACATACTACATTTTCATAAACATATATCATCTCATATAATAATAATACAAAAACATTCTTGGTAGGTTAGCTGGCTATTGTCATGTATTACCCCCATATAACTGGGTTGTGTGGCCCGAAGGTGGGACCTGACAATGGTTGGCCGACTACTGCCAAGTCAAAGGTGTAGTCCGTAAGTTTGATGGGTCTGCCAGACCTGGTCCGTACACTAGGGGCGCTCACACTCTTCTTAAAAACCACATTGACCATCCAATCTCACACCACTCTGTATAGTGGCATTAACACAAATATCATGATCATGATGACCATGGACACATAGCAATGGTACTGTTGCAAGTGCTAGCCTAGACCAAGCAATGGTTTCACAAATCAATTGCTATGTACAGTATAGACCCAAATTAATTAATTACTTTTCCCTTAACTAATATATATTTACTTTTTTCTGATCAAATGGCAAATGGGCATAAAATATTTTCAATTTTGAGCTACACACACACACACACACGAGTTATTTCTAGGTATGCCGATTTAAATCATCCTTCAAGTTCTCTATTGTGTTCACACGCTCAAACCCCTTCTTCCTGTACCTCTCCTCATCGAATGAATACTTTGAACAATATATGTTGGCCCTCCCTATCTAATTGACCAAGACATTGACCAAATGCAGTTTTTGATGGGGCTTAGTACTAGTTGGTAAAGATACCGTCTTGATGCATTTTGCAAAATATCAAATACTATCGTTAAATAAGTGGTCATGATTGACCAAAATAACCTTCAAGAGTAGGCAAGTCAACGTGATCAGGTTGATTAATGCCATTAGGGTTTTATAAATTGAAGCAAGGTCCTTGAGCCATATAGGGTAGTTCTAAAGCTCAAGGGCGCTAAACAAATCTGCCAAGGGCACCCTGCAATTTTTATTTGCGTATAATTATTGATCAATGTATTGTTTTTTTTTTCTTTGACTCAATTAGAGTGGTGAGATTATATAAATGATAGAAGTTTTAATTATTCTTTTGATCAATGGTGGAGCTTTGTTTGGGTTTGGGGAAGCAGAGATCCCTGAGGAGAAGTGTAGAGACCTAAACCTGTAAATAAAGAAAAATAAATAAGAAAAGAGAAAAAGGGGTATTTCAGCAGGGCTCGTTGACGAAGGTAGTATGTTCGTCGACGAGGTCCCTTTAGTGTCTCGTCAATGAAATTCAGAGTGTCGTCAACGAGGGAATACTGAGCGAGCAAAAGACAAATTCAGATGAGGTTCGTCGACGAAGGTATGGCTTCGTCCACGAACCTAGTGGCGGGCTCATCGACGAAGGCGCCACCTCGTCAACGAGTTTGACCTGGTCAAAGGCCCTATAAATATCGTTTTGAGTTGCTTAAGGGCTAAGATATCCTAAAAGCTCTCTCTTTTTAGAACCAGTGGGTTCCCTCTCTCTCTCTACAATCCTTCATCGTTCGTCTTTTGTTTCGTCGATCGTAGGTTCCTGCGTGGATCAGAAGGAGAAACTTTACAATAATAGTGAATTAGATCATTGTTTTGAAGATTTTTGAGTTTTCCCAAAAAATGAGGTAAGGATCTTATTTCGATTTCGATTAGGTAGTTGTATAGTAGTTGAAATTATAGAGAAGTAATGTTCTGTGGTTTTTAGGTTTTGAGTATTTCGGGTCGTTGTTTTGGACCGTTCCATACGTGTTTCTATCTTAAAGCTTAAGGTAAGGGGAATTTGTTTACAATAGTCTTTTTGTAAAACTAAACAACTAAAAAGTTCGTTTATGTTAATATGTATAATATAACTGCTTATTTGCTAAATTTCATTGGGTAAAAATGTCGGTTTTGCAATTTTACGATTTTTGGTAAAAATGAGGATTTTGTCGTATGATCTCCAAACTTTATAAAACTTCTTTATTTGCATTATTATGTATGTTGGAGATGCTTGAATCCCTTATTTCTTAGTTAAATGAAGTTTAGTGTATTATATACTATATAGCGGGTTTTTGATCAAACCTAGTGTGACATATGTATTAAAATGGTATGTGGGAATCTTTTATACTATATATGTGAACTATGGGAACGGGAGTTCCATTTTGTTATACTGAAAATTTGGAAAAAAGGTGCCAGTTATATACTGTGCTATATACGTAAAAAAGGGTAAACCGAGAGGGTGTGTGCTGGTTTATACCCGATGTGATTATATGAGTTTGTGAAAATACTAAAATTGCACCGATTATTATGTTTTGTTATAAATTGTATGTATGATAAATGGAACCATAGCTTGCTACCAAAGGAGTTGAAAGATACTTCAAAAAAAGGAGTTGAAAGATACTTCAGTGAAAGGAGTTGAAATAAACTTCAGTGATGGGGTTGAAAAATACTCTAAACTTTCATAGGCATGGTTCCGATGCTAGCAATACAGTGCAACCACACATGAGGATCAGTGTGGGTACGTAGATAGTCAGTTTGCAGGAGTATTAAACCACTAGTGAAATAATGGACCAGATGGGGGCAGTCGGACTATATAATAGATACTTGACAGTGCCTGCACGAACAGGGCATTGTCAGAGATACCGGTGCACAACCCGTGCCACAGGGTAAATAGGCATAACATGTCATACCAAGCTGGTCGTTGTTCTAATGTTCATATGCATGATTTAAATACTAAAATGTGCAAATAAATCTCATATGTTACAGTATTGTAAAAATACTTTATATGTATCGGTTTTAACTGAAGTATGCATACGTGGTCACACACTATTGTAATATCTTCCTCTTTACTGAGAAGTGTCTCACCCGTTATACAACCTTTGTTTTTAGGTCCATTTGGACGTCAGAGATACCGGTGCACAACCCGTGCCACGGGGTAAATAGGCATAACATGTCATACCAAGCTGGTCATTGTTCTAATGTTCATATGCATGATTTAAATACTAAAATGTGCAAATAAATCTCATATGTTACAGTATTGTAAAAATACTTTATATGTATCGGTTTTAACTGAAGTATGCATACGTGGTCACACACTATTGTAATATCTTCTTCTTTACTGAGAGCTGTCTCACCCGTTATACAACCTTTGTTTTTAGGTCCATTTGGACGTCGGTCCTAGTTGCTTGAGGGACTTGGAGAATTGTTTTTGATTGTAGCTTACGTAAGTGTACTATGTGTGTATTGCACTTAGTTGGAGTATCTTTTTAGGGTTTTAATATCAGGTTATATTCTAAGTTTGGTTAAATGTATTTGAGGATGCAATAGTAAACTCTAGTATATGTCTATTAGAAATCTCGATGAATGTTTATGTTTTTCCGCAACATTTGCATTCTAGTCATGTATGAGTTACTCCCGTATGTCCCTATTTAGAGCCGGTTGTCTATGTATCTTGAATAGGTACATGTATTCTGTATGAGCAAGTGACATCTGATCGAGTCCGTATAAAGGGCTGGGTCATTACAAGAATATTATTAGGTAGAGGCGAGTGCATCCTATAAATGAAGTTCCTATTTTAGAAAGAAATTTAAAGATGAACTTATATGCTGTGTTTGGGAGCATGGTGTCGTAACGTCCCAGAGAAAGGGCCCGGAATGGCGAGAGATAATAGATTTTGAATTTTGAAATGGAGTCACCACTAACCTATTCTTTATCTTGGTGTGGTTAGAACACATAATCTTAGTCTGCTTTACCAAAATCGGGATCAGGAGTTTTGTTATGTGAGGAGAAGGTACTAGCACCCCCTACACACCAGTTCTATAAACGGTACCTAATTAGTTATGCGTTATCCCTAAATTGAAATTTGATGGTCTTTAATTAATTCCATTAAAATAATCAAATAAATAAAATCAATGTGCGATTTAGGAGTGTCTAATAAAACCTCTAAATGAGGGGATCTTGTTAGATAAACCCTCCCTCAGAGTTGATAGAGGTGAGGTATGAATTACCTCTCTACCCCTTTTGAAATCATCGGGACGCACAAAAATCGAGAAAATCATAAAAAATCATCTTTGAAAACATTCCTTGATTTTTTCAAAATCCTTGCAAAATCAATTTAGAATTTTCTCAAATATTTTTTTTAAAAAACTTTCTGGGATTTTTAAAGATTTTTTTTTTTTTTTTTTTTTAAATTTTTTCAAAGGTATTTTATTTTATATATTTTTTTTGATTCAAAATAACTCAAAAAATTTTTCCTGACTTCAAAAATATTTTCCCAAATTTTTCTTCTATTTTTTCTGATTTTTTTGGGTATTTTTCTACTATTTTCTTTTATTTTTTTAAAAAAATTAAAACCAATTAATTAAAATTATTAAATAAAATAATATATAAAATAAATAAATAAAAGGTGAACCGGCTCAACCGGTTCATTTAAAATGAACTGGATTAATCCAGCAGGTGCCATGTGTCCACCCACAGTGATGACACGTGGCATTTTTACTCTTTTTTTTTAAAAATTTTTATGTATTTTTAAAAATATTATCACAGGGTGATGTTAGCGGAGTTACCTTGAAATGTGTCATCATGACATATGTCATTCTCTAAGGTCTTCCTTTTATTAACATTTTATTTTCAAAAAACCATACAGGACTTTAAAAGATTTTTCTTACTTGAGGCTGCTTTTGCAACAAGTTCATCGTTCGAGTAAAAAAACTGAAGTTGTAAAACTGTAAAAACTAATCACCGATCAGAATTAGGAATGATGAATCATGAATAACCTGTAAAAAATTCAGCTCAATCAAACGAGGAATTACTATCTGATCGTCAAGATCAATCTTATTATGCAAACCTCCAATCTTGAAACCGCTGCTACAATGAGACTGTTATTTGGGCCATAAAATAAAAATTTTAAAGCTCTAAATAACAATCTAACCAATCAAAATTTAAAGAGATTAGTCATGCAGAACCTGTAAAAATTGTAGCTTAATATGGGGAGAAATCACCACCCGATCGTCTGGATCAAACTGACTATGTAGGTACCTCTAATCTTGAAACTACTGCTGCCATGAGACTGATATCCAAGACACAAAATCACAATTTAAAAGTTCTAAATAATAATCTAACCGATAAAACTTAAAAGGAATCTGTCATACATAACTTGTAAAAAATTCAATTCAATTAGATTAGAAATTGCCACTCGATCGTATCGCCCAAATTAGCTATGCAGGCACCCTTTTTGCGGCAATGAAGCTTATGTTTGAGTCAAAACACTGAAGTTTTCCAACTTCAAATGTCAATCGGACCATCCAAAGTGAAAAAGGATGATTCAGCCACTATCTATCAAAATATCAGTACAATTGGGCA
The DNA here is from genome assembly GCF_029873635.1 of Malania oleifera. Lineage (NCBI taxonomy): Eukaryota > Viridiplantae > Streptophyta > Magnoliopsida > Santalales > Ximeniaceae > Malania > Malania oleifera. The sequence goes on along the minus strand of NC_080427.1, from coordinate 59,770,929 downwards.
AGAAATAGCCCTCCGATTGACTTGGGAAAACTGATTGCGCAGGCACTCTCAATCCTAAATTTTCAGGAAAAGCACACTTTCTTTCTCTCTCTCTCTCTCTCTCTCTCTCTCTCTCTCTCTCACATGAAATTCTTTTTTCTCCACTTTCTTCTTATATCCTTTCCATGTCTCCTCTTCTCTTCTTGTATTTTTTTCCTGCTTTTTTCTTTATTTTTTACTTTTTTAGTATATCTTTTGCTTTTCCTTTGGGACGAAATTTTGGCTTCCCCTTTTTATTTGGAATCCATTTGGGATTGATCCTTTTGAAACTGTCCCAGTGTGGGGTGTGATCCTTTGACGGGTTATTCAAGAAATAAATTTCTTTTTAGGCTCAAAAAGGCTAATAAGGGATTTCTTTTTTGAATTTTCTTTTGGGTAGCAGAAAAATGGTTTGCCATCCTTTTGGTAATAATCATTGCCTGTGTCAAATGCTAGGAGACTCAAAACCAAGTTAAATTTCTAGTAAATTGACTTTTAGAAAAAATTGGTTTAAAATTCAGGCTCAAAGGGTTAACAAATGGTAAATCAATGTTTGGTTCTTTTAGGAATATTAGTCGACTAAAGATGACCACCAATCATTTGATCAAAATAAGCCCAAGAATCTTGCAACACAAATGCAAGACTCACAAGCCTTTGAGAGTTATTCCCTGTGAAGACTTATGAATTAAATCACAAGGGCACACTCAAGCTTACTCTCAATAAAATCAATTATCAATTAAGCAACTTGAGAGTGTAAGCTAACATGAACAATCTCCAAAATATTTTTACCAAAAGATTTTAGCAAGAAGGATTAGTAAGAATAGGATATTTGGCTTGTATATGAGAAAATAAGGATTTGAAAAATTCATAGAATTTTGGCTAATGATACTTGCTAATCCATTCTTAATCTTTCCAAATGAAGGATTATATATAGACATACTCAAAATTATAGTCGTTGGGACATAGAGGGAAATATTAAAATTGTTTAATGAATTTTTAATCCAATTTACCCTTAATTAACCTCAGTTACAGCTGTTAAAAATATGACAACCCGAGAGTTTCGGTCGCCGGGACCATAGGGTCGGTCGCTCAAACACTCACAAAGAGAAAAGTTGATTTTATGACTTCAAGTGCCTGGTGAACGGTTTAGGTGGCTGAACTAAGGCAATTTTTCAAATGCTCGAGGTTCGGTTGTTCAGTTCATAGTTCGGTCTGCTTAACTTCTCATTTCGGTCACCTGGGGTATATTTGAACTCAAAGTTTGGGCGTCCAGGGGCGGTAGAAGGTGTTAACCTTTACGTTTAGTCGACTGAGGACATTTAGTTCATTTTTGCTTTGGTCGCCTAGGACTCAGTCAACATGTTGATTTTCTATCATTCGGTCGATCAAGGCGTTTTTAACATGCCAGGTTCGGTCACCCAAAGCCTTTTCATACTTAAGATTAGGTCCTGTTTTTGAGCATAAGTTACCTTTGAGCTTATAGTCCTACCATGCATGTCATGCATTAATTATTACAAACCAAGGATTATTATAGACCCAAAGAAAAGTAGAACATAATACAATACAACTTGAAAGAAAAGTAAAAGAACTTCATCTTCTGCTCCTTTGCTATAGCATGGATTGCATTGAAAGATGTGCTCATTTAAGTGCTTTTTGGCTTCCATTTCTCATCTGTCATCTGTGCTTAGAAAGGTAAACATGTTCATACACTTAACACACATATGAGATATTGTGGTTTGTCATTATTAAAACAGGAGACAAACTCAAAAAGTCAACACCATGCATACCATAGTACTACCTCTCAACCTTAATATCAACATCTCCCCCAAAACATATTACAACCCTGAATAACCAAAACAATTAGATATAAACAAAATATTGTCCCAACACTACTCACTCTTAGCTAGCTTGTCTAGGTCTCGCCTTGAAGCTCCTAGATTCGGTTTCTTGAAGGTCCTGAAAAATTTACATATTTAATGGGGTGAGACACTTCTTAGTAAGACAAAATAATTTATTGTCAGTGTGTGGCTAACATGAGTCTTAGTGAAATCAAACACCTCATTTAATTTACTTTGATTAACAGATATGACATTTGTGTAATATAACTCACACCTATATAGTTGGAAATACAATTTTTCTTTGCAATATAATATGTTCATTAAATAATAACATTTACATAAATGTACATATATGCGTAGAACAAACCTCCTTTTGGACAAACAACATCATCATGTATAAACCCCCATGATCAGGTTGTGTGGTTCAAAGACTGGACCTAGCTCTAACTGGCTTACCACCAGACTAAGTCAAACCTCATATCTGCAAGTTCGATTTGCCTATCCAACTTGGTCTAGACTCCAGGGGGGGTACACAACCCTTCCGTGGCCAAATTCCATTATCAACACTTCTACCTAGAACAGTGTGGTTGCACTATCTCAAATACTAGTTAGGGTACTGTTCTCTCATCACATCTGATTCTCAGGGTTTTTAAACCATATAGTGCAATTTAAGTAATAAAAATTGTTATTTAAACTCATTTCGTCATTCAGTATAAAATCTGCCATATAAAAACCTGGCATTTAGCCATCATATCAAACCCTCGACATACAGCCATCATATCAAAACCCGACACTTAGCTATCAAATCAAACTTGGCTCTCAGCCATCATATCTCATTTCAAAAAATCCACCACATTTCCAATATTTCCATCAAATAGTCCAAATCACATTTTCACGATAATATCACAAAAATATTTAGACTCAATTATGCAGTAAAATATAATTAAATCTCATATCACACGATTTATTCAATAATTATAATTATATAAATTACAGGAAAACATGTCATTTTATACCCAATATTTGTTTTACCGAAAATACTGGTTTAATTATCTTCATCATTTATTTAACTCAAAATATGTATTTAAAGGAAAAACGGAGATAACCAACCCTATTTACTTTAATTCTTTACAAATAACATATAATAAATCAAACCAAAAATTTTAACTAATCAAATCATTCAAAAAATCTACTACAATAATCCAAAAATCAAATACTTTAATTCAATCGGTTCAACTTTAAAATAAAAATTATTATAAAATCCCTAGGCTTACAAACACCAATTTTATTAACTCATAATAATAATAATAATAATAATAATAATAATAATAATAATAATAATAATAATAATAATAATCCAAAAATTCAATTTCTATATGCTAGAATATTCAGAAAAACGAGTATATAATTCCTGTAATCTCATATTACAATTTAATCGGTTAAATTATAAAAATTCTTGACATAATTTATTCCCCTTATCTCATCCTAGGAGTAGTGCCTACGATGTCCCAACGACGAATCCACTCTAGTTAAAATGTTAGCGGCCGAAATCGAAACGTAGGGATATTTTTTGTTCTTTAATCAGCGCATGTATCACTGAGAAATTGAAAAGAGAGAGAGAGAGAGACGTGAGGAGAGAGAGTGAGAGTTGCACAGAAGAGGGGGGGGGGCTCTCTATTTCTCTGAAATCAAATCAGGATGAAGCATCCTGATACTTCTTTTATATATATATATATATATATATATATATATATATATATATATAAATAAAACATATTATAATATTATATATAAATATATTAATATATATAATATTATTTAATTAATAATAATTAATTAATTAAAATTTTATTTTATTTTTTAATTTAATTTAATTTATTTTTATTTTTATTCAATTTTTTTAGAATCACTACACTTCTTCTCTTTAAAACTACCAAGGCACATTTTTGAAGTCAGGTCTTTATTAAGCTCCAGTCATGAGGGTTTTTTTTTTTTTCCAATTTTTTTTCCTTTTTTTCATATATATATTTTTTCATATTTTTTTCAACTCTTTTTTTTTTTTTTTTTTTACCTTTTTTTTTTGCCCCATTAAATAGATTCTCAAAGCCAATTATTGGTTCCAAGTCTTTTGCACGGGTAAAATCATTTCTTATAGCAATGCATGAAACACAAGCAAAAACAAACAGAATTCAGCAAAAGGTGAGAGTCAAAAGAGAATGTAATGAGATGAGACTGAAATACATTTTTTTTTCATTTTAATTCAAAATAATCTAACAAAAAGAATTCATGAATGTTTTCTTTTAATTGAAAGTTTCTTTGATTCTATCACCATTGGGTACTCCAAGTTTTCCACCATCACTCATGCATCATGTTGATTCTCCTATGAAGTTGACTACCAGTCAATCATTCAACCCAAAGGCATGGAACTCTATTTAGAGGAGCATCATTTTCTTCTTGGCAATATTACCTCTTCCGTGAGGATATCCTTGGGCTGCTTGCACCTCCTCTTCTTGGGTTTTGTCCATTTCTTCCTTCACAATTCCCTGCCCAATACTGGAATTACTCATCATTCCCATATTAAATGTCCTTTCAATTTGCTCTCCAATAATTACCAAATCGGTAAAATCTTGGGGAGTGCTTATGATAAGATCACCAAAATATGGATCTTTGAGGTTGTTGACAAATAAAGAAATTACTTCCCTATCCTCAACTAGAGGATGGACATGTGCTGCCATTTCTCTCCAATGGTAAGACCCCGGACAATTTGGGGTGTCTACACATGGATATCAGACCATGGATTTGAATTTGAGCTGAATTTGACAAATTTTAATATAATTTTACACTACATCTTATCCAAATCCAATACAACTTCAAATTCAATGTCTCCCAAAACATAGACATATAATATTTATGTATATGTGTACATGTGCGTGGGTGTGCCCCGATTCAAGAAAATGTCAAAATACCTATTTCAAACAAAATTATGACACGATACTCTCACATAACATTAATTTATTAACAACAACACAATCCATATTAGTAATTTAAAATTTTAGTCAATAATAATAGATCAATAGACATTTATTAGAAAATCCCACATTTACCCAAAATTTATTTTGAAGAAATTCTACCAAATTTAAGAAAACAAAGCAATGGTTTCACAAATCAATTGCTATGTACAGTATAGACCCAAATTAATTAATTAGTTTCCCCTTAACTAATATATATTTACTTTTTTCTGTTCAAATGGCCAAATGGGCATAAAAGATTTTCAATTTTGAGCTACACACACACACACACACACGAGTTATTTCTAGGTATGCCGATTTAAATCATCCTTCAAGTTCTCTATTGTGTTCACACGCTCAAACCCCTTCTTCCTATACATCTCCTCCTCGAATGAATACTTTGAATAGTATATGTTGGCCATCCTTATCTAATTGACCAAGACATTGACCAAATGCAGTTTTTGATGGGGCTTAGTACTAGGTGGTAAATATACCGTCCTGATGCATTTTGTAAATTTATATCAAATACTATCATTAAATAAGTGGTCATGATTGACCAAAATAACCTTTGAGAGTAGGCAAGTCAACGTGATTAGGTTGATTAATGCCATTAGGGTTTTATAAATTGAAGCAAGGTCCTTGAGCCGCATAGGGTAGTTCTAAAGCTCGAAGGTGCTAAACAAATATGCCAAGGGCACCCTGTAGTTTTTATTTGCATATAATTATTGATCAATGTGTTTGTTAACTTTGGTGTGATCCCAAGGGGGAGGGGTGAATTAGGTTTTAAAAACTTTTTGACTAATTTAAATGTTTCACCGATTCACCACGTATCATATCTCATTCAACATATACATGTGTATGTAAAATGATTTTATCACTGAAAGCAAACATACACGTGTGCAGTATTTTATATAAATCAAATGTGTGTATGTAAATAATTATGACATTAAATAAATATTCATACACATGCTGAAATTATAGTGCAGGAAATTAAATAAAATAGAGAGAGCGACACCAGATTTGTTATCGAAGACGAATAATATGTGAGAGTGTAAGCATGTATATATAAAAATAAATATCCAAAATGAATATGCTCTCTTCCAAAATGATTTTGAAATAAGTAAATGGAAAGAGAGATAGAGAGTTTAAAATAAGATAAGTGCTCTTTTTCAAAAAATATTTTTTTTCAAACATAGAGAGTGAAAGAGAGTATGAGAGATTAAAAACATTTACCCCAAAAAAGGATTTTTGCAATTAAAAATTACTTTAGGGGAACTTTGATAAAAATTAGCCCAAAAGATTAGAGAGAGAAATTTGGCTAATCAAAGTTGCTAATAAGGAGTTATAAGGGAGTGTTTATAGAATTTTTTGAAAATTTGACCGTTAGGGACATATTAGGCATTTTTCCAAAAGTTTAAGTGAGGTTAATAAAATTTTAACTGCGCTTAAACCTTGGTAAATCTCACCAACCCAAGAGCACCGATTGACCGAACTTGAGGTTCGGCTGACCGAGTGGTTGGGTTCGGTCGACCAAGAGAATTTTGAATTAGGAAGATGGTCGACCGTACTTGAGGGTTCAAAGGCTTTTTTCCAATTTCGCGCAGTTCGGTCGACCGGTCAATTTGAACTACGAGGTTCGGTCGATCGGGCGATTGACAATTCCTATGTGGGGCTTCGGTTGACTAGGGCTTTGCCCATATAATTCTGGTCGGTCGACTAGGAGGTTAACTTATTGACTAGAGGAGGTTTGGTCGACCAGGTCATGCCTATATATATCTGGTCGATCGACCAAGAGGTCAACCTGTTGACCTAGTGGGGGTTCGGTCGATTGAGGAACTCAGTATAACTAAGTTTGGTCGACCAAACATGCCAATTTGGCCATTTTCGGTCCTTTTTCTCTTATTAAATTTACCCTATTCTTATGATGATTAATGTTAAGGCTATAGGGCATATTTTTATGAAATATTCAGGGACCTAAGGTCAGTCTAAGGCCTTTGAGAAATAACCCTAAAAATCCAACGTCGAACGACCGAAGGGAGCCCTAAGGTCATTCGGTTCCCTATGGTCAAACTAAGATCATCTGAGCATATAATCCATATTATGCAGATGCATGCATTATTACAGACTAGAGATATAAAAATAAATGCAATACAGATAAAACACAAATGTCTTCTTCTTTCTTCTTCGCTCTTTAACTCTATGGAATACACCATATATGAGTTTTGAGATGTGTCATGACTTCCTTGTCCTCTTGATCTTATGTGTGACTTGAATTATACCTGTTCATACACTTAAAAGCACACATAAGAACTGCTTCTATTTGTTAGCATCAAAATGGAGATCGAACTTAAACAACCAACAGTGTTGTTTTTTCTTCTTCTTTGACTCAATCAGAATGGTGAGATTATATAAATGATAGAAGTTTTAAATACTCTTTTGATCAATGGTGGAGCTTTGTTTGGGCTTGGGGAAGCAGATATCCTTGAGAAGATTATTAGGTAGAGGTGAGTGCATCCTATAAATAGATACAAATTCCTCAGTCAACAAATAGGGATACCATGATTCTCAGGCTTCTTCATGCCCACGAATTTAAGGAGGTAGGTGTTTGGTTGGTGAGAAAAGGAGCACTAAGTACATACCAATTGGTACACAATATGACGAGTTAGGTATTAGTTTTGAGTACATTCACAATCCAATTGATGGTGTGAATCTTGGCAACCACTGTGGCAGTCACCAACCATGCATGGCTATACAACTCCTCATCCTTTATTGCTGGATATTCCTTCTATAGAATTTGATGAATAGAATCAAAGTATATGTATATTAAAGAGAGAGAGAGAGAGAGAGTTGCAAATTACATGAGGGCATAACAAACAACATTGTATTCCAAGACGAAGAGAACTTGAGCAAATATACCAGCCAGTTACTGCGACATCGCCAGAGAGAGGAACACCATATTTGTAACACCCCGATCCTTTATACGAACCCAGAGTGCTACTACACACACGTAATACCTATATTTGATAAGCATATATAAACCACCGCCCTAAATAGGGACAAACGGGTAAATCCCATACATATCTGTATTCATGCACAATAGAAAAAAACATAAACATTTTTATGAGATTCTATTAAACATATACCGGAGTTCTATCTGTATTCTTCAGTACATAAGATCCATGTTTAAAACATAAACATATTACATCCTCTTACATTCTACCATGCTAATAACCCAGTACTGATACAAAAACTTACGTCTACTAACAAGACTATACGCGCCAAAGTCCCTCTAGAAGAACTAGGACTGACGTTCATGCATTCTTTCTTTCTGTTAGATAGTGATGTTAACCGGCACAAACGCTCTCGATTCAACCCTTTTTACACATAAAGCTTGGTGATTAACCAGCACCTATTTTCCCATTTTTAGATAACAAATTGGCACTTCAGTTTCACAAATATAACAGTTTAGTATATTCCACTTCATATCATATGTCACGCTTGTTTCATCAAAAAATGCTATATATAGTGTATAATTCAAAAAATACCATACAGACAGTAAATGTAGTGACCCGAAGAATAATAGCATTTTAAATATTAGAGGGAGAGAAAATAGAAACAGAAACAGAAGGAGGTCGTAGACTTCGTCTCGACGAACGCTCTGTGTTCGTCGACAACATTGCATTTTGGAGATAATATTAAATAATCATAAATTCAGGGAATTGCCCAGCTTTGTCGATAAACACAAGGTCTCATTGACGAAGGTCTTTAGAATTTCATCAACGAACACAAGGCTTCATCGACGAGAAAATACCGAGAGACAGTTCGGGCTGCTCTGAGTTTCGTTGACGAACAGAGGGCCTTGTCGACGAATTTTGTGAAGGGCTCATCGACGAGGTGACGTGTCTCGTCAATGAACCTAGCCCTATAAACAGTGGAAACCAGGATTTTATCAAACTTCTCTCACCGCTCTCTCTCTCCTCTCTCTCTCATACGACTCCCTCTCCCTTCTCTCTTCGATTTCGGCCCCACCAGTCGCCGAATCGACGATCCGAAGCTACCACTACGCTCCTGACGGAGTTCTCTACGAAGCTGCTGGAGTGGATGGTCGGGAAAACAGAGTTGGAATTCATCCCAAATTTAGGGTAAGGTCTTTTATCCAGTTTTTGATTTCCTGACAGTGATAGGAAATGATATAGATGGAAAAACACTGATGTTATGTTCTGGCATATGTTGGTTTCAGGGTGTTTTGTAAAAGGCCCTGCGGGTGTTAGGCTTGTATTCCCTAGGGAGTTAAGGTAAGGGAAATATACTATGTTAGGAAATTTCTAAATATTATACAGTGTATTTATTTACGAAAATTATGTATTAATTATGGTATGGCTTGTGAATATGTATGTAGTATGGGGATATGTTTTACGAGTTGTAGTTTCATAATTTTTATGAATTTCAGTACCATGATTTTATGAATTTAAGTACTATGATTATGTGAATCTCAGTACCATGATTATGCGAATTCCAGTATTACAAATATGCAGTTCCATGTTATGATTATTCAGATCTCAGTACGTTATGCAGCATCATGGTTATTATGATTACTTCAGAATCATGGTAAAACAGATAGATATGTATAGAAATATATTATATGATATCAGACCCTGTTGGACTTGCAGTTACAGAGCACGATACCGTTGCTACAGACACTATGTTACTTTATGAGTGCAACCACCTATTCAGATAATACGTGGTATGGTCGACCACCTAGGCCCTTGAAGAGGTTAGGCTCCCCATCCAGATATGGGTTGAGGTGGGCAGGTCGACTAAAGGAGTTAAGTGATTTATTCCTGGTTGGCCAGCCAGGGTAAATCCAACCTACGGGTCGCACAACCTCGTCATGAGGGGTATGTCATAACACAGATAGCCACAGGGAACAGTTTCAGTTACTATTACTTACGTATTGATTTACAGAAACGGGGATCCTACTATATACACTAGAAGTATTTTGAATTATAACCATAATACTGATATGTCAAGCAATAGGGAAAAAGGGGTGGTGTACTTTATTATTTGTGATGTACTTTTGTACTCAGTTATTCATGTTTATATGAAACAGATTTCATGATATATAGTAGCTCATTTGCCATACACTAGTAATAACATATTTCTTCTTACTGAGCGTTGGCTCATCCCAGTGTTGAAATATTTTTCAGGTGATCCAGGTAGGCGAGCAGAACAGGCTCGCAAATAAAGGGGCGTCTGTAGTGCCTTGTCAGAGAGTGAGTATCATTTTTGGGAGCATTTTTGTATATCCCAATACAGATTGAGGGAATTTTTTGAAAAATAGTTATATGTGTATATTTTGGGAAACACAATAGTACTCTGGTATTGATTTTGTATTGTATATAATGGTTATGTTTGTATGATTCTGCTTCCTGCTGCTTAGGTTAATATCATGGTATCAGAGTATGTTATTTGCTATTATGAAAAAAAAAAAATCAATTTAATAAGCATGTCGTTGCAGTAAACATGGGTATCAAACAGTTCCTACTTTAGGTTTAAAACAAATAAAGTAGTTTTGGAAAGTTTAGAGTTCATATGCCAAAACCTCATTTTTGCCAAAAATTGTAAAATCATAAGAAAAAACATTTATACCTGGTAAAATTTTGTAGATAAGCAGTCAAAATGTGCATAAAGACATAAGCTATCTTTTTAACGGTTTAGTTTTCTAAAAATACCGATGTAAACAAATCCCCTTACCTTAATCCCAAAATTGAAACACGAACGAATCAATCCAAAACAATGACTCAGGATTCCCGAAACCTAAAAATCGAAGAACAATACTTTACTACAATCTCTACTACTACATGACTACTGAACCAAAAACAAAATCAGATCCTTACCTCGATTTTAGGGAAAACCCAAAAATCCTTAGATCGAAAATCTGATCCACTATAACTGTAGAGATCCTCCTACTAATCAACGTAGTGATGTCAGATTGTTGACTCTAGCAATGGATGACATGAAATTCTAGAGAGAGAGTGAGTTGGTTCGAGTTCTAGAGAGAGAGAGAGAGAGAGAGAGAGAATTGAGTTTCTTCCTTATTAAGCAACTAAATGATATTTATAATAAACAAGATTGACCCGGTCAGCCTTGTTGACAAGTCGGCGTTCTCGTCGATGAGCTGAAGCACCAACTCATCGACAAGCTGAAGAAGGTCACTTGTGGCCGAGAAAGTAACCTCGTCGATAAGCCTGAGATTTCAGAATCTCTAAAAATCCCTCGGTATCTTCTCATCGACGAGCCCCTGCGTCTTGTCGCTGAGCCACAGAAGAGACTTCGTCGACGAGAAATGGAGCCTCGTCGATGAGCTCCGCTGTTTTATTATTTTTAATTTCCTTTCTCTTTTCTTTATTTATTTTTCGGATTTGAGTCAATACAATCTCCCCTCTTTATAAGAATTTCTTCCCCGAAATTCACCAACCATTACCAAGCACACTCTTCCTTACGTCGGAGACCTACAAAAGAGGTGAAAACTACCCACAAAGCAACTTCGACTCGAATTTATTACCTACCCTCACTTATGGCGGAGGAATACCATGGTTACAATGTAAAAATTTTGGAGATTACAATATATATACACTCACTTATCTTACTAACTTAACCATTTCTGAACAATTGAGGATACTTATGACGTATCTCAGTTTCTAACTCCCATGAAGCTTCTTCCATTACATGGTTCCACCACAATACCTTCACTAGCAATATTTCCTTAGTCTGTAACTACTGAACTTTTCGATCTACTACTTGTACTGGTACCTCCTCATATGATAAAGTATCATTGATCTCTAGAGGTCCATAACTCAGCACGTGTGATGGATCTGACACGTACTTCCTTAGCACAGACACGTGGAACACGTCATGGACTCTGGATAGTGCTAGGGGGTAAAGCCGCCCGATAAGCTACCGAACCTAACCTTTATAGGATCTCAAAAGGCCTGATATGCCGAGGACTTAACTTACCTTTCTTCCCGAACCTCATCACCCCTTTCATCGGAGCGATCTTCAGAAATACCATATCTTTTACCTCAAACTCTAGCTTTCGTCAGCGAGTATCAGCATAACTCTTCTGCCGACTTTGAGCTGTCCTGATTCTCTCCTTGATCAATTCAACCTTTGCAGAGGCCTGCTGAATCAGTTTTGGACCTAGTATCTGCTGCTTGCTTACCTGATCTCGGTACAACGGAGATCTACACCGACGACCATATAATGCCTCGTAAGGTGCCTTCTCTATGTTGGCCTGGTAACTGTTGTTATACGCGAACTCGAAAAGTGGTAGATATCGTATCCAGCTGTCACTAAAATTCAGAACATATGCTTGTAGTATATCCTCCAACGTTTGATTAGTCCTCTTAGTTTGTCCATCCGTCTGTGGGTGAAAATATGTACTTAACGTCAGTTGTGAAACCAAGGATGTAGTAACCTGACCCAAAAATAAAATAAAATAAAAATAAATAATAAATAAATAAATAATGAATAATAAATAAATAAATAAATAAATAAAGAGATATTTTGGAGGAGATATTTTGGAGAAGATATTTTGAGATATTTGTATATAAATATCTTGGAGGTGATATTTATTTAGATTACTTAAAGGCTAAGTTATATTTTATTTTATAAATTCTCTCATCCCCTCTCTCTCTCTCTCTCTAAGATCCTTCGCCGTTCGTCGTTCGTTTCCAAAAACGGAAGGTACTGCATGGATCAGAAGAGGAAACTCTACAATTTTAACGAATCGAATTGTCGTTTCGAAGATTTTCGTGTCTTTCCCAAAAATTGAGGTAGGGATCTGATCTTAATTTTAATTGGATATTTAGATAGTAGTAGAAAATATAGTAAGATTATGTTTTGTGGTTTTAGGCTTTTGAGATTCTGGGTTGTCGGTTTGGATCGTTTCCGAACGTAGTTTTGTTTCGAGTTTAAGGTAAGGGGATTTGTTTACATCAGTTTATTTTGAAAATTAAACCGGTAAAACTGTAGTCTATACTATTATGTATGTTATGATTGTTCGTTTGCAAAATTCTACCAGGTAAAAGTATCGGTTTAATTATTTTTATGGTTTTGGTAAATTTAGGGATTTTTATTATGATCTCCAAACGTTTTAAAAACTTACCTAGTTGCTTTAAACTACCAGTAGGAGATGCTTGAACCCTCATTTTTCATTTAAATGACTTTTTGAACCGATTACTCCTTAAAGCAGTTTTTGACGAAACGAACGTGATATATGCTATTAAATGGACTTATAATGCAGTGGTATATACTGATATGAACTATAGGAACTGAGGTTCCATTATACTATTTGAAACTGTGGAAAATAGGTGCCGGTTAAATACTGAGCTATATACAAAAAAGGGATTAAACCGAGCGGGTATGTGCTGGTTTATACCCGATGCAATTGTATGAGTTTGCAAAAATACTAAAATTGCACAGGTTGTTTGTTTTATTATAAATTGTATATATGATGAATGGAACCACAACTTGCCACCAAAGGAGTTGAAAGATAATTCCGTAATTGGAGTTGAAAGATACCCCAGTTAGAAGTTGAAAAACCTTCACTTATGGGGTTGAAAGATAACCCCCAATGGCAGGGAATATTCCTCAGCTGAAAGGGTACAGTGCAACCACTCATGTTTAAAATCAGTGTGGGTACATAGATGGTCACCTAGCAGGTGTAATGAAACCACTGGTGAAATAATAAACCAAATGGGGGCAGTCGGACTATATATTAGATACTTAACAGTGCTTGCACGAACAAGACATTGTTAGAGTTATCAATGCACAACCCGTGCCATGGGGTAAAATAGGCATACTATATCATACCAAGCTGAACGTTGGTCTAACACTCATATACATGATTTAAAAGCTATTATGGGAAATTCATGTGATTTATGTTGATATATCTTTTGCATTTCAATATTGAAAATGTTCATTTAATGTATTGGTTTTAAATTGAATACAAAATATGGTCACACACTGATTGTAATATCTTCTGCCTTACTAAGAAGTGTCTCACCCCATTATACAACCATTGTTTTCAGGTCTTTCTAGACGTCGATTCTAGTTGCTTGGAGGGACTGGGGAGTTGTTTTGAGTTTTGATTACGTAAGTATTTTATTTGTGTAATAGACTTATTTAGAGTACCCTTTTTGGGAGATTGTAAGAACTGGTGATGTTCTAAGTATGGACGTTTGTATTTGACATTACAGTTAGTAAATTCTGGTATATGTCTACTAGGAAATCCCGATGGATGTTTATGTTTTTCCGTAACATTTATATCCCAGTTATGTATGTGTTACACCCGTTTTTCCTTGATTTGGGCGGGTTGTTCGTGCATGTTTATTAGATACAAGTATTCCGTATGTTCGGAAGCCACATAGGTCTGTGTAAAGGGTCGAGTCGTTACAAAGGAATCCTATAAACTTTTCCAAAAATGAGACGTAAAACGTGGATCTCGATCTGAAACAACAGAAACAGAGATACCATGGAGTCGTACTATCTCTTGCACGTACAACTCTGCCAGCTTATTCAAGGAATAACTGACTCTGATGGGAATGAAATGTGCAGTCTTTATCAGCTGATCAACTACAATCTATATTGCATTCTAACCATGCACCGCTGCAGGTAACCCCGTCATAAAATCCATCAAAATGTGTTCCCACTTCCACTTGGGGATGTCAAGTGAGTGAAGTGGTTCTGCTGGTCTCTGGTGCTCTGCCTTGACCTTTTGACATGTCAGGCATCGCTCTACAAATCAAGCGATCTCTCTTTTCATGTTCAACCACCAGAAAGATTCCCTCAGATTTCGGTACATCTTCATTCTACTAGGATGTATGGTGTAGAGTGAACGGTGTGCCTCCTCCAGAATGACCCGTTTAATCCTAACATCATTTGGTACATATACTTTGTTATGGAATCTCAAAATCCGATCACCAGAGATACTAAAATTTGGCTTTAACCCATTCTAGACTCCGTCCATAACCTCAATAAGCTATTGATCCTTCTTATGCACTGCTCAGATCCTCTCCTGTGAGGTCAGCTATACCATCAAGCTAGCAAGAACAGTTTGATGATTTCCTTCCACTACCTCCAAGCTCAACCTTTTCAGGTCCATACAGATCTAATGCTGAACTCCCACTATAGACTAACGCATCCACAAACTTCTGACTCAAAGCATCAGCCACGACATTTTCTTTTCCTAGGTGATAGCTAATGGTATAGTCGTAGTCCATGTTAGCTTTGGTGCAATCCTAAGAGGGGTATTTAAAATTTTATCCCCTAGGTCAATTCACTAATCACCAGTATTACACAAGCTTAAGGTCAATCTAGTGCATGTAATACAAATCAACGCAAATATACAATGGAATTTACACTGCAATAGAAATTTAATCAAACATGCACAATAAAGCAGTAAAGGAGACGACACCCAGAAATGTTATCGAGGTTTGGCTAAATTGCCTACGTCCCCACCTTGACTAACAAGCACAAGGATTACCACTATAGGGTCACTTAATGGGTGGGGCGACACCTATACAAATTAGGTCAATTAGCACAGGGCTGACCTCAACCTTTACAACTAGGTCAATTAACACAGGGTTGACCTCAACCTACACAATCCTTACCAAGCTAGATTACCGCCCCCTCAGGCCACGCCTGGAAGTACAACAATATTCTCTCAAATAGATGGTACAAAAATAGTGCTTTCACGTAAAACGGATATATACCCAACTATGCACGTTCACATACACATCAATAACATGGATATAGTGTAAACTCAGTGATGCTAGTTTTGTGCAATCAACACTCAACACAATATAATTAGTACGATGCTCAAGAGTGTTCAACACAAGAAATATCTCGGAATCTGAACAAAGTAGTTCAATAGCAAATCAGTATTCCAAAGATGCGAATCATATAATCAAACTAGTTCAAAAGAGTTTTCCTCAATGAAAGATGCACAACACTAGTTTGAAAATACTTGCTTGTTTGAGACATATTTGCACAACAAAAATCAAGCTATTGGACACTTGCAACAAAGATGCAAATATCTTAATCTTACTTAGTTTATCCCCACACAAGATTTATAATATGAAAATTTGTGGGATAAACCTAAGCTAAAACTCCCCAATAAAGATATTGCAATCAATTAATCAAATGGGAGTTTCTTAGCAAATCTAGCAATCACAAACACTCTAAATCTATTCTCTCAATCTCAGGATGTATCAAGGAACTGGAAGTTTGAGAGTATTTGGACAAAGAGAATGTTTTCAAAAGAGAGAAAATTTTTGGCTAATGAAATTGCTAATCTTCCTCTTAATCTTTGCAAATGAGTCTATATTTATAGGTAGGGGTAAAATTATAACTGTTTGGGACATGATGGGAATAATTAAAAAAGTCCTAAAAGATAAAAATCCAATTAGCTCGAAATAACCTTGTTTTACCACGGTTAAACTAATTTTAACCGGGCGAGGTTTGGGTGGCTGAACCTTGGTTCGGTCACTCGATCAGACATAATTCAAAAAGTTATTCAAATTAGTTCAGTCACTCGAATAGAGGTTCGATAGCCTGAATCAAAGTCAGTAGCCAAACTTCGTGACTTCATGTGCCCGGCTCACGGTTCGGTTAATCGAACTAAGCACTTCGGTTGCCCGACCCCTGTTTTGAACGTAATCGTTCGGTCACCCAATTAGTTGAAAAGTACTCGGACAAAGCTTCGGGTGTCTGAGGAAGATACGTTCAAAATAGGTTCGAGTGCCCGAAAATCAAGTCAACATGTTGACTCGTTCAGTCGCCCGAGAGCCTAGTCAAACTGCTGACTTTCCAGCAGTTTGGGCGCTCGAGGAGTTTTGAGCTCCTAGGGTTCGGTCACTCAACCTCTCACATATTTTTGCAATTTTGCCCAATTTTGTTTCAATTAATTCCTCAAATAAAATATGTGATCATGGGGACAATGTGCACTAAGTGTAGGAACCTAGGGTCTTTTCAAGTACGCCCAAAAACCTAGTGTTGGTCGACTGAAGGGTGCCCTAAAGTCATTCGGTCCCTATAGTCAATTTATGATCATTTTGGGCTTACCATATATCCAATATGCATGATGTGCAAGTAAGATAAATACAAACCACAGCCTAGGTTACTATTACAGACATTGAATTTACAATTACAAAATACAAGTCTTCAGGGTCTTCTTGTTGCTTCAAGTGCCATTCTTTGAGATGCTCATCTAAGCCTGCACAAACACTTGAAAACCATCAAATCCCTAAGTATTTGTCATTATCAAAACCAGGTGTGACCTACAAGGTCAACAATCCTTTATCAATTAAATCCATCTACATTGTCTCATGTTTAGCTCTTTTTGGGTGAAAATGTACTTAAGACTTTTGTGATCAATAAAAATCTCGCACCTTTCACCGTACAGGTAGTGCCTCCAGATTTTCAATGCAAACACTATAGCAGCCAATTCCATATCATGTGTCGGGTAGTTCTTCTCGTACTCCTTAAGTTGACGAGAAGCGTAAGCAGCCACCCTGCTCTATTGCATTATAACACAACCGAGGCTCTTCTTAGAGGCGTCACTGTAAATAACAAATCCACCATCCCCATATGGGATGGTCAGAACTGGAGTAGTAACCAGTCGCCGTTTCAGCTCCTGGAAACTCAGCTCGCACTCATCATTCCAATCATATCTCACGTTCTTCCTCGTGAGTAGCGACTTGCTAAACTGGAGAACCCTTTTATGAACCATCGGTAGTAACCTGTAAGACCCAGAAAACTTCTGACCTCCTGAACATTCTTCAGTCTTGCCCAGTCCACTACTGCCTCTATCTTGCTTGGATCCACAAACACTCCTTCTTTGGACACCACGTGCCCTAGAAATGCAATCGGTTCCAGCCAAAACTCGCACTTCTTCAATTTAGCGTATAACCTCTTCTCCTGAGATCTTGTAATATCAGTCTCAGATGAACTTCATGATCTGAAACACTCCTAGAATACACTAGGATGCCATCAACTGGTCTAAGTATTCATGAAAGACCTTATTCATCAGATCCATAAATGCTGTAGGTGCATTAGTCAAGCCGAATGACATAACCATAAATTCGTAATAGTCGTACCGAGTTCAAAAAGTTGTTTTTGGAACTTCCTCCGTCTTCACCTTCAACTAGTGATATCCAAACTGTAGATCGATCTTAGAGAAGATTTGCGTGTCCTATAACTGGTCAAACAAATCATCGATCATTGGTAATAGGTATTTGTTCTTTATCGTTACCTTGTTAAGTTCTCTATAGTCAATGCACATTCACATTGACCCGTCATTCTTCACAAATAACACAAGTGCTCCCCAAGGAGAAACACTCGGTCGAATGTATCCTTTATCTAGAAGCTCCTGAAGCTGTTCTTTCAACTCCCTCAATTCTACTGGAGCCTAAGATATGGAGCTTTTGATATCGGCACCGTACCTAGAGCTAATTCTATAACAAATTCCACTTCACAATCTGAAGGTAATCATAGCAAGTCCTCTAGGAACATGTTAGGGAACTCGTGCACTATAGGAATCATCTATAGTTTACGTTCTTCTATCAGCGTGTCTTTCACAAACGCCATATACCCTTGGCATCCCTCCCAGAGCAATTGATTACGCGCTTAAATTATGTAATTAGGTGCTTTAATTCATGTATTGTGAATTATATTTTGTATTAAAATGCCTAATTACTCTTAATATTTTAACATTGTGTTCTATTTATAATATTTGAGTTTTATTGAGTAATTTATGAAATTTTGGTATTTTTTATTGTAGGCCAACTATAGGAAGCTAAAAATCGACAACAATTTTTAATTTGTGCGTAACTCTCTCATCCAACCTCTGATTCATATGATTTAGGATGCCATAGAAAGATAAGAAAATGCTCTACAATTTTCATGTTTTGAATTTTGTAAATACTGGATGCATCAAGATCAAAATCATATGTGAAATTAGCATACGCCGTTTTATGGATTATTTCGACAAGTCTTCGTAATCTTGGCGTAACTTTCTCATCCAAGCTCCGATCGAGACGATTCAAAATTCTGGGGAAATCTAAAAAAGAGCTCTACACCTTTCGTGTTTTAAGATTTGAGAGTTATGAGCTGTACGAGGAGGGCAGTTTGTGTACTTTTGAAAAAAGAAAAAAGAAAATAAAAAATAAAAAAATGAGATGTGACCCGGCCATGCAGCCGGGTCATCTTAGCAGGGTGAGGCGCTGGGTACAGAGAAAAGGAAAGAAAGAAAGGCATGGAAAGGAAAGGAAAGAAAGGAACAGAAAGGAAAGAAAAAGGAGGTTGGAAAAGTCAAAGGGAAAATAGGCATAGGGTTTCCTTGTGGGAGGCTGTGTGGAAGAAGGGATTTTTGGGGGGAGCTTTGGAGATTATTGAGGTGCTGGGTTGGAGGCCGGACCTTAGAGAATTTTTTTTTTTTTTTTGGGGAGACATAGAGGCCGCGGTGAGGAGGAGGTTTTCTGGGAGTCTTTCTTGGATTCTTAGAGAGGCTGTGCTGCATTGAAAAACAAGATGAACAACGGTGAAAGGAGGGCTGACGACATAGAAAGATAAAATCTTTTTGGAATCGGAAGGCAGTGAACAGCGGCGGTATTCGGGGTGTTAGTGAAACACAACGGCGGTGCTGCGAGTGTTGATCTTTCTCGTACACTCCAAATAGAAGAAAATATGGAGAATTCTGTTATGTTGGATTTAATTTTTGGAATGAATTAAATTTTTGTATTCTAGGAAAATGATGTAGCCAGTTTTGAACTATGCTTGCTCTTTGATGCTAATCTAAAGTAGTTTTCATTAATGTTTGTTTGAGTTATTCTGTGCCTAATGCTTTTAATTAACTGACCATTAATTAAATGATTTTAGTCTTGTGATTTGCTACCGAAAGGGGGGATTATAGGATAGATCTTGGATAATTCAGCGTAGGTAAATATAGAGATCGAAAGACTTGTATGAACCTATGTAGCATTAAAAATCGAGGGTCTTACTGCGTTCTTGCATTATTAATTTACATACTCTTATGTTAAATAATAAACAAGAATAGGTTCTGATTGACTATCGAAAGAGGCTTTTGGAAAAAAATTGGCGATTTGCTAACAAACAGAGAAAACAAAGTTGAATTAGCTAAATGAGTAAAGCATAGTGAGAAACTAGGTGAAATCGGTTTCCTAAAAGTTTTCACCATTATCAATTTGACACGCGGTATCCAGTTTTAAATTCTCTTGAATAGTTTATTTAAAGTAGTTTTGTTTGAATTTCGCAGTCTAAAATTATTAGTTTTTCTAAATAAAATCAAGGTTAGTAAATTTCGGTACTTGGTAAAATTAAGACATCAATCCCTGAGGATGATGCTCTATACATCATTATATTATAAAACTACGATACTGTGCACTTGCAGTTTGCACCAGTCAAGTTTACGTTAGGGAACTCGCGCACTATAGGAATCGTCTCTAGTTTATGTTTTTCTATCGACGTGTCTTTCACAAACGCCATATACCCTTGGTATCCCTCCCAGAGCAATCTACCAGCCTGCAAAGCTAAAAGGATTAGTGGTGCAGAACATACACACGACCCTATAAACTTGAATTCCTACTCCTCTGGAGGTTTAAACATCGCTTCTTTCCTATGGCAGTTGATACTGGCATAACTAGAAGACAACCAGTCCATCCATAGGATGATATCGAAGCTATACATGTCAAATACTATAAGGCTAACTGGTAGTACCCTTCCCTAGATCACTATTGGAAAATCACAGACTACTTTACTACATACAATTGCAGACCCCCATGGCATAGTCACTACCAGTTCATAACCCAATTGTTGCATCTCTAATCCACATAGTTTAACGAATCCCTAGGAGATAAATGAATGCATTGCTCCCGAGTCAAATAATATAACAACTTTATTGGAAAGCATGTAAATATTACCTGTTACCACATCTCCAGCATTTTTTGCATCACCTGGAGTCAAAGAGTATACCCTAGCCTGGGCAGTACCCCCTTGCTGTCCACTTTGTGGTGCCTGCGCACCACCTTTGGAAGGCTGCTGTGGAGCTCTACCGTTCCTCGGCAGGTTACAATCCCTCACCTGATGTCCCATCTTGCCATATCATAAACAAGCCCCCATAGCCCTCCAACACTGCCCTGCGTGAGGTTTCCCACATGTAGAACAAACAGCAGTGGATGTGGTACTCTAAGAAGCACCACCATTGTTCTTCTTCTTCCAGTTGCCCTACTTGCCTCTTTATAAGAATTGCAAGGCGCAGGTTGCTTCTTTGAGATCTGAACCCTGACATCCTCATACAGACTCTCCTCTACTATGGATACTGGCACTCCATGGGATCGAACAATCTCCTGTATGTAATTATTTTCTTACCTGTTCATAGGGTAGCTGACTTTAATAAGAAGAAAATGCGCTGTCTTTGTCAACCTATTAACTATTACCTAGATAGCGTTCTGACCATGCGACGCCGGCGGCAGCTCAGTAACAAAATCCATGAACACGTGGTCCCACTTCCACTCATGAATGAAAAGTGGCTGTAACTGACTAGCCGGCCTTTGGTGCTCAGCTTTAACGTGCGGGCATGTCAAACACTGTCGCACAAACTTTGCTATCTCCTTCTTCATGCCACTCCACCTAAAATAATCTCGTAGATCCCTATACATTTTCGTATTGCCAGGATAAACAGTGTATAGAGATTTGTGTGCCTCCTCTAAAATCGTCCTCCTGAAACTGTCATCTACAGGTACACACAATCTGGTGTGAAATCTCAAAGCCCCATTATCAGAAATGTTGAACTCCTCTCCTTGACCATCCTGTACTTTGGCAAACACCTCCACTAACTCTGGATCATCTCTCTGAGCAGCTTTAATCTTTTCATACAATGTGGGCTGTACAACCAAATTGGCAATAAGCGCCTGAGGATCATCCTCCACTAATTCCATACCGAGTCTTTCTATGTCCATCTGAATCGGATGCTGAACTATCGCTACTAACTGTGATGTGTTTCCAGATTTACAGCTTAGAGCATTAGCCACCACATTTGCTTTACCTGAGTGGTAACTAATGGTACAGTCATAATCCTTAATGAGTTCCAACCACCTCCTTTGCCGCATATTCAACTCTTTCTGTGTAAAGAAATACTTTAGGCTCTTATGATCAGAGAATATCTCACACCTCTCACCATATAAATAATGTCTCCAGATCTTCAGTGCATGCATAACCGCAGCCAATTCTAGATCATGAGTAGGGTATTTGTTTTCATATTCTTTCAACTTCCTGGACGCATATGCTATCACCCTACCATGCTACATCAGCACACAACCAAGTCCTTTCAAAGACACGTCACTGTAAATAACATAACCATCGCCTCCTGATGGAATCGTCAGAACTGGTGCAGTGACAAGCCGCTGTTTTAATTCCTGGAAGCTCTGCTCACATTCTTCATCCCACACAAATCTAGCAATTTTTCCAGTCAATCGTGTGAGAGGTCTTGACAAAGCTGAAAATCCCTCCACAAATCGGCGGTTATAACTTGCCAGTCCTAAGAAGCTCCTAACTTCCTGCACATTTCTCGGCCTAGCCCAATTTACCACCATGTCAATCTTGCTGGGATCCACTGAAATACTGTCCCCTGAGATCACGTGGCCTAAAAATGCCACCTTCTCAAGCCAGAAATCACACTTGCTAAACTTAGCATAAAGCTTCTCCTCTCTGAGTGTCTGCAACACCTGCCTTAAATGCACCTCATGCTCCTCAAAACTCCTCGAGTATACCAGTATATCATCAATGAAAACTACTACAAACTGATCTAGATACTGGTGAAAAACTCTGTTCATCAAGTCTATGAACACAGCCGGGACATTCGTCAGACCAAACGACATAACGAGAAATTTATAGTGCCCGTACCTGGTCCTGAAGGCTGTCTTCGCGACGTCCTCTGCTTTTACTCTCACTTGATAATTCGCGGATCTGAGGTCAATCTTGGAATATACCTGTGTACCCTGGAGTTGATCAAACAAATCGTCAATACGGGGTAGAGGATATTTATTCTTAGTAGTAACCTTATTTATCTCCCTGTAATCAATGCACATCCTTATGGACCCGTTTTCTTCTTTACGAACAACACTAGAGCTCCCCATGGCGATACACTGGGTTGTATAAACCCCTTATTCAAAAAATCCTACAACTGCTCATTTAATTCTCCCAATTCAGCTGGAGCTATACGGTAGGGAACCTTAGAGATTGGCGCAGTCCCTGGAGGTAAATCTATAAGAAAATCTACCTCGCGCACATGAGGCAACCCTGGTAACTCCTCTGGAAAAATATATAGAAATTCTCGTACTACTGGAGTGCTATCAATCTTCGATTCATTTTCAGATGCTTCTTTCACAAATGCTATAAACCCTTGACCTCCATCCAAAAGTAATCAGCTCGCCTGCACGGCGGATACCAGCTGTGTTGGAGCACGTACCCGTGAACCATTGAATCTGAATTCCTGCTCTCCAAGAGGTCTGAAAATTACTTCTTTCTGGAAACAATCAATGCTGGCGTGATTGATAGCCAACCAGTCCATACCCAGTATTATATCGAACCCACACATATTTAACACAATAAGAACTGCTTGTAGTACTTTCCCCTGAATTTCTATCGAATAGCCTTTAAGTACCCTCTGACATCTGATCACTGATCTTGATGGTGTAGCTACCAACAACGCTATATCTAATGACTAGGTCTCACTCTCAGATAATTTAACATAAGATGTAGAAATGAAAGAATGAGTAGCACCCGAGTCAAACAGAATAATAACTGGATATGATAAAACAGTAAATGTACCTGTCACCACATCCGTAGCAACCTCTACATCACCTAACGTCAGAGTGTATACTCGTGTTGGGGCCACATTCCTCTGCTGGCCACCCCGAGGCGCCTAGTATCCTCCCCGAGCTGCCTGATGTCCTCCCTGATAGGGTCTGGGACTTGGGACTTGGTCCTGCTGACCTGGGCATTCACGTATCACATGATCGAGTCTCCCACAAGGATAACATACACCTCTGCCTACCTGGCACTCCCCCAAATGATGTCTCCCGCAAGTCTGACACACCGGGTAAGTCGGCGTACCCTGGTTCCCACGAGGTCCTGCCATCTGCCTCTGGTCACCCTTATCGCAACCTTCTCTCCATGGATCTCTACTGGTGTCAGCCTGAAAACCCTGAGGCGCAGGCCTCTTCCTCTGACTTTGAGCTGCTACACCCCTCTGAATGCCATTCTCAATAATTATAGCTCTATCTACAACCTCTGTGAATGTCTGAGCCCTGAAACCAATCACTTGCTCAAACAAGTTTTGTCTCAATCCTTCTTCAAACTTTCTAGCCTTTTTCTCTTCATTAGATGCTAGATGCAGAGCAAAACATGACAAATCAACAAACCGAGCCGCGTACTGGGATACAATCATCTGCCCCTGTACCAAATGCAGAAACTCTGCTGCCTTCGCACTCTAAATGATAGTAGGGAAATACTACTCGAAGAATAGATCCTTAAATTGGTCCCACGTCACTGGAACTGGAATCAACCTTTGCTCCTCTATCAGACGCGTTGCTCTCCACTAGCTCTTCACCTCCTTTGTTAGCTTAAATGTTGCAAATGCTTCTTTCTGTTCATCCGTACATGGAAGCATCGCCAATGTCTCTTCAATGTCCTGCACCCAATTCTCAGCGACAATCAGGTCATCTCCTCCAGCGAAGGATGGGGGCTTCATTCACGTAAACTGCTCAATCGAACAACCATGCTCCCTAGAACTACTGGCCATCTCAGCCATTACCTGCTGAGTGACATTGTGCAACACAACATCAGTATCTCCTCCACCAATGCTAGAATCCTCCCCGATATTCGTGCCGCTGCTTCCTGGGTCCATCATGAAAATAAGAAACACACTTAAACACTTTGTCACCTATATGGACCTATCCTGTAGCAACTCAAAATTAATTACCTTCCCTGACCTTAACTCAATATCTAGTTCTATCACCTAGATACACAACTCGACAATAGTTTACTATGATTTTCCTGAAATCGTCACCTTAGGAAAAACACAGAAACCACCACGGTAATCCTGTACCCAGACACAGAACAACCTCAAATTCTTTTTCCTAAACTCTAGTATTGCTTCTGCTGCATTCTAAAGTCTCAGAACCTAGCAACCTAGGCTCTGATACCAAACTGTAACGACCTGCTTAATTACCATGTTTTTGTTTTGTTTTGTTTTGTTTTTTTTTAATACTATGATAATCTATATGCTCTGATACCATACTGGGGGTAAACCCAATCATTAACCTAAGTAGTGAGAAGCAGAAATCAAATAAACATAACCATATGTAAATATATATATACAATACCAGAGTACTAACATGTTTCCCAAAATTTACACATATATCTGTTCCTCAAAATACCCTCAACTATACTGGGATATACAAAATCCTCCACAATACTCACTTCACGGACAGGGCACTACTGAAGCCCCTCTATCTGCGAGCCTGGTCTATTCGCCTACCTGGATCACCTAAAAAATGATTCAACACTGGGATGAGCCAATGCTCAGTAAGACGAAATATGCTATTACTAGTGTGTGGCAAATGAGCTACAATATTATGAAAATCTATTTTCATATAATCATGTATAACTAAATATGTAAATACAATACAAGTGATAAAAATCCACCACTCTTTCCATGTTGCTTAACATAATAGTATTGTAGGTTACTATTTAATATACTTTTAGTGTACATAAGTATGTTCCCTATTTCTGTAAATCTGTACATACGTAATAGTAACTGAAAACTTTCCCTGTGGATAACTGTGAGTCATGATTTAATCCCTCATGACAGGGTTGTGCGGCTCGTAGATGGGATCTACACTGGCTGGCCGACTAGGGTAAATCGCTATACTCCATTGGTCTGATCTGCCCACCTCAACCCATATCTGATGGGGAGCCTGTCCACGTTAAGGGCCTAGGTGATCGAACTACTACCACGTATTATCTAAATAGGTGGTTGCACTCATAACATAACATAATATCTGTAACAACAATACCGTGCTTTGTAACTGCATAGTCCAACAGGGTCTGATACCATATAATATATTTCTATATACAACTATCTGATTTACAATGATTCTGAAATAACTATAATAACCATGAAACTGCATAAACTATAACTGTAATCCATACGTCATAGTACTGAGAACTGTATAATCATAATACTGAAAACTGCATAATCATAGTACTGTAATTCGTATAATCATGGTACTGAGATTCGTATAATCATGGTACTAGAATTCGTATAATCATGGTACTGAAATTCATAAAATCATGATACTGAAATTCATAAAACATATCTCCGTACTATATTCATATTCTCAAGTCACACCATACTTTAATACATAATTTTCATAATTTAATAAACTGTATAATATTTCAAAATTTCTTAGCATAGCATATTTCCTTTACCTGACTACTGGAAAGCCCCTATGGTTTACTGGCTTAACACCCGCAGGGCCTCCTACACAACACCCTGAAAATAACATTTGTCATAACAGAATATCAGTATTTTTTTGTCTACATCATTTCCTATAACTGTCAGAAGGCCAAAAATGGGCTAAAATGTCTTACCCTGAATTTGGGATGAATTCTCTTTTTGTTTCACCAACAATCCGTTCCGATAGACTTGAAGAGAACTCTACCAGAAACATCGTGGTGGCCTCAGATCGTCGATTCGGCAAATGACGGGGCCAAAATCTATGGAAGAAGGAGGGGGAGCCGTAGAGGAGAGAGAGAGAGAGAGAGAGAGAGAGAGAGAGAGAGAGAGAGAGAGAGAGAGGGTTCGGCTGAAATTTTGCGATTAAAAATCAGTTTAGGGCTATTTATACTGCGGGATTCGTCGATGAGCCACGTCATCTAGTCGACGAGTCCTTAAGGAAATTTGTTGACGAACCTTACCCTTCGTCGATGAAATTCAGAGTAGCCCAAAACCTTCACTCGGTATTTTCTCGTCGACGAAATGGGACATCGTCGACGAGATCCTGAAGACATTCGTCGATGAAGTCTACGACTTCCTTCTGTTTCTGTTTCCATTTCTCCCCCTCTTATTATTAAAATACCATTATTCTTCGGGTCACTACATTCTTCCCTCCTTATAAAATTTTGTTTTCAAAATTTACTATCTGCATCTCTATCTATACTCTCCATCATCCAGTAAAAGAAAATGGTTTACTTATTTTATTACCTGCCCTCACTTATGGCGGAGGAATACCGTGGTTACATGGGTAGTTCTGGGAGATTACAACCATAAAAGAAAATTCTCCTAAAACCAAAATACTACCTAACCTATGCTCTACATTACGATTACACTAACCTATGCTCTACATTATGATTACACTGGACTCACCAAAATAGAATTACCATCTAAGCATATACATCAATACTATAATTCATCAAATAAATAGGGATACTTCCGTCTGATTTCATCTTCAAGCTCCCATGAGGCTTCTTCAATCGTGTGATTTCTCCACAAAACCTTTACTAGTGGCATCTTCTTGTTGCGCAATTTTTGTTCTTTCCTATCTAAAATTTGCATTGGAGCTTCTTCATATGCTAAAGCCTCACTGACTTCTAGTTCTGCATGGCTAATGATATGGGAAGGATCTGGGACGTATTTCCTTAATATAGAAACATAAAATACGTCATGAACTCAAAATAGAGATGACGGTAAAGCTAATCGATAAGCCACTGACCTAATCTTCTTAAGTATCTCAAATGGGCCAATAAACCTAGGACTCAACTTACCCTTCTTCCCAAATCTCAAGATCCCCTTCAATGGAGTTATTCTTAGAAATACACGATCACCTACTCCAAATTCCAGTTCTTGGCGGCGAGTATCCGCATAGCTTTTCTGCCGTCTCTGCGCTGCACTGACCATATCTTGAATAAGTTGGACTTTATCACACGCTTACTGAATTATCTCTGGACCCAAAACTCCCCTTTCACCTACTTCATCCCAGAAAAGAGGAGATCGACATCCCCTACCATATAATGCCTCGTAGGGTGCCATGCCGATGCTAGTCTGATAACTGTTATTATAAGCAAATTCAACTAGCGGAAAAAACTGGATCCAGTTACCTCCAAAGTCTAACACACAGGCACGAAGCATATCTTCTAATACCTGGATTGTTCTCTTAGTCTGACCATCGGTTTGAGGGTGGAAAGCTATGTTGAATGCTAGCTGAGTCCCTAGTGCCTCCTGTAAACTCCTCTAGAACAATGATGTAAAACGTGGATCACGGTCCGAGACTATGGATACTGGCACTCCATGGGATCAAATAATCTCCTGTATGTAAATCTTTGCTAACCTGTTCATAGGGTAGCTGACTTTAATAGGCAAAAAATGTGTTGTCTTTGTCAACTTATCAACTATTACCCAGATAGCATTTTGACCATGCGACGCCGACAACAACCCAGTAAAAAAATCCACTAAACCAAATATGATCCGTGTTTAGTAAAATTTTCTTTTTCTTATTTTCTTTTAGAATTACGCAAAATTTAGAATTGAACTGCATTCCCTAAGGAGACGATTTAGCCATTGGGCTAATCATTACACGATTGAACTCCTATACTTGGGATAGTTTCCAAACTGCTCATTTTTAGAGTGAGTCAAGTTTTGGCGCCGTTGCCGGGGAATGCCAGATTTTGTTTCAAATTAGCGTTTTTCCTTTTTATTTTGCTTTTATTCATGAAAAAAAGGGATTTTGAAAAAAAAAATAATAAAAAAAAATAAAATAAAATAAAATATGGCTGAACTTGCACCACACAATCTTATGAATTTTTTGTAGCCTATATGCACCATTGCACCATCTTACACTGCTTTACCTAATAACGCACTTAATTTCATGATTCAGTGTGGGAGGACGTAATTGATATCTCAGTTCTACAGGATTGAATCCGAGTATACTTATCGGCACCAGATGGAGTTTGAGTTGACTTGCAATACTTTTTTTCCTAGTGCTAGAACTGATGAATTTACTAGACTTCGTTTATTTACTTCCTCTTTGAAGGATAAATCAAAGATGTGGTTTAATTCTTTGATGCCTTATTCTGTCTCTAATTGAGCTGATATGGAATGTAAATCTCTACATAAATTTTTTGTAACAACTTGCTTATTTACCATATGTTTTTTTTCCATAATGATATCCAATATAATAATTCTGGCAAATCATAATCAACCTAGTGAATCATAGTCCACCTGAACCCAAGAGTACCAGGGGTATACCTGAAAAACAATTCTGATACCTAAGCAGCAGGAAACGTAAAATCATATACATATCAAATTGTCCAACCAATACAATACCAGAGTCTTACTACAATTGTCATATACATACACATATCCCAAAACATCCAAAAGTGGCCTAGGGTCACCACCCAAAAATCTATTTGACCCTAGCAAAATACTTACCCTTCAAATAGGGTAGGTCAGCTGAATCCTAACGTTGCGGAGCTCTATCTGCTTTTTTATCTAGGGCTCCTAAAATATTTATATAACTGAGGTTAAACATCTCTCAGTAAGGGAAATAAACTAATATCAGTGTGTGACAACATGAGTATTTTCATATTATACATATAATAGTACATAAACATAATTGATAAAACTGTTTGTATCATATCAAAGAGAAACATGTTTTATCATGTCATGGTATAACATAATGAATTTCTATACACATAAATCATCTCATATAACAGTATGTAGAAAACATCTTAGATGGTCAGCTGACTGGTGTCATGTCTTACCCCCACATGACTGGGTTGTGCGGCCCGAAGGCGTGACCTAATAATGGTTAGCCAACCACGCTAGATCAAACAAAAGTTTGTAAGTACGATGGGTCTGCCCCTCCTGGTGCGGACACCAGAGGGACGCCTGCGCTACAATAAACCACATCAATTGCTGATCTCCCACTGCCCCGTATGGCAAGCGGTAGCACTAACATAAATATGATCGTGATCATATAACTATGGTACCGTGCTTTGTGAAAGCTTAAACTAATCCAACCAGGTTCTGATAGCATATAATATCTTTCCAAATAATGATACATGGTTATCTCATAATAATAATTGTCAAGTTAATATCTTCATATAATTTTGCATAACATATCATAAAAATCTTCGACCCTTATGTTGGTATTTCATATAAAAACCTCGGCCCGTACGCCGACATATCATATAAAAACCTCGGCCCGTACACTGACATATTAGATAAAAACCTCGGCCCATACGCCAACATATCATTTAAAAACCTTAGCCTGTATGTCGACATATCATATAAAGACCTCGGCCTATACACCGACATATCATATAAAAACCTCAGTTTGAAAAATCCCTATATCATTTAACATTATCCCGGAAGCAGTAAAAACATGCTTATTTTGTAAACATTATATTCCATCATCATAATTTTCCATGGTAAATTTTACTCATGCCACACAAAAGAGGTATTAATCATATTTCTGATCAACAACATTATTTCCAACATAATTCTACAACATACATATTTATTTGCAATTAAATGCTATAAAATAATATATTCATTTTCACGAAATCCTAACTTAGTTTATTCCCTTACCTGATTTCTGAAAAGCCCCTACAATGTCTAGTCTTACACCCATAGGGTTCCTCGTTCAACACCCTGAAAACAACATCTCCCTGAACAAAACTTCAGTATTTATTTGGCTACTACATTTTCTACAACTGGAGGAAAGCCAAATACTAAATAAAAAGCCTTACCCTAAATTTGGGATGGAGTTCAAGATAGCCCCGCCAACGATCCACTCCAATAGACTTGAAGAAAACTTTCCCAGGAGTGTCGTGGCTGCTTTAGATTGTTGATCTGACGAAGAATGGACCCAGAATCTTAGAGAGAAGGGAGAGGGGACGAACGAGAGAGAGAGGGGAATTTTGCGTGAAAATTCTGTGCTGAAAACTGAGTTTGAGCTATTTATACACCTGCATTCATCGACGAGTCACGTCACTTCGTCGATGAGGCCAAAGAGGAAGTTTTTCGACGAATGCTTATTCCTCGTCGATGAAATTCAGAGCTGAACATAGCCTCTCAATAACTTCTCGTCGATGAGACACGTGTCCTCGTCGACGATCCCAATAAGCCACTTTGTCGACAAAAGCTTCACGTTCGTCGACGAGGACCTGCTGTGACCCCCTTTACAATTTCCCTTTTCTACCTCTTTTATTATTTAAGTACCATAATTCTTCGGGTCTCTACATTTTCTCCCTTACAGAGAACTCAATTTTTCTAGGAACAGATGAGTCAATTCAAGCAAAAATCTGGTGAGAAATTTCATTAAAGCTAGGAGCGATTTAAAGATTTGGTTAATATATGTCCCTACCATGGATTTTGAATCATGGCGCCTGGTCGATTATTTCTATACTGCTTTGACTCCTGACTCAAAACAGTTCGTCCATACTATGTATTCAGGAAATTTCTTTAAAAAAGGGCTTGATGAGGCACTGAGTTTTCTGGATCATTTAGCTGACTATGCTCAGTAGTGAAACACTAGGATTGACAGAAGACCAATTGCAGCTCAACCATTGAGAGCAGTAGATGGTGGAGAGTGGTATGAACTGAAAGATGATATTTATGTTGAGGCATGTTTGGTTGACCTTATCAGAAGATTGGATATTATGGAGATGGAAAAGGAGAATAGTACAGAGTAACTTTGGAATTAACCTTCCCAGTCCTATGCACTCCCTTATCAGCCGTCATATCATCAAGTTGCCTTTCAACATCCGTATCAGTCACAACAGATCTATTAAAGCTATGCACCTTAAGGATTTCAATCTAATGCAACACCTGCTCCACTGAAGAAGTCTCTTGAGGATGTTCTTTAGCAGTTCATGCAGATTCAAGTCACAACTAATAATCAATACACTCAGGCCATAAATGAATTGCAGGACACCATTAATAAGATGAGCACGTAGTTGGATATCTTAGAAAAAGGGGAATTTTCGGTAGAACCTTAGCATAATCCTCAAGAATACCAGTAGCAACATCAACAAATACATAATGTTTCTTTTGAGACAGTGAATGCCGTTATTACTTCAAGAAGTGGAAAAGAAGTTACCTAACCTGAGATACTCATCGACAGACAAACAGTTGTCCCGACACCTAAAGTTACAACTGAGACAGATGAAGTCAAAGAAAAATTAGAGGAAAGAAGCCCAGAAGTGAAGAAGTCAGTTAATGAGGAGGCTGAGACTAGTAAGGAATACCAACCTGTGGTACCTTATCCTCAGAAATTGACAATTGTGGAACCGTCATTCCCTACTGGAGTAAATGTCAAAGAGTGCAATGCTGAAGCAAATCCTTGCAGTGGTAAGGTGATTGGTACACCCGATAAAGAGGGTAAGCAGAATGGTGAAAATTTAACTTTCAAGGAACCAGGTAAAAATTTTAATGTTGATGCTTCTAAAGAACCCAAGGTAATTGCTCTGATAACTTTGCCTCAAAGACTGATTCTTAAAGAAGTGAATTTCCTGGAAAATATACTGAATAAAGATCTTTTCTTGTTAAAACAAGGAAAACAGTTTGCACATGTTTTGTCTGGTACCTTAGAATGTATTGATTTATTTGAGGTTAACTTTTCTGTAGATAACAAGACTGATTCATTGTGGCGAATCAAATTTGGAGACTCCCTGGTTCAATATATAGACCTGCATGCACCAGATGAAATTCGTCCAAAGTCTCCGCCAGACAGACTGTGATGTTTTTCTTTCCTTTCTTTTCATTTTGTTTTACTTTATTTTATTTTTAGTTAATTTTCAGGTACATTTTCCCTTAGTTTCAGTTTTTATTTTTGAATATCGATGATTAAACCATGATTAACACTGACTTATACCCTTTACATACTTGCATATAACCTAAGAGTTACACACTTAAGCTGTATAGTGGGTTATTTATGTGTAGTTTCTGAAATGAAGAATAGCTTCCCAAGAGGGGGGGGGGGGGGCGAATTGGAAATCTTTTAATTTTATTTGATTTTTAAGTTTTCTAATTTTAATAACCTAGCAAAATAAAATATATAACAACACTTAAGAAAACTGGAATTTAAAATAATAATTCAATCAATGTAATCAATCAATTAATAACATTTAGGCTTCCGTTGCTTTCCCTGTAACCTTTTATTATTCACTTTACTTGATTAAGATTTCTGCAAATTAATCAACGTACTCCCCTTTTGGGTTTTCGCAAAAGATTAATCAAAACGTACTTTCTATTGATCAAGAACTTAATTTAAATCCTGCAACCTGCACTCATAAATTTTATAATAAAAGCGAATAAAGTATGTAAATTAAAGTAGAGAGAAGGAGACAAGAGTTTTTACGAGGTTTGGCTTCAACACAGCCTACGTCCTCGCCTTTGGCAAAAACACCAAAGGATTTCACTATCTCAGTTCCTTTACCTGGTGGAACAATACCAACTTACAATGCACTCCTTCAATTAGGCTAGAGCTCGCCTCTCCAAATAACAACCCCTTATTTGGTTCAAAGATTCAACAACTCAGAATCGTTTAAGAAAGATAACGAAGGAATACGTGTACAAAAGAGAACTCTCACAGTAGAGTGAATTAATACATCAATCAGCTCACTTTATACCTTAAAGTAATTTAAATATAAGAAATTTCAAGCTCAATTACTTGGTATGGATTATCAAATAATTTTCCAAAGAAGACAAAAATTTTGATCGTTGGAAAACTTAATTTCAGAATGTAAATCGATTTCAGATCAGAAAGTTTATCTTAAAAGAATTTCAGATCCTTTGAAAACAAAATTTTGAATACTTGAAGATTAGTTGATCTAAAACCTTTAAAAAAAAAACTTACTTTGATCTAAAAGCCTTTGAATATCTCTGGATCAGAAAAGTTGTTGAAAAACACTTGATCTGGAAACTTTAGAGGATTTCTCAATTTCAAAATTCTTTTGAATATTTCATCAAAGTTCTTTCTCTCTTTCTTTGTACTTTCTTTTCTCTAATTTAAAATGTTTGAGATTAGAACTATTTATAGAGTTTTTTTTTTTTTTTAAATCATCCATTACTCCCAATGATTCCTAAAATTCATTTCCAAATATTTTGAAATAAATATGTTTAAAAACATGGTTTAAAAAATCTTCTCTTTTTAAGCTCTTTTTATTTATTAAAAAAACTTTTTAGAGTATATATGTTTAAAAAAAAATATTTTTGATTTTCCAAATATTTTGAAATAAATATGTTTAAAAACTTCATTATTTCAAAAAAAATTTTCTTCTCTTAAACCCTTTCTTTTTATAGATTTAAGAAATATTCTTTAGAGTATATATATAAAAACATATTTTTGAATTTTTATGAGTTTCAAATTTCTTTATACTTAAGATTTACTTTGAAGTACTTACATTTGAGAGTATCCTTAAAAGTATAATCTAGTCTTCAAAACTTGTTTTTCCACCATCTTTGTAGTTGCATTCTTTCTTTTGAGCTTTTCACAATATGACTTCATTCTTCATGCTCTTTTGTAATCCATGAACTTTCTTATACACTTGAACTCTGTTATTTTCCTGAACACTTTTACTTGAAACATATTAAATATATCATTTGATTTGTCATCATCAAAATAGGAATTATAAGCCTTATTAGGCCAACACTCTTTATATGACAAATCAAGGAATTGTAACTCCATGAAGGTTGACCAGCAGTTCATTCGTGTTAATCTGGATGTATAAACTTATGTATTTACATGATATCTCACGAGGCTGAAAATACACGTTTACTTGACTTGTAGCACTTAGGGTTCCTCATGAGCGCTGAGAGAGTGCCTGTGGTGACTTTGACACCTTGTGAGGTATTGTTGAGCCATTTATCATTCTTTTGAGTTTTTGACATCAATTCAGAGTTCATGAAACTCAACTTTCTCTTTTCTTCTGGATACTCTTTGTACACTAGTCTCGATTTTTGACTTGCTAGCCTAGAAGTGACATCGAGTGTGGAGATAGAAACCTAAGTCTTGTAGCCTACTCAAGATGTGAAGGCTAAGCCACCCCTAGAAATAGACTTAGTTCATGGGCCACTGTTTGAGTTTAATTCACATGAGTGGTCTGAAGACAACAAAAGAAGTGTAATAATTGTCCGAACTGATCATGAAAAGAAAGAAATTGAAGAATGAGTAGAAAAAAGAGAAGAAATAGAAATGCACAAAAATGAAGTGAAAGATTAATACCTGCTCCACACAACTACAATAAAAAGTCAGGGACACGACACATGTTTTCCACATATGAAGATTCTTCAACCGCGTAATGCCTCATATGTATTCATGCTTAATTTGTGAATAAGTTGATCTAGGATGGTCTTGGTTAGATATAGCGAGTAGGTGAGAAGATGCTAGGGTGAAAGGTCCGACACCTCACAAATAGGCTGGATCCTTTTCAGACTAGTCCACTCAATACATTTAGCAAATTTTCCTTGTAATATGTGGGATGTTTGATCATGAGACTCCTCGTTACATATGACGAGTGAATCTATCCTTTTTGAGTGTTTTTGAGGATATACCAATCAGGTCGAGTCAAAACGACTGTTTCTGTAGGTGTTCGTTGGTATCCTGGGTGTAACGAGTCATACACATTACATATGCTTCAAGATTTTGCCTATTTATACTCAATTTTATATGACTACATTAAATCTAAATTATAATTTCTACTTAACTTTATGTGAGTATAATGTTCTTAATGGCTATATAATGATGAAATTTGCATGAATGACTTGCTTCAGAGCTGCGTGAATTGTGTATAAATGAGCTTGTGTGTAATCTGGTTATATTCTTGCATGTAAAATGGTATGGTTGTGTCGCATGTGTATTCATTTCATGTTTGTTGGAATTTGTGTTTGTGGTTGTCGCCTTGGAAACCCTCACGAGACTACAACTCATCCACTAGGATCGACCTAGGGGTTTAAAGTCTTGTTGCAATTGGTAAATACAACCGTGTTTCTTGCGAAAAAGGAGGTAGATAGGATTTGATAGTTTTCTTAGATTTTGGTTTGCTCGAAGACTAGCAAAACATTATAGCATGTGTTTTTATGAGTATTGAAATTTTAGTTGCTACTCTCTTGGTCTGATTGCATTCACGTTATTTGTTAGAGACTAATAAAACGTTAGTTGTTGGGAGGGGGGGGGGGATGTAATTACGCATCAAAGTTACATAATTAGGCATTTAAATTCATGCGTTAAAGATTACAATTTTAATTAAATGACTAATTATGTCCCATATTTTAACATTGAGCTCATCTGATAATTTTAAGATGATTATCTTATTTTTGTCAAAAATTTTATGGACATTCGTGTTTTATTTTTATAAGATAATTTTTGGACATTGAGGCCAAAATAAAAAGTGTACGTGCATGCAGAGAGGCTGTGTACTTTTAATTTTTGAAGGAATTTAAGGTTGTTGAGTGGAGGACAACAGCAAGTTAAATAACACATGCAAAGTGGGCTTTTGAATGATCAAATTACATTTTCAATGACAAGTTAATTGCATGGGACATGCCAACAGGACCGTGAGCCCATGCGAGCTGGGCATGTGGGCTGGCCGTGAGAGTTACTAAGGAGCTGGATGTGCATGCTTTGGGAGGTGTAGTGGGCCAAATTGGAAATAGGGGAAGGCCAGGTGGGGATTTAACGGAGCTGGGCTTGACCGTGTGCTGGGCGTGCGGGCTCATTGATGTGACTACGTGAAGGGGTTTGAAGCCCATGCATACACACGTGAAGAGTAGCTGCGCTATGGGCTGGCCGAATGCAAGGGAGATGAGCGTAGGTGTTTTTAGGGGCTTTGGTCGGAGGCAGCAGGGGGTGCGCAGGTGGGGGACTGAGTAGCAGCAGCAGCTTTGCTGCCTGAGCCCGAGCATCTCTACTACTACTCTCTCTCTCTCTCTCTCTCTCTCTCTCTTCACTTCAATTCTCTCAATTCAATTTTGTTAGAATTAATTTTATTATTAAGTTTTTAATTTATTCAAAGTTTGGATTAAAATTTTTTAAAAATAATTTGTTTAATTTGAGAATATTCTTTTTAATTAGATAAATTCATGTTTAAATCACTTTCTCTTCTTATTTAAGGTTTGTCTTACTTCATATTTTTAGTTTGAGTTATTGAGTATTTTGTTTGGGTATTAAGTTTATGTGTAAGATTTTTATTGGGCATGCTTCTTTAATGGTTTTGCTTCCCTCAAGTGTTAGTTCATCATTTTGTTTAAGTTTATTATTAAGTTAAATTTATTTTTATCTTGTTGGGTTATATTTTAGTTGGTGTTAATTGATGATCCTATGGTTGTTAGATTTTAATTTTGCCTGATCTCATTATAAAATTTCATACTTTCATTTGGTTGGGTTTTAATTACTATTTAGCATTGTTGGTCTTTATTTAGTTGAATGATTATAGGTTTGTTTCTTTTGTTATTCTGGTACTGAATCTGGCGTTTATTTAGTTCATTTAATGCATGTTAATCTTTTAGTTTGGATTTAAGTATTTCCATTGCAAAAATCTCAAAAAAATCCACGAAACCAAATCTGAACCATGTTTAGTAAAATTTTCTTTTTCTTATTTTCTTTTGGAATTACGCAAAATTTGAAATTAAATTGCATTCCTTGAGGAGATGATCTACCCCTTGGGCTAATTATTACACGATTGAATTCCTATACTTGGGATAACTTCCAAACTGTTTATTTTTAGAGTGAGTCACTATTAGTGACGGCTAATAAACTGTCACTACTGTTACACTTTTAGTGACGGTTATTAAAACCGTCACTAATAATATAATATTAGTAATAATTATAAAATCATTACTAATATTTGACCTTTAGTGACGAATTTGAGTCGAGAAAATGTTGATTCTATAGTAACGGTTTTAGTCTTTTAATGATGGTTTAAAAACTGTCACTAATACTTCATCCTACTATTATTAGTAACAGTTTTTCATACCATCACTAATATTTTGAATTTTTTTTTTTTGAAAATTCATGTAAAAACCTGCAATTACATTTTAGCATATATAAAATTAAACTAGAATTACTAAAACAATCATAAATTATTCAAAATTAAAATTAAAATTATTCAAAATTCAAATACACACAAATACAAATAGAAATTTTAAAATAAAAAATAATTCTATTCAGATAAGAAAGAATATAGGAAAAGTCAAAAGCTGCGCGCATCCAACCCGATTCTAGTGCCTGTCATCATCGTAGTGTTGTGACAGCCACAAACCCTACAAAATAATAATTATACAAGAAATTAATATATAGTGTTTGAACATATATGTATATACTATAAATAAAAATGATTTGATAGCAAAATGATCGGACATTCAGACATAGTGTAATAAAAATGATAAAATTATAAATAAATTATTTTGATCAGTCGAAATTCACCCCACTCGGTTTGGATCTTGTATACCCAAATTGTAAGATAAGTGCTTAAAATGAACTAAGTTTAATTACTAAGTTTGTTTATATTCTAACTTTACTTTTAAGTGGGAAAAAGGCTCCCGGGGGTGAGTTTTTGGGCACCGTCAGCTCCGACATGTCTAGGTCAATGTGATGGACGTGTCGGGACTGACCACATTTAGTTTGGACCTTGTATGCCTAAATTGGACACTTGGGTGCAAAATTATGAACTAAGGTTATTGTGTTTGTATTCTAACTTTACTTTTAAGTGGGGAAAAAGCTACAGGGGAGGAGTTTTTGGGTATCGTCAGATTCAACACATCCAAGTCAATGTGACAGACATGTCGGGACTGACCACATTCAGTTTGGACCTTGTATGTCCGAATTGTAAGATAAGTGCTTAAAATGAACTAAGTTTAATTTCTAAATTTGTTTGTATTCGAACTTTACTTCTAAGTGGGGGAAAAAGCTCACGGGGATGAGTTCTTAGGCACCGTAAGCTTTGACATGTCCAGGTCAATGTAATGGATGTGTTAGGACTAACCACATTTAGTTTGGACCTTGTATGCCCGAATTGGACACTTGGGTGCAAAACCGTGAACTAATTAAGGTTGCTATGTTTGTATTCTAACATTACTTTTAAGTGAGAAAAAAGCTCTCGGGGAGGAGTTTTTGGGCACTGTTGCATCCAACATGTCGAGGTCAATGTGATGGATGTGTTGGGACTAGCCACACTCAGTTTGGACCTCGTATGCTCGACTTTGACACCTGAGTGCTTAAAATAAAATAAACTTACTAAGTTTGTTTGTATTCTAACTTTACTTCTAAGTGGGGAAAAAACTCTCAAGGAGAAGTTTTTAGGCTATCCGACATGTCCAGTTTGATGTGACGGACGTATCAGGATTGACCCAACTCAATTTGGACCTTGTATGCCCAAATTGGACACTTGGGTGGTTAAATTTAACTAATTGTGCTACGTTTACCTCTAAGTGCATAATTTTCAATTGACATGAAATTTTTAGGCACCATCAGCTCCGGCACGTCGAACTCAATGTAATGGATGTGTAGGGTTTGACCATACTCGGTTTGGGCCTCGTATGCCTGACTTGGACACCTAAGTGCTTAAAATGAACTAAGTTTACTAAATTTGTTTGTATTTTAATTTTGGTTCTAAGTGGGAAAAAAGTTCTTAGGGAGGAGTTTTTAGGCACCATCAACTCTAGCACATCCAGTTCGATGTGACGGACGTGTCAGGATTGATCCAACTCAATTTGGATGTCGTATACCCATTTTGGGCTTGTTTTGTAGGTCATACCATTCAAACTTGGGAACTGATAGCTCATTTTACATAGGTTTAGTTACCGCTGGTCATTTTACTTACTAGTATGGTGGTGGTAGTTGGTTTGTGGCAAAAATAAGCGTATTTTACGTTTTGGGCACCTTGAACTCCATTTTTGACTTGTTTTGTAGGTCATATGGTTCAAATTTGGGAACTGTTGCCTTAATTGATGCTGATTTAGTTCTCGTGGGACTTTTTTCTTATGAGTATGGCGGCGGTAGTCAGTTTGTGTAAGAAATATTGAACCCCATTTTGACTTGTTTTTAGGTCCTGCGGTTTAAACTTGGGAATCGTTGGCTCATTTGATGCAGGACTAGTTCCCACGGGTCATTTTACTTACGATCATGGTGGCAGTAGTTGGGTTGCAACAAAAACATCTACATTTCCTGTTTTGGGCACCTTGAACCCGATTTTGACTAGTTTTGCAGGTTATATGGTTCAAACTTGGGAACCGTCAGACCATTTGATGCAAAAACATCTACATTACACGCATTTAACTGTTGTGATTGAAACTGTTAATGTCTCTTGGTAGTCAATCTTGGAATTCTAACTCTATTCCCATGCATGCGAATTTTGTTACATTCCATTACCTTGACTGATTTACTAAATGGTGTATAAATCTTATAGTTGTTACTTAACTTGGATTAATCTATTTTTTTTTCCTAAACTCAACAAGCATATTTCATGGCACGTGATTTTAAAAAATGCTAGAATTATGGTTGCTACTCCCTTGGTTTGAGTGCATTCACGTTATTTCTTAGAAACTAGCAAAACGCTTGTTGAGGGTGTGATTAAGCGTCAAAATTACATAATTAGGTGTTTAAATGCATTAATTAGGTGTTAAAAATTTAATTAAATGCGTAGTTATTTACATTACTTTAACATTGAGTTCAATTGATAATATTAAGATAACCATCCTATCCTTGCCTGTAAATTTATGAATACTTGTGTTTATTTATCGTAGGGTGCTCTCGGGAATTAAAGGTGAAGGCCCAAGCATTTTAAAGCCATGAAATTGAAATGCATAAGGAGGACACACGTGAAGGGCCTTAAATTCATACATGAGCTGTGAAAATTAAAGAGAGTCATGCATTAGAGAAGGCCCAAGTGGCTACTCTTGTGTGGATTTGGGTTTTAAAGGTTGCAAGGGGCATGCATGTGTGCGTGGGCTGCAAAGGAGCTGTCGTGCATGAGAGAAACAAGAGCGTGAGCCATGCAAGGAAGGCCCATGCACATACAAGGAGGAATCCACACAGCTAGGGCAGCTTGGGGGAAGAAAAGAATAACGTTTTAAGTTAGGGCTAGCTATGTATATGTGTTTGGGCTGCAAGGGCAGCTGTGCATGAGAGAAAAGAAGGCACAGGCCATGCAAAGAAGGCCCATATGCCTACAAGGAGAAGATCCAATTCGGCTAGGGCAGCTTAGAGGGAAGAAAAATTAGAGTTTTAAGTGTGTGTGACCGTATGTTTGAAGGAGGTTTGGTGGCCCTGAGTTGAGAGCAGCCATGATGGGAGTTTGGGAGCAGCCACGTGCAGCCATTCAACCCTCCATTCGGCTTAGACCTCCCTTCTCTTCTTTTCTCTCCTCCTCTCCTCACTTTCTTCTAGTTTTTTGTTTTTTTGTTTCTTCACTTTGAGGTTTATTTGATGTGCAATTGAAGGAGGTTGGAATAGCTACAGGGAAAAGGGTTGGAGCAGCTGAACCTAGAGAGGAACTCCCTCCATTCGGCCCTAGACTCCTCTCTCTTTTCTCCTCTCCTTTTAGTCTTCTATCTTTTGTTCTTTGGTTTCTTACTTTAATTTTTATTTCAATACCTCGTTTTAATTTATTGTTGGATAGAACTTGTTTTAATTGAGTTATTTTTAGATTGAGTTACTTTATTGTTGAATGATTTATTAGATTAATGAAGCTCTTGTCTTTAGTTTATTGTTTGAATGTTTAAATGTTGGGCTATTTTGTTCGTTTAATTTCGTTATCGTTTACTTTATTGTTTGAATGAATCATTGAATGAGTTATTTTTGTTGCATTGGTTTTGCATAGTTTGTTAAGTTTGATTTGTGTTTATGGGATGTTTTATAAGACAAGGAGGTTAGGAGTTAGTTAAATAACAAGATGCACACAAGGTGTTTAAAAGAATGTCCTTTAGAGCATGAACATTATACGTGGCCATTAATTGTTGGAAATAGGTGGATTATATGATGTTGAATATGGTTTAGCTCCTCCAAGCAAAGATAATCATTATTCATTCAATACACGTCCTCAATTTCTTCTAATTTAGGGACAAGAGTAATGTTGGTGACAAGGACATCGACGCATGAATTCTAAACTTGTTACGTAACTATGTTCCGCGTTTAAATTGGGTTTATAAACATGCCGCATTTTAATTCCCTTTAGTCCATTAAGTACATGTTTTATCAATCTTATACAGTTTGAATACAAAAATATTGGTGTATTAACTCCTCACCTATTGCAGGAGTTTACATTGCTATATATAGAATGTAAATATAAGAGTTTGTTACAAGAGATTGTGAATAGATACACTAGATTACAACAAAATATTTAAATATAAAAGATTGTCGAGATATCTTCATTATTTGAATTTAAGAGGTCGTTGAGATATCTTCATTATTTGAACTTAAGTTGTTGTTGTGATCAGTTCTGGGATCCTTGGAGATAGTTTCAAAAGAATCCTTAACACCCCCCTTCAAGTGCAACGGGAAGGCATGTACGTTGAGCTTGGAACAGAGTATTTGAAATCGCGAGTATACTATTGGTTTGGTTAGAATATCGGCCAGTTGGTCCTGGGTGGAGATGAATGAGACTGTCAAATCTTTAGCAGCAACTTTGTCACAAACAAAGTGAAAATCTATCTCAACATGTTTGGCATGGGCATGAAATATCGGATTGGCTGACATGTAAGTTGCGCCTATGTTGTCACACCAAAGATTTGGAGCACATGGAAGTGTAACTCGTAGATCATGAAGAAGGTACTGGATCCATTGTAATTCGACAACAGTGTTTGCGAGAGCCTTGTATTTTGCCTCGGTGCTTAAGCGGGACGCTATTGGATGTTTGCAAGAACTCTAGGAATTAAGTTCTTGCCAAGAAAAATACAATACACACATGTGGAATGACGACCATTGAGGCAACCTGCCCAATCTGCATTGGAAAATGCTTCAAGGTGTTGAGTGGATGACTTAGTGATAAGAAGTCCATGAGATAATGTATGCTTGAGATATAAGAGTATGTGCTTCACGGCCTACCAGTGTAGCTTAGTTGGACGATGCATAAATTGGTACACACTGTTAACAAAAAATGCCAAGTCGGGATGAGTAAGCGATAAATATTGTAGTGACCTAACAATGCTTCAAAAAAGAGTTGTATCAGGAAAGGGGTCACTGTCATGTGTCGATAGGGAGTGAGCCGATGCCATAGGGGATGAGATCGGCTTAGGTTCAAGCATTTTTGTGGCTTTTAGTAAATCAAGAATATACCTTTGTTGAGATAAAAGAAGGCCCTTTGGTAGTCGTTGCACCTCAACACCGAGAAAGAAGTTGAGATCACCGAGATTTTTAACAGCAAAATCTTTCCTCAACAGTGCAAGAAGCTCATCAATGGCAGATGGAACCGAAGAGGTGATGATGATATCATGAACATAAATGAGAATAAAAATGGTTGTGGATCTAGCATGAAAAATAAATAAGGAGGAGTCGGCTTTGGATGCATGAAAACCAAGTTGAATTAAACAAGAACTCAATCGTGAAAACCAAGCCTTCGGGGCTTGTTTGAGGCCATAAATCGCTTTATTGAGGTGGAAAAACATGAGATGGATATAATGGATGTGAGAAACCAGGTGGTTGAGTCATATATACCTCCTCAAAGAGTGTCCCATGGAGAAATGCATTTTGAATATCAATTTGGCGCATGGCCCAACCCGCGGAGGAAGCTAGTGAGAGAATAGTTCATATAATGGTTGGCTTAACCACAAGACTGTATGTTTCTCCATAATCCAAACTGGCTAATTGATGAAATCCTTTAGCAACTAACGACGCTTTGTAGCGCTCAAGAGATCCATCAGATCGTCTTTTTAGTTTGAACACCCATTTGCATCCTACTACATTCTTAGCCATATGAGATGGAACAAGGGACCAGGTATTGTTCCGAAGCAAAGCATTAAATTCTTCTTGCATTGCAGCTCGCCACTTTGATATTTTGGCTACATTAGTGAAGCAGGTTGGTTTAATTGTTGCAGCCGTTTCAACAAGCACTACAAAAAATCATGGTATTAGTGAATGATCAAATCTATTAGTGACAATTTTATAAGTATTAGTAACAACTTTTAATTAGTTGCTATATATGCGGTTACTACTAACTATTAGTGACAAATTTTAAATTCGTCACTAATAATACAATATTAGTGACAGATTATAACTATCACTAAAACCCTAATACTACCACTACAAATTCTACATC
The DNA here is from genome assembly GCF_029873635.1 of Malania oleifera. Taxonomy (NCBI): domain Eukaryota; kingdom Viridiplantae; phylum Streptophyta; class Magnoliopsida; order Santalales; family Ximeniaceae; genus Malania; species Malania oleifera. The sequence continues at coordinate 59,726,669 of NC_080427.1, read as the reverse complement.
AGCTCTGCTCAATATCGTCACTAATAGTAGGGTATTAGTGACGAATTAGAAATTCATTATTAATAGTAGAGTATTAGTGAAGGATTAAAATTCATCACTAATACCCTACTATTGTGACGAATAGTGCAGTATTAGTGAAGAATTTAAATTCATCACTAATAGCCCACTATTAGTGATGAATTTGAAAACCGTCACTAATACTGTACTATTAGTGACGATTTTGAATCCTTCACTAATAATAAAAAAATTAAAAAATTTTTAATAATAATTTTTTTAAATCATCAATCTTTATAAAAATCTGTAATTACATTTTCACATACATAACCTGAAACCATAATTACTACAAAATTCATAAATTATTCAAAATTTTGAATTCAAATACAAATTCAATTAAAATAAAGAAATAACATTTGTTCAGATAACAAAAAAAATTTCAAAAAATTCAAAATTCAAATACAAATATATTATACAAATTCAAATTAAAATACAAAAATTCCATTTTTTTTCAAATAACAAAAAAAATTACGAAAAAATAATCAAAAGTTGCATACGATGACTGTAGTGCATGCATGACATCGTGCTGATGTTATGACAGCTGCGAACCCTACAAATTAAGAATCATAAAAAAAATTAGTATACAAATGGAGGGTATAATGGATAGCTGGCGCTCAGTATAATCAAGAAGAAAAATATAGAGAGTGCGTTGTACAATAATTTTCAACCCTAAACGAATAACTAAAATGAATGTGAATGACGTACGTATGAATATATACTGTTGCATGCATCAAACCACGCACGTAAACACTTTAACTCATTCTTAAAATAGAATATCCCTAGTGGTGGACAAATGATATGCTATGTATGTTAATAGATGCAAATTTAAGGTTTAATAAAATGACTTTTCGTTTAACTTTCACTCATTGTAACAACCTCAAAATCTTAATATAAAACGTAACATAAATAATAACAATATCAACCCGTGGGTAATGGGGACACTTGTCAATCACAGCGGAAACCTAAGCAGCAACAAGTATAAAATCTCAATCATCCAACCATAAAAAATAATACCAGAGTTTACCACATCATCAAAATACTATATTTATATAAGTTCTTCCAAAATATTTCAAAATACATCTAGGATCCCATAACCAAAACAATTCTGATCCTAGTACATTGCTTACCCTCTTAATGGGGTAATATATCACTAACTCAACGGCGGTCACGACTTGCCGGTCTCTCTGGGTCTCCTGAAAAATATATTAAGTTTGGGGGTGAGACACTTCTCAGTAAGGGAAAATAAACTAAATACAGTTGTGTGGCAACATGAACATTTAAGGCAATTATACATATACAGTACATTTCACATTTCTATAAACGTTTAACATATTGCACTGAATAATCACATACTTTCATATTTGCTAATAAATCATATTGTAGATAAAACATATGTTATAACTGATAATACTGAAAACATACCAATGATGAATAACTAGCTGATGTCATGTATTATCCCCATGACGGGTTGTGTAGCCCGAAGACGGGACCCGACAATAACTAGCCGACCACTGTCGAGTAAAAAATGTCTATAAGTACAATGAGCCCGCCACACCCTGGTACGGACTGCCAGGTGGATGTTCACACTCTACTGAAAGCCACATCGACTATCCATCTTCCACCCCCTCGTGGGGTGATTAGTACTAATCTGAACATAGATATCTGATCTACATATAGTTACGGTACCGTTCTCCTGAACTGAACTGAACTAAACTAACATCCGGGTTCTGATAATATATAATACATGATATTATAGCATCTTTCATAATTTCATAAATATGGCCTCGCGCCAAAATCATACATAAATACAGCCTCGCGCCCAAATCATACATAAATACGTCATTATGAAAATAATCATTTCATTATGTATTTTTCGGAATCATAATGTACTGTATACTTTCATAATTTCTCAAACCGTACTGTATTCATAAATCATATCATAATTTTTCTCCACGTAAAATAATATTCATGCCACACATTTGCTGTATAAAACTATACATTGTATTCTGAAAATCATGATTTCTGGCATCTCATACATATAAACATGTTTCAACATAATAACAGTATTTTTCCAAACGTGCATTAATTCCATAATATTCAAATATCATACATATTTTCAGGAAATCAATTTGCTCATAAATAATAGCAATTTGCGTGAAAAATAACTATTTTAGTTTATTCACTTACCTGACTACTGAGAAAGCCCATAAAATATCCTGGTCTAACACCCATAGGGTTTTCTGATCAATACACTGAAAATGAAAACTCTCAGTACTAAACTTCAGTATTTTCACGTGTACATCATTTCTCAATAACTACCATAAGGTCAAATTTGGCTTAAAAAGCCTTACCTCAACTCAGAGATGATTTCCAACTTGTTTTCACCAACGATCCGCTTTGGCAGATTTGGAGAGAACTTCCCCAAGAGCGTTGTGGTGGCTTCGGATTGTCAATCCGGCGTAAATTTGGCCCGAAATCGACGAAAGAGAGAGAGAGAGAACCAAAGGGGAGAGAGAGAGAGAGAGAGAGAGAGAGAGAGAGAGAGAGAGAGGAGAAAGATTGCTTAATTGTGAAGTAAAAATCCGAATTTTTGATATTTATAGAGCTAGATTCGTCGACGAGCCACGTCATTCGTCGACAAGTCCTTTAATAATTTCGTCAATGAAATCCACACCTCGTCGATGAAATTTAGTCTGCTAAAAAACCTCTCTCGGTGTCTCCTCGTCGATGAATCTTGTCTTCGTCGACGAATTCTCTTATACCCTCGTCGACAAATCCCCTGTATTCGTCGATGAATCCATGATGATTCCCTCGGTTATTCCTTTCAAAGATCAATGTCGTCGAAGAACGCAAAGGCCTCCTTCTTCTGTTATTGTTTTCCATTTCCCTTCCTCTTTATTATTTAAATTCCATTTTTATTCGAGTTGTCATATTCTCCCCTCCTTATAAAATTTCGTCCTTAAAATTTACTATTCATATAATTCATCATCCCTTATTAGAAAAATTGTCTACTTATTTTATTACTTACCCTCACTTATGGTGGAGGAATACCATGGTTACAACTCAAGTTCTGGGAGAGTACATATACCAAAAGAAATTTCCCCCGAAACTAAAAGACCACATACTAAACTAAAGTATTACATGTACCTGCGAAAGAAATATTACATATTTACTTACATTTCTAATTATATTTAAACTTCTTGGAACAGTTGCGGATATTTCTGTCTGATCTATTCCTCGAGTTCCTAAGAAGCCTCTTCTATCGCATGATTCCTCCATAGAACTTTTACCAGAGGAATCTTCTTACTATGTAATTCTTGTTCCTTTTTGTCCAGAATTTGTACTAGGACCTCCTCATAGACTAGCGAGTCACTGAGCTCTAACACACCATAGCTAATAATATGAGAGGGATTTGGAATATATTTCCTCAACATAGATACGTGGAATACGTCGTGTATCCTGGATAGTGTAGGTAGCAAAGCTAGCCTGCAAGTTTACCCTAGGGCTAAGTTTACCCTTTCTACCAAACCTCATAACTCCTTTTAATGGAACTATCTTCAAAAATACGTGATCACCCACATCAAACTCCAAATTTTTGCGGCAATTGTCGGCATAACTCTTCTGTCGGCTCTGAGCTGCACTGATTCTTTCCTTGATGAGCCGAACCTTATCGTACGCCTACTGTACCAGCTCTGGTCCCACAACTCGCCGCTTACCTATCTCATCCCAATACAAAGGAGATCGACATCTCCTACCGTACAAGGCCTCAAACGGGGCCATGCCAATACTGGACTGGTAACTGTTATTATACGCGAACTCCACCAGCGGCATGAACTAAGTCCAACGACCCCCAAAATCTAGTACACATGCACAGAGCATATCTTTTAGTATCTGTATCGTCCTTCAGTCTGTTCATTTGACTGAGGATGGAATGCCATGCTAAATGATAACTGAGACCCTAGAGCCTCTTGCAAGCTCCTCCAAAATCGTGACGTGAATCACGGGTCTCGATTAGACACAATAGATACAGGCACCCCATGAGAACGGACTATCTCCTGGACGTAAATCTCTGCCATTCAGCTGAGGGAATAATTGATCTTGATAAGGAGAAAATGGGCAGACTTAGTCAATCGGTCCACTATCACCCAAATCGCATTCTAGCCATGTGATGTCGACAGCAGCACTGAGACAAAATCCATGGATATATGATCCCACTTCCACTCTAAGATAAATAACGGCTGCAACTGACCCGCTCACCTCTGGTGCTCAGCTTTTACTTGCTGGCACGTCAAGCACTGGGCTACATACTCGACAATCTCTCTCTTCATACCACTCCACCAATAAAACTCTTGCAGATCCGTATACATTTTCGAACTGCCGGGATGAATTGTATACAAGGATCTATGAGCCTCTTCTAAAATAGTCCTCCTAATGTCAGCATAAGTAGGAACACACAGTTTGGAATAGAACCGCAAAACTCTGTCATCTGAAATGCAGAAGTCCTCTCCCTGACCACTCTGCACTCTATCCATTACTTCCACCAATTTTGGATCTTCTTTTGGGCGATTTTAATTCTTTCTTGCAGAGTAGGCTATACCACTAGGCTGGCGATAAATACTGGAGTATTACTTTCTATCAATTCAATGTCAAGTCTCTTTAGATCCATCATGATCGGACGCTGGATCTCCATAGCTGCCAACGTTGATACCCTAGTCTTCCTGCTCAGTGCATCAGCTACCACGTTTGCTTTTCCTGGGTGGTAACTAATAGTACAGTAAAAATCCTTAATCAAATCTAACCACATTCTCTATCTCATATTCAATTCCTTCTGGGTGAAGAAATACTTTAAGCTTTTGTGGTCGGAGAAAATCTCGCATTGCTCGTACAGGCAATGCCTCCAAATTTTCAATGCATGTACCACTGTAGCCAATTCAAGATCATGGGTAGGGTAGTTCTTTTCGGATTCTTTCAACTGTATGGATGCATATGCCACCACCCTGCCATGCTGCATCAGTACACAACCAAGTCCCTTTAAGGACGCATCACTGTAAATAGTATACCCCTCACCCCCAGACGGGATGATCAATACAGCCGCTGTGACTAACCTCTACTTCAGTTCCTAAAAGCTCTGCTCACAGCTGTTAAATTATTCAAATCTAGCATTCTTTCTAGTCAGTCGTGTCAGAGGCCCTGATAAAGCTGAGAACCCCTCAACGAAACAACGGTAATAACCAGCTAACCCCGAGAAACTCCTGATCTCTTGGACGTTCCTTGGTCAAGCCCAATTCACTACCGCCTCAATCTTATTGGGATCTACAGAAATTCCGTCTCCTGAGATTACATGTCCCAAAAACACAACTTTCTAGAGCCAAAAGTCATATTTTCTGAACTTGGCATACAACTTCTTTTCTCGTAGCGTCTGCAGAACCTGCCTCAAATATATCTCATGCTCCTCATAGCTCCTCGAATAGACTAATACATCATCAATAAAAACAACTACAAACTGATTTAAATATGAATAAAAAATCTTATTCATCAAATCCATAAATATCGTAGGAGCATTCGTCAGACCAAACGACATAACAAGAAACTCATAATGCCCATATCTAGTCCTGAAAGTCGTCTTCAATACATCCTCTGCTCTCACCTTTACCTGATGGTAACCTGACCTGAGGTCGATATTAGAATATACCCGTGTACTCTGGAGCTAATCAGATAAGTCATCTATACGGGGTAGAGGATACTTGTTCTTGATTGTCACTTTATTAATCTCTCTATAATCTATGCACATCCTCATAGACCCGTCTTTCTTTTTCAAAAACAGCACTGGAGCTCCCCACGGAGATACACTAGGTCGTATGAAGCCCTTATCAAGCAAATCCTGCAACTGATCGATCTTTCAGTTCTGCCAATTCTGCTGGCGCCATTCGGTACGGTGCTTTAGAAATCAGCGCTGTACCTGGAAGTAGATCAGTGGGAAAATCTACCTCACAATTAGGTGGTAGACCTGGTAATTCATTTGGGAACACATTTGTAAATTCTTTCACCACAGGCGTATTAATAAGCTTCAATTCATTTTTTGACATTTCTTTCACAAAAGCCACGAATCCCTAACAACCATTCCTAGAGCAGTCTCCTTGCCTGGACAGCTGAGACCATCTGAGGTAAGGATTGAACTTGTGACCCTGTAAATCTGAATTCTGGTTTCCCTAGAGGTCTGAATATCACTTCCCTTGCACGACAGTCTATAATAGTAGAATTAGCTGCTAGCCAATCCATGCCGAAGATAATGTCAAACCCGTGCATATCTAGCACCACCAAATCAGTAGATAAAATTCTTCCCTGAACATCAACTAGACAACCATAAAGCATCCTACTACATCTCACCGCTGACCCGGTCGATGTAGCCACTAATAACTCGACATCTAGTGGTTGTATTTCAACCCCACATAATTTAACACACCCCAAGGACACAAACGAGTGTGTGACACCAGAATAAAAAAATGTAATAACATTAAATTAAAACATATTAACAGTACCCGTCACCACGTCACCGGCCGCCTCAGCATCACCCGGCGTCAAAACAAAAACCCTAGCTGGGGCCATATTCCTCTATTGGCCTCCTCGTGGCGCCTAGTAACCTCCTCGTGCAGGTCTAGGAGCAGGAGCAGCACCCATTTGTGTTGGACACTCCCTCATCATATGTCCTGACTCCCCGCACTTGTAGCAGACACCTCACTTGGCACAACACTCCCCAAGGTGTCTCTTCTCGCAAGATGGGCAAGCTGGAAATGGCTGCACACCCTAGAAACCGCGATTCCTGGCCTCCTATCTTCGGTCTCTATAATAGCCACCTCTCTTCCACACAGCACAACCGACTCCCTGCTGGGAACCGAAAGGTGCGAATCTCTTCTTCTATCTCTGTTCCTCAACCTCCAATCGATCACCAATTTCTGCTATGGTGGCTCGGTCAACCAACTCGGCGAAGTCCTGCAACTTCAGTATCGATACCTGCTTGTATATTTCTCTCCTCAGGTCTTTTTCAAACTATCGTACCTTCTTCACCTCATTTGGAATGATGTACGGGGCGAAGCGAGATAGCTTGATGAATCTCACCGCGTACTTTTGTACTCACAGCTGTTCCGGCTTCAGATTCAGGAACTCCTCAATCTTAGCCTCCCTGGACGAGGTTGGAAAATATCTGTAGAAGAATATTTCTTTAAACCGCTCCCATGTCATCTCCATAGGTACAGTCCTCTGCTGCTCTAATAATCTCACCGCCGACCACGATCTCTCGGCCTCTCCAATCAGTTTACATGTGGCAAACAACACCTTCTGCTCCTCTGAACACTGCAGCACTGCAAATATTTTCTCTATCTCCTGCACCCAGTTTTCAGCGACTGCAGGATCTGTCCCTCCAGAGAAAGCCAGAGGACTCATCTTAATAAACTTCTCGATCGATCTACCGTGGCCTGCTGATGGACCACCTTGTTCCTTCGAACTACTGAAAATTTCTGCCATAACCTGCTGTGCGACGCTGCGTAAGACGACATCTGAATCACTACCCGCAGCGCCTGAGAGTCCAGCACCCTCACTCCCACTAGCGTGGGCACTATTGCCACCAAGGTCCATCCTGAAAACAAATAACTTAACTCAGAACTCCTTCACTATACATATCACTCAACTTATATAGTATATTCTCCTAATTAACTCATCTCTCCTGATCTTAATTTAAGGTTCAATCCTGTAACCTAAATACCCAACCCGACGATAGTTTATCATGACTTTCATGAAATCGTCACCCCAGGAAAATCACACAAACCACCACGGAAGTCCTGCATCTAGACTACAAAACCAGAACTCAAATCCCTTTATCCTACACTTTGGTATTATTACTGCTGCACTCTAGAGTTTACAAAACCTAGTATCCTAAGCTCTGATACCAAAATGTAACGACCTCAAAATATTAATATAAAACGTAACATAAATAATAACAATATCAACCTGAATTCGTGGGTAACGGGGACACCTGTCAATCATAGCGGAAACCTAAGCAGCAGCAAGTATAAAATCTCAATCATCCAACCATAAAACATAATACCAGAGTTTACTACATCATCAAAATACTATATTTATTTATGTTCTTCCAAAATATTTCAAAATACATTTAGGATCCCATAACCAAAACAATTCTGACCCTAGTACATTGCTTACCCTCCTAGCGGGGTAATATATCACCGACTCAACGGCGGTCACGACCTGCCGGTCTCTCAGGGTCTCCTGAAAAATATATTAAGCTTGGGGGTGAGACACTTCTCAGTAAGAGAAAATAAACTAAATACAGCTATGTAGTAACATGAACATTTAAGGCAACTATACATATACAGTACATTTCACATTTCTATAAACGTTTAACATATTGCACTGAATAATCACATACTTTCATATTTGCTAATAAATCATATCGTACATAAAACATATGTTATAACTGATAATACTGAAAATATACCCAAGATGAATAGCTAGCTAATGTCATGTATTACCCCCTATGACGGGTTGTGCAGCCCGAAGGCGAGACCCGACAATGGCTGGCCGACCACTGCCGAGTCAAAAATGTCTGTAAGTAGGATGGGCTAGCCACACCCTGGTCCGGACTGTCAGGTGGACGTCCACACTCTACTGAAAGCCACATCAATTATCCATCTCCCACCCCCTCATGGGGTGGTTAGCACTAATCTGAACATAGATATCTGATCTATATATAACTACGGTATCGTGCTTCTGAACTGAACTAAACTAACATCCGGGTTTTGATAACATATAATACATGATATTATAGCATCTTTCATAATTTCATAAATACGGCCTTGCGTCGAAATTATACATAAATACGACCTCGCGCCGAAATTATACATAAATACGGCCTCATGCCGAAATCATACATAAATACGGCCTCACACCGAAATCATATATAAATACGACCTCGCGCCAAAATCATACATAACTACGTCATTATGAAAATAATCATTTTATCATGTATTTGTCGGAATGATAATGTACTGTATACTTTCATAATTTCTCAAACCGTACTGTATTCATAACATTATCATATCATAATTTTTCTCCACGTAAAATAATATTCATGCCACACATTTGTTGTATAAAACTATACATTGTATTATGAAAATCATGATTTCTGACATCTCATACATATGTACACGTTTTAACATAATAGCAGTATTTTTTCCCAAACGTGCATTAATTCCATAATATTCAAATATCATACATATTTTCAGGAAATCAATTTGCTTATAAATAATAGTAATTTGCGTGAAAAATAGCTGCTTTAGTTTATTCCCTTACCTGACTACTGAGAAAGCCCCTAAAATATCTTGGTCTAACACCCGTAGGTTTCCTGATCAATACCCTGAAAATGAAAACTCTCAGTACTAAACTTTAGTATTTTCACATGTACATCATTTCTCAATAACTACCATAAGGTCAAATTTGGCTTAAAAAGCCTTACCTCAACTCAGAGATGATTTCCAACTTGTTTTCACCAACGATCCGCTCTGGAAGATTTGGAGAGAACTTCCCCAAGAGCGTTGTGGTGGCTTCAGATTGTCAATCCGGCGTAAATTTGGCCCAAAATTGACGAAAGAGAGAGAGAGAGAACCGAAGGGGAGAGAGAGAAGAGAAAGATTGCTTAACTGTGAAGTAAAAATCTGAATTTTTGATATTTATAGAGCTAGATTCATTGACAAGTCCTTTAATAATTTCATCGACGAAATCCACACCTCGTCGATGAAATTCAGTCTACTCAAAAACCTTTCTTGGTATCTCCTCGTTGACGAATCCTGTCTTTGTTGACGAATTTTCTTATACCATGGTTGACGAATCCCCTGTATTCGTCGACGAATCCCTAATGATTCCCTCGGTTATTCCTTTCAAAGTGTAATGTCGTCGACAAACGCGAAGGCCTCCTCCTTCTGTTACTGTTTTCCATTTCCCTTCCTCTTTATTATTTAAATTCCATTTTTATTCGCATTGTCACACTCATCCTTTCAAAAATATTTTGACATTCATTTTATCATAATTATCTTTGTACATGGTTTTTTTTTTTGAAAAAAATTTAACAAAATTTCGGTAGCATGCCGTGTGTAAATTGGACATTTTCCCATAAAACTTGTACCTAAAATATTGTTGTTTTCACAAAATAAAACATTTCAAGCATACAACAACATAAATTCACTACCAAAATGCAATTCATAATATACTCCATCAGCTATGCAGTTGGCGTTCAACACAAGCATGTATTGCAGTAGTTTAATATATACAACTCATATAACATAATACCATCCATCAAGGAAATATTACTAGGAAAAAGTTAAAACACAATTCAACTAAGGTTTTCTAGTTTTGTCCAAAAGGTTGCATCTCAAACATTCTTGATGCAGCTTGGGTTGTGCATGAAGTTGTTACTTAGATTGTGAAAAGGCTTGTGATAGATTGAGTTGTGGTTTCTTGGATTCAGTTATGGACATAAAAAGCTTTGGTTATAGATTGAGGAGATGGATCTTTTTACGTAAAAAGCTAACATAAATTTTCTGAGGAAAAGAATGCATCAATTGACAACAATATCCAAAAACAATATAAAATATGAAGAAAAGGTATCTTGTTGTGATATCACGATGAGGAATTTTTTTCCCACTGCACAAGCTTCACCTCTAGATGTTCCATTTTGCTACTCAACTCCACCATCAAAACTTAAAAAATATGAAATGAAGGATATGGCCATAATGGTTACAACTATACTAAGAGACAGGTTCTGATGGAACACTTGAACAAATTAATTGATAATAGACACTTAACCAGGTGCTTGGTTTATTGAGTGTTCCATCAGAACTTTCATTTTTTGAAAGTACTCGGATATGGTAGAGGATCCTTTCTTCATGGTGGCAAGTTGATAATGAGTGCGAGTGATATGGGCTTGAGATTGAGAGACAAACATTCTTTTAAGAGAGAGCTAGAGATCACGGGAAGTGGTGCAGCCTATGACATGCGAGAGAATATATTCAGATAGGGAATATATGAGGGTACTGTGAATGATTTGGTCTTGTTGGTTCCATAGTTGGAATGCTAGATTTGGAATGGTGACAGTGGAAGTTGAGGTAGATGTTGGAATGGGTATGGTGGAAGGGGGAGGAGGATTGGTGCCATCAACAAAGCCATAGACATGTTGGCCACGTAGATAGAAAGTGACCTGAGCACGCCAAAGGAGGAAATTTTTTTGGATTAATTTGATGGTGAGCTGATGATGAATATTGGTGAGGCTAGCGATAGGAACAGAGGTGGAATTTGGGGATGGTTGTGGGTGAGTTTTAGTAGAAGATGGTGGTGACGATACAGAGTTCTCCATTGGAACAGAAGAGAGACGTAAGTCTTGGTGGCTCTAATACAAAGTTTGAATACACAAATATTGGTATATTATCTCCTCACATATTGCAGGAGTTTACATTACTATATATAGAATGTAAATAGAGGAGTTTGTTCCAAGAGATTGTGAGTAAATACATTAGATTACAACAGAATTTTAAATACAAAAGATTGTTGAGATATCTTCATTATTTGAATTTAAGAGGTTGTTGAGATATCTTCATTATTTGAATTTAAGTTGCTGTAGTGATCAGTTACGGGATCCTTGGAGATAGTTTCAATAGAATCCTTAACAAAACTACATACCCGCAAAGAACATCACTGGATCTAAACAGTAAATGCTATACCTAATTCCATGGAGCTACACAAGCTCCAAACCTTATATCATTTAATACAGCTCTCACAAGTTCATCTCATAACATCATAAGCAAGCAAGAAAAATTCGCATCCAATAATCACGCATAACTCTTAAGATAGTTACAAACTTCATATAGAGATATCTACCTTGCTTGAGGACTTTTAATTTTCAAGTTCTACAACATTCATTTTAAGTGAGTTTGTTGATCTTATCATTTGCTCATTCCTCCTCGGATTTTGAACTGGAGCCATCTCTACTTCCAGACTCTCCTTTAACTCGGTTACCACATGACTTATGTTTGGTTGGTGGATGGACAGAGGTGACACACATGACATGGCAATCTCCATGGTTTTCCAGGCCGAATTCGCATTGAACTTCCCTTGCACACTTGGATCCACAATGATACCTATATCCCCTTCTCCAATAATGGAATTAGCCCATTGAACAATGTCAGTGTTCCGATACCCTTTTATCAGTGTAGGATGGCCTGTATTTAGCTATAGAAGAACAATTCCAAAACTGTATACATCACTTTTCATGGTCAACCTCTTGGAGGAGAAGTACCTGCACAGAAATAGCAATTAAATATGCTAACCAAGATTCTATACTTCTTAATTATGCTAGCGATAAAAGGTTCAGCATCACATAGTCACTGTGCAGGCAACATAACCAAGGGCTAACCCTGCGTAATAATAGGGGTAAAACAGTCGACCTGTTTCACAATAGGGGAAAAATGATCCACAGGCCCCAGATAGTTTTAAAAGGCTTAAGAGTAACTTCAATTAATTTTCCTTGTATTTGGGAGCTTGAAATTCGAACCTTGAATATTTGGATTTATACAAGATTAGATAAAACACAATGCTAAATTGTACCAAGTTTCCTCCAAATCCATACAAATCCAAATCCAAGTCCCAAAATTCATGTGGGCTAAACACAACCTTAGAATGGTCCAAATGGCCATGAGATAGTTTTACAAGTCCGAGTACCTTCAGCTACCTTCAGCCACTGGAGAAGGATTGGGATAATCCCCACAAATTAGTATTTGAGAACTTTCTGATATGGAAGAAAGAAAAATTGCATGCTCAGAATTTCAGTGTAGCTGAATTTCAAGTTTGGCAAAATCCTTTTACTGCACACTGGTGAAGACATGACCAAGGGCTGAAGGTCCAGGGCTAAAATTCTTGTCGGCAAACAGAGAAAGAAGATTCATGTGAGACCAGCAACTATTGAGTCAACCAATGATTAGGTTTGGGATATGTGTGTCCCAAGAAGTTCATGTAACTATATTAAAAAGTATAAGAACTTACTTATGGTTGATGTATCCTAGGGTTCCAAAAATTTCCGAGGGCACAAGATAGCCACCTTCAACTGGAAAATCTCTTGAAGCCCAAAATCTGCTAGTTTAGCCTAAAAATTTCCATTCAGTAAGATGTTTGTAGACTTAACATCTCAGTGGATCATTGGTGGTTTACAGCCATTGTGCAGATATTCCAATCCTACAATTCAAAAAATAAATAAAGTAGTTAACTTGTAGTAGCATACAATAATCTACTGATGAAAAAAGTGAGAAATTTGAAGTAGAAATTCCAAGTGCAAATTTATCTGCTTGTTGAACTTGTGCTGCATCAATTGCTATTCGTAATCTCTCTTCCCAACCAAGGACATAATTTCTTTTTCCTGCAGCCATAAATGAATGTCTAAATTTTTCTATAAATTTTGTCTTTATTGAGTGAACTTCCATTATGTTCCAGCACAAGGAAGTAGCCAAGTGAACATAAAGCATGTATAAAAAACTAAGTGTTCAAGCCTCCAAGCTAAAATGAAACTTTAAAAAGCCAAAATCTTAAGTTGATTCATGCAAACATGGACACACACCATAAGAAATTTTAAGATCAAATCAAGTTATATTTGGTTCACATAATGTTTATTTCTAGGAATACAATGGTCGTAATATAAATATTTGATAGTTTATAAAAGATAATAAATGGTCATGTCATAAAAAAACAAATAACAATGCAAAGTATTTTATGAATCCATGACATAGAATAGCAAAGAATGTTGGGATTGCTGGTGTGGAACCGTCGGCGGCAGCACCTCCCCATGCAACTTATGTTGAAATGAAGACCAGCAGCCCTCCACCTACTCTGCCAGCTATGCTGACATTTAGCCACTGCTCTTTGAATTTTTTGCTCTCCCTTGTGTATATATGGGCTAGCTGTGTATGTGTGAGTTGCAGTGAGTATTGTAAGCCGCGTGAAGTGAGAGTGTGTGTAGAGAGTTGTAGTAAGAGAGAGAGAAGAGAGAGACAGAGAGAGTTGAGCAGTGGCTCCTCCTTATAATATTTCTCCCAGTATAGTGCAGTGGTGTCTGCTCCGAGGACGTAGGTTGATTCGACTGAACCACGTAATTTCCGATGTTCTAGTGTGGATGTATTTGTGTCTATTTTTCGTGTGTGATTGTTGCTCCAGGATCCCTTCCGCCCAACAATTGGTATCAGAGATTAGTTGGAGTAAAATCGCCAGATCGGAGAAAAATTCCCGGATTTTGAGCCTCTGTCCAGTAACTCAAAATTTTATTTTGAGGCTACCATTGGACTCCTCTCGTCGAGACGAAGCAAACGGTGTCAACCGGAGCTCCAAACGACTTTAGACAACCCTGCACGCACTGCCAAAGTCCAGGGACGTCTCCACGCGCTGGCAGGTAGTCGACGGCACCATCCACGCGCGTCCATACGCTGGCAATCAACCAACGAGTTAGCGGGAGGAAGAAGACGGTCCACGTCAGTGGGACCTGCGCCCAGTCAGCGCCCAGTCAGCACCATGTGGCGCCGAGAAGGCCGCTTGTCAGCATCCGAGTTAGCCCTACGCCCACACCACGTCATCAAGTGGGTCCCACAACCGCTCGCCAATAGGTGGGTCCCATAGTGCCACGTCAGCAGTGGGCCCTATGATCCACGTCAGCAAACGACGCAGTTAATGGCGTCACTAATGCCATCAGAGAATATTCCATCCGTGAGAGGAATATTCTGTTAAAGTTGACCAGGTTTGACCAAGAGTTTGACCGGGCTTTTTGAAGCCATTTTGGGTCCGTTTTTCGAACGACTTAAGCCATTTCTAGTGTTTTCGGCTGTTTCGAATTCAATCGTGCTGTTCAATTGAGCTAATTCCATCTCTGGATCAGAAAATTGAGATGTCGAACAAAAAGAGCTCTTAGAACGAGATGTTTGACGACACGAACTTCAGTTTCTGGAAAATGCAGATTGAAGACTATTTGTTTGGTAAAGAGTTGCACTTACCACTGATGGAGAAGCCAGAATCCATGAAAGAGACCGAGTGGGAGTTGCTTGACCGAAAAGCCCTCGGAGCCATTAGAATGACATTGTCAAAGTTTGTGGCGTTCAATATCAAGCATATAACATCCACCAAGTCTCTAATGGATGCGCTCTCTAATATGTACGAGCAAGTTTCACCCACAAACAAGGTACATCTCATGAAAAGACTATTTACGATGAGCATGTCTGCAGGTGAAAGTTTCAGCAGAAATTTGAATAATTTCAATGAGTTGTCGGATCAACTCGCCTCAGTCGGGATAACGTTTGATAATGAGATTCAGGCCTTATTGATTCTCAGTCAGTTGCCTAAAAGTTGGAATGGTGTTATTACTGGCATCAGTAGCTCCGTAGGAAAATCGAAGCTTATATACGATGAGGTTGTTAGCATGATTTTGAAGGAGGAAATCAGAATGCAGTCAAACCATGACTCCACTTCGAGTTCAGCCTCTAACATGGAGAGTCGAGGCAGAGGAAACAGGCATGGACGATCAAACAACCGTGGCAGATCTAGGCCAAGGCGATCTAAATCCAGAAATCCCAGAGGTACTCAGGACACAGGTTCCTAGAGCATAAAAGTTATCGAGTGCTGGAACTATGGAAAAACTAGTCATTACAAGAACCAGTGCAGAAGTCAGAAGAAAGAATACGAGATGAGGGCAAAGACAGAAGCAAATATTGCTTCCGAAAATGATGATTTGTTGATATGCTCTTTGGAGAGCAAAAAGGGGTCTTGGGTGTTAGACTCTGGAGCTTCATTCCATGTCACTTGCAGCAGAGATTTCCTGGAGGAGTATACATCAGGTAATTTCGGTAAAGTATATCTGGGCAATGATCAACCTTGCAACATTGCTGGTAAGGGGACCGTGAAGATCAAAATGAATGGGTCAGTATGGAAACTGAAAGATGTCAGGTATATTCCAGACCTGAGGAAGAATTTGATCTCTGTCGGTCAATTGGAAGATGAAGGTTATAACACATCTTTTCATTGGTGATGAATGGAAGATTTCGAAGGGTGCATTGACAATTGCTCGAGGTAAGAAAAGTGGTACTCTTTATGTAACTCTTGATGCATGTATGTCTATTACAGTTGCTATAGGAAATGATGATAGCAACTTATGACATCAACGACTCGGACACCTGAGTGAGAAGGGACTCAGGGTGATGCACTCAAAGGGAAAGTTGAGTGATTTACAGTCGGTGAAGATTGACACATGTGAGGATTGCATATTTGGGGAGCAAAAGAGAGTCAGTTTCCAGATAAACATCAGTACCCTGAAGAAGGAGAGACTTGAGGTAGTCCATTCAGATGTGTGGGGACCAACAACCATTTCGTCTATAGGAGGAAAGCATTACTTCGTCACGTTTATCGATGATCATTTACGGAAGGTATGGGTTTACTTCTTAAAGTATAAATCTGATGTTTTTGATGCTTTTAAAAATTGGAAAGTGATGGCAGAAAACGAAACTGGTTTGAAAATCAAGAAGCTGAGAACAGATAACGGTGGAGAGTATGTTGACACCGAGTTCAAGAAATTCTACTTTGAGCATGGTATCAGAATGGAAATGACTGTGCCAAGTATGCCTCAACACAACGGCGTAGCCAAGCAGATAAACAGAACATTGATAGAAAAAGCCAGAAGCATGTCTATGCAGTCAGACTTGCCAAAGATGTTTTGGGCAGATGCAGTCAACACAGCAGCTTATTTGATTAATAGAAGTCCTTCAGTACCATTTGACTATAGTCTACTAGAAGAAGTTTGGAATAAAAAAGAGGTAAGACTTTCACATTTGAAAGTTTTTGGTTGTGTTGCATATGTACATATCAATGATCATGTCAAGGATAAGCTGGATCCGAAATCCCGAAAATGCACTTTCATCGGTTATGGTGGAGATGAATTTGGATACCACATTTGGGATGATGAAAACAATCAAAAGCAGAGATGTGCTTTTTGATGAAAAGGTGATGTACAAAGATAGGCACATAGTAGAATCCACTGAACCAGTTCAAAGAGAATCAACCTATGTAGATATGGATGATGTCCCAGAATGTGTCGGGACACAACAGAAGAATGCTGAGGATCCTCAGGTGGAAGAACCAATGGAGCAGATCGTCGCACCACCGCCTCCTACTCTAGCTCCGGAGCTTAGGAGATCTACTTGACCCCATGCACCAAACAGAAGGTATATAGATTATTTACTTCTTAGAGATGGAGGAGAGCCCGAATGCTATGATGAAGCATGTCAGGCAGGAGATGCGAACAAGTGGGTGCTTGCAATGAAGGACGAGATGAAGTCCCTCACCTCCAATAGAACGTGGGAACTAGCTGAGTTGCCCAAAGGTAAGAAGGCCCTTCACAACAAGTGGGTGTACAGAATCAAAGAGGAGCGTGACGACTCCAGGAGATACAAGGCTCAGTTGGTAGTTAAAGGCTTCAGGCAGAAGGAAGGAATTGACTACACCGACATTTTTGCACCAGTTGTGAAGTTAGCAACCATAAGATATGTTCTGAGTATTGTTGCCTCAGAGGGTTTACATCTTGAGCAGTTAGATGTGAAGACGAAGTTTCTTTACAGTGATCTTGATGAGGAAATCTACATGCATCAACCAGAAGGATTCTCAGAGAAAGGTAAAGAGAATCTGGTATACATGTTGAAGAAGAGCTTGTACGGTCTCAAACAAGCTCCCAGACAATGGTACCAGAAATTTGATGGCTTTATGCACAGGAATGGTTTTCTAAAGTGTAACGCCGACCATTATTGCTACTTCAAAAGGTATCAGCATAGCTATATCATTATGTTGTTATATGTAGATGACATGTTGATCACAGACCAGATATAAAAGAGATCAGGAAATTAAAGCAGCAATTGTCAATGGAATTTAACATGAAGGACTTAGGCTCTTGGGATGCAGATCTCCAGAGATAAGCATCAGGGAACATTGCAGCTATCTTGGTTGGAGTGCATTAGCCGTGTTCTATAGAGGTTTAATATGAGCAGCGCCAAAGCAGTAAATACACCTTTGGCTAGACACTTTCGCCTCTCCAAGGATCAGGTTCCCCAAATAGATGAAGAGAAGGACTTCATGGCTAAGGTTGTAACGTCCTCAAAATTATTACCATTTTTTTTTATATATATCTATATCCATACCTAAGCAGCGAGAACACATATCATACAACCATTCACATATATACTATATAATACCAGAATCCAGTATATACAAACTATAGTTATACAAAAATACCCCTCCAGCATCATTTACTCAAAAATATACACAACTCTAACAAAAACTCACCCTATAACCAGGGTAATCAAACACTCTCTATCCGCGAGCCTGATCTGTTCGCCTAACTGGCTCACCTGAAAAATGTTAAAGTAATGGGGTGAGACGACGATCAGTAAGTGGAAATATGCTATTACTAGTATGTGGCAACTAAGTTAAAGATACTTTTAAAATAATAACTAAATTGTAATACAACAAATAATCTGTAAAACATATCTTTCTTTCTCAATTTAAAATATACTGTTTCGTCTGTATTTTCTACTTTTCATACTGATAATATCATACTATACTCATCATATACTATAAAAATGTATACATATACATAACTGTGCTTTATCCTTAGGACTCTGTACGTCATGATTTGATCCCTCATGACAAGGTTGTGCGGCCTGTAGGCGGGACTTCATTTGGTCGACCCTCCAGATAAGTCAATATACTTTACTCTACCTCAGGGCGGCCAAAATGCATCCACTCCTAGGCTCGGGACTGGCTACTACCTCGTCAAAATCGGCCCCTTCCACCAAGTAAACTGGGGAGATGCAACCTCTTCGAGCACGACTGAAGGTACCCACACACTATCTGAGATATGTGGTTGCACTCTATCTGTATATAGCAACGGTATCGTGCTCTGTAATTTATATCTGTACTGTATCTATTTGTAACCTTTCCACATGCATCTAATACTATATACATATATACATATATATATATATATATATATATACATATATATATATATATATATATATACTATTTTACTGTTTTCATCATATTTCCAAAATTACCATAACGCTATCTTTCTGTACTGTAAATATTATAACTTTATATACTGTATCTGTAGCATCTTGATGCTATTTCTGTATATCTGTCTGTATACTCTGTCTATATACTCTGTATTTATACTCTGTATGTTATGGTAATAGGAAACATGACATGTTATAACTCTGTATGTACTGTTCTGTATAAAGCTGTGATATTTATATATACTAATCTGAATAAAACTGTATACATGTATATATATATATATATATATATATATATATATGTCTGTTTCATGAAACTATTCGTATTAAAGCTGTAAATGCATGTAAATTTCTCTGTATAATCTCTGTGAATATATATCTATATCTGTATATTTTGTATAACTCCATATACTGGGAAAAACTATATAAACTGTATATACTGTCTATATTTGTGTATTCAGTATAGTATGATATATTATAAAAGCTATATAAATTCCTTTATCACATGAAAATCTACTCAGGCCACACAAGTATTTAAACTTATATTCTGTAAATATTGTATAGTAAACTGGTATAAATATGTGTTTATGAAATCTCTGATAGCATTATAAAAACTCCTAACATAGCATATTTCCCTTACCTTAACTTTGAAAAGCCTCTATAAAATTCTGGCTCTATACCCGCAGGGTTCCTAACTCAACATCCTGAAAACACAATCCCCCAAAAAAAAATATCAGTATTTTCTTACCTACAACATTTCTTATAACTGAGGGAAAGACAAATACTGAATAAAATACCTTACCCTGAGATTGGGACGAAATCCAACCCAACTTTTCTAACAATCAGCTCCGGCAGACTTGCAGAGAACCTCGCTAGGAGCGTCGTGGTAGCCTTAAATTTTCGATCCGATGAGAAACAGGCCCGGAAACGAAGAGAGAAGTGAGAGAGGGACGTAGCGAGAGAGAGAGAGAGAGGGGCGCTGAAATGTGATAAAAATCTGACTTTTTTCAACTTATACGGCCAGATTCGTCGACGAGACACGTCACCTCGTCGACGAGTCCTTCAGTAAATTCGTCGAATAATCCCTGTATTCGTCGACGAAATTCAGACCAGCCTAAACCTTCGCTCGGTATTTTCTCGTTGATGAACCCCTGTATTCGTTGACGAATTTCGTTATGTGCTCGTTGACGAAACCCTGTATTCGTCGACGAATCCTAGCAATTCCTTAAAATTATTGTTATTATTATTATCTCCAAAATGCGATGTCGTCGACGAAGCCTACTGCCTCCTTCTGTTTTTGTTTCCATTTCCCTCTCTTTAATATTTAAATATCATTATTTTTCAGGTCGTTACAAAGGTACCTTACGCCTTAGCCATTGGAAGTCTCATGTATGCCATGGTTTGTACCAGACTAGACATTGGCCAAGTAGTGGGAGCAGTCAGTAGATTCATGTCTGATCCAGGGAAGACTCACTGGGAAGCGGTGAAGTGGATCTTCAGGTACCTCAGAGGCACTATTGATAAGTGCTTATGTTTCGACAAAGGAGACTTGAAAGTCAAAGGGTATGTAGATGCTGATTTTGCTAGTGAAATCGATCACCGCAAGAGCACCACCGGATACGTGTTCACTGTTGGCACAACAGCTGTTAGTTGGATGTTGCAGATTCAAAAGATTGTTGCTCTATCCACTACAGAAGTTGAGTACGTAGCAGTGACAGAAGCCAGCAAAGAAATGATTTGGTTTCAGGGTTTGTTGACAGAGCTTGGGTTAAATAAGGAGAGGAATGTTTTGTACAGCGACAGTCAGAGTGCGATACATCTGGTAAAGAACTCTGTATTTCATTCTAGAACCAAACATATCGGATTACGTTATCAATTCATCAGATCTCTATTAGAGGATGGAGTACTGACACTTGAAAAGATTCAAGGTAGCAAAAAACCAGTTGACATGTTGACGAAGGTGGTGACTACAGAAAAACTAAAGTTGTGCTCAATTTCAGTTGGTCTTCATGCTTGAAGACAGACATGAGCACATCATTCGTCTATACACTGGTTGAGATGCTGCCTCTGTCTCCAAGTGGGAGATCGTTGGGATTGCTGGTGTGGAACCGTCGGCAGCAGCACCTCCCCATGCAGTTTATGTTGAAATGAAGACTAACAGCCCTCCACCTACTCTGCCGGTTATGCTGACATTTAGCCACCGCCCTTTGAATTTTTTGCTCTCTCTTGTGTATACATGGGCTAGCTATGTATGTGTGAGTTGCAGTGAGTATTATAAGCTGCGTGAAGTGAGAGTGTGTGCAGAGAGTTGCAGTAAGAGAGAGAGAAGAGAGAGACAGAGAGAGTTGAGCAGTGGCTCCTCCTTGTAATATTTCTCCTAGTATTGTGCACTGGTGTGTGCTCCGTGGACGTAGGTCGATTCGACCGAACCACGTAATTTCCGGTGTTCTAGTGTGGATGTATTTGTGTTTATTCTTTGTGTGTCATTGTTGCTTCAGGATCCCTTCTGCCCAACAAAGAATGACTATTCTCAAATTTCACCATATCTATTCTTATCTTATTTGATGTTAGATGGAATATACAAATTCTTTTCATGAGTGACTTTTTCTTCAAGCTAGTAATCCCCATACAATTCTTATCACATTTTCATCTTATTCTATTACATTACAATGAATATACATTTACAAACCAAATGTAAAAATAATACATGACAAAAGTCCACTTAAGTCTTTATTAGCCATGTATTCGTAGATGAGTGCCATATTGGCGCCTTCGTCACAATACCCAACAAGAGATGTCAAGTTTCTGTGATGAACTCTCATTAAAAGTTTGGCCTGAAATTTAAACCCATGTTGTGGTTGAGCACATATGTAGAAACATTTGCATACACAAGATATTCATGAAAGATATTTCAAAAAAAGTTTATTACATAGTTAGACCTTTTACTTGATGTATATATGCAAGTTAGCTTTAATTGATATATACATTTTTCTCAAAGCTATGGTGTAAAAAATTGATGCAAAGTAATTACCTTTGATTGAAACTGCTTACACCCTTGAATAGATGATGGAGAGAGAATCTTCACAGCAACCTCAGTGTTATTTATGTAGCCAAGGTAAACTGTCCCAAAACCTCCTTTTCCAAGAATCATTGTGAGGTTGTTGGTAATACTCAGAAACTCAGAGTGTCTAAACTGTTGTTTCTTTGATTCCAACGTTAAATTTACCTTCTTCCCCTTCTTCTTGTCTAATTAGATCATCACAATTTTTATGAACATCGTAAGTTGGATGGAGAAAATTTTGCAATTACATGGAAACTAAATTTGTATCTTGTGTAATATTTCTTAGTTAACTCGCCTTAAAATGCGAGCATAACAGTTATCTTACCTTGTCTTCTCCTTTTCAGGCACCACAAGGCAGCCAACGCAGCCATGAGGATGAGCAGTGCAGCAACTGAAGCTACTATGGGAACAACCACATTCTTCTTCTCCTTCTTCTTCTTCTTCTTCTTTTTGAAGGGAACTTGTGAAACAGGATTCAAGTTCTCATCCACACTAGCATCAATTAAGTTAATCATAACAAATTATCAAAACAATGGAATCATATACGTCAATAGTATGAACAACTAATAGCTGTGGACTCCCCTTTTACTTATTTAACCAATGTGGAGGATAATTTTTCATTTTAAATGAAAAGGTTCAGAATGTATGTATGTTTTTGTGTGTCAAATACTTGGGGTATTATTAATTGGTTTTTGACAAGTAGCAGACCTCAATGATAGTAATCCCCTCTTTGATCGTTGGATGAGTTCCACTAGAACTGAACCCGTGAGCTTGTTTCCTGCTAAATTTCTGGAGGAGTATGGACAGTTACCACTATGCTCTTGACAACAAGCAGACAAACAATAGTATTTCCAAACCCAAGAATTAACTTACAGGACCGAGAGTGGCAGTAGAGACAGAAAATCAGGCACCGACCCTGTTAAATTGTTGTTTGATAGATCCCTGAAAGAAGTAATGCCCTTGTTTACTCACTTGATAAAAATTAATTGCAATGGAACATAGAAGCAAGACACCAGTTGAAGTTGGCACAGTAAATAGGACTTACAAGGACCGTATCCTTGTGATATTTAATATGTATGAAGTTATATTCCGAGTCAATCCACTAGAGGTTAAGTTCCTGATTGCAGGTAAAAATATGTTACAATTAAGATGCCATTTAAGAAACAAAAAAGAAAAAGAAAACAAAACGTGGAAGAAAAAAGATGCAATTGAATTAAAAGGAAATGTGAGAATCAAATGATGACTAGAGGAGATGATGACTTACAACGATATAATACTGGGGTGGGGGGGGGGGGGGGGGGGGGAGAGGGAGAGGAGCTGCAGTTTAGACCATTCCAAGAATAAGCTTTTGGGGCACATAGATCTCCTTGCCAATTTTCCTTTATCCTATATATTGACTTAATCTTCGTGATGGCATCAACTGTCAATTAATTATGTCCAAAGATATGCATGAGAAAGAGACATTAGGTTTTTTGTTCATATAAATGTTAGGAAACCTGAAAACAGTGTACTCTATAGTTCCTTGAAAAATTTAAAGTGAAAAAAATAAAAATTGTTTTACATAATTAAACATACCTTTAGGTTTTATTTTTGTTTCAATATTTTAGTTGTGTAAAGCATAGTTTCTGTTCCCATTTGAAACATTTATGCTTTCACATTGCAGATCAGAGCATATATGTGTTGCCAAATTTAATTAAAAAGCACCTTTTGGAAAATTTAACTCATGATCAAATTTTTCTTTTTCAAAAAAAAAAAAAAGGCAGAATAAAAAAGAAACAATCCAAAAAGGCTCCAAATGAACTCTATACAACAGAGAAATTAAAAGACATGTCAAGAAAACCAGGCTTTAAAGAATTAAAAAGTTCTAGAACAAAATAGCTAGAAATTAATCAATATAAGAACATATATACCATCATTTTTGTCTGCCAGTGATTGTAAGAGCTCTTTCTCCACGTAAATTTCCCAAGCATTCATGATGGGTGGAAGGGTTGAGTTCATGGTTTTGGTGATTGAAAAGTTGAATTGTGCTACGGTTTTGGGGGCTGTGCTGAATATGGTAATCCCACGTAAGTATTTAGGAGGGGCGATGACGACGGGAGACCTTGAACTACGCTGCGATGGAGAGAGGATTGGGAGTGGAGGAGGGAAGGAGAAAATGGACCAAAGGAGAGGGGCTGGGGCTGCAAAGGACGACGATGAAGCAAGGGGCGATGACGACGGGCGACTGCAATGGGAGACCCCGAACAACGCTGCGACAAAGAGAGGATGGGGAGTGGAGGAGGGAAGGAGAAAATGGAAAGGACCGGGGAAACCCACCGGGTAAAAGTGTGAAATAAAGTGTTTTTATTTTGTTTTAAAAAAGAAAAGTATTAGTAACGGTTCTCAAATGCATCACTAATAAGGGGTCAGTAGTGACGAATTTGTAAATTCGTCACTATTACTCTAAATTAATTTTTTTTTTTTTTAAAAGGGAAGTTTTAGTGAAGGTCCTCAAATCCGTCACTAATAATAGGTCAATAATGACGAATTTAGAAATTCGTCACTAATACTCTAAATTAAATTTTTTTTATTTTTTATTTTTAAAAGGAAGTATTAGTGACGGTTCTCAAATTCGTCACTAATAATAAGTCAATAGTGACGAATTTAAAAATTCGTCACTAATACTTTGAACTACAAATTTTTTATTTTTATTTTTTAAAAAGGTAATATTTTTGATGGTTTTCAAACTTATCCCTAATAAGAGATCAATAGTGACGAATTTGTAGATTCATCACTAATACTCTGAACTAAAAATTTTTAAAAAGGAAAGTATTAGTGACGGTTTTCAAATCTGTCACTAATAATAGGTCAATAGTGACGAATTTAGAAATTCGTCACTAATACTCTGAACTAAATATTTTTTTTTACATTTTTTTTAAAAAGGGAAGTATTAGTGACGGTTCTCAAATCCATCATTAATAAGGGGTCAATAGTGATGAATTTGTAAATTCGTCACTAATACTCTAAACTAAAATTTTTCTATGTTTTTTTTTAAAAAAGGGAAGTATTAGTATCGGTTCTCAAATCCGTCACTAATAATAGGTCAATAGTGACGAATTTAGAAATTCGTCACTAGTACTTTAAACTATTTTTTTTTAAAAAAAATGAAAGTATTAGAGATGGTTTTCAAATCCGTCACTAATAATAGGTCAATAGTGACAAATTTAGAAATTCGTCACTAATACTTTGAACTAAAAATTTTTTATTTTTATTTTTAAAAAAAGAAGTATTAGTGACGGTTCTCAAATCCGTTATTAATAAGGGGCCAATAGTCACGAATTGTAGATTTGTCACTAATATTTTGAACTAATTTTTTTTTTATTTTTTTTAAAATAATAGTAGTGACGGTTATTTAATCGTCACTAATGTTTATCTTTTAGTGACAAATTTAATTCGTCACTAATACCACATAAATTGTTGCTAATATTTTTTCGCAATAATTTCTACGCAAAACATATTTTTCACGCGATATTTTCTGATTTTTAGTGACGAAACTATTAGTGACGAATTCAATTTCGTCACTAATAGTGCCGTATTAGTAACGGTTACTAAAACTGTCTCTAATACCCTACTATTAGTGACGAATTTGAATCCTTCACTAATAATTTCGTTACTAAAAATCAAACCTTTTTTTTTTGTAGAGAAGTAACGCTCGAGGAATGGGGTACCGAATTGTGCCATCTGTATGTTGTCGAGATTTGAACACGTTGGCTTGAGACCAAGTGACCATTGAGTGAGTTTGTGTAGGTGCTGGTGTTGGAGGTATCTCAGTGACAGAAGGAGCAGGGGACAAAGTTGTAGGTGACTGAGGTGATGCCATTGTAGGTGATGAAGTAGTTTGTGAATTAATCACATATGAGCCCGTTGGTGAAGCAAGTAATGGTAATGGCAAAATGGCATGAGTTTGTGATGAAGGTTGAGACGTGGACCTGCAAATGGGAGAAGAAAACGGAAAGGAGGATTCATCGAAGATAACATCACTTGAGATGTAAATTCGATTGGTGTTAGGATTTAAACATTTGTAACCCTTATGATGCATGCTATATCTGATAAATACACATGGAGAGGAACAAGGTTGCAATTTATTGCTATTGTAAGGTCGAAGATGTGGATAGCATGCACACCCAAAATTTTTGAGAAGATTATAATCTGGACTGCACTTGTATAATTTTTCATAAGGTGATAAATTATTGAGCACAACAGTAGGCATGCGATTCATATGAAAACATGCACTTTCGCAAGATTCATCCCAAATTTTCTATGGTAATTAGCTGTCAATGAGAAGAGCAAGTGATGTTTCAATGACATGTCTATGTTTTCGCTCAGCACATCCATTTTTGGCATTTGTATGTGGGCATGACAAACAGTGATGAATGTCTTAAGTTTGGAGATGAGTATGGAGGGACTGATACTCACCACCCCAGTCAAACTGGAAGCACTTTATTTTAGTATCAAATTGTAGTTCAACAAGTGCTTGGAAGGTGGGAAATGTGGGATAAACATCGGATTTGCATTGAATAGGATATAGCCAAGTAAATCAAAAAAATACATCAATAAAAGAAACATAATATTTATTTCCAAGATATGAAACAACAGGTGATGGATCCCAGACATCACTAAATATTAACTCTAAAGGAGATGAAGAGATATGTGTAGAAGAAGAAAATGGTAACTGATGGCTTTTAGCTTGCAAACACGTAGAGCATGGAGCAGCAATTTTATTGGAAGAGACCGGAAATTGAAACTTGGAGATGACACGGTGAATAGTTTGAAAAGCGAGATGCCCTAGGCGACGATGCCAGTTGACATTTGTTGTGCGTTCACCGACAAGTGCTTGTTTTATTGGACTGGAAGGAAGTTGATAGAGACCATTCTTAAGATGCCCTTGAAGGATTATTTTTTTTATGCTCCAATCCTTAATTACAAAGTGAGACGCATGAAATTAAAAAAAAAAATTGGAATTATCATGAGCAAAATTACTGACTGAAAGAAGATTTTTTGTAATGTGCGGAACATGAAGGAGATGTTTTAAAACAAAGGAACGAGTGGAAGTGCAAAGAAGAGAGGAGCCGATGTGATCAATAGATAAACCTGAGCCATTGCCAACATGCATCTGATTAGGGCCATTGTAAGGTTTTGCATACAGGTTGAGATTGGATATCACTGGTCAGATGATGGGTTACACCGTTATCGGGGTACCAATTTTCATCAGGTGCATTTGGTTGAGAAGTATAATATGCTTAATGGGACTGAGATGGGGCTTGTTGAACAGCATGATCAAACCTATAGTGGCAGTTAAGAGCAATGTGACCCATCTTGTTGTAGACCTGGCATGTAGGGCGATAGCCATTGGAAAAGGTTCCCATTGATGGAAAATGACGATCCCTATCATGACCACATTGACCACGTCCACCATAGTTATGTTGGCCACCAGAGTTGTTATGGATGGGCCACTAATTCATGTCTTGATATGGATGATTGCGAGAGGCCATATTGGCAGAGGACATGGCAAGATCGGTGGGAATCTGATGTTGCTCAATGCGTTATTCATGCACTAGAAGATGTCCATACAATTCATTAAGAGGTAGAGGATCCACACCAGTTGTCACAGACGTGACAAAGGGATCATATTCGGTCCTTAAACCTGCAAGAAAATAGGAGATAGTTTCATAATTATTTAAAGGCTGTCCGAAAGCAGCAAGAGTATTAGTGAGAACTTTCATTTTTTGAAAGTACTCAGATATGATAGAGGATCCTTTCTTCATGGTGGCAAGTTGATAATGAGTGCGAGTGATGAGGGCTTGAGATTGAGAGACAAACATTCTTTCAAGAGAGAGCTAGAGATCACGGGAAGTGGTGCAGCCCATGACATGCGAGAGAATATTTTCGGATAGGGAAGAAATGAGGGTACTGAGAATTATCTGGTATTGTTGGCTCCATAGCTGGAATGCTGGATTTGGAATGGTGATAGCGAAAGTTGAGGTAGATGTTGGATTGGATATGGTGGAAGGGGGAGGAGGATTGGTGCCATCAACAAAGCCATAGACATGTTGGCCACCTAGATAGGGAGTGACCTGACCACGCCAGAGGAGGAAACTTTTGTGGGTTAATTTGATGGTGAGCAGATGATGAATATTGGTGAGGCTAGCAGTAGGAACAGAGGTGGAATTTGGGGATGGCTATTGGTGGGTAGTAGAAGATGGTGGTAAGGATACATTGCTGTCCATTGGAACAGAAGAGAGACGTAAGAAAAAGAAACATCTTTGCCCTCGGGCATAAACTCAGGTGGTAAGGAGGTTCACCAGATGGCCTTGGACAAAGGTGAAGTCTGGGGTTCAAACCCTGCCGCCTGTAGTGCATATCCACGATTTACCTCTTACATATTGGTTGAGGGCACGACTCGCGTAGGCATGGGATTAGTCTGGTGCGTAAGCCCAGGAAACCCGGCGTATAAAAATAAAAAATAAAAAAACCATCTTCGGACTATGTCAAAAACCCCATTCCGTAAATAACATGTTAGTTAGTTGTAGAGTTTAATTTCCTTCATTTTTGGATAATAGTTAAATTTGGAATTCAACCATATCGTTCCCTGTGTGGATGACTTAGAGACTTCCTTAATTACTACTGGATGACACTCTTATATTTGGGAGTTATTCTCTAAAGTGTTTTTAGAGTTAAGTCACTTTATAACAATATGCAGTGTAGACACCCCATTTTGTCTAGGGCAAATATAACACAGGAGCTATTATTATTATTATTATTATTATTATTATTATTACTATTATTACTATTAGTATTATTATTATTATTATTATTTACTTGCAGTTGACTTGGATTATTATTATTCTTATTAATATTATTATATTATTATTACTGGACGCACCCCCGGAGCCGGCAAAACCTATTATGCCTATTATTATTATTATTATTATTATTATTATTACTATTACTATTATTATTATTATTATTATTATTATTATTATTTATTATTACTCTTATTAGGAAAGATGTGAGAGCTTTAAAATTTTAATTATAGTGACCGCGAGTTCTATTCTTTTATTATTACTATTATATTAGACAGATATTTATTATTATTATTTTTGAGTTATTATTTTTATTAAATTTTATAATAGTGCATTATAGAGAGGGATAGCTTACGCGAACGGTTTATTATTATTATTACATGAGGGAGCTAGCTTAGTATGGCTATTAGGGCGAGCGGAAAGACTATTATTATCTATTATTATTATTTATTATTATTAGGATTAGTACTAGGAGGAGGAGGAGGAGGAGGAGGAGGGCTATGACTTATTAATACTATTATTATTATGATTATTCTTATGATTATGAGGATTATTATTATTATTATTAGGACTGGAGGAGGAGGGATAGGACGAGGAGGATTACTAGTAGTATGATCATCTCATCAAGCTTATTATTATATTATTATATTATTAGGATTTAGGAAGAGGAGGGGTAGGGGGAGACGGAGGAGGAGGGAGGAGGAGGACGGATTGGGAGGATTTCAGAGGAGGAGCAGGGCGAGTATTGAGGAGGGAGAAGGGAGGGGAGGAGCAGGAGAGGAGGATGAGAGGACGAGGATATAGGAGGAGGATTATTAGGAGGAGATTATTATTATTAGGAGGAGAGGAGGAGGGGACGACGACGACGAGGAAGGGATGAGGAGGAAGGCGGAGGAGACAGGAGTATTAGATTATTAGGATGATGAGGAGTACGGAAGCGCGAGGATGGGAGGACGAGTAGGATTAGGAGGAGGAGACGCCGACGGACGAGGCTTAGTAGTGAGGAGGAGAGGAGTGAGATTGAGGGAGGATTGAGAGGAGGATTAGGCGGAGGCAGAGGCGGAGGAGGAGGAAGGAGCACGACGTCGGAACACTACAGGAGGAGAGGAGGAGAGGGAATATTATTAGAGGAGGAGGAGGAGGAGGAGGAGGGGACGAGGAGGAGGAGGGAGGAGGAGTAGGAGGAGGAGGATTAGGAGGAGGAGGAGGAGAGGCGGAGGAGGACGAGGCGGAGGAGGAGTAGCAGGAGGAGGGAGAGGAGGAGTAGGAGGAGGAGGAGGGGAGGAGATTAGGGGAGGTCCGAGGAGGACTATTAACGAGGAGAGGCTATGATATGAGAGGATGAGGAGGAGGAGAGGAGGAGGAGGAGGAGAGGAGGGAGGAGGAGGACGCAGGTAGTGTATGGGAGAGGATAGGAGGAGGGGACGAGGAGGAGTGAGTATTATTATTAATAATTATTATTATTATTACTATTATTATTACATTATTTTTACTATTATTATTATTATTATCATTATTATTATTATTATCGTTATTATTATTATTATTATTACTATTATTACTATTATTATTATTATTATTATTATTATTATTATTATTATTCCAGTTAGTATATATAAAAGAAAAAAGGAAAAGAAAAAGGAAAAAAGAAGAGAGCCCATGGGCCATCCGAAGGGGCGCGGCTACTCCATGCTTTTTTAGGGTTGGGGGGGAAACGGGAAGGAGGAGGAGGGGAGGAGGAGGATTATTAATTAGTAGTATTATGGAACGTAGATTATTATTTTAGAGGAGGAGGAGCAGGGGGAGAGGAGAGGAGGATTATCAATTAACATTTTTTTTATTATTAGCATGATTATTATTAGGAGAGGCGGATTCGTTAGTTTAGATCTATGATGAGAGGATAATCTATTATTTATTATTATTATTATTATTATTATTATTATTATTATTATTATTATTCCACTTAGTATATATAAAAGAATAAAGAAAAAGAAAAAGGAAAAAAGAAGAGAGCCCATGGGCCATCCGAAGGGGGGCGGCTACTCCATGCTTTTT
This sequence comes from Malania oleifera, assembly GCF_029873635.1. Lineage (NCBI taxonomy): Eukaryota > Viridiplantae > Streptophyta > Magnoliopsida > Santalales > Ximeniaceae > Malania > Malania oleifera. The sequence goes on along the minus strand of NC_080427.1, from coordinate 59,695,509 downwards.
TAAGGTTTTTAAACTTTTATCTCTTCCAGATGGGCACGACCGTGGGAGCTCACCAAAGGAAAAACAAACGTAGCCTCTCTTCTCCATGCACGGCAGGGCAGCTGCATGCAACCCTCACGGCCGCCTTCCTCTCACAGCCCTACTCCAACAAACACTCGCAGAGTAGCAGCCTTCACGGCCCCGCAAACCCAACTCGACAACTAGCCCCTCGTCTCTCTCCCCCATCTCTCCTTCTTTTAGTCTCCTCCCATCATCTTGACGCCTCCCCACCGGCAACCGCACCACCATCGCCGCACCATCACTACAACACGGATCATAGCTTCGGCCACGAGTCCCGATGACAGTCTTAGGACCTAGGGAGCCCATGAGTGGGCATGATACACATGGGTGAGCGCCAACTTGATCCAAAAGTTTAAGCCTATTGGAGCTTGAGCCCAACTATGTATATTAGCACCCCTCATCCACTCTAATTTTCCAATGTGGAACAAGCTCACAAGTGGAATTCTCAACAATCTCCCTCTTACTTGTAAATTCCAACTACCCCCCCTTGAATGGAAATTGTCTTCCTTTTGGGAGTAAGCTCAATTCTCCAATAGTTGCTCAAGTGGGCCCTACCACTGGTGCCTTACGTGCATCGGATTGCATTCCACATGGCTTTGAACCAATCCTACCTTTCACGTCTTGACCCTATTCAGATCCATCTATAGCCTAGATGATCCTTATTGGTCTCAGCCACACACTTGGTCCTCCAATTGTTAGCACATCAGGAGAATTAGCTTCACATCTCGACTTTTTACAATGTCGCTTACCCAGACTTACGAACCGTCAGCTCTGATACCACTTGTTAGGACCGAGGGAGCCCATGGGTGGGCTTGATACACATTAGTGAGCACCAACTTGACCTAGAAGTTTAAGCCTATTGGGTCTTGGGTCCAACCATGTATATAAGCACCCATCATCCACTCTAATTTTTCAATGTGGGACAAGCTCACAAGTGGAATTCTCAATAGGCAGAATCACCTTTCTCACAATCAGTCTCACTCCAACCGTCGGTCCCATCGTCGCTGCTGCGCTCTCCCATCTCTGCCTCCCGTCGCCACAACATACCTCTGCAGAGCAGCAACCCTCTGCGACCCAACCCATCCATTCTTCCTTCTTCATTCATACCCACTATGGGTACAAAGAACAGCAGCAAAAGAGGTAGCCGAACTTCAGGAGGAAGAACCGGGAGCATCCTTCATGGCAGAACTAACGACTTCAACCGCACCTCACAGTCTCAAGCTCGTCGGCCACCGTCGCCTTCTCCAGTTCTCCGGCCTCGCCAAGCAACTCCGGCCACACTTAAGCACACGCTTACACCCTCAAACACACACAATACAACCATACACAAACACACATGAACACACACAGTAAAACACACACAGCAAAACACACACTACACGCGCAGCAAAACACACATGAAAACACACACTAGACACCTGCTGCACACACTGTTTACACACACAACACACACACACTTAGCGCACACCAACCTCTTTCCAAAGATGAAATTTATATTATATATATATATATATATATATATGATTTGTTTTTGTTTTTTTTTTCACATTACAATGTTTTTTTTATAGTTAATATTCATGTTCATATTATTTTTTATTATTATGGTAAAATTTTTATTTTTAAATTTTTATTGTTTTAATATTCAAAGGTTGAATTTTTGTTAATGTTCGTATTGTAGGGATTTTATTCTTGCTGTATTTATATTCATGTTTGGATGTTTGTGGTATCCATTGTATATATGTTAAATGATTAATATTTTTGTTTTAGAATTTTTATTGTTATTATATATTAGTGTTTTGGTATTAGCATTTTAATAATATTGTATATTTATTATTTTGATAATATTGTATTACATATTTAAAAACTTAGTGTTTTGTTGATATTATATATTTAGTAAATTAATACTTTCAGTTATATGTATATTACATATTAGCCTTTTAGTAAATATTACATATTTAGTATTTTTGTATTTTTGTAATATTGTATTACATATTTAGTGACTTAATTTTTAATTGATATTATATATATTTAGCATTAATTTTTTTTGTATCTTAATATATTTAGTATTAACTATTTTTAGTATATTTATATATTTAGTATCCCAATATATTTAGTATTAACTATTCTTAGTATATTATATCTAGTAGTACTTATTTCTAGTATCTTAATATATTTAGTATTAACTATTTTTAGTGTATTAATATATTTATTATATTAATATATTTGGTATCAACTATTTTTAGTACATTAATATGTCTATTATTATTTATTTTTAAATGTTTAGTATTATGTAGTAGTAATACTTATTTCTAGTTTCTTAGTATATTTAGTATTAACTATTTTTAGTATCTTAATATATTTAGTATCTTAATATATTTGGTATAAACTATTTTTAGTACATTAATATATCTAGTATTATTTATTTTTAAATGTTTAGTATTATGTATGTCTTGTATGTTAATATTGTATTATCTATTATAGTATTTTTAAGTATATATAGAATTATGCATTTTATTATTGTTGATATATATATATATATATATATATATATATAGTATGCATAGCATTACTTATTAGGGTATTAATATTTATTACTATTATTCTCATTGTCATTATTTTGGTTTATGTCATATGTTTATAATTAATATCATGAATTGTGTTATTTTTAATTAGTATTATATATTTGTATTAAATTATTATTATTATTATTATTGTTATTATTTTATTATGTTTATTTTTATTATTAAATATTTTCTCGATTTGATCTTGATGTTTTCAAAAAAGGATATGAATTTTTCAAACTTCCCGTACCCTAGTTCTGAGAGAATATTTATTTTATAGCATTATTTATATTCGTGTGTGTATATCCCTATGATTTCAAAAAGGGGTATGAGTTTTCGGGCTTCACGTACTTTAGTTTTGAGGGAATATGTATATTATGTAAATATTTGTGTGATTTATTTGTTTGCATGTGCATTTTGTAAATTCACAAAATGGAGTAATTTCAAAAGCTTATTGAATTTAATTTATGGGATAATTTTTAATTAATTAGGTATTATTCATAAGAACGGGCGTGTAGGGGGTGCTAATATATTCCCCTCACGTAACTGAACTCACAATCCCTACTTTGGTAACACAGACCGATTCTACCCTTAATTGGGTAGTAATCATATGTTCTAACTACACTAAAAGGTTAGTGGCGACTCCATCACACCATGTTTTCCCAAAAATCAAACATTACATTACATTTTTCATTTGCCTCGTTCCGTTTGGGACATCACGACAAGTAGGATTTCATGCAAAAACAATGATGAAACTTGAAAATATAAACAAAGTAAGGTGTCCGGACTGACCTTGAATAAATGTAGCAAATTTAATTTAAGTAGGGAGATCATTCTTTAAATTAAAGTACACACCCATAAAACCCAAAGACAAGAAGTGGCAATGATAAATCTCTTCAAATTTTCCCAAAAAATGGAATTCTCTTCTAACACCCCCCAAAACACTCAAACTCTTTGCATTTTCTCCTCCTTACCCCCACTTGAACATATAGAAAAAGGCCCCTTGTATGGTCTATTTTACAACCATGCAAAAATGGAGGAAAATGGTTTTGAAATTTGAATTCAAAAAATAAAAAATCATATTAACCACTAATCAAACAACTACCAACAACCTTGGTGTTACTTGACACATGCTAACAACTAGAACACTTGGCGCACTTAGGTCCACCAACCAATTAAATCAAACCACTCAAAAATTCAAAATTCATTGAGTTGGTCAACCATCCCAAGGGGACTGACTGACCGCTATTGAGTGGCACCAAAGTTGCTTTGGGCACGTGCAAGGAAACAAGGAAGGAGAAGGGGGCCAATCGACCACCATTGAATGATTAGTCAACCACTCTATACAACAATCCTTTACTCTTTTTTTTTCTTTTTTTTTTTCTTTTTTTAACTTAATTTCTCCATATATTCAGCTCCGTTAAAAATATGTTTAGGTAAAAATGATTGTTGCCAACTGCACCTCTTGTACTAAAAGTTTATGATAAAATGTTAGAAAAAGATTAAAGTGCCATTTTTTAACCAAATTTTCATCAAAGGAATGTATAAACTTAACCGACAACTTATTCTAATCATTACTTGAGGTGGGACTCAGCTGAATCTAACAAATCCATTCATGAACTTCCACACTTGCTTCATCATTTATATTTTCTAAAATTTGCACCATTAATAATAACTTGCTGAACATATTGAAGTGTCACAGACTTTGATTTGGAAATGAGTTGGAAAGGTAAAAGGTTTAAAGGAAAAGTTTAAGTGAAGTCATAGCTGATTACTTTGAAAACACTTTGCTATCTTTGTAAATGGACAACAAAGAACTTTGAACACCAAAGATGACTTTTTAAGAATAAAATCCTTTCATTTAAAATGGCCCTTGCTACAATGCCTTCAAAAATTTTGCCATGATGTTAGATAACTCATTTTTCTGAAAGACTGATAAACTCAAATCTTGATTGTCCTTAATACATTATATTTCAAGTTAAAGTAACAAATTTACTCCCATAAGAAATCTAGACTTGTGACTATTTGGACTAAACCTATCATTTCATTCCATAGGCCACATACGTACTCTTTTTTAAGGAATCAAGTCCATCATAGTTCAGAATCAACTTGAGAGATGTAGTGTCTGATGTCGCGACGTTCTAGAGCGCATGTGCCCCTAGGTGACGAAATAAAAATATGGTTTAAATTTTCAGAAAAAATGGTGTAATGCCACTAACCTTTTAGTGTGATTAGAACATTTAATTACTACCCAATTAAGGGTAGAATTGGTTTGCGTTACCAAAGCCGAGATCGGGAGTTTGGTTACGCTAGGGGAAGGTGGGAGCACCCCCTACGCACCTGTTCTTATGAACGGTACCTAATTAATTACGAAATTATGCCAAAGTAAATTTAAAAAACCTTTTAGGTTATTCCTTTTGTGAATTTACAAATACACTTGCAAAATAAATAAATAAATCATACAAAAATATACGTAATATATATATACATATGTTCCCTTAGAACTGAGGTACGTGAAGTTTAAAAAGCTTGTACACTTTTTATTGCAATCATAGGGATAAAATCGAAAATATTTAATAGTGTAATATGAAAATATTATAATAATGATAGACATATAAATTCAAATTAGAGCACTGAGCATACCATATCAAACCTAAAAGATAAATAAAATACCAATGTATCAATAATATAATATTAAAATGATAAGATACCAAATATACATTATAACCCTGAATCTAATGTACTAAATATCTAATATTAGTAAGATACTAAATATTTATTATTACTTAAAATCAAATATACTAAATAATATAATGTTACCTTGAAATACTAAATTACTAATTATATAATATTACTAAAATACTGAATTGCCAAATATATGTAACTACTTAAAATACTAAACTATTAAATATGTGATTACTTAAAATACTAAACATACGATTACTAAAATACTAAATAACACAATGTTACAAACCCAATTAATACTTACAAAATCCTACAAATATAATAATATTTAAAAAAAATCCCACAATGATACAACAATAACAACCAAAAACCTAAACATGAAAATCAAGTATTAAAATACAAAACACAACAATAATTCTATAATAAAAATATTAAATAATAAATATGTACAATTAATGTAACAAAAATTTGACCTTTAAACATTGAGACAAGCCCCAACAAAAATTTTGCAACCATAATGAAAATCAATTAGCATCTTATAATGACTAAAGCAAAAATATAACCATCGATGTACATAAAACCAATATTACAAAATAAAACTCAATAATAATAAAATAAAATAAAAAAGGTCAGCATGTGTGTACTTAGTGTGTCTATGTGTTGTGTGTGCAAAAGTGTGTGCAGCGTATGTGTGTGTGTGTGTGTGTTTGCATGTTTGCTGGGGTGCGTGTGTGTTTGCATGTGGCCTGCATGTAGGGGACTTACATGGGGGCTGTGCGAGATGCCGAGGTGGGAGATGGAGGCGCGAGGTGATGGCTGGAGATGAGGTGCTGCCATAGTGTGGTTGGTCTGAAGTTGGTGTGGCAGCGACGGTGATTGCTGGAAGCGATGACAGAGCAGACGGTCGGGGGTAGAGGCTGCGATGGAAGTGACACTAGGAGTGATGACCGTGGCCCTGGGAAGCAGATGGATAGAGTTGGTGGTCGGACGGCTGTCATCTACTAGTGCGTGAGAGGATGGAGGCTTCGGCTGTGAGGTGGCCAGCATGAACGGAGACGGTGAGAAATCTGCTGGTGCGTCTGAGGTCCGCTGGTGCGTGATAGGATGGAGGCTTCGACTGTGAGGTGGCGGCCGGAGTTGATGGGGGTGGTCGTGAGGTGAGCCAGGGGTGGTTGGAGATGGAATAATAATAATAATAATAATAATAATAATAATAATAATAATAATAATAATAATAATTGTTAAGATTAAATCTTTTTTTTTTAACAATACAACTATACACGGGCATCCTTTTTATAGGATACGAGGAGACATACAAGGGTACAAGAGTACAAGGGTATTTTAGGGGTAGCAAGGGTATTTTAGGGGTATTTTAGGGAGTTATACTAACATCCCCCCTCAAACTCAAGGTGGTATCGAAGATGACATCTAGAGTTTTGAGACTAAAGCACGATGACGACCAGGTGGATAAGCTTTCGTGAAGATATCGGCCAACTGATCAGTCGAAGGAACTGACAAGAGGTGAAGTGTCCCATCCTAAAGATGATGACGCACAAAATGATAGTCGATCTCGATATGTTTGGTGCGTTCATGAAAGACATCGTTGTGAGCAATCTGGATAGCACTATGATTGTCACAATAAAGTGGAGTGCTCGAGGACTAAGGAGCTCCCATATCGTGGAGAAGCCAACGAAGCCAAAGAAGCTCATAAGTAGTATCAGCGAGAGCCCGATAGTCAGCCTCAGTACTAGAGCGAGCAACAACAATCTGCTTTTTGCTCTGCCAAGAGATAAGAGAGTCACCAAGTAAAAAAAGAAAACCAGTGGTAGACCGACGATCAATAGGGACCCTTGCCCAATCAGCATCGGACTGAACTTGTAACGTCAAGGATGAGTAAGAGGAAAAAAAAAGGCCATGAAATAAGGTGCCCTTCACATATCATAAGATGCGAAGAACAGCTGCATAGTGAACAGACCAAGGAGCTGACATAAACTGACTAACAAGGTGCACCACATAGGCAATGTCCGATCTAGTTGTCGCGACGTCCCGGGAGCGCGTGTGCCCCGGGCGGCGAAATTAAAAATTAATTTAATATTTTCATGAAAAAACATGGATATCGGTGTCGCCACTAACCTTTAGTGCGGTTAGGACACATGATTACTACCCCGTCAGGGGTAGAATCGGTCTACATTACCAGAGTTGGGGCCGGGAGTTCGGTTACGCGAGGGGAAGGTACGAGCACCCCCTACGCGCCCGTTCTTACAAACGGTACCTAATTAATTTGAAATTATCCCTAAGTTAATCTAATAATTCTTTAAATTACTCCTTTTTATGAATTTATAAATACATGTAAAAATAAATAAATAAATAAATAAATATATACATATATATATATATATATATATATATTCCCTCAGAGCTTAGAGTACGTGATGCCCGAAGGCTCATACCCCCGCAATAAAATCATAGGGATAATAATTAAGAAAATACACTCCCAAATTTTGAAATTGTAAATAAAATTTTTATAGGAAAATACTAGTATAGGAGGTTTTAATATATATTAATAAGATAATAAACTAAGATATTAAATTACCATAATACATGTAATAATAATAGGGATACATATATGCTATACATACTATATAATAATAAATTGCTTATAGCACCTAATAACTTACCCTAATAATAAACCAACCTAATAGATAGTAATAATACACACATAATAATAATAATAATGATGTAACTCATATCATAATAATACTAAACTTAGAATAATAATAATAATGATACTATATCATACGTAATAATAATAATAATAATACTAATAATGACAATAATACACTACCATATAATAAGATATTAACATCCGATAAATACAATAATAACAACCTGGAAATAATCAAAACCTTAAAGTTAATATTCAATATATACACATATGGAAACAATTAATCCCTATGGAAACAATTTGAACCCTAAAATAAATGTACAAAATGCAATAATAAATATGGAAGCAACTAATGTAATTATGGAAGCAAATCTACCCTAAAACTAATATGCAAAAGGCAAAATAATAAATATGGAAATAACTAAAATTATGGAAACAAATCGACCTAAAAATTAACATGTTAACAAACAATAATATATACTTAAAACAATTAATGAAATTAAGGCAACAAATCAACCCTAAATAATATATAATAATAATCGAAAACTCTATAACAATATAACTGCCTTAATATACAATATCAATATGACAATAATGATAACCCAAAATATACAATATCAATATGACAATGATGAAAACCATAAAGTAACTATATAATAAGATCAATTAAATATTAACATGATAATTACAACGATAATAAACAATAATATCACAGGGATGCATAATAGACAATACTATTACTTAAATATATATACATGCAAATTAGATATACAATTTGAATATTATGGAACTACAATAATAATATGTAAGCTCATATACAATGGAATGTGCATGAATATGCAAATAATTATATAAGGCAATCACAATAATAATACAAATATACAAACTATACAAAAAAAAAATGTGCATTCAAAATAATATAAATATACAAATAAACATATAAGGCAATAACCATAATATATATGCACATTAGATAATAACTAATAAATGACAACAATAATAATAGTACTCCAATAATATAATAATAATAATAAGAACATACCAACAATATAATAATAATACTAACAATAATAAGTCAACAATATAATAACATTACTAATAATAATACAAACAAAGTAATACTGATACAAGTAAAATCAATATAATAATGTTAACACAATTAATATAATGGCAATAATAATATCCAAGCAATTTACTAATAACAATATATTAACAATGATAATATTACTAACATTAATATACTAATATACAACTAGTATACTAGTATATGTAATAACACACTAACCATATTATATTATTCCTAAACACAATATATCTAATAATGATAATATCACTAATATTTATATACTAATATACAACTAGTATACTGATGTATTATATATATATACCTAGCTGGCCGGAATATCGCCTGAACGCCGGTGGGTTACCAGGAGCAGGGGTGCTGACTCCCTGGAACTGGTGTGGTGCAGGGGAACGACGTGCAGGCTCTGTGTAGTTGGCCGGAGCATAGGAGGCCGAGAGTGATGGGGCTGTCCGGAGATGATGAGGATGTTGGCGCCTGCCGGTGTTGCAGGGGGAGGCCCCGGCTGTGGTGGTAACGGTGGCTATGCTGCGGCAAGAGAGAGCAGAGGGAGGCTGGTTCATCGGCTGGGACTGGAGAAGGTGGAGTTGGAGGAGCTGTTGGTGTGCTCTGCTGGGGGGCTGCTCGGGTGATGGCCGGATTTACAGAGTAGCTGGAGTGGTGGTTCGGGGCAGAGGAAGCCCACGGATCTGCTGGGGCTGCAGTTGCAGGGATCTCCGGCCCGTGGTGTGGAGGGTAGCCGGAAGGAGGAGAGTTGCAGAGATGGAGATAAGAGATGATGAAGGAGGAAGAAGATGGAGCAAAACAAGACAGGGATTTTTTTTTTTTTTTGGCCTGCTGCGTGTGCTGCCGTGGCTGTGTTCACAGTGCCCCCGGCCCCCCTTCAAGAGAGGAAAAAAAAAAGTCCCTTATATAAAAAATTTTAGAAACCCTAACCCATCCCTTTTCCTTTTTTGATTTTTTGTATTTTATGGTATTTTTTTCCTTTTGGAAACAATATATATGAGTATAACTACTTATTATGGTAATAAGGAAATAATAATAATACTAAGGTAAAAAATAATGATAATAATAGTAATAACAAAGATAAATAAATAAATAAAATAATGATAATAATAGTAATAATAAAGGTAAAAATACTAATATTAAAAATAATGTCAATAATAATGAAAATAATAAATAATAATAATAATAATAATAAACAATATAAATAGAAATAAAACTAAAAGTAATAATAATAATACTAATGAAAAAAAAAAATAATAATAATAAATAAGATAATAGTAATAATTGTAATAAAAATACTAATAATAATGATAATAAAAATAATAAAAATAATAATGAAAATAATAAATAATAATAATAATAAGATTAGTGAAAATTAATAATAATAATAATAATAAGAATAAATAGTAATAATAATAATAATAATAATAATAATAATAATAATAATAATAATAAAATAACAATAATAATAATAATAATAGTAATACATATATTGGGCCTGGGTAAAAATGGGGTGTCTACACTAGTGATAGTGAGGTAAATCAAGCTCTCAACAAGCTATTGGTAGCAAGTGGCATCGGGAAGGAGCTCCCTATAAGTAGGACGGAGTTTGATGTTGGGTTCCAATGGACTATCAGTTATCTTACAATCGGTGAGACCAGTACATGTGAGAAGATCAGAGGCATATTTGGCCTGGGTCAAGAAGTAGCCATCAGAGGTTGGAGACACTTCTAAGCCAAGGAAGTAGCGAAGAGAACCGAGGTCTTTCATCTCAAACTGCCAACACAGAAATTGCTTAAGCTCATGAATACCAGAAGTATCATCACCAGTAATGATCATATCGTCAACATAAAGTAGGGGAATAGTGATGCCAGTAGCAGTGTGACGGGTAAAAAGAGTTGAATCATAGGGGCTAGAGGCAAACCCAAGCTGGGCAATAGTGCAGCTGAACTTGGCAAACCAAGCACGAAGAGCTTGCTTAAGCCCATATAAAGCACAACGGAGACGACAAACCTGACCAGGAGAATGAGGATACCTTGGAGGGGGCTGCATATATACCTCAACCAAATCACCATGTAAGAAGGCATTCTTGACATCCATCTGAAATAAAGGCCACCGCCGAGCAGAGGCAATAGCCAAAAGTGAGCGAACGGAGGTAATACGAGCAACAGGGGCAAATGTCTCCTCATAATCAATGCCATATTACTGAGTAAAGCCCTTTGCCACTAAACGAGCTTTATGTCGTACTTCAGAACCTTCAGATTTTTTTTTTCGTTTATACACCCATTTTTTCCCAACTATAGTCTTACTAGGAGGCAGGTCAACCAGGTCCCAAGTATGAGTTTTGTGAAGGGCGTCAAGTTCCTCAGCTATAGCTTGCTGCCAAACAGGAACAGAACAAGCTTCGCGATAACTGCGAGGCTTGTGAAGGGAGTCAAGAGTAGAAAAATAATGAAAGTCACTAAGATAGGTAGGAGGTGCCCTTACCCGACTAGAACGACGGAAATCCAAATCATTGGACGCAGGAGGTGTGGAACCCACGGCAGGATCATCAGATGGTCCAGAGTCGGGAGCGGCAGAGGCAGAGGGATCACCTGATAAGCTGGGAGGACATGCATTAGAAGAGAAAGCGGGAGAGGGATAAAGGACAGGATCAGTGAAAATGGGGGAGTATGAGAGAGAATAGGAAGAAAATGGAGAGATACTAGTGAACATTTTGTGTTCCCAAAATTGAACATGCCAAGAGACGCGAAGACGCTTGGCTATGGGGTCATAGCACCGATAACCCTTGTGTTCAATGCCATAACCAAAAGCAACGGAGATGAGAGCGAGGTTCAAGTTTTGTATGTTCATGAGGTGGAAGCAAAACAAAGTAAGCACAACCAAAGACTCTGAGAAGAGAATAATCAGGTACTGTGCCATATAGAGCCTCATATGGAGATTTATTGGAAAGAGTAGGGGTGGGAACTCAATTAATAGTGTAAACAGTGGTAAGAGCTGCTTCACCCCAAAAGGATTCTGGGAGGGATGCAGAGAAGAGCTGAGAGCGAATAGTGTCAAGAATATGACGGTGCTTACGTTCGGCACGACTATTTTGTTGGGAGGTGGATGGACAGGATCGATGGGGTAAGGTGCCAACTTCTCAAAGTTCTTCAATAAAAGGGGTAGAAGTATATTCCAAGGCATTATCGGACCGAAAGACTTTAATGGTGCGAGCAAATTGAGTTTTAATCATCTGCTTAAAGTCACGAAAAACATTAAGTAACCCAGTGCGATCATGCAAAAGATAAATCCATGTATATCGAGAGTAATCATCGATAAAAATGACAAAGTAACGAGACCCGCCCTTAGTAAGGACAGGAGCGGGTCCCCAAATATCAGAATAAACCAAATCAAAAGGTGTAGAAGACAAAGAATTACTTTCATTAAAAGGTAAAGCTTTCTGTTTCCCAAGTTGAAAAGGCATACAATCAAAATGATCAAATTTAACATGTCCTAAGCAACCACTAGAAGCTAAAGACTGAACACGAGACAATGAGGCATGGCCGAGACGAGAATGCCAAACACTGGAAGACACTGTAGCAGAAAGAGACGGAAGAGAACACGAACGAGGCAAATGCAGAGATGTGAGCTCAAAAAGGCGACCAACTTTATGCCTGGTCCCAACAAGCTGGTCCGTCTTCGGATCCTGCACATCACAACCTCTTTGAGAAAATGTTAAGATCAAACCACATTCAACAAGTTGACTAATAGAAAGGAGATTAAGAGACAAGTTAGGCACAACATATGTGTTAGGCATGGAAAAAGTAGGAGTAGAAATATGACCAAGATGACTAACAGACATATGTGAACCATCAGCAGTATAAATTAAGGGAACAGGATTTAAAGATTGCTTATGTGCCACTAAATAGGAATCAGAGGTCATATGATTGCAACACGCAGAATAAATAAACCAAGGTGTCGGGGTACCTGTGGAAACTGATAAGGCAGTAGAAGTGCGGGATAGAACCTGGTGATAATTGCCTCAAGGTCAGTTGCAGAAAGAAATGACAAAAGAGGTGTAGAAGATGGAGCAGAAATTGAGGAGCTGGTGGAGACAGCAGCAACAGGCTTGGAAGAGTAAGAGGCCTTAGCCTTGAGTGCATCCCTAGCATCCTTGGCCTTCTTCTTAGGAAAATCGGAACTACGATGACCATCTTCCTTACAATAGTGACACTGGCCATAGAAACGACGCAGTTTAGAAGATGCAACAGCTGCAATAGGAGTAGTCGGAGTAAAGGAACTAGATAAGGCAGTAGCTACAACCATATTTGTAGAATGAGCCCGACGAATTTGTTGGCGTGTCTCCTTAGAAATGAGTTCTGTAAGAGCAACCTCAAGTGTAGGAAGAGGAGAGCGATGTAACAAAGAAGCTCGAGTATTCTCAAATTCATCACGGATGTGCATCATAAAGTATATAAACTGACGATGATCCTGATATGCAGCAAAAAGTTTGATCGACTGCCTATCAGAAAAAGTAGGGTCAGCTTGAGAAAGCTGATCCCAAAGGCCACTAACCTGAGCATGAAATTCGGCAATAGATTGGCCAGGTTCTTGACGCATCTGGAAAAGCCTAGCTCCAACTGAAACTCGAGAGTAACATCACTACCACAATTGTATCGTTTGGCCAAAAAATCCCAAGCAAGTTTGGCATTACGAAATATTGGAAGCAGACTCTGAATAGTAGGAACAGATGTATTAATAAACCAGGAAAGGATCTTACAGTGTGTACTTTCCCATTCATCAAGGGCCTCATCAAACTCTTCCGTGGATTGCGTGGCAGTTTTTGTGGGTTTTTGTTTTGTTCCAATAACAAAACGCGATAATCTCCGACCAATAAAAAAACTGACATTTATTGGGCCCAAGCATTGTAGTTGGAGCCATTCAAAACAATCTCTATGGGGCAGGCAACATCAGTGAAAGACGCCATAATAAAAAAAAAAAACAATTTAACGAAATCTCAAAGATGAAAACTGGTGCTTCGTCAGAGAAGGTTATTCATATCCTGCATGTAGTGGCCAAAGATGCATGGACAAGAGACAAAAGGTGAAGTACAGAAAAAATAAAATAAAATAAAATAAAATAATAATAATAAAGTCTCAAGGACCACTTTCAAAACCTAGCCACGTCACAGAACCTGCCAAAACCGTGGGTAGCTAGAGTATCACATAGAGCCACTTTCAAAATCCAGAAGGTGTGGAGAGAAGGAACCCAAACACCGCCCAATGTGAGAAAAAGGTGTGAGGAATTTTTTTTTTTTTTTGTTCTGGTTTGCACACGAAAAATTCTGCCTTTTTGTTTTGGCTTGCGACGTTGGCGCAAGATGTTCTGTCGGACCACTGCGTACGGCCTTTCAGCGACGTGCTGCGAAGAGTCCTCGGTCGGGGTTGAGATTGCAGCAACTGTTGCTACGGTCTCCCTTACGCACCGAACCAGGGACAAGATCAAGTGCACGAATGACGAAGATGAGACACAGGGACGAAATCAGGGACTGGCAAGGCGCATCGGTTCCGGTTGCTGCATCAGCATCGAGTGCATGAACTGCAGAGACAAGCGGCGGATCACGAAGCGGCGGAGCACGACGATGAACTCGCTGCCCAAGGTTTTGTGCACCGAACTGAAACGGGGGCGGGGGGGGGTGTGGCAGATAGAAATGGCGGGCTGAGGAGACGATTGAGTGACAACGGAGAGGGAACAACTACCAACGATGACGCCGATGGCGTCCGGAACGGCAGCAAGCACGAGGTTAAAAAATAAAAAATTAGGGTTAACTTGGCTCTGATACCATGTTAAGATTAAATTTTTTTTTTTTTTTTATAATACAACTATACACGGGCATCCTTTTTATAGGATACGAGGAGACATACAAGGGTACAAGAGTACAAGGGTATTTTAGGGGTAACAAGGGTATTTTAGGGAGATATACTAACAATAATAATAATAATAATAATAATAATAATAATAATAGTGAAAATAATAATAATAATAATATTAATAATAATGATGATAATAATATATTAATAATAATAGTAGTAATGTAATGATAATAAGATAATGAAAATACTAATAATAATAATAATAATAAATTGTAAAAATAATAACAATAATTATAGTAAAGTAATAATAAAATAGAAATAATAAAAATGATAAAAATAATAAAAATAGTAATAGTAATGTAGTAATAATAATAATAATAATAATAATAATAATAATAACAACAATAACAACAACAACAATAATAATAATAATAATAATATAGTAACCCCTTTGTTATATTTGGCTTGAGCAAAAATATGGTGTATACAACTGCCCCTCTTTATAAGCTTCGTTGTTTCAAGGTAACAGTAGGAGTTCTTCTACGTTACCTTTGGTAACAAGCTTATAAAGATAAAAGACACCTATTTTAGCCAGTCCACCCAACTTCCTAGGACTTTTCAATCAGGTACTATTCGCTTCTACCGATCAGGGATAACAAAGTGTGACTAGGGCAATCTTGAAATGTTTAGCACGATTCTCTGGAAGATGACTTCTTGAATGAACGAGGTAATCCAATTGATATTTTTGAAAGGGTCAATAGGAATTGAAGAGGATGACCTGGATTAGGTTTGAGAATCCAAATGCTGAAGTATATGATGATGATTTGCATCGTGTTCGAGAACTCGAGCGCCAAAGCACATGAATAATGACTTGCACCAGGTTTGAGAACCTGAGCACCGAAGTACATGAATAACTCGCACTGGGTTTAAGAACCCAAATTCCGAAGCACACAATAATGACTTGCACCAGCCTTGAGAACCCAAGCACCGAAGCACATGAATAATGACTTGCACCAGGTTTCAGAAGCTGAGCACCGAAGTACACGAGAATGACTTACACTAGGTTTGAAAACCCGAGTGCCGAAGTACATGAGAATGACTTACACCGAGTTTGAGAACCCAAGTGCCGAAGTATATGGTGATGACTTGCTCCGAGTTTGAGAACCTGAGCGCCGAAGCACATAATAATGACTTGCACCAGTTTTGAGAACTTGAGTGCTGAAGTACATGAGAATAACTTGCACTGGTTTTGAGAACCCAAGCACTGAAGCATATGAATAATGACTTGCACCACGTTTGAGAACCTGAGTGCCGAAGTACACGAGAACAATTTGCACTAGGTTTGAGAACCCGAGAGCTGAAGTAAATGAGAATGACTTAAACCGGGTTGGAGAACCCAAGTGTCGAAGTATATGGTAATGACTTGCAAAGGGTTTGAGAATTTGAGCGAAGGAGCACACGAGAATGACTTACACTGGGTTTGAGAACCTG
Source organism: Malania oleifera (assembly GCF_029873635.1). Lineage (NCBI taxonomy): Eukaryota > Viridiplantae > Streptophyta > Magnoliopsida > Santalales > Ximeniaceae > Malania > Malania oleifera. Next base: position 59,679,105 of record NC_080427.1, on the reverse strand, counting down.
AGCACTGAAGCGTATGAATAATAACTTGCACAAGGTTTAAGAACTTGAGCACCAAAGTACATGAGAATGACTTGCACTGGGTTTGAGAACCCAAGTACCAAAGCACACAATGATGACTTGCACCAGGTTTGAGAACCCGAGCGCCAAAGTAGATGCGAATAACTTGCACTGGGTTTGAGAACCCAAGTACCAAAGCACATGAGAATGACTTGCATTGGGTGTGAGAACCCAAGCGCCAAAGCACATGAATAATGACTAGCACCAGGTTTGAGAACCTGAGAGCTGAAGTACACGAGAATTACTTGCACTAGGTTTGAGAACCCAAGTGCCGAAATACATTATAATGACTTGCATCGGGTTTGAGAACCCAAGTGCCGGAGCAGATGAATAATGACTCGCACCAGGTTTGAGAACCTAAGTGTACACGAGAATGGCTTGCACTAGGTTTGGGAACCCAAGCACCAAAGTACACAATAATGACTGGCACCATGTTTGAGAACCTGAGCGCCGAAGTACACGAGAATGACTTGCACTGGGTTTGAGAACCCAAGCGCCAAAGCACATGAGAATGACTTGCACTGGGTGTGAGAACCTAAGCACCAAAGCACATGAATAATGACTTGCACCAGGTTTGAGGACCTGAGCACCGAAGTACACGAGAATGACTTGCACTGGGTTTGAGAACCCAAGCGCCGAAGTACATTATAATGACTTGCATCAGGTTTGAGAACCCAAGCACCGAAGCACATGAATAATGACTTACACCAATTTTGAGAACCGGAGCGCCGAAGTATGCGAGAATGACTTGCACTGGGTTTGGGAAACCAAATACCAAAGCACACAATAATGATTTGCACTAGGTTCGAGAACCTGAGTGTTGAAGTACACGAGAATGACTTGCACTTGGTTTGAGAACCTAAGTACCGAAGCACATGAGAATGACTTGCATTGGGTGTGAGAACCCAAGGGCCGAAGCACATGAATAATGACTTGCACCATGTTTGAGGACCTGAGTGCCGAAGTGCATGAGAATGACTTGCACTGGGTTTGAGAACACAAGTACCAAAGCACACAATAATGACTTGTAGCAGGTTTGAGAACCTGAGCGCCGAAGTACACAAGAATGGCCTACACCGAGTTTGAGAACCAAGTACCAAAGCACACAATAATGACTTGCACCAGGTTTGAGAACCCAAGCGCCGAAGTACATGAGAATAACTTGCACTGGGTTTGAGAACCCAAGCACTACAGCACACGAGAATGACTGGCACTTGGTGTGAGAACCCAAGTGCCGAAGCACATGAATAATGACTTGCACTAGATTTGAGGACCTGAGCGCGGAAGTACATGAGAATGAATTGCATTGGGTTTGCGAACCCAAGCGCTGAAGTACATGATAATGACTTGCACAGGATTTGAGAACCCAAGCTCCGAAGCACATGAATAATGATTTGCATCAGGTTTAAGAATCTGAGCGTCGAAGTACATGAGAATGACTTGCACTGGGTTTGAGAACCCAAGTACCAAAGCACACAATAATATCTTATGCTAGGTTCGAGAACCTAAGCGCCGAAGTACACTAGAATGACTTGCACTGGGTTTGAAAACCTAAGAATCGAAGCACACGAGAATGACTTACACTGGGTGTGAGAACCCAAGGGCCGAAGCACATGAATAATGACTTGCACCAGGTTTGAGGAACTGAGCGCTGAATTACACGAGAATGACTTGCACTTGGTTTAAGAACCCAAGTACCAAAGCACACAATAATGACTTGCACCAAGTTTGAGAACCTGAGGGCTACAGTACACGAGAATGACTTGCACTGGGTTTGAGAACCCAAGTATGAAAGCACACAATAATGACTTGCACTAGGTTCGAGAACTTGAGCATCGAAGTACATGAGAATAACTGGCCCTGGGTTTAAGAACCTAAGCACTGCAGCATACGAGAATGACTTGCAGTGGGTGTGATAATCCAAGCGCCAAAGCACATGAATAATGACTTGCACTAGGTTTGAGGACCTGAGCGCCGAAGTACAAGAGAATGAATTGCATTGGGTTTGAGAACCTAAGCGCTGAAGTACATGATTATGACTTGCACCGGATTTGAGAACACAAGTGCCGAAGCACATGAATAATGACTTGCACTGGGTTTGAGAATCTTAGCACCAAAGTACACGAGAATGACTTGCACTGGGTTTGGGAACCCAAGTACCAAAGCACACAATAATGATTTACACCAGGTTCGAGAACCTGAGCACCGAAGTACATGAGAATGACTTGCACTGGGTGTGAGAACCCAAGCGTCGAAGCACATGAATAATGACTTGCACTAGGTTTGAGGACCTGAGTGCTGAAGTACACGAGAATGACTTGCACTTGGTTTGAGAACCCAAGTATCAAAGCACACAATAATGACTTGCACTAGGTTTGAAAACTTGAGCGCCAAATTAGACGAGAACCTGCACTGGGTTTGAGAACCGAAGTACCAAAGCACACAATAATGACTTGCACCAGGTTTGAGAACTCGAACACCGAAGTATATGAGAATAACTTACATTGGGTTTGAGAACCCAAGTGATGCAGCACACGAGAATGACTTGCACTAGGTGTGAGAACCCAAGCGCCAAAGCACATGAATAATGACTTGCACCAAGTTTGGGGACCTAAGCACCGAAGTGCACGAGAATGAATTGCATTGGGTTTGAGAACCCAAGCACTGAAGTACATGATAATGACTTGTATCGGATTTGAGAACCCAAGCACCGAAGCACATGAATAATGACTTGCACTAGGTTTGAGAATTCGAGCGCCGAAGTACACGAGAATGACTTGCACTGGGTTTGGGAACCCAAGATCCAAAGCACACAATAATGACTTACACCAAGTTCAAGAACCTGAGCACCGAAGTACACGAGAATAACATGCACTGGGTTTGAGAACCCATGTACCCAAGCACACCAGAATGACTTGTCCTGGGTGTGGGAACCCAAGCGCTGAAGAAAATGAATAATGACTTGCACTAGGTTTGAGAACCTGAGCGCCAAAGTACACAAGAATGACTTGCACTGGGTTTGAGAACCCAAGTACCAAAGCACACAATAATGACTTGCACCAGGTTTGAGAATCTGAGCACTGAAGTACACGAGAATGACTTACACTGGTTTTGAGAACCCGAGCGCCGAAGCACATGAGAATGACTTGCACCCGGTTTGATAACCCGAGCGCTGAAGCACATGAGAATGACTTGCATTGGGTTTGGGAACCCTAGCATCGAAGCACACAAGAATTACTTGCGCTAGGTTTAAGAACCCGAGCGCTGAAGCACACAACAATGACTTGACTTAGACTTGGGCCATTTGCCCCAGTATTCAAACATTTGTGAAAAAAGGGTTGCTTGGACAATGATGAAAAGAGATGTACAACAAGACTGAATAATGTTATATGATGCATGAATGTTGCTATTGGTGATGCTAGAATGCAAGGTTGTATGCATGTTATTTGATATGATACCAGAACACGAGGATATGTATGCATGTTGCATGATATGACATGTATGCACTTTTTATTTTTTTATTTTGTATTATTTTTTTATTTTTATTATTTTTATTTTTTATTTTGCAATGCATGAAATGCATGATGATGCACGAACTTCCTTTTTTCCAATGTGCCTCTAATCAACAACTCAATCTTTGATCTTGGCTATGTTGTACGAATTGGTTCCCCTGAAACTCAACCCAAAACCTGCCTCAGTTGAATGGATCTATAACTGATCTTTGCTCAATTTTCTTGATTCATTGGAGGTGATGGACTTGGCTCAAATGAAGTTCAATTACAAAATCTGCCGCAGTTGAATGGATATATAACTGATCTTGACCCTATTTTCATATTCCAATCTGATAATAAGGTTCTTGAATGGGTCCCACTGAAACTCAACTCGGAATTTGCCCTAGTTGAATTTATCTGCCACTGAACTCGACCCTGTTGTTAGATTCTTCTTGAATAAGCAGATTTCTGAAACCTAACATGGCATTTTCCCCAGTTAGACTGCTATTTGTGCATAGGAAACCACCTTTGACTATCCATCCTCCTTTAAAGCTTTAAAAGGCAAGGAGAATTTTTTTTTTTTGGAAATGATGAATGATTATGCAATTATGACGTCAACTTGCTAAATCAAAAGGTCACCTACACAAACTAAATGTTTTACCATGTTCCAATGTTATTACAACGAAAATTCACACCAGAATTCAGAAGCCATGTGGCATTGATGTTAATTTACCAGACTAAATGGCTGATCTTCTCTTCGACTGCCCCAACTTTATCGATGGCCACTTCTCCCCTTTTTATCTCATTCTGTTGTGAAACCACTAGAAATTTCTCATTTAATTGTTGCCTTTAGTTTAGTCAAGTTCATTCCATGTTTTGATCTCAAGATGGTTTTTAAGACTCGGGACGAAATGTAGGCTTAAGGAAATAGGTCTTTAGAAGAAAAGGGAAACTAAGGCTCAAAAATCCCATCCCAAAAAAACATTTTCTGCCCCATTTTGAGTTGAGGCACTTTGCAAGATATCAACCAAACTTGTTATTTGAACGAACTGCCTACGTACCTTTCCAAGATAAGGTCATGATGTAGTTCAGACTCAACATTGAGTCTGACAAATCATTTGAGATAACAATGTATATCAATCTGGTCAAGACTTTCATTTGGCCCGTAACGTAGGCTAGGGGTATGGGTTAAAGAAAGAAAGATTTAAATAAGACTCAAAATTTATCAATCTCATCTCAGGTATTCGCTAGTCAAAGATCACATATGAACCATGTCCCTTATTTTTCTTTCTTCTTCCTTTCCTTTTTTTTTTCCCCATTTTTTCATCATTTTCTTCTTCTCTTACCGCAACTTTTGCTTTTCCTTTTATGAATGAATCTTAATTTCATTTTCATTTTGAATTCCATTTGAGACTGATCTTTTTTAAAATTGCACTGGTGTGGGGCGTGATCCTTTGATGGGTTAATTAAGAATTGAATTGTTCAGGCTCAAAAAAGGCTTGCAAGGGATTTATTGTTTGACTTACTTTTGGGTAGCTGAAAAATGGCCAGCCATCATTTTGGTAGTGACCAATACATCGAATGACTTGTCAAACCTTAGGAGACCCAAACCCAGGTTGAATTTCTGATGCATTGACTTTTTAAGAAAGATTGGTTTAACATTCAGGATCAACTTGGTTAACAAATGGAAAATCAATATTTGATTCTTTTTAGGGATACTATTCGGCCAAGGATGACCATCTATCATTTGATCAAAACATAAATAACGAATTCACATGAAATTCTTAGCACAACACAAATATTTATGTTTGCATTGGGTTTGAGAACCCAAGCGTTGAAGTACATGATAATGACTTGCATCGGATTTGAGAACCCAAGCACCGAAGCACATGAATAATGACTTGCACTAGATTTGAGAATCTGAGTGCCAAAGTACACAAGAATGACATGCACTAGGTTTGGGAACCCAAGTACCAAAGCACATAATAATGACTTACACTAGGATCGAGAACCTGAGCACCGAAGTACATGAGAATGACTTGTATTGGGTTTGAGAACCCAAGTACCGAAGCACATGAGAATGACTTGCACTGGGTGCGGGAACTGAAGCGCCGAAGCACATGAATAATGACTTGCACTAGGTTTGAGGACCTGAGCGCCGAAGTACACGAGAATGACTTGCATTGGGTTTGAGAACCCAAGTACCAAAGCACACAATATTGACTTGCACCAGGTTTGAGAGCCCGAGCACCGAAGTACACGATAATAACTTGCACTGGATTTAAGAACCCGAGCATCGGAGCACATGAGAATGACTTGCATCGGGTTTGAGAACCCGAGCGCCGAAGCACATAGGAATGACTTGCATTGGGTTTGGGAACCCGAGCGCTAAAGCACACAAAAATTACTTGCGCTAGGTTTGAGAACCCGAGCGCTGAAGCACACAACAATGACTTGACTTAGACTTGGGCCATTTGCCCCAGTATTCAAACATTAGTGGAACAAGGGTTGCTTGGACAATGATGAAAAGAGATGTACGACAAGACTGAATGATGTTATATGATGCATGAATGTTGCTATTGGTGATGCTAGAATGCAAGGGTGCATGCATGTTGTTTGATATGATACCAAAACATGGGGATATGTATGCATGTTGCATGATATGACATGTATGCATTTTTTATTTTTTATTTTTTATTTTTATATTTTTATATTTTATTTTTTTTTGCAATGCATGAAATGCATGATGATGCATGAACTTCCTTTTTTTCCAATGCGCCTATAATCAACAACTCAATCTCTGATATTGGTTATGTTGTACGAATTGGTTCCCTTGAAACTCAACCCGAAACCTGCCTCAGGTGAATGGATCTATAACTGATCTTTGCTCGATTTTCTTGATTCATTGGAGGTGATTGACTTGGCTCAAATGAAGCTCAATCACAAAATCTGCCCCAGTTGAATGGATATATAACTGATCTTAACTCTGTTTTCATATTCCAATATGTTAAGAAGGTTCTTGAATGGGTCCCACTGAAACTCAACTTGAAATTTGCCCTAGTTGAATTTATCTGCTACTGATCTCGACCTTATTGTTATATTCTTCTTGAATAAGCAGATCTCTGAAACCTGACATGACATTTACCCTAGTTTGACTTCTATTTGTCTCTAGGAAACCACCTTTGACTATCCATCCTCCTTTAAAGCTTTGTAAGGCAAGGATTTTTTATTGTTTTTGGAAATGATGAATGATTATACAATTATGACATCAACTTGCTAAATCAAAAGATCACCTACACAAACTAAATTTTTTACCATGTTCCAATGTTATTACAAGGAAAATTCACACCACAATTCAGAAGCCATGTGGCATTGATGTTAATTTACCAGTCTAAATGGCTGATCTTCTCTTCGACTGCCCCAACTTTATCGATGGCCACTTCTCCCCTTTTTGTCTTATTCTACTATGAAACCACTAGAAATTTCTCATTTAATTGTTGCCTTTAGTTTAGTCAAGTTCATTCCATATTTTGATCTCAAGATGGTCTTTAAGACTCGGGATGAAATGTAGGCTTAAGGAAATAGGTCTTCAGAAGAAAAGGGAAACTAAGGCTCAAAAATCCCATCCCGTAATAACATTTTCTACCCCATTTTGAGTTAAGACACTTTGCAAGATATCGACTGAACTTGTTATTTGAACAAGCTGCCTACGTACCTTTTCAAGATTAGGTCATTACGTAGTTCAGACTCAACATTGAGTCTGACAAATCATTTGAGATAACAATGTATACCAATTTGGTCAAGACTTTCATTTGACCCGTAACGTAGGCTAGGGGTATGGGTTAAAGAAATACAAATTTAAATAAGGCTCAAAATTAATCTCATCTCAGGTATTCGCTAGTCAAAGATCACATATAAACCATGTCCCTTATTTTTCTTCCTTCTTCCTTCCCTTTTTATTTTATTTTTTCAATTTTTTCATCATTTTCTTCTTATTTTACCGCAATTTTTGCTTTTCCTTTTATGAATGAATCTTAATTTCATTTTTATTTTGAATTCCATTTGGGACTGATCTTTTCTAAAACTGCCATAGTGTGAGGCATGATCCTTTGACGGGTTAATTAAGAATTGAATTGTTCAGGCTCAGAAAAGGTTTGCAAGGGATTTATTCTTTGACTTACTTTTGGGTAGCTGAAAAATGGCCAGCCATCATTTTGGCAGTGACCATTACCTCAAATGACTTGTCAAACACTAGGAGACCCAAACTTAGGTTGAATTTCTGATGCACTGACTTTTAAAGAAAGATCTTTTTAACATTTAGGATCAACTTGGTTAACAAATGGTAAATCAATATTTGATTCTTTTTAGGGATACTGGTCGGCCAAGGATGACCATCTATCATTTGATCAAAACATGAGTAACGAATTGACATGAAATTTTTAGCACAACACAAATATTTTATGTTTGCATTGGGTTTGAGAACCCAAGCGCCGTAGTACATAATAATGACTTGCATCGAATTTGAGAACCCAAGCACCGAAGCACATGAATAATGACTTACACTAGGTTCGAGAATCCAAGCACTGAAGTACATGAGAATGACTTGCACTGGGTTTGGGAACCCAAGTACCAAAGCGCACAATAATGACTTACGCCAGGTTCGAGAACTTGAGCACCGAAGTACACGAGAATGACTTGCACTAGGTTTGAGAACCCAAGTACCGAAGTACACGAGAATGACTTGCACTGGGTGTAGGAACCCAAGTGTCGAAGCACATGAATAATGACTTGCATCAGGTTTGAGGACCTGAGTGTCGAAGGACACGAGAATGACTTGCACTGGGTTTGAGAACCCAAGTACCAAAGTACACAATAATGACTTGCACCAGGTTTGAGAACATGAGCACCGAAGTACACGATAATGACTTGCACTGGGTTTGAGAACCTGAGCGCCGAAGCACATGAGAATGACTTACACTGGGTTTGGGAATCCGAGCGCCGAAGCACACAAAAATTACTTGCACTAGGTTTGAGATCTTGAGCGCTAAAGCACACAACAATGACTTGACTTAGACTTGGGCCATTTGCCCCAGTATTCAAACATTAATGAAACAAAGGTTGCTTGGACAATGATGAAAAGAGATGTACGACAAGACTGAATGATGTTATATGATGCATGAATGTTGCTATTGGTGATGCTAGAATGTAAGGGTGCATGCATGTTGTTTGATATGATACCAAAACACAGGGATATGTATGTCTGTTGCATGATATGACATGTATGCATTTTTTATTTTTTATTTTTATATTTTCCTATATATATATATATATTTTTTTTTTTACAATGCATGAAAGGCATGATGATGCATGAACTTCCTTTTTTCCAATGCGCCTATAATCAACAACTCAATCTTTGATCTTGGCTATGTTGTACGAATTGGTTCCCTTGAAACTCAACCCGAAACCTGCCTCAGTTGAATAGATCTATAGTTGATCTTTGCTCAATTTTGTTGATTAATTGGAGGTGATTAACTTGGCTCAAATGAAGCTTAATCACAAAATCTGTCCTAGTTGAATGGATATATAACTGATCTTGACCCTGTTTTCATATTCCAATATGATTAGAAGGTTCTTGAATGGGTCCCATTGAAACTCAACTCGAAATTTGCCCTAGTTGAATTTATCTGCTACTGATCTCGACCCTATTGTTAGATTATTCTTAAATAAGCAAATCTCTTAAACCTGACATGACATTTGCCCCAGTTAGACTGTTATTTGTCTATAGGAAACCACCTTTGACTATCCATCCTCCTTTAAAGCTTGGAAGGGCAAGGAGTTTTTTTTTTTTTTTTTTGTGGAAATGATGAATGATCATGCAATTATGACATCAACTTGCTAAATGAAAAGGTCACTTGCATAAACTAAATGTTTTACCATGTTCCAATGTTATTACAAGGAAAATTCACACCAGAATTCTAAAGCCATGTGGCATTGATGTTAATTTACTAGACTAAATGGCTGATCTTCTCTTCGACTGCCCCAACTTTATCGATGGCCACTTCTCCCCTTTTTGTCTCATTCTACTGTGAAACCACTAGAAATTTATCATTTAACTATTGCCTTTAGTTTAGTCAAGTTCATTCCATGTTTTGATCTCAAGACGATCTTTAAGACTCGGGACGAAATGTAGGCTTAAGGATATAGGTCTTCAGAAGAAAAGGGAAACTAAGGCTCAAAAGTCTCATCCCATAATAACATTTTCTACCCCATTTTGAGTTGAGGCACTTTGCAAGATATCGACCGAACTTGTTATTTGAACAAGCTGCTTACGTACCTTTTCAGGATCAGGTCATTACGTAGTTCAGACTCAACATTGAGTCTAACAAATCATTTGAGATAACAATGTATACCAATCTGGTCAGGACTTTCATTTGGCCTATAACGTAGGCTAGGGGTATGGGGTAAAGAAAGAAAGATTTAAATAAGGCTAAAAATTTATCAATCTCATCACAGGTATTTGCTAGTCAAAGATCACATATGAACCATGTCTCTTATTTTTCTTTCTTCCTACTTTCCTTTTTTTTTTTTTCCATTTTTTCATCTTCTTCTTCTTCTCTTACCGCAACTTTTGCATTTCCTTTTATGAAGGAATCTTAATTTCATTTTCATTTGAATTCCATTTAGGACTGATTTTTTTAAAACTGCCCCAGTGTGGGGCGTGATCCTTTGTGATCCTTTGACGGGTTAATAAAGAATTGAATTGTTTAGGCTCAAAAAAGGCTTGCAAGGGATTTATTCTTTGACTTACTTTTTGGTAGTAGAAAAATGGTCTGCCATCATTTTGAAAGTGACCATTTCCTTAAATGAGTTGTCAAACACTAGGAGACCCAAACCCAGGTTGAATTTCTGATGCACAGACTTTTAAAGAAAGATTGGTTTAACATTCAGGATCAACTTAGTTAACAAATGGTAAATCAATATTTGATTCTTTTTAGGGATATTGGTTGGTTAAGGATGACCATCTATCATTTGATCAAAACATGAGTAACGAATTAACATGAAATTCTTAGCACAATATAAATATTTTACCGAATTTCTTCGAGATTTTTTACTTCTTCGCAACATTTGAATTCATAGGGTAAGGGAAATTGTTTCATCTTCCTCTACTTCTGCCTCCTTTGTTTGGCTTTAAAATTAACATCACTTTCTATCTCATGAATATTGGTGTTATCATTTTCCTCATTTTTGCATGAAACATCTGCAAACAAATTTTTGGCCACTGAACTCATGACATAAGTGATGTGAGGAAATGCGTAATTCATTTTATTCATGAAAGGGAAATTGTCCGAGACAATAGTGTCGATAGACTACAAGAAGAAAGGAAATTAAAATGACATCATTACCTGAAATAAACTAGATAATCAAAAGCTTGCCCTTGGTGTACTTTCGCTCCTGTGGTCAAAGAGCAAATCTATCCATTCAGACTTCTTACTAAAACTCCAGGATCCATACCTGATATATTCTTTTTCCTGGCCTTGGCTCCCAGATCTTTTTACAACATACTAACCATTTCCTTCTCCGTGATTGGGTAAAGGATCACTTTAGATCCATGACTGCTTATCATCGAACGCTAACCAACCTGCATCCCTTAATGATTATACCTTGTGTTTAAATGCCCAGCATCGGTCGACGGTATGACGGTATGACCGGGGGAATTGGTGTGGTATGCACACCTAGCATTTGGGTTATACCATTGCGGCAGAGCGGTTAGAACGGAAACGGGACGGTTAAAACCCTCCTTCTTTCGAGAAATTGAGGGAATAACTCTAAATACGACATAGGGATAGGATATATTCTCCTAAAATTCCTCTGGCCACTTCTTTCTTGTGTCTGAGCATTCGGCTAGGCGAACTTAGGACCAAGGTGAACAATCTGGGGCCTGGTGCCTGCGTGTGCTATCTAACGAATAGGGGATTCAAAAACAAAATTTCCACTAGGCCCTTAATTCTGGCCTCTCTGATAGTAACATCCCTGAATCATTTGGGCTTCTTCAAATTTCTTTTTGCTAACCCATTTCTTGCTCGGACCGATTTCTGTGCCACCATCCCTGACTAGACCCGCCTTAATGTCGACTTCAATTCACCCTCCTGTAGCTAGAATATCCATGAAATCATGGGGAGTTACTCCCCAAAGATGCGTGTGGTAAGGGTCTTTTAGTGTGCTCACGAACAAAGAAATGGCCTCTTGGTCACTTTCGGGGGTCCCACCTGGATCGACATGTACCTCCACCTATAAGCATACTCTCTGAACGTTTCAGTGGATTTCTTCTCCATTTCTTGCAAAGTCATTCGGTTAGGTGCCATCTTCGTCACATGGCGGTAGTGAGTGACAAAGGCGTTGGCCAAGTCCTTCCAAGTGCGGACTCGGGCCTTATCTTGGTGAATGTACCAATGGATAGCATACCCGATTAAATTGTTTTGAAAGCAGTGCATCATTAGCTTTTCGTCATATGAGTAAGCTGCCATCGCTTGACAGTACATCACTAAGTAGGTTTCAGGCCACCAAGTTCCATCGAACTTTTCAAAGTTCGGCATCTTGAATTTTGGTGGCAGAGTGACCTTTGGCACTAGGCAAAGGTCATTAGGATTAACAGAGTCAAAAGTATTAGACCCTTCCATTGCTTTCAAGTGCTCTTCTAGTACGTCACAGTGACGCTTGGCCTCAGATTTGTTTATCCCCATATCAGAAGCTACTAACGGGGGAGTTCCTGCCACTGGGAATCCCTATGTTGGCACAGTAGAGATGAATGGAGATATATTTGGCATTGGACCCCCCATGACGCCAGGTGGTGGAGCTGATGTTTGCCCATGATCTGGGGTGAACCCTGGAGGATAAGTAGGGTTCGCATCTGTCTTAGGATCAACATGAACTACTTTTCCTTTGTTCATCAGCAGCTCCAGAACCTTACTTATTTTATCGTTTATTTTCTCTTGTTCTTGTTCTAGGCCCATAACTCTATTTTCCAGTTGTTCACTCATTTCTCTTGCTTTTCGATTGGTGTTGTACGGGTGCGTAGTGGTCTTAATATTGCTTTTGATTATTTAGACTACTTCTTTCCTTAAAAGAGTTGCAGATCAAAACTTATTTTTTTAGAACCACGACTGCATGATTATGTAATGCATGAATGTGTGAGTATTTAATGCATAACCATAGGATGCAATGGGTGTTTATGCATGGATATAACTAGTGGAAACATACATACAAACAAAGATATGAACATGCGTATAGCCTATTGTGCATGTCTATGCACGAAATTATGCATGAAGTGCATGAATGCAATGCCACCTAGACAACCACTTTGCCAGAATTCTGGAAAAATCCCTATCGACTAATGAAAGGCTTCATGATTAAGTCGATCATTGATGGACCACTAATTCAATTCAATTCCTCCCTCAACCAATCCTTTCCTTGTTGATGGTCCATGTACCTTACATCCTATGAAGGATCAGGTTATGATCTAGGTTTGGGGTTAACTCGGGTGAGTCAACCCATTGGGTTGGTTCAACGCAGGCTTATGGACTTTGATGTGCACTTGGACCTCGGGTGTTTCAAAATATGGGCTTCAGGTTATTTTCTGATGGGTCGAGACCAGAGTTTAAAGAGAGTTGGGCTGGGATTGTTTTAAAAATGTTGGCCTGAATTTTTAAGTAATAGGGCTGAAGCCCCTATTTGAAATAGAAGTTTGGTCCTTTTTGAAAATTAGGGTTGGGCTAGCTTTTTTGTTTAGAAAAAGGTCAGGCCTAGATTTATTTTAAAAAGAGTTGGGTCCGAGTTATTTGAAAATGATTGGACTGACTCATTTCTTAAAATGCTTAGGCCAAGTGTTTTATTTTTTGAAAGGATGGGTCATGGTCTCATTATTGGACTTTTCCAAAATAATGGCTAAGTAATATGCATGTCTAAAATGGATGCAAGATGCATAACACAACAAAAAACATATATACAAAAGACACGGATTAAGTCACATGGAAAAAGATGAGGATCCTATCCCAACCCAAGGTAGATACACCTATTTTATAGGGTTTCTTCATGGCTCTATCTTAGTTAGGGAAAACTATAGACAAGTACATGTGGGTAGGCTCTATTCCTATTGGCAAAAGGTTCCTAATCTGACCACCATCCTCACCCAACAGGGTTTTGGACAAAGTTCAAACTGAGTGGAGTGGTTCGCGGGTCCCATCAAGCTTTGCCACGAAGGGACTGACGCTATTACACTCCTATCTAATCCTAGTAGGGAAAGTTCGGGTATAGGGCACGTGGGAGTGTGTGAATCCTAGTTTAGCCTAATCCCGCTACCCCTACCTTTATTACATGCTTATTCAAATAAGATATTCACAAGTAATCACATGCTTATTCAATAACAAAGGAAACAAAATATTTACAATTAATCACATATTTATTCAAACAACAAAGGAAATAAAGTGTTTACAATCAATCACATGCTTATTTAAAATATAGAAACAAGATATTTACAATTAACACGCTTATTATAAAAATTTGGAAACAAAATATTTGCAATTTATAAAAAAAGATTTTGAAACAAAATATTTGCAGTTAAAATTTGGAAACAAAATATGTACAAATAAAATGTTTTAAAAAAAATTTGGAAACAAAATAATTGCAATTAAAATTTGCTTATCTAAAAAATTTGGAAATAAAATATTTGCAATTTCTATGCTTACCTAAAAAAAATTTGGAAATAAACTATTTGCAATTACTATGCTTATCTAAAGAAGTTGGAAAGAAAATATTTGCGATTAATATGATCTTTGCAATTAATATTCTTATCTAAAAAATTTGGAAAGAAAATATTTGCAATCAATATGCTTATCTAAAAAAAAATGGAAAGAAAATATTTGCAATCAATTATCTAAAAAATTTGGAAAGAAAATATTTACAATTAATATTCTTATCTAAAATATTTGGAAAGAAAATATTTGCAATCAATATGCATATCTAAAAAATTTGGAAAGAAAATATTTACAATTAATATTCTTATCTAAAATATTTGGAAAGAAAATATTTACAATTAACATTCACAAAATGAGGAGAAACTAAAAAATTTATTAAATTTGAACTCTGGATAATTTCTAATTAATTACTGGCTCGACTCTCTACATCCCCAGTGAAGTCGCCAAGTTGTCGCGATGTCCCAGAGCGCGTGTGCCCTAGGGTGGCGAAATAAAAATGTGGTTTAAATTTTTGGGAAAAATGGTGTAATGGTGTAACCACTAACATTTTAGTGTGGTTAGAACACTTGATTACTACCCAATTAAGGGTAGAATCGATTTGCATTACCAAAACCAGGATCTTAAGTTCGGTTACGTGAGGGGAAGGTACGAGCACCCCCTACGCGCCCGTTCTTACGAATGATACCTAATTAATTACAAAATTATCCAAAAGTCAATTTAAAAAGTCTGTTAGGTTACTCATTTTGTGAATTTACAAATACACATGCAAAATAAATAAATAAAAAATAAATAAATCATTCAAAAATATACGTAATATATATATATTCCCTCAGAATTGAGGTATGTGAAGCTTAAAAAGCTTATACCCTTTTTATTGCAATCATAGGAATAAAATCAAAAATATTTAATAGTGTAGTATGAAAATATTATAATAATGATAGATATATAAATTCAAATTAGAGTACTGAGCATACCATATCAAAACAAAAAGATAAATAAAATACTAATGTATCAATTACATAATGATAAGATACCAAATATACATTATAACCTTGAATCCAATGTACTAAATATCTAATATTACTAAGATACTATATATTTATTATTACTTAAAATCAAATATACTAAATAATATAATGTTACCTCGAAATACTAGATTACTAATTATATAATATTACTAAAATACTGAATTGCCAAATATATGTAACTACTTAAAATACTAAGTTATTAAATATGTGATTACTTAAAATACTAAACTACTAAATATGTGATTACTAAAATACTAAATAATACAATGTTACAAACCCAATTAATACTTACAAAATCCTACAAATATAGTAATATTAAAAAAAAAAATCCCACGACGATACAACAATAACAACCAAAGACCTAAACATGAAGATCAAGTATTAAAATACAAAACACAACAATAATTCTATAATAAAAATATTAAATATTTAATATGTACAACTAATGTAACAAAAATTTGACCTTTAAACATTGAGACAAACCCCAACAAAAATTCTGCAACCATAATGAAAATCAATTAGCATCTTATAATCATTAAAACAAAAATAAAACCATGGATATACATAAAACTAGTATTACAAAATAAAAATCAATAATAATAAAATAAAACAAAAAAGGTCAGCATGTGTGTACTTAGTGTGTGTAATAACCCGAGAAATTAATCAGGGTCTCGTCAACGAATACAAAGGATTCATCGACGAGGATACATGAGGATCACGTCGACGAAGACACATCTTGTCGACGAGAAGATATCGAGAAGGGATTTTTGGAAGTCTGAAATTCGTCGACGATGGGTGCAGGTTCGCCGACAAACTTTCTTCAGGACTCGTCAACAAGATGACGTGTCTCGTCGACGAATCTGGGACCATAAGTACATCTAAATTCGAATTTCCACAGAATTTCAGCGTAGGAATCTCTCCCTCTCTCACTAAAACGTTCCCCTCCCCTTCTCTCTTCGATTTTGGCTTCGTTTCTCACCGGATCGATGATCTAAGGCCACCACAATGCTCCTGGTGAAATTCTCTGCAAGTCTGCCGGAGCTGCTCGTTGGTGGAGTTGGTTTGAAATTCATCCCAATTTTAGGGTAAGGCAATTTACTCAATATTAGCTTTCCCTACAGTTATAAGAAATGTTATATGCAAAGAAATACTAATATTTTGTTCCAGGGGATTTTGTTTTTAGGATGTTGAGTAGGAAACCCTGCGGGTATAGGGCCAGAATTCAGTAGGGGTTTTTCAGAATGTAGGTAAGGGAAATATGTTATGCTAGATATTTTTAATATGTATAACAGAAGATTATGAATGTGTATTTATAAGCATACAGATCAGATTATTTTTCCAGAATGTCATGAATATTATTTCTACAGCATGAGAATTTGATTACACAGTTGTGTGGCCTGAGTTTATTATAGTTTAATATGTTGATTGTGAAATTTTATAGATATCCAGATATATAATTTATTAGCAGAAAGTATGAATTATAGCATTATTCAGAATAACATGATTTCGAAACCATAACACTCAGATAGACATTACATATATTATAAACAAAAATTATAGATATTATAGACAGAAACTGTAGATATTACTGACTAAAATTACAAATATTACAAACAGAAATTACAAATATTACAAATAGACATTACGGATATTATAGACATATAGTGTTATGGTTGTTTTTGAAATCATGTTAAAAGCAGTAAGATAAATATATATTTATATATGTAAACAGTATTACACGATATCAAATCCCTGTGGAAATTACGGATAGATATTTATAGCAGAGCATGGTACCGTTGCTATTTACAGAATAGAGTGCAACCACATTACTCAGATAGTATGTGGATTCTGTCTAACCGTACCAGTAGAGATTGTAGTCCCACCAGCGAGCTGGGTTAAGGTGGCCGGTTAGACGATGTTAGAGTTTCGAGATTGCCTAGAGAGATTGCAGTGGGCCAGATTGGCGGATGTTACAGATATAGATTGACTTGCCTGGTAGGTCAACTAAAGTAAGTTTAGCCTACGGGCCGCACAACCCTATCATGAGAGGTTATATCATGATATAAAGATCTCAGGGTACAACAAAAGTTCTTATGTACCGATATATCACACAATAGTAGTTTATATTATTATATTAGCAGTATGTTCAGATAGGAAACTCAGAGACACAGATATGCCTTAAATTACATTACATATATTCTGTACAGTTTATCAGTTTAATCATATTACAGTATCAATATTTTAAATGTGTAACTCTGCCGCCACACACTAGTAATAGCATTTTTCCTCTTACTGAGTATTGACTCATCCTAGTGACTTATTATTTTTTAGGAGAGCTGGCTAGGCGAGCAGATCAGGCTCACGGTTAGAGATTGTCTTGAACTGCCCTTGCTAGAAGGGTAGGTGTATTTTGGGGTACCTGTGATTTGGGAATAGTTTCCAGGTTTTGTTGTTGTCACTAGGTATGTTTGGGGTTGTAAATATATACTTCAGAATATTATAGTTTCTGGTATCGTACATGTATATATGATAGTTTACAATTTTTATAGTTACCGCTGCTTAGGTGTGTGTGACATACAAAGTTTTTCTCAGTGCTCCCTTGAGCCTGAGTTTACTAGTAGTATTTCAGATATATAATATATAAGATATACAGATAGAAAGAATTATTAAATAAGTAGCAGGTCATTACAGTTTGGTATCAGAACCTAGGTTGCTAGGTTCTGTAGACTTTAGAATGCAGAGGGAACAATACCAGAATATAGGAAAATAATTTGAGGTTTTGTTCTATGATCTGAATACATGATTTTCGTGGTGTTTTCTGTGTTTTTCCTGGGGTGATGATTTCAGGAAAACCATAATAAACTATCAATGAGTCATGTGTTTAGGTTGTAGGATTGGATTTTGGAATAAAGAATATGGGAGTGATTAATAGAGAATCTGAACCTTTAGTTGAATGAGTAGATTAGATCTGTATGGGGGATAGTGTACTGAAATGATGTTCTGTGTATTTTCAGGATGGATCTAGGGAGCAGTGGTACAAATGCTGGAGGTGATAGACTAGGACCCTCCAGTATAGGAGGTGGAGATACATATGCCATGTTATGTAGTGTCACTCAGTAGGTGATGACTGAGATGGCTAGGTGTGGAGGAGAGCGTGGCTGCATGGTCGAGCAATTTACGTGGATGAAGCCTCCTTCTTTTGCTAGAGGCCCTGACCTGATTGTAACTGAGAATTGGGTTCAGGATGTTAAGGAGATTTTAGCAGTGATGGCATGTACAGACGAGCAGAAAGTGGCATTTGCGTCATTTAAACTAACAGGAAAAGCAAAGCGCTGGATGAGATCAGCGAGGTTAATTGAGGAGTAAAGACTAGATTCAGTACTAGTATCATGGAGTAGGTTCAAGGAATTATTCTTCGAGAGATATTTCTCTACTATCAGTTGGAGCACAAAGGCAACCAAATTCCTACATTTGGCTCAGGGGTAGATGACAGTGTCTCAGTATGCTACATTATTTATTAAGTTGTCATGTTTCACCCCATACTTAGCACCAGATGAAGAAAAGAAAGTAAGGAAGTTTGAAGAAGGCCTGAGACATAATTTATTTGAACAAGTCATTGGCTTTTGAGCTCAAATGTTTGCAGAGGTGGTGGATAGAGCTGTCATTACTGAGAGTGGTATGCAAAAAGGTGCTGCAGCTTAGAGTCAGAGAAAGAGGTCTACGTCTCAGGATCTTTAGGCGAGCTCCAGGAGAGGGCTGTGGAGAGGGGAACGATATGGAGGCAGTCAGGAATGGATGACGGGCCGTGGTGGACCTCAGAGTGGATGGGCTATTCTTACCTATCCTAGGTGTGGCCGTAGACATCCACGTGAATGTCGGATGGGTGAGGACGTCTACTACAGATGCGGGAGACCTAAGCACAGATCTTGGTCGTGTTAGGGATTGCCAGCTTAGACACCAGCTCCTAGATCATTTTGGGGTGGTTATCAGGCGCCCTATGGAGGACAACAGATGTATACGACACCGGCGAGAGTGTGCGCGTTGATGCCGAGTGACGCTGATGCAGTTGGAGACGTAGTTGCAGGTACCCTTACTACTTTCTCATATACAAATTTTATTTTATTTGATACAGGTGCCACCCACTCTTTTATTTTGTCGGTATATGCCAAATTAACAGGGTATAAGGCACAGTTGTTGAATGTTGGGTTAGTTGTAGCTATGCCGACTGGATTAGTAGTGAAATGTAGGAGGGTACTCAGGGACTTTCTAGTGACTATTCAGGGAAAGATATTGCTAGCCGATTTGGTGATATTAGAAATGCAGGGATTTGATATAATTCTGGGTATGGATTTGTTGGCACATATCATGCTAGTATTGACTGTCATTTGAAAGAAGTGATTTTCATTCCCCTAGGTGAGCAATAATACAGATTTCTTGGTTCGCGGGTACGTTCTTTGCCACAGCTTGTATTGGCTATTCAGGTGAGAAAACCGATTTAAGAAGGCTGCTAGGGATTTGTCACCTATATAAAATAATTGCCAGAAGAGGAATTGAAACAAGCTAATATTCCTGTGGTTAGAGAATTTTTAGACGTATTTCCAGAAGAATTACCTAGCTTGCCACCGGACCATGAAGTTGAGTTTACTATGGATCTTCTACCGATGTCAGCACCAATATCTAAAGTTCCTTACCGAATGGCCCTAGTCGAGTTAAAAGAATTAAAAAATCAATTGCAAGAATTACTGGATAAGGGATTTATCAGGCCCAGCGTGTCGCCCTAGGGAGCACCCATTTTATTTGTGAAAAAAAAAAAGATAGGACTGTGAGGATGTGTATAGACTACAGGGAGATAAATAAACTGACAATTAAGAATAAATATCCTCTTCCCAGGATTGACGACTTGTTTGACCAGCTCCAGGGGACATAGGTCTATTCTAAAATCGATCTGCGGTCAAGTTATCATCAGATGAGAGTAAGGGCAAAAGACGTTTCAAGGACGGCTTTTCAGACGAGATATGGGCATTACGAGTTCTTAGTGATGCCATTTGGATTGACTAATGCACCAGCAGTATTTATGGATTTAATGAATCGGGTGTTCCATTAGTATTTGGACCAGTTTGTGATTGTATTTATTGATGATATACTGGTCTATTCGAGGAGTTTTGGGGAGCAAGAGCATCATTTGAGGCTGGTATTGCAAACATTGAGAGAGAGAGAGAGAGAGAGAGAGAGAGAGAGAGAGAGAGAGAGAGAGAGAGAGAGAGAGAGAGAGAGAGTTATATGCAAAGTTTAAGAAATGTGAATTCTGGCTTAGGTAGGTTTCTTTTCTTGGCCATGTGATCTCTGAGGCAGGTGTATCTGTTGACTCAAATAAGATAGAGGCAGTGGTAAATTGGGTGAGACTAGGAAATATTCAAGAGGTTAGGAGCTTTCCGGGTTTAGCAGGTTACTACCGAGATTTTGTTGATGGATTCTCCAGTTTATCAGGTTCGTTGATGTGAATTACGAGGAAAAATGTAAGATTTGAATGGACTGATGACTGTGAGCAGAGCTTTTAAGAATTGAAATAGAGGTTGGTTACGGCCCCAGTGTTGGCTATCCCATTCGGAGAGGACGGGTTTGTGTTATACAGTGATGCATCCCTGAAGGGTCTTGGGTGTGTATTGATGCAGCACGGCAGGGTCATTGCATATGCTTCTAGACATCTTAAAGAATATGAGAAGAATTATCCTGTGCATGATCTAGAGTTAGCTACAATGGTGTACCCCCTTAAAATCTAGAGACATTATTTATATGGTGGAAAGTGCAAAATATTCACAGATCACAAGAGTTTGAAATATTTCTTTACCCAGAAGGAGCTAAATATAAGGCAAAGAAGGTGGCTAGAACTTATTAAAGATTATGATTACATTATTAGTTACCACCTAGGGAAAGCGAATGTGGTAGTCATTGCTTTGAGTAGGAAATCAGTGGGACCAGCACTGGCAGCTATAGAGATTTAGCGCCCGATTATGATGGATTTGGAGAGACTTAGCATAGAATTAGTAGAAGATAGTCCTTAGGCATTTGTTGCTAGCCTGGTTGTACAACCTACACTATATGAGAAGATAAAGGTTGCTCAGGGTGATGACGCAGAATTGGCAGAGGTAATGGCTAGAGTATAGGATGGTCAGGGAGAGGAGTTCAGTATCGTTAATGATGGAGCTCTGATATTTCACACCAGATTGTGTGTGCCAGCAAATGAAGATATCAGGAGAATGATTTTAGAGGAAGCTCATAGATCACTATACACGATTCATCCAGGTAATACTAAAATATATTGAGATCTGCGAGAGTAATTTTGGCGGAGTGGATTGAAGAGGAAGATAGTTGAGTTTGTACAACAGTGCTCGACGTGCCAGCAGGATAAGGCTGAGCACTAGAGACCAGGAAGACAGTTGCAACCACTCTTTATTCCAGAGTGGGAGTGAGATCATGTTTCCATGGATTTTGTTACGGGATACCACCAGTGCGACAAGGATTGAATGCAATTTGGGTGGTTATAGATCGTCTGATGAAGACCGCCCATTTCATCCCTATTAAAGTTGGCTATTCCATGGAAAGACTAACAAAAATATATGTTCAAGAGATAGTTCGCGTCCATGGTGTACTAGTATCCATAGTCTCAGATCTAGATCCTCGGTTTACTTCACAACTTTATAAAAGTTTTCAGGAGGCTATGGGTACATAGTTAGCCTTTAGCACTGCTTTCCACCCCTATACAAATGGTTAGAGTGAGAGGATGATCTAGACATTAGAAGAAATGCTTCGTGCATGAGTGCTAGATTTTTGAGATAGCTGGACTCAGTTTATGCCACTTGTTGAATTTACTTATAATAACAGCTATTAGGCTAGTATTGGTATGGTACTATATGAGGTATTGTATGGTAGGAGATTTCGTTCTCCTCGTTTCTAAGATGAAGTAAGTGAGAGGTGAGTTTTGGGTCCAGAGAATGTTCAGTAGGCATATGAAAAGGTCCGACTAATTAAAGAAAGAATCAATTTCCCGCACAGAGTCGGTAGAAAAGCTACGTAGACACCCGTCGCTGGGAGTTAGAGTTTGATGTGGGAGACCGAGTATTTTTGAAGGTAGCTCCTCTGAAAGGGGTTATGAGGTTTGGAAAGAAGGGCAAGTTGAGCCCTAGGTATATTGGCTCTTTTGAGATATTAAAAAAAGTAGGGTCAGTTGTCTACAGGCTAGCTCTGCCGCTAGTTTTATCTAAAATATACTATGTGTTTCATGTTGCTATGTTGAGGAAATACGTCTTAGATCCATCCCACATAATCAGCTATGCGGAAATAGAGCTTAAAGATTCATTAGCCTATGAAGAAGTACCAATACTGATCTTGGATAGAAAGACACAAGAATTGCGCACTAAAGAAATCTAACTAGTAAAAGTTTTGTGGAAGAATCATGCTATAGAGGAAGCTTCTTAGGAGCTTGAGGAACAGGTGAGACAGAGATGCCCGCAGTTGTTCCAAGAGGTTTAGTGGTAATCAAGTCAAGTATAGGTAGTTAGATAAAATTTCTTTTGTAGGTATATGTATAGATTTAGTTAATAGGTAGTTTTTAATTTTATATGTGTGATCTCCCAAAGCTTAGATTGTAAGCATGAAATTCCTCTGCCA
This sequence comes from Malania oleifera, assembly GCF_029873635.1. Lineage (NCBI taxonomy): Eukaryota > Viridiplantae > Streptophyta > Magnoliopsida > Santalales > Ximeniaceae > Malania > Malania oleifera. Next base: position 59,656,110 of record NC_080427.1, on the reverse strand, counting down.
TAAGTGAGGGTAAGTAATAAAATAAGTAGACCATTTTCCTTAAAGAATGATGAATGGTATAAATAGTAAATTTTAAAGACGAAATTTTATAAGGAGAGGAGAATGTAATAACGTGAGAAATTAATCAGGGCCTTGTCAATGAACACAAGGGATTCATCGACGAGGATATATGAGGATCTTGTCGATGAAGACACATCTAGTTAACGAGAAGATACCGAGAGGGGATTTTGGAAGTTTGAAATTCGTTGACGATGGGTGCAAGTTCGTCGACGAACTTTCTTTAGGACTTGTCGACGAATTCGGGTCTATAAGTACTTCTAAAATCGAATTTCACCATAATTTCAATGCAGGAATCTCTCTCTCTCTCTCTCTCTAAAACGTTCCCCTCCCCTTCTCTCTTCGATTCTTACTTCGTTTCTCACCGGATCAATGATATTAGGCCACCATGACGCTCCTAGTGAAATTCTTTACAAGTCTGCTGGTGCTGATTGTTGGTGGAGTTGATTTGAAATTCATCCCAATTTCAGGGTAAGATAATTTACTCACTATTAGCTTTCCCTACAGTTATAAAAAATGTTGTATGCAAAGAAATACTAATATTTTGTTCTGTAGGATGTTGTTTTCAGGATGTTAAGCAAGAAACCCTGCGGGTATAGGGCCAGAATTCAGTAGGGGTTTTTCAGAATCTTAGTAAGGGAAGTATGCTATGCTAGAGATTTTTAATATATATAGTATAAGATTATGAATGTGTATTTACAAGCATGCAGATTAGATTATTTTTCCAGAATGTCATGAATATTATTTCTACAGCAGAATTACAGAAAGGAAGCTTGAGATTTTGATTACACAATTATGTAGCCTGAGTTTATTATAGTTTAATATGTTGATTGTGAAATTTTATAGATATCCGGACATATAGTTTATTAGCAGAAAGTATGAATTGTAGTATTATTCAGAATAACAATATTTCTAAACCATAACACTCAGATAGACATTACAGATATTACAGATAGAAATTACAGATATTACAGACAGAAATTATAGATATTACAGATAGACATTACATATATTACAAACAGAAATTACAGATATTACAAATAGACATTACGGATATCACAGACATATAGTGTCATGGTTGTTTGTGAAATCATGTTAAAAGTAGCAAAATAAATATATATTTATATATGTATACAGTATTACACGATATCAGATCCCTGTGGAAATTACAAACAGATATTTACAGTAGAGCACGGTGCCGTTGCTATTTACAGAATAGAGTGCAACCACATTACTCAGATAGTATGTGGATTCCGTCTAACCGTGCCAGGAAAGATTGCAGTCTCACCAACGAGCTGGGTTGAGGTGGCCGTTTAGATGATGTTAGAGTTTGGAGATTGCCCAGAGAGATTACAGTGGGCCAGATTGGCGGATGTTACTGATATAGATTGACCTGCCTGGTAGGCTAACCAGTGTAAGTCCAGCCTACAGGCCGCACAACCTTATCATGAGGGGTTATATCATGATACAAAGATCCCAGGGTACAACAGAAGTTCCTATGTACAGATATATCACACAACAGTAGTTTATATTATTATATTAGCAGTATGTTCAGATAGCAAACTTAGAGACACAAATGTGCCTTAAATTACATTACATATATTCTGTAGAGTTTATTAGTTTAATCATATTACAGTATCAATATTTTAAATATGTAACTCAGTCGCCACAAACTAGTAATAACATATTTCCTCTTACTGAGTGTCGACTCATCCCAGTGACTTATTATTTTTTTAGGAGATCTAGTTAGGCGAGCAGATCAGGCTCACGGTTAGAGATTGTCTTGAGCTGCCCTTGCTGGAAGGGTATGTGTATTTTTGGGTACTAGTGATTTGGGAATAGTTTCCAGGTTTTCTTATTGTCACTGGGTATGTTTGGGGTTGTAAGTTTATACTTCAGAATATTATTGTTTCTAGTATTATACATGTATATATGACAGTTTACAATTTTTATAGTTACCGCTGCTTAGGTGTGTGTGACATACAGAGTTTTTCTCAGTGTTCCCTTGAGCCTGAGTTTACCAGTAGTATTTCAGATAGATAACATTTATGATATACAGATAGAAAAAAAAATGTTAAATAAGTAGCAGGTCGTTATAGTGTGTGTATGTGTTGTGTGTGCAACAGTGTGTACAACATGTGTGTGTGTGTGTGTTTGCATGTCTACTGGGGTGCATGTGTGTGTGGATGTAGCTTGCATACAGGGGACTTATAGGGGGGTGGTGCGAGATGCCGAGGTGGGAGATGGAGGCGCGAGGTGATGGCCGGAGATGAGGGGCTACCGTAATGTGGTTGGTCTAAAGTTAGTGTGGCAGTGACGGTGATTACTGGGAGCGACGGCAGAGTAGACGGCCAAGGGACGGAGGCTGCGATGGCAGCGACACTGGGAGTGACGACAGTGGCCCTGTGAAGTAGATGGATGGAGCTGGTGGTCGGACGACTGTCATCTGCTGGTGCGTGAGAGGATGAAGGCTTTGACTATCAGGTGGCAAGTGTGAACGGAGACAGTGGGAAATGTGTTAGTGCGTTTGAGGTCTGCTACGTGAGAAGATGGAAGCTTTCACTGTGAGGTGGCTGCCAGAGTTGATGGGGGTGGTCGTGAGGTGAGCGAGGGGTGGTTGGAGATGGAGGGAGAGGGCTGCGTGTGCAAGATAGGGAGAGATGAAAGAGATGAGGTGAAACGGGAGAGAGAGAGAGAGATGGGAGAATGAGGGAGCTGCGGCTGCCCTGTTGTGCGTGGAGAAGAGAGGGTTGGGTTTTTTTTTATAATATTTTTCTTTGGTCTCCGCCCAACCCCCCCCCAGCCCCCGGTTGTGTGAGTGCTCATGCCTTTTTAAGGGTTGTTTCTAAACCCTAATAATAATAATAATAATAATAATAATAATAATAATAATAATAATAATAACTCATTTGTTATATTTGGCTCGGACTAAAATTGGGTGTCTACATTTGAGGTCTTCTTTTTTCAAATTTTTTTTTTTTCCTTTCTTTCCCTTTTTAAAGCAAAATTCATCCTTCCCAAACATGAGAGTCATAAATCAAATAAGGAAATACTCAATGGAATAAAGAGAAACTTGAACTTTATTGATCATTGAATGGTCATTATATCATCTTGAAATACATTGCTTAAAGTAAATTATAAGACTCAAGTGTAGAACATCTTCGTTGCATCAGAATTGAAAGATTGTTTGAATTTTTCATTGTCCATGTAAACTAAGGTAATAACTCCTCTAGTGAAAACCTTCTTCACCAAATAGGGCAACTTGTAGTTTGAAGTAAATTTTCCCATAGGATCATTTCTGTTAACTTGAATATGTTTCAACACTAAATCTTTTTTCTTAAAACTCCAAGGGCTAATCTTTTTACTGTAGGCTCTAGCTATCCTCCGTTGATATACAACTAACCATGGTGAAATTACCTTCAACCTTTCCCTCTTAATGAAATTCAACTAATCCAACTTGTTTCGTACCCATTTAGCTTTTGTCTTACAAATTCCATAAGAACTATGGGAGATGGTATTTCTTCCTATATTAGTAATACAACATTCATTTCATGTACCACAGAATATGGAGTTGTTCTTGTTGAAGTTCTGACTAATGTTTGATAGACATGCAATACAAATGACAACATCTCATATCAATCTTTATAAGTAACTATCATCGTTTTCAAAATTTTCTTAACATTTTTATTTGTAGCTTCAACAACACCAGTCATCTTAGGACAAGATGCAGAAGAATTATGTGCTATAATTACACTTGCTCTTGTTCAAATATGTTATATTGCCTAAAATGATCTATTATGGGAGACCATATTTACAGATTATCTTTTTCTTTAGAACTTAACCACCACCTTTCTAGTGATGTTTGCATAGGATACAACTTCGATCCACTTCATAAGATAGTCAATGGTCACCGAAATGGAATAATGCCCATTTGATCCCTTAAGTGGAATTGGTTTGATCACATCCATGTCTCAAATTAAGAATGATCAAAGGGCTACAATGGATTGTAATGAAATGGGCAGTGCCTTTAAATTTTTTGTACATATATTTGACATTGATAGCACTTTCTCACAAAATCCACACACTCAGTCTCCATATTGGTCGAATAGTAATTAGCTTTTGTAATTCTTTTTTGCTAACATGTGCAAATTAATGTGGGGGAGTAAAATAGGATGCAACATGAACTTCTTCCATACATGAATTGCTTCTTTGACATCCACACTATCACGACATCCCGGAGCACGTGTGCCCCGAGGTGGCGAAATAAAGATCAATTTTAATTTTCAAGAAAAAATAGGGAATGTCGGAGTCGCCACTAACCTTTAGTATGGTTAGAACACGTGATTACTACCTCGTTAGGGGTACAATGGGTCTACATTACCAGAACTAGGGTCGGGAGTTCGGTTATGTGAGGGAAAGGTACGAGCATCCCCTACGCGCCCGTTCTTACGAACGGTGCCTAATTAATTTAGAATTATCCCTAAATTAATCTAAAAAGTCTTTAAAATTACTCCTCTAATAAATTTATTAATACACGTGCAAAGTGAATAAATAAATAAATAAATAAGTAAATAAATAATACAAAAATATATGTAAAATCTAAATATTTACATATTTCCTCAGAACCAAAGGTACGTGAAGCCCGAAAGCTCATACCCCAGCATTAAAATCATAGGAATTAAAAATCAAAAATACTTTATAAAATACACTCCCAAATTTTAGAAATCTTATGGGTTTTCCTACGTATGAAAATACTAGTTTGAGAGGTTTTGGATAATAGATATAATTATTTAAACATAATAATAAAGATAAAAAAAAATAGTAATAAACTAGAATATTAGGATACCACAATACATACTAATCAACATATATAATATAAGCTAAAATACTAAAACTAGCACAATACAAAATACTAGATATAAATATATGATATTTGTTAAGATTCTAAACATACCACCATACTATAAGACTAAATATATAACAAAGCTAAAATATCCCACATACCAATAATAGTAGAATAAAATATATAATATATACTAAGATAATGAACATACCATAATATTAAAATACTACATGTACGTTATAAACAAAAATATTCAAACATACCATAATACATATAATCATGATAATAATAATAATAATAATAAATATCCACAAAAACTATAATACGTAACAAATTACTATAACACTATATATACTAAACATATAATATGATAGCATGATACCAAAACACCAAATATATTATATTACCTAAAATACTAAACTTACCATAATGAATAATACCTTATATATTAACATACTAAAAGTATCATAATAATAATAAATATATAGTATTACTTAAGATGTTATATTAAAAGTTACCTAAAATACTAAATTAGATGTATGATGTTATTTATAAATCCAAAGTTGTTAAATACCTACTATGACTAACATTCTAGAATACTAAATACACATACAATTATAGTTCTAAAATACCACATATACTACAACTAATCTACTAAAAATCCTAACATTATATATAACATGACCAAAATTCTAAAATACTAATAATATAATACAAAGTTAACATACAATATAAGCATGAATAAAATAATAAAAAAATATATATCTTACACACAAGAACCACAACAAGATAACAACCCGAAGCCTAAGAATACATATTACACACTTGAATATTGTAGAAATTATTACATTTAAATATTACAAATGAAATCTAACCTTGACAATAAAAAAGAAAAAAAAATCCTACAATAATGAAGATAAACAAATTAGTATTTATAAATACGGACCATAATTATTAAAAATCCTACAATAACCAAGCAAAATTGAACTTTACAACCAAAACGTGTGTGTGCTATGTGTGTTTTACTGTGGGTGTTGTGTGTGTGTGCAGTGTGTGTTTTGTAGTGTGTGTGTGCTGTGTTTGTGTGTTTCTGTGTGTGCTGTGTGTGTGTGCAGTTTTGTTTTGCGTGTGTGCAGTGTGTGTTTTGCAGAGTGTGCGTTGTGTGTGTGTGTGTGTGCGTGCGTGTGTGTGTGTTTCTGTGTGTGCTGTGTGTGTGTGCTGTGTGGGTGTTGCTGTGTGCAGTGTGTGTTTTGCATGTGTGCAGTGTGTGTTTTGCGGTGTGTGTAGTGTGTGTTTTGCATGTGTGCAGTGTGTGTTTTGCGGTGTGTGTAGTGTGTGTTTTGCGGTGGCTGTTGGATGTGGCCGAGAGGTAGAGGCTGGAGTTGGGGCTGTGCTCGGCCGTTGGTTCTGGTTGATGGTGTCTCGGGTCTGCTGGAACTGAAGGGTGGCTGTGGCTCGGAAGCAGGAGCCTCAGGTAGTTGCAGGGAATGGAGCAGAGCTGCCGTGTTCTGATAGTTGTGGGGGCTTCCAAAGAGAATAATAGAATGAAAGAGGCCCGGAGATGAGGAAGGAGAGGAGCAGAGGGAGGCTGGGCTAGACTGGAACAGGGGAGTTTTGTGGAAAAGAAGAAGAAGAAGAAGATGGAAGAGTTTTTTTTTTTTTGGTCTGCGCCTCCCCCCCTTGTGTTTTTGCTGTGCGCCACCCCCCCTCTTTATAAAACTTTTGCCAACCCTAGCGCCCCCTTCTTTTCCTTTTTCATTTTTTCTTTTTCTTTATTTTTTAATATTTTTATGGTAATAATAGATATGGTAATAATGATAATAAAAATAATAATAACTAGTAAATAAAGTAATAATACTAATATTAAAAATAATAATTAATAATAATAATAATAGAAAAATAATAAAAAAAAATAATAATAATATATGAAAATAGTAATAATAAAAATAAAAATAATAATAATAATAAATATATCCAAAATAATAATAGTAAAGTAATACTAATAATACTACTAGTAATACTAATAAACATTACAAATAATTATAAGAAAGTACTAATAAAATAAAGATAAGAAAAATACTAATAATAAGAATAAAAATAATAACAATAATAAATAAAAATAATAGTGATAATAATATTAATAAGGTAATAATAATAATAATGAAAATAAGAATATACCCCTTGTTCTATCTGACTAGAGCAAAAATAGGGTGTCTATAGCTGTCCCTCTTTGTTGGCTTGGTTGCTTCAATGTAACGGTAGGAACTCTCCTACATTTTTTGTATTAACAAGCCTGCAAAGATAAAAGATACCTATTTTAGCCAAGCCATTCAACTCCCTATAGCTTTTTAGGTTAATCAAGAGTTGTTTATTTCTGCTAACCAGGGACGATTTGTACTAAATGTAAGAATCCATGTTGAGGCACCCAAGGATGGCTTGCTGCGAATGTAAAAATCCGAGCTCCAGGGATACGGTGATCTAAGCCATGAAACACAATGATGGCTTGCTTCGAATATAAGAACCCGAGCCGCAAGGATACGATGATCCAGCCATGGAACACAATGATGGCTTGCTTTGAATGTAAGAATCCGAGCCGTAGGGATACGATGATCCAGCCATGGGACACAATGATGGCTTGCTTCGAATGTAAGAATCCGAGCCATAGGGATACGATGATCCAACCATGAGACACAATGATGACTTGCTTCGAATGTAAGAATCTGAGCCGTAGGGATATGATGATCCAGCCATGAGACACAATGATGGCTTGCTTCGAATGTAAGAATCCGAGCCATAGGGATACAATGATCCAGTCATGGGACACAATGATGGCTTGCTTTGAATGTAAGAATCCAAGCCGTAGGGATACAATGATCCAGCTATAGGACACAATGATGGATTGCTTCGAATGTAAGAATCCGAGCCATAGGGATACGGTGATCCAGCCATGAGACACAATGATGGCTTGCTTCGAATGTAAGAATCCGACCCGTAGGGATACGATGATCCAGTCATGGGACACAATGATGGCTTGCTTCAAATGTAAGAAACCGAGCCGTAGGGATACGGTGATCCAGCCATGAGACACAATGATGGCTTGCTTCGAATGTAAGAATCCGAGCCGTAGGGATACGGTGATCCAGTCATGGGACACAATGATGGCTTGCTTCGAATGTAAGAATCCGAGCCGTAGCCATGGGACACAATGATGGCTTGCTTCGAATGTAAGAATCCGAGCCGTAGGCAATGCATGAGATGTATGCTAATGCATGGAATGCATGACAATGCATGAAATTCAGGTGATGCATGAAATACATGGCAATGCATTAGATGTATGGTAATGCATGGAATGCATGGCAATATATGAAATTAAGGTAATGCATGAAATGTATGACAATGCATGAAATTTGGGGTAATGCATGACAATGCATGAATCTTTTGTCTCAATGCGCTTGTGATCAATGACCTCATCTTTGGTCTCTACATGAAACTCGCCATATTTGAATGGATCTGTAACTGATCTTGGCTTAATCTTCTTTATTCATCCAGTCATGAAAGTGATTGACTCAGCTCAAATGAAAATCACAAAATCTGCCCCAGTTGAATGGACTTAGAGCTGATCTTGATTCTAATTTCATATATCAATTTGATAAGAAGGCGCTTGAATGGGACCTACTGAGACTCAACTCGAAATTTGCCCCGGTTAAATTCATCTACCACCGATCTTAACTCTATTGTTGGATTCTTTTGAATAAGCAGATTCTGACATAACATTTACCCCCCAGTTAGGCTACTCTTTCTCCACAGGTATCTTTTTCATAGAAAGTATTAGTGATTTTGAAACTCTTTGACTATCCATCCTCTTTTAACGCTCTAAAGAGTAAGAAGGGTTCTTTTTTTATTTTATTTTATTTTATTTTTATTTTATTTTTTAAGGAACGAGGAATGATTATGCAATTATGAAATCAACTTGCTAAATCAAAAGGTCATCCGCACAAAATAAATGTTTTATTATGTTTCAATGCTATCATAGGGGAAAATTTATACCAGTATTCAAGAGTCGTATAATGTTGATTTCCTAGCCTAGACGACTGTCATTCTCTTCAACTACCCCAGTTCCATCAACCCATGCTTTGATCTCAAGATGGTCTTTAAGACTCGGGACAAAACGTAGGCTTAGGGATGTAGGCTTTCAGAATAAAAGGGAAACTAAGGCTCAAAAATACCACCCCAAATAATGTTTTATGCCCCCAGTTGAGGCGCTTTGCAAGATGTTGACCGAACTTGTTATTTAAACAAGCTACATACGTACCTTTTTAGGATAAGGTCATTATGTAGTTCAGACTCAACATTGAGTCTGACAAATCATTTAAGACAACAATGTATACCAATCTGGTCAGGACTTTCGTTTGAACTATAATGCAGGCTAAGGATATGGGTTAAAGAAAGAAAGATTTGAATGAGGCTCGAAATTTATCAATCTTATCACAGGTATTTGCTAGTCAAATATCACATATGAGTCATGTCCCCTATTTTTCTTTCTTCTTCCTTCTTCCTTCTTTTTTTTTTCTTTCCCTTTTAATCTTTTTTTCCTTCTTTTACTGCAACTTTAACTTTTCCTTTTATAAAGGAATCTTGATTTCATTTTCATTTGAACTTCAATTGGGATCAATATTTTAAAAACTACCTTAGTATGGGGTGTGATCCTTTGACGGGTTAATCAAGAAATGAATATTTCAGGTCCAAAAAGGGTTTGCAGAGATTTCTTCTTTGACGTTCTTTTGGGTAGCAGAACAATGGCCTGCCATCCTTTTGGTAATGACTATTGTCTCAAATGATTTTCCAAATACTAAGGTACCCATGCCCAAGTTAGATTTCTGGTGATCTGACTTTTAAAAAAACTGGTTTAACATTCAGGCTCAACTTAGTTGACAAATGGTAAATCATTGTTTGGGTTCTTTTAGGGATAACTGGTCAGCCAAAGAGGGCTTTCCATCATTTGATCAAAACATGAGTGATGAATTGATAGGAAATTATCAAAACAGCATAGCCACTTCATTGAATTCCTTGGAAAGTAAGATACTTCTTCATAACATCTGAATTTGATGATTGTTTCATCCTTCTCTACTTTCGCCTCTTGGGTTGAATTTTCAAAATTAACAACTCTTTCCAGCTTGTGAATACTGGCAATATTACTTTCCCTATTCCCGCATGAAACATAAGCAAACAATATTTGGCAACTGGACTCATGATGCAAGTAAGATAACTAAATGCATAATTCATTTTATTGAATATAGAAAATATTCCGAGACATAGGTGTCCACGGATTACAAAATGCAAATAACAATGGGGAAAACAAAAGAACATCAATTGAAAAGGATTAGATAGTCAAAAGGTCACTACTCCAGCACTTTAGCCTCTATGGATAACAACTGAAACCATTGATTTGGGAACCTCCTTGATATTTTAACCACTTCCTTCCTCGTGTTTGGGCAAAGGATTCTCTTGGACTCCTGGTGTTTGTCGTCAAACGCTAACCATCTTGCATCTCTTAATGATTGCACTTTGTGTTTGAACGCCCAGCATCGGTCGATGGTGTGACCGGGGGAATTGGCATGATATGTGCACTTGGAGTTTGGGTCATACCATTGTGGGAGAGGGGTTGGAATAGAAGCCCCTGGGACGGTTGAAACCATTCTTCTTTCAAGCAATTGAGGGAATAACTCTGAATATGACATAGGGATAGGATCTATTCTCCGAAAGTTCTTTTGGCCACTTCTTTTTTGTGCTTGAGCATTCGGCTGGGTGAATGTAGGACTAGAATGAACAATTTGGGGCCTTGTGCCTGTATACCTTGCTTGATTTACCTCGTGCTCAAAACCAAAATTTCTCTTAGGCCATTGGTTCCCACCTCTGGGGTACTGATTCTTCCAATTAAATTGCCCTTGTATCATTTGCGCTTCTTCCTCATTCTTACTATTAGTCCACCTTTTGCCATATAGTTTTTGTGCCACTATCCTTGACTAGGCCTGCCTTGATATCGCCTTCAATTCTTCCTCCTGCAGCCACAATATCCATAAAATCGTGGGGAGTTGCCCCCTGAAGATGCGTGCGGTAGGGGTCTTTTAATGTGCTTACAAACAAAGAGATGACTTCTTGGTCACTCACCGGGGGGTCCACCTGGATTGACATATCTCTCCACTTATAAGCATATTCTCTGAATGTTTCGATGGATTTCTTCTCCATTTCTTGTAGAGTCATTCGATCAGGCGCCATTTCCATCATATTGCGATAATGAGTAACAAAGGCATTGGCCAAGTCCTTCCAGGTGCGGATCCGAGCCTTATCTTGCTGAATGTACCAACGGATAGCGGACCCGGTCAAACTGCTTTGAAAACAATGCATCATTAGTTTTTCATCATCTGAGTAAGCGGCTATTGCTTGGCAATACATCACTAAATGCGTTCAAGGGCATCGGGTCCCGTCAAACTTTTGCAAGTCTGGCATTTTGAACATTGGCGGCAGGGTGACTTTTGGCACCAAGCAAAGGTCATTTGGATTAACGGAATCGAAAGTATTAGAACCTTCAATTGCTTTTAAGCGTTCTTCTAATACGTCGCAGCGACGCTCAGCCTCAGATTTGCTTATCCCCATATCAGAAGGTACTAACAAAGGAGTTCCTGCCATTGGGAACCCCTGTGCTGGCATAGTAGGGATAAAAGGAGGCATATTTGGCAGTAGAGCCCCATGACACTAGGTGGTGGAATTGATGTTTGTCCATGATCTGGGGTGAACCCTGGGGGATGAGTAGGGTCCACATCTACTTCAGGATCAACCTGCACCGCCTTTCCTTTGTTCATTAGTAACTCCAGGACCTTACTTATTTTATCATTTATCTCTTCTTGTCCTTGTTCTAGACTCAGGACTCTATTTTCCAATTGTTCACTCATTTCTCTCGCTCTTCGCCTGGTATTGTATTGATGCGTGGTGGTCTCAATTATTGCTTTATATTACTCAAACGACCTCTTTGAACTGAAAACCAACAATTTCCTTTTTAGAATCATGAATGCACAATTATGTACTGTATGAGTGAATGTGTTTTGATGCATGATTAGGGTATGTAATATGTGTTTATGCATGGATGCAACTAGTGCAATTATACATACAAACAAAGATATGAGCGTGCATGCAGCCTATCATGTATGACTGTATAAAATGAAGTGCATGAATATGATGTAACCTAAATGACTACTTTGCCATTATTCTAGAAAAATTCCACTAATGAGAGATTTCAAGATTAACATGACCATTGATAGGCCATGATTTCAATTCAAATCTTCCCTTAACCATTCCTTTCCTAATTAACGGTCCATGTACCTCAGGTTCTATGAAGGGTCAGATTATGTTATGAGGTTGGGGTTGACCCAGGGTAGTCAACCCATTAGATTCATTCAATGTGGACTTGTGGACTTTAGTGTGCACTTGGGCCTCAAGTATTTTAAAATATGGGCTTCGACCTAGTTCATAATGGGCTAAGGCCCTAGTTGAAAAGGAATTGGGCTTGGATTATTTGAAAAAATGTTGGCCCAAATTTTTAGGCAATGGGGTTGAAGCCCTTTTTTGAAATCTGGGTTTGACCATTTTTGAAAATTATGCCTGGGCTGAGTTTTTGCTTAAGAAAAGGACCGGCCCAAGTTTTTTTTTAAAGAATTGGGCCCAAGTTATTTGGAAAGGGTTGGGTTCACCAATAAAATGCTTGGGCCAAGTTCTTCATTTTTTCAAAGGATGGGCCATGGTCTCAGTATTGTGCTTTTTCAAAATACTGGCTAAGTAGTATGTAAGTCTAAAATGGATGCAGAATGCATGGTATAATATAAGGTATCTCACAACATATATACAATAGACAGTATGGGAAGAAGGATGTCCCGACCCAAGGTAGGTATGTATATACAGGGTTCGTCATGGCACTATCCTAGTTAAGGAAAATTATATACAAGTATGTGTGGGTAGGCTCTAACCCTATTGACAAAAGGTCCCCAGTTTAGGATTTCATCCTCCCCCATAGGGATCCGGATAAAACCCGCACTGAGTGGAGTGGTTCGCGGGTCCCATCAAACTCTGCCATGAAGGAACTGACGCTATTACACTCCTATCTAATCCTAACAAGGAAAGCTCAGGTATAGAGCGTGAAAGTATGTGAATTCAAATTTTACCTAAACCCGCTATCCCTACATTTATTCACATGCTATTAAGAATATGGAAACAAGATATCTATAAATATATTTATTCAAAAGATATGGAAATATAATATCTGCAATTAATATGTTGATTCAAAAAATTTGGAAACAAAATATTTTTAGTTAATATGCTTACTTAAAAAAAAATATGGAAACAAAATATTTACGATTAGTATACAAAATATCTATAATTAATATGCTTATTCAAAATATCTACAATTAATATACTTATTGGAAACAAAATATCTACAATTAATATTCAAAGAATTAGGAAACAAAATAATTTTAATTAATAAAGGTTGTTTGTAAATTATGGAAATAAAATATTTACAATTAATCAAGGTTATTTACAAATTACACAAAATAAGGAGTAATTAAAAGATTTATTAAATTTGAACTTGGGATAATTTCAAATTAATTACTGGCTCGACTCTCTAATGTCCCCAGCGGAGTCGCCAGGCTGTCGCGACGTCCCGGAGCGCGTGTGCCTCGAGGTGGCGAAATAAAAATCAATTTTAATTTTCAAGGAAAAATAGGGAATGTCGGAGTCGCCACTAACCTTTAGTGTGGTTAGAACACATGATTACTACCCTGTTAGGGGTAGAATGGGTTTACATTACCAGAGCTGGGGTCAGGAGTTCGGTTACGCGAGGGGAAGGTACGAGCACCCCCTACGCGCCCATTCTTACGAACAGTACCTAATTAATTTAGAATTATCCCTAAATTAATCTAAAAAGTCTTTAAAATTACTCCTCTAATAAATTTATTAATACACGTGCAAAGTGAATAAATAAATAAATAAATAAATAAATAAATAAGTAAATAAATAATACAAAAATATATGTAAAATCTAAATATTTACATATTCCCTCAGAACCAAAGGTACGTGAAGCCCGAAGGCTCATACCCCAGCATTAAAATCATAGGGATTAAAAATCAAAAATACTTTATAAAATATACTCCCAAATTTTAGAAATCTTATGGGTTTTCTTAGGTATGAAAATACTAGTTTAGGAGGTTTTGGATAATAGATATAATTATTTAAACATAATAATAAAGATAAAAAAAAAATAGTAATAAACTAGAATATTAGGATACCACAATACATACTAATCAATATATATAATATAAGTTAAAATACTAAAACTAGTACAATACAAAATACTAGATATAAATATATTATATTTGCTAAGATTCTAAACATACCACCATACTATAAGACTAAATATATAACAAAGCTAAAATATCCCACATACCAATAATAGTAGAATAAAATATATAATATAGACTAAGATAATGAACATACCATAATATTAAAATACTACATGTACGTTATAAACAAAAATATTCAAACATACCATAATACATATAATCATGATAATAATAATAATAATAATAATAAATATCCACAAAAACTATAATACGTAACAAATTACTATAACACTATATATACTAAACATATAATATGATAGCATGATACCAAAACACCAAATATATTATATTACCTAAAATACTAAACTTACCATAATGAATAATACCTTATATATTAACATACTAAAAGTATCATAATAATAATAATAAATATATAGTATTACTTAAGACGCTATATTAAAAGTTACCTAAAATACTAAATTAGATGTATGATGTTACTTATAAATCCTAAGTTGTTAAATACCTAATATGACTAACATTCTAGAATACTAAATACACATACAATTATAGTTCTAAAATACCACATATACTACAACTAATCTACTAAAAATCCTAACATTATATGTAACATGACCAAAATTCTAAAATACTAATAATATAATACAAAGTTAACATACAATATAAGCATGAATAAAATAAAAAAAATATATATATATCTTACACATAAGAACCACAACAAGATTACAACCCGAAACCTAAGAATACATATTACACATTTGAATATTGTAGAAATTATTACATTTAAATATTACAAATGAAATCTAACCTTGACAATAAAAAAGAAAAAAAAATCCTACAATAATGAAGATAAACAAATTAGTATTTATAAATATGGACATTAATTATTAAAAATCCTACAATAACCAAGCAAAATTGAACTTTACAACCAAAACGTGTGTGTGCTATGTGTGTTTTACTGTGGGTGCAGTGTGTGTGTGCAGTGTGTGTTTTGTGTGTGTGTGTTGAAGATTAAACTTGAGAATAGTGGGACGGTGGCAGCAAAAATTTGACTGCAGAAGCTTCATCAACCGGCAGCCCATCTCCATTGAAGTTAAGCAAAATTTGGCCACCAACCTTACCAAACTAGCCACCATTGTTGATTATCTATTTTCTGTAATTGCTATAAATAGGTGAGTGTGTGTGCATTGTAAATGTGTGGTGTGTTAAGAGTTGAAAGCCAGTGAGTGAGCGAGAGATTTTGTTGTTTGAATTCCTCTGTATTATTTTTCAGATTGAAATATACTTGTTTGGTATTTATCCTCACCGAGTTTCAGTCACATCCAGTGACTGAGTGTTCCTCTCCACCCATCAGTGGTATCAGAGCATTTAGGTACGCCGGAATTCGCCAAACAAAGGAGGCGAACAGAGGAGAAATCCGATTTTCTCCCAGTTTTGAAGTTGCTCAAAATTCAAATTGAGCCTATCATTTTGAAATTCCATCCAAGACGATTCCAACGGTGAAAACCACGTCTCAAAAGGAGACCAGGAGGCTCTTCACGCGCTCCCACGCGCCTCCCACGAAGACAGCGTTTTTCCCACGAGCCGCACACGCCGACGAAGACTCCGGCAGACGGCCACAAGCGCCTCACGCTCCAGCACGCGTCTTCTTCGCCCGATTGGCGAGATCCGACCAGGACATCGACCCGCAACCCGGCCCAGCGACCAGCAACCCGGATCCGTGCCCGAGACTTGACCCGCATCCGACCCGCTCCCAGCAACGACACGCGGCACGTCTAGAGAACGCCACGTGGCGTAACGGAAAAAGTAACGCCGTTAAACGGCCGTTAAGTTAAACCGGTTAGTTAAAAATTCACCAGAATTGCCTATAGCCGGTTCAGTGATTTTTAGACCGGTTCTTTGCAAATCAAAACCGGTTCCTAAGGTTTTTCAATCTTGTGAATTTATTGGTGACATTAGATTTACCAAAATCAGTCCCCATCTCTCTGTTTTTTATATATTAAATTTGATGGCTAACGGTACTATCCAATCGGTTATTCCAAAATTGACCCGAGAGAATTATGACAACTGGTCGATTCAAATGAGAGCCCTTTTAGGTTCTCAGGATGTCATGGACATCGTTGAAGATGGGTACAGAGAAAGCCCATCAAAAGAAGTCGAAGCAGCTATGCCCGAAGCTCAAAGAACGACCTTACGAGCCGATCGAAAGAAAGATTGCAAGGCAAAATCCATAATCTACCAAGGCCTTGATGAGGCCACGTTCGAAATCATCGCCTCCGCAAAGACATCTAAAGAAGTTTGGGACTCTCTCCATCGAACACACAAAGGTGCAGATAAAGTAAAAAAGATTCGTCTTCAGACATTGCGAGGTGAGTTCGAATCTCTCAAAATGAAGTCTACTGAATCCATTACAGACTACTATATACGAGTAATGGTAGTATCAAATCAATTAAGAAGAAATGGAGAAATTCTCAATGACGAGAGAATTTGTGAAAAAATTTTGCGATCTTTAGATCCAAAATATGATTATATAGCTGTGACCCTGGAAGAAACAAAATACTTGGAAACAATGTCTGTAGAAGAACTTGTGGGCTCACTCCAAGCCCATGAGCAAAAAGTCAATAGAAGAAGTGATGATAAAGCACTGGAGCAAGCTCTCCAAACGAAGTTGTCCCTCACTACAGATAGATACGACAAAGGGGGGACGTCACAACAAGGAAGAGGACGAGACCGAGGATCTCGTGGAAGAAATTCTGGAAATTTTAACTCCAGAGAAGGTGGCAGAGGCAGAAGAGGTCCCACTAGAGGAGGACGAAATCAACAGAGCTATGTCCCACAAGGCAGAGGACAAGGAAGAAAAGGAGGATATAATAATCGCTCGAATGTAGACAAAAGAAACATTCAATGCTACAATTGTCACAAGTATGGACACTATAGCAATGTATGTTGGGGGCGACAACAAGAAAAGGTTAGCGAGGAGGCCAACCTTGCCGAAACTGATCATGCAGATGGAGAGTCGTTGATGCTGATGGCACACAATTCAACTCCCCAGGACCAAAGCGTTTGGTACCTTGATTCTGGAGCCAGCAACCATATGACTGGAAGCAAGAACTTATTCTTTGAACTTAATGAGAAAGTTCAGGGGGGGATCTCTTTCGGCGATAATTCTAAAATCCCAGTCCAAGGTAGAGGAGATGTTTTGATCAAACAAAAGTCTGGAGATCATGCTTACATCTCCAACGTCTACTATGTGCCAGCCATGAAGACTAATATACTTAGTCTCGGACAGCTCGTGGAGAGAGGCTATCGAATTAGCCTCAGTGATAAGCAGATGGTGATAATAGATGCTCGAGGAAAGCTTGTTACTCGAGTTCAAATGGCAAAGAATCGAATGTTTCCGCTCGCCATCCAACATGATACGCCAAGGTGTTTGAGCGCCATCATCAAAGAAAAAGACTGGCTATGGCATCTAAGGTATGGGCATCTAAACTTTGAAAGTTTGAAGTAATTAGGAAGCAAGAAGATGGTGAAGGGCTTACCCAATATTCATCATCCAAATGTGATATGTGAAAGCTGTATTTTGAGGAAGCAACACAGAAACAGCTTTGGAAAGCAAACCGACTGGAGATCAACCATGCCGCTCCAGCTAATACACACAGATGTGTGTGGTCCACTAAGACCATTTTCGAATGGACAGAATCGATACTTCCTCACCTTCATCGACGACTACAGCAGGAAGACCTGGGTCTACTTCTTGAAAAGGAAGTCAGAGGTGTTTGACAAGTTCAAAGAGTTCAAAACTCTTGTGGAGAAACAGAGTGGCTTCCGCATCAAGTCACTCCGGCCAGATCAAGGAGGAGAGTACAAAGACGAAGCTTTCCTGGAATTCCTTAGACAACAAGGGATTCAGAAACAGTTCACACCATCATACACTCCCCAGTTGAATGGTGTAGCCGAAAGGAGGAACCGCACAATCCTTAACATGGCTAGAAGCATGTTAAAGGATAAAAATGTGCCCAAGAGTTTTTGGGCAGAAGCAGTGTTATGTGCAGTCTATCTACTCAATAGGTGTCCGATGAAGAGTCTTGATACAAAGACACCATATGAAGCCTGGAGTACTCACAAGCCCAGTGTGAGTCATCTTAGGGTGTTTGGCTCCATAGCCTACGCCAAGATCCCAGAAGCAAGAAGGACAAAGCTGGATGATAAAGGAGAGAAGTGTATCCTTGTAGGATACGGCGATAGCACCATGGGATATCGACTCTACAATCCCATCAACAAGAAAGTCTTTCATAGCCGGGATGTCATCTTTGAAGAAAATGAATCCTGGAAATGGGACCAGGTTGAATGTTCCAAAGATGCGGAATTGACACTTGAAGTAGAAGAACCTACACAGACAAAAGAAGTGGCTATCGAGCCACAAATTCCTGAGCTGCAGACACCTCCACATGGTTCACCACAGAGGAATGAAGCTCCATCACCAATAGAGCATGAAATCTCAGACATGAGACCTAGAGGAGCTCGAAATCTAGCCGATCTGTATGAAAATACAGAACCAATGGAAGAATATGTTGCTCTAAACTGCCTGTTGCTAACTAGCGACCCAGTTAGCTTTGAGAAAGCTAACGAAGAAAACAAATGGAGAAAAATGATGGATGAGAAGATTCAATCCATCAAGAAGAACAAGACTTGGGAGTTGACAAATCTCCTGAAGAACCGCAAAACTATTAGTGTAAAATGGGTCTACAAGACCAAGAAGAACACTCAAAGAGAAATCCAGAGATACAAAGCAAAACATGTCGTCAAGGGTTACAGGAAGAAAGAAGTGAAATTGATATCTTGCAGAATGTATGATCAGATTGCTGACATTTTCACAAAACTACTCAGGCATGATATTTTTGCAAGATTGAAGACAATGCTCGGAATGACAAAGTTAGGAGAGTCAAGTTTAAGGGGGGATGTTGAAGATTAAACTTGAGAACAGTGGGACGGTGGCAGCAAAAATTTGACTGCAGAAGCTTCATCAACCGGCAGCCCACCTCCATTGAAGTTAAGCAAAATTTGGCCACCAACCTTACCAAACTAGCCACCATTGTTGATTATCTATTTTCTGTAATTACTATAAATAGGTGAGTGTGTGTGCATTGTAAATGTGTGGTGTGTTGAGAGTTGAAAGCTAGTGAGTGAGCGAGAGATTTTGTTGTTTGAATTCCTCTATATTATTTTTCAGATTGAAATATACTTGTTTGGTATTTATCCTCACTGAGTTTCAGTCACATCCAGTGACTGAGTGTTCCTCTCCACCCATCAGTGTGCAGTGTGTGTTTTGCAGTGTGTGTGCTGTGTTTGTGTGTTTCTATGTGTGCTGTGTGTGTGTGCAGTGTGTGTTTTGCAAAGTGTGTGCTGTGTGTGTGTGTGTGTTTCTATGTGTGCTGTGTGTGTGTGCAGTGTGTGTTGCTGTGTGTGCTGTGTATGTGTGCAGTGTGTGTTTTGCATGTGTGCAGTGTGTGTTTTGCGGTGTGTGTAGTGTGTGTTTTACAGTGGCTATTGGATGTGGTCGAGAGGCAAAGGCTGGAGTTGGGGCTGTGCTCGGCCGTTGGTTATGGTTGATGGTGTCTCGGGTCTGCTGGAATTGAAGGGTGGCTGTGGCTCGGAAGCTGTAGCCTCGAGTAGTTGCAGGGAATGGAGCAGAGCTGCCGTGTTCTGATGGTTGTGGGGGCTTCCAGAGAGAACAGGAGAATGAAAGAGGGCCGGAGATTAGGAAGGAGAGGAGCAGAGGGAGGCTGGGCTAGACTGGAACAGGGGAATTTTGTGGAAAAGAAGAAGAAGAAGAAGATGGAAGAGTTTTTTTTTTTTTGGTCTGCGCCTCCCCCCCGTGTGTTTTTGCTGTGCGCCACCCCCCTCTTTATAAAACTTTTGCCAACCTTAGCCCCCCCTTCTTTTCTTTTTTCATTTTTTCTTTATTTTTTTATATTTTAATGGTAATAATAGATATGGTAATAATGATAATAAAAATAATAATAATTAGTAAATAAAGTAATAATACTAATATTAAAAATAATAATTAATAATAATAATAGAAAAATAATAAAAATAATTATAAAGTAATAATAATAATATACAAAAATAGTAATAATAAAAATAACAATAATAATAATAATAATAATAATAATAATAATAAATATATCCAAAATAATAATAGTAAAGTAATACTAATAATACTACTAGTAATAATAATAAACATTACAAATAATTATAATAAAGTAATAATAAAATAAAGATAAGAAAAATACTAATAATAAGAATAAAAATAATAACAATAATAAATAAAAATAATAGTGATAATAAAATAATAATAATATTAATAAGGTAATAATAATAATAATGAAAATAAGAATATACCTCTTGTTCTATCTGGTTAGGGTAAAAATAGGGTGTCTACACACACATCTTAATAGAGTTATATTTTCACTTCTTTTATATAGAGCATCTCCACTAAGATAATATACCATTGATAATCTTTGAATAATACCTTTGTCATTATATAATGCATTCACTACAAGAAAAATGGTTTTTGGTGATGACTCAATTTATCCCTAAAAGAAACAAATTTGTGGCAAAAGAATTTTAGGTATGAAAGCTTTCACCCCAGCTTCATTACTAAAAAGGTGTCACTAAATATTTTTCGGGATGAATATTAAAATTTGTCATGTAAAGTTGGTCTTTTGGAAAGAAATAATTTTGTTTCTAAAATTCGACACGACAAAACTTGAACTTACCAAAATCAACAAGCACCCACAAAAATGAATATTAACAATTGAAAAACAATCAATAAATGACACAATAATTGATGCGAATAAAATAAAATAAAATAAAACCCACAAAAATTGAACATTATTCAATAGAATAAAATTAAAAAAAAATCCAACACACTCAGTAAGAACTCATCGGATCTCTCCAGAGTGGACTACTTACCTACTTGACAAATCCACAAAATGAGCTTTTAAAATATGAAAATTTTTCATCCAAGTTTTAAATAGATATCACCTTAAACAAGAAGTCCTAGACAACAAAGAAAAACCTATGGTAGAACATAGCAAGAAGCATCAACTTGATCTTCACACAAAGTCGTAGAGAGCAGTAGATTTAAGAGGAATATGCACGGATTTTGAAAAAAAATAAAACCCTATAAATTTCGTGGATGGGGGCAAAGCAAAAGGGGAAAGGGTTTTGACCTCTTAGTCACTTTTCCGAAACCGAAAAAATGAAAAATTGAAAGGAAAAACAAGAGAAAAGAGATTTTGGAGAAATTTATGATTAAAAGTATTTAGAAATGGAAAATATCCTCTTTTGCGATGACTTTTGTTTGTTGCTAATTTAAAAAAATAGAAAAAAGGTGAAATGTAGACGTAAATTGGTCACCTATGTTGTCACTAAAACTTTCATTACTTTTATACTAACATAACTATCTGTTGCAAAAAAAAAAATATTCATTCCTTTCGCGTCATTTCCTATGTGAGTGAAAAGTTTTCACGCTTTTGGAAAATTCTTTTAGCAACAGTTAAATACCTTTAGCAATGAAGAATTTTTTTCCCAAGAAGATGGTAAATTTATATTGTAATTAAACCTTTTGACAACAAACTTGGCAGTTTCTATTACCTTTGGCGACAACTTTCATGGTTTGTTACTAAAATCGGTCGTTAAATCCCACTTTTCTTGTAGTGACTATAAAACATGAAACATGCTATTAATCTTGAAAAAAAAAAAAAAATGAAGAACGATTTGAATATGTTTTCAACTCTAGGAGAGAGAGGAAAAAACTCATACCTATCAACAGTCATGACACGCGACATGACCTTAACAACCAATCAATTAAAAGGAAGGATTCAAAATTTGAAAATTAATTAAGTAGTTGATCTCCTATCAAGTTGGTGCCAACTTCTTTGCATGAGCACACAGAAACAAGGTAAGAAGAAGGATTGATCAATCACCCATTAGTAGTCAATCGACCACTCTGTGGAATTTTACATTTTCTATTCATTTTATCTCTAGTTTTAATTTTTTTCAGTTGAGTTATTAATTATTTGCTTGGTATAAAATGACTATCGTTAATGTCATTTGAGAAATGAGTGTGAAAGGGGCACTAGTACCTTCCTCTCACATAACCACACTATTGAACCTAACTCTAGTAGAGCAGATCATGACCATTAACTTCTTTGAACTTAGGTATAGTTTAGATACTAATGAACTGATAGTAATTAATTAGATGTTCTACTCTCACCTAGGATGAAGTATATTAGTGGCGACTTCATGGACATACATGTTAGGATGTGTGGCTCGTATGGGTATCAACAGCCGCACCACCCAGCAGAAAATGTTGAACTGGAGATGGACGGCAACCAAATTTGCCCACCTCTTGTGACTTTGCAGCAGCCTTTGTTTGACTTCTTCCCCCTCACCTTGTGTATATATATGTAATGTATGTGTGTCATGAATTGTAGCAGTGTGTGTGGTGAGTTGCAGAAGTGTAACTGTGTGGTGCTGTGTTGTGAGGTGCAGAGTGCAGAGAGTTGTGTGTGCAGAGGGCTGTGTGTGAGGAAGAGTGAATCCTTGTGAGAGTGAGAGAGGAGTTGAGGGCAGTAGCCTCCTCCTCCTCCTTATGTAAGCTCTCCTGTGGACGTAGGTCACAGTGGACTGAACCACGTAAATCTGGTCTCATTTTTTGTTTGCAAAATTTTGCTTGTATGATTGTTGCTCGGTCGATCATTTCCCAACAAATGGTATCAGAGCGAGGTTGGAGCAAAATCGTTGGATCAAAGCAAAATTCCCAGATTTGAGCCTCTGCCTAGTAGCTCAAAACTCGATTTTGAGACCACTACAACATTCCTCTCGTCAAGACGAAGCGAATGGAGGTAACCGCAGCTCAAACGGAGCTAGGAGGAAGACGCATGCGCTCCCACGCGCCACCAACGGAAAGACCGCGTTGCCACACTCACGCACGCGCTCTCACGCGCCGGCTGCTGATCGGGAAGTAGGTTCACCCGCGCCCATGGGCCGGCAAACATCCGGCGCACGTTCGAAGGTTGACGACACTGACGTCAGCAGCCACATAAGCACTGAGTCAGCGCCGCGTCAGCGAGTGTCAGAGCGCCACGTTAGCGCTGTGCCATCCGCACAGTCAGCGGCCACACTAGTAGGGGCCCAGCGACACGTCAGCAGTCCGTACAGTCCACGTCAGCAGGTGGGCCCACAAGAGGTGTCCCCTGCCACGTCAGCAGTGGGCCCCACAGAAGGTGGGTCCCAAGCCAGGTCAGCAGGTGGGCTCAGGCCACGTCAGCAGTGGGAGCCGCGGTGCCACATCAGCAAATGGCGCTGTTAACGGCATCATTAACGTCGTCAGGGAATATTCCGTCAGAGGAAGGAATATTTCGTTAAAGTTGACTTTTGTTGTCTAGTTTGACCGGGCTTTTCGGAGCCATTTCGGGTCGGTTTTTCGAACGACTTGAACCATTTCTAAGGTTTTCAGCCATTTCGAAGCCATTGGCGGTGTCCGTTTATTGAGATTCAGAGCAGAATGGCAGGTATTGGCACTTCAAAGTTTGAGGTGGAGAAGTTCGATGGGCGGAACAACTTCAGTTTATGGCAGAGCACGGTGAAGGACATTTTGGTTCAACAAGGCTTGATCAAGCCGTTGATCGGGAAGAAGCCAGATAATTTCAAAGATGATGATTGGACCGAATTAGAGATGAAGATGGTCAGCACAATCCGATTGTGTCTGGCAAATGAAGTTAAGTATTCGGTGTTAGACGAAACCTCACCAATGGAGCTCTAGAAGAAATTGGAGCAAAGGTATATGGCAAAATCCCTTCCCAATAAATTGTTTCTGAAGAAGAAATTGTATCAACTTCGAATGAACGAGGGAAGTAGCCTTTTTGAACACATAAATAATTATAACAAGATTTTGACCCAGTTGTTGAGCCTCAGAGTAAAGATTGATGAAAAAGATAAGGCAATTCTACTTTTGTCATCTCTACCATTCCTCGTGGGGAAGGAAACCTTGAAGTTGGATGATGTGATGGCATCTCTTCAAGATTCTGAGACGTTAAGAAAGCCGATTTTGATGTCTCATGAGCAAGCTTTGGTAGCTAACAGTGAGAGACAAGGAAGAAGCAAAGATCGAAAGTTCGAAGGTAAGCAATGACATTCAAAATCAAGAGGACGAGATACGAGCAAAGTCGTATGTTACTGGTGTGATAAAAAGGGGAAATTCAAGAGGGACTGTGAAGATAGAAAACGATACGAAGAAGAAAAGAAGATATGAGACGGTATCAATGTATCGGAGAATGTCTCGTGGTATGCCAATCATGAGGCCCTTGTAACGGTGAGTAGCTCACGACAACAAATCAGTCGAAGAAATATGCAGTGTCGATACTGCAAAAGGCACAGCCATATGAAAAGAGAGTACCGAAAATTAATGAAGAAGAACATGAATGCTCATGGCAGTCCAAACGATGATGGATGGATTTTGGACTCTGGGAGTTTAGTTCATGTCTGTTTTAAGAAAGAATTTTTCCATTCTTTCAAAGAAGTTCACCGTACGATATCACTCGGTGATGGGTCTTCATGCGATGTCAAAGGGATCAAATCTGTGAACCTAAAGACGCCTGTTGGAGCAGTCCGTATTTTAGATGATGTAAGCTTTGTACCAATGATGCGAAGAAATTTGATCTCCCTTAGTCGGTTGGATTCTAAGGGCTCTCAAATCTCTGTCGTAGGTGGAGCTATGGAGGTGACACGACGCGACTCAAAGATATTCACTGGGAAGGAGTCTCATAGGCTATATCAGTTAATGGGAACCACAGTTGTTGGTGGTTTGACCTCGGATGATGATAGCGGTACGTTATCAGAAACGAATAGACGAGTTCGGTTTGCTGATGAAGAAGGTGGTACTCTTTGCACGGTTCAAATGTTTGAACCAAACTATGAAGACTTGCATTGATTGAGTTTGTGTTAAGGTGGAGCTATGGACTTGGGAGTTGATACTCGCCAAGGTGGAGATTATTAGGATGTGTGGCTCGTATGGGTATCAGCAGCCGCACCACCCAGCAGAAAATGTTGAACTGGAGATAGACGGCCACCAAATCTGCCCACCTCTTGTGACTTTGCAGCAGCCTTTGTTTGACTTCTTCCCCCTAACCTTGTGTATATATATGTAATGTATGTGTGTCGTGAATTGTAGCAGTGTGTGTGGTGAGTTGCAGAAGTGTAACTGTGTGGTGCTGTGTTGTGAGGTGCAGAGTGCAGAGAGTTGTGTATGCAGAGGGCTGTGTGTGAGGAAGAGTGAATCCTTGTGAGAGTGAGAGAGGAGTTGAGGGCAGTAGCCTCCTCCTTCTCCTTGTGTAAGCTCTCCCATGGATGTAGGTCACAGTGGACCAAACCATGTAAATCTGGTCTCATTTTTTGTTTGCAAAATTTTGCTTGTACGATTGTTGCTCGGTCGATCATTTCCCAACAATACATTTATCCATTATTTCACCTTTACCTCCCCCTATCCAACTCACTTTCATGTCAAGTTCACTCAATCAAGGTGACTTGAAGATTTACCCCCTTTAGGAGGCGGTCCTTTAGGAAATTATGACACCTCCTAATAATGATACTATGGTGTCTGATGTGAAACAATAAGTGAGGGAACGTGCATGCACAAAACACCTCTAAGTTTAAAAGAGGTTTTGAGGCGTGGGGAGGCAAGAAAGTCTTCTTAATGATGACGCCTTGTTCTTTATGCCTTGGGTTTGCGGTGAACCTTGTATCCTTCTTGTTATTTTTTGGATTATCAAAACTTACTCTCGTGGAATTTTTGTGGAATTTTTGGGAGTTTTCTCATTCTTATAAAGCAATAATCATAATGCTTCATGAAATAAGGATAAACAAAGTGTTTACTAGAAAGGTGTGTAAGAAGATAGGCATGTTAGGCCACTTTTAAAGTGAAGTGGTGATGATCATTAGTGGGGAGGAAGATAGGCATGTTAGACCACTTCGAGATAGTATAATGGTTAGTCATGAAATTTTGGGATAAGATAGAAAATTTAGTCATGCATGAGCCAAGCTTGCTAATTTGCTCTAATTCTAGGTTGTGGTTACTAACAATGATCCATACATCTTCTAAAGTTTCTCATAGGAAATGCTTGTTGGCCTTTTGCAAATGATCACTAGTATTTTGGAGCCTTGGTTTCTAATTGGGGGTTTCACTTATATTAAAGTCCTTCTAGGAAATTAAGGCTACAAGGTTAGATAATGTACTCATTTTGTTGATTTGATTGATAACATGGGTCTTATATATTTGGTCTACTTTGCTATGTTGTTTACCTAGTTGTGGGGTGTTTCTCCTCTTGCTAAGACCTTTTGCCATCAAGACAGAGCCTTATATTTGGTAGATGCTTTTATAAGTCATCTTTCAAAAAATGCATTCAGATCATTGCCCTCTTCTCCTTAGGCTCCACAACTTTCATAACACTTCTCCTAATTGCATGACATTTTTATTTCAATCGACATGGCTTACTCAAAATATGTCATGAATTTTGTGGAGCAAATTTGGGAAAGAAACATCAACTTATTAGAAGCATCAGATTTATTATAATAAATAATTTTTTTAGGAGATTGCAATAAGAAATTAAGAAGTATTTGTTGGCTAGATTTTGGGATTCCATGAGCTTTAGATTGGAGACCGATGAAGGGCTTGGTTGATTTAGAGGGCAAACTCTAATAACAATTGGTGGAGCCTCTTACTCAAGAGGAAATTCTATGACATCAAAAATATATAGTGAATTTTCAGGAACTGTAATATTAAATATTTCTGCATTATCAAACTTGTAAGGCATTTTAGGAATAAACTTGATCATTTAAAGAATGGAGGTGGCTAGGAAATGGATTTGGGACGTGGATCACTACAAGCATTTGACAATAGAATTCTTTTCAGGTTTTTCATTTTGATGGTAATGATGACTATGTCTTGTTGAGTTGCTCAAGGTGCTTTATGAGGCTTTCAAACTTGGATACCCTAAATCTCCTCAAACCAATTGATGAACATACTATTCGTGAGGCCCTGCTCTAGATGAGGCCTTTTAAAGATTTCGGATCTAATGGTTTTTGCACCTAGTACTATACTAAAAATTATGAAAATTATTGGACTTCACTTTGGAATTTTGCAAACCAAGGGCTGAAAATTATATTGGATGCTACTCTTCTATTCCTAGCTTGTTCCAAAGGTTGATATCCTTGAGGTCCTTACACAATTCAAATCCATAAGCTTATGCAATGTGCATATGTATTAGCTGATTTGTTATTAACTATGTGTTTGGCATGTGTGTATGTGTATGTGTGCGAAGCATAAGACCTTCAATAAAACAACATAATGACTCCAGACCCTTTCCCAAAATTTATGAACACAAACATAATATTAAAAGTATGATAAACTTAGAATTTATTGAACATGTATATACAAACATATACAAGATATTCCACGTTTACCACATTTATTTTGAATAAATTTTGCTAAATCAAAAAAGAAATCAATATTTTCATAAATCAAATATAGCATAAATCCACATTTATTTTTCCCTTAATATTTATTTTTTCCCCCAATGAGCACATGGGCATAGATAAACTTTGAGCTAACTATCTTCATATATCACTGAGGAACACGAAGATAAATTGGGATGAGATTGCGCGAGGTTGGAGGTGAGTCCCAAACAGAGAAGGCACTATTGGAATTCATCCATTTCTCAGTCATATCGGGGTAATGTCGATTCAACACGTCCTTCAAGCTCTCTGTTGTATTAACCCACTCAAACCCCTTCTTTGTGTACGTCTCCTCATTGTAGTTGCTCGTGAAGAACCTATCTGCTTCCAGCCTCCTGCATATTTGATCCATCCCTTCAATTTTAGAACTAGTTTTTGTTTTTGACAAATGTTTGAATTTAGAATTTGATGTTTGAGTACTTGTGTAGCTTTTTACTACTTTACCTGGTTGCCATGATGAGGAAAATGTAGAAGGCAGTCTCACTAATGGCGAATCCTTTAATCTTCGTCTCTGCCATCATGCCTACCAATAGATCAAGCTTCTCCACGTCGTCACCATACACATCGCGGAGTGTTTTGATAGCTTCGTTGTCATCTGTTAGATCCTCCCATTTGGAGATGGGGATCATCAACATGCCCCTTCGGAACTCGTTGTACCTTGCTACTTTCCTCTCCCTATCCCTATAGACTGCACCCACTCCATCCATGGTTAACTAATCAAGTTAATGAAGCTTCAAATGCTATGATAATTGAGTTTTAATTAATAAATTAAATAAAGAAAAATGATTGAAGTCTAAAAAAAAAAAAGCATCTCGAGGTGGTATTTTGACAAATAGAAATGTAGGTATGCATGAGTGGGGGACCCATACGCTATGTGTGGTTGGCCAAGATGCCACTAGAAATGCATTTCTTAATAGGGATCGCCAGCTATTAATCAAGATACCATCTTGATACATTTCTCAAAATATTGAATACTATTATTAAACAAATTGTCAAGATTGACCAAAGTTACCTTCAAGAGCAGGTAGGTC
This sequence comes from Malania oleifera, assembly GCF_029873635.1. NCBI lineage: Eukaryota > Viridiplantae > Streptophyta > Magnoliopsida > Santalales > Ximeniaceae > Malania > Malania oleifera. Next base: position 59,627,194 of record NC_080427.1, on the reverse strand, counting down.
AACGTGATAGGACCGATCAGTGCCGTCCACATTTTGTGGAACAAGGTCCCTAAACCACATAGGATAATTCCAAAGCTCGAGGGCCCCACAGGCTTGGTGGCCCATTGAGACTATTTGCTTTGTGAATCCAATTTCTGAGAGGGTTCTCTCTCCTTTATGGCCAATTAGATTTGGCATGGGAACCCTACATTCATTTGTATAAAGCCATTTATCAATATTTTACTTTCTTAGCCTTGACACAATTAGAATGGCCAGATTATATGAATGAAAGAGCAGTTTTACTCTTCGATTAATGGTAGAGATTTGTTGGGACCCGGGGAAGCAAAGATGTCCCTAAGGAGAAGATCATCCGGTAGGAGTGAGTGCATCCTATAGACAGAGACAAACTCCTCCGTCAACGAATAGGGGACACCGTGATTTTGGGGCTTCTTCATGCCCACCAGACCTCCAAGCAAGTATCCTCCCCCTATGTGCCCAAATGTGTCCTTAAATTTCTTTCCGAGCAGCCCATACCTATGAAAAAAGATTTTAATCAATTATAGTAAGCTTGAAATTCAAACCAATCTAAATCACAGAGCCCTAAGATGTGGAGCACCATAGAAAAAACATTATTGAGTATCCAATTTGAGATCAAATCTGCTATGCATTTTTTTATTTTCCAAAGTTCTCATATTACTTTCCCTAAATTTTAATTCTTAAAGTTTTATATTACGTTAGTGTAATTTTCTATCAGAAATTTCATCAAAATTAAAATTAAAATTTTAAGGAGTGAAGTAAGTACAGTTCATTCAAACTTTAGGGAGTTGTGAGGTAGTTTACCCTGTTAGCTTAGAGAGGTGTTTGGTTTATGAGAAAATTAAGGTGTGGACGTACCAATTGGCGCGCATCCCTGCGAGTAAAGTATCAGTTTTGAGAAGCTCCACAGTCCAGTCGATGGTGTGAATCTTGGCAATCACAGCAGAGGTCACTAGCCTTGCATGGCGATACAACTCCTCATCCTTCATCTCTGGATATTCCTTCTATAAAATTTGACAGACAAAATTAATAGAGAGAGAGAGAGAGAGAGAGAGAGAGAGAGAGAGAGAGAGAGAGAGAGAGGGAGGTTTAGATTACATGGAGGGCATCACAGACAGCATTGTGTTCCAAGACGAAGAGGGCCTGCAGCGCGGAGACACCAGCCCAGCTGTTGCGGACGTCTCCAGAGAGAGCAACGCCATCTTGGTCATGGAGGAGAAGCCCATCTTTGGATATCTTTAGCTTCCCATCCTTAAAGCTCCTCACTTTCTGCAATCTCTCCCTATCGCTTCCATATATCGCACTTGCATCCCTTCACATTACGTACCCCATGCATGTATTATTATTACTAATAATAAGCATATTATTATTTTAAAGAAGACGAAGAATAAGCATATTACAACTTGATATATACGCTCAACATTTGTCAAATGCGAATTCAGTGCACAAAGTATATAAAAATTAATGGGAATTGGATCATACCACCAAGGTGTTCGTATATTCAAGGTGCCGGTCTTAATGTCATAAAAGCCCGTTGGAACTTCCTTTGTCTTGTAAAACTTGAAAGACTTCAGAGGGCATCCGTTTGCTACTTCTCTAGGTGCACTCAACTCCATCTACTCATAGACAATATAGCACACCTTAAATATTATTTATAGAATCAATCTTTCTATACATAAGATGCATGGACGATAACTAGCATTTCAAAAAATGTATCCTGGGCCGTCTGGGACATTCACAGTATATGCGTATCTCCTACTTAATTATACTTAATTGGCAAGAAATTTGAAGAGCTACATGTGAAAATCAACAAGTAATTAAGTGGTAAAGAATGGGATATGATTGAAACCTGTTTGGTGTCTTCCAAGTGGTCGATCCAATCATGGATCATGAACTGAATCCAAGAAGCCGCGATCATGTTGAATTGCTTTCCTGTGTCTATCATTTTCCTCCTTGCCAGCAGTTTTGTTGCTACTACCATTGGGTCTGGCTTCAATACCTACAAATCAATCCATCATAATTAATTCCTTCATTCAAATAAATTCGTTTTCTTAAGCTAGTGTTTAACAATCTTTCATGCTGAGTTAAGGGAAAGAGGCAGTTGACCAGCTAGCCACCATGGGTTAATTGATTTGGGCCTGTGCTTTCTAAATTTATATATAATAAACTCAAATATGTGGATTCTCAGTTGTTGAATGAAATTGAGATAGGAAGATGCAATATTGAAAATTAATATGATTTTGCAATTTGGTTAATTACATGCATGAAGACTACTCTAGATTACTATCCAATATTGAAATTGTGATTCTTGGTTTAATGTTATGAAATCAAGAGAACACAATTAATAAAAATTATTAAATTTGCATAAAATTTGAAAAATATTTCTTTACCATTTTTCTAGATTTTTTATATAGATTTTGAAAAAAAAAAAAACGTTTAAAAAAAAATAGATTAGCATTTTTAAAACTACATGAAAATTTGAAAATAATTAAAGAAAAAAAAATTCATGGACACTTTTGTTATGCACATAAAAATATTAATTACCTCATCTTTCTGATCAACAGGGGAAACATTTCGACCAAAGAAAGTCCCTTGGCTACCGGCACCTTCATTGAAAGGGTCATTATATTTTCCATTGTCAGTTCTGTATGGATAATCCGCCGGATTAAATCGGACACCAGATGGAGTTGTTCCAACGTTAATTAAGTTGTATTCTTGGTGAAGATGACGTCGTATTGCTAAATAAATTAGTCCTAAGAACACTGGTAATCGGTGCCATGCAATTCCAAACTTGTCGAGAGAGTGCACGATCTGCATACATACAAAATATAGACATTCATGAATAAACCAACAAAAGAAATATTTAATGAAAAATATAAGATGTGTGTGTGTGTGTGTGTGTCCCAACTTGTATTTTTAGGCCAAACTAATTCATCACGTGACAAGCATTGATGACAGGGTCTGAACCCCTATTAATTATTGACGATATTTGAATTTCTACTAATCAATAGAAGAAACTATCTATGTTTTTACTATAAAGTAGATCATAAGATAAAATTAGAAAAATAATAAGAATTAATGATTATAAATTAAGAGAAAATTATACACGAAATTAAATATTTTGGCTTGGGAGATCTTACAAGAAAGAGGAATCGATCAAATAGGGTCATTCTCGCAACTAGTTGGTGGAAGTCTGGATGGATGAAATGGTGAAGTGTTTTGATGAAGAGAGCTCTGATTGGCGGCATTATCAAAGGTGATGTATCTTCGATCAATATCGGTCGATCTCTCGAAAGTCTTTGATCTTCGGTTAGAACTTACCTAGAGGTTTGCTGAAGAAGAAAGATGTATATATATTAACAATCAGAAAATGCATTAAGTGTATCACAAAATGCCTAGCTATACGTGTATATATATAGAAGATGGAGCAGGGAGCATTTCATAGGAATAGTTACACACGCGAATGTTGATTTTTCTAAAGGGGAACAAGAAAAAAGCTGGTCGTGGGTTGCACCCGGTCAACTGAGATCAGCGTTTTAACTAGGAGGATAATATATCTTTTGAATTTTAGCAGAGTGCTGCATGGACTCGGCCATCCAAAGATATTACATATATATAAAACTGGTCGTGGGTATATATATATAAAACTGGTCGTGGGTTGCACGCGGCCAGCTGAGATCAACGTTTTAAGTAAGGGGATTATATATCACGTTTTAAGTCGGGGGATAATATATCTTTTGAATTTTAGCAGAGTGCTGCATGGACTCGGCCATCCAAAAATATTACAGATATATATAAAGATGACTAATCTAAACGACCCCAAATATATTCAAAGACGCCAAAACAGAACAGACGTGTACATGACAAAAGAAGAAAATTAACATGAAGAGAGAGAGAGAGAGAGAGAGAGAGAGAGAGAGGTGCTACCATGCATGCAGGGCAGCAGGAGAGAAAAGGTCGGTAGCCCATTTGGAGATTTTGGAAGAGAAACTGAACTGCGTGATGCAATGGTTGCTTGATGCTAGCTTTTGGTGCAGGGTGAAGAAGCAATAATGAGACTCATTAAATTCTTTCTGCAAGCCGCACCTACAAACCTGTCTACCACTCATACATAAAACCTTATCCTTATAATTATTTTCCTCATTAATGACAGCAACCAACCTCGTACAAATTAACTCCTTTTTATTTTATAGAGACAGCATCATCTATATTTACGAGTGACTCTTCCCAATATGGCCCTAAGCGAATGACTAAATTAAAAATCTCTAATATTTTGTTTAATTTTAATTTTAATTTTTATTTAAAATTAATTTTTTTATGTACATTAAATAATTTTAGCTGTACTATATGTGCACTCCACCCACCAAACACGTGAATTCTACGAACACTTAAATTAAATTCTAAGGGTTGGAGAGAGAGAGAGAGGCCATGCGCGGGTCTATAATCTATATATACATATATGTTAAAGTTGGAGCCAGAAGACAGTCAGGAGAGCTGGAGCTAAGTTGGAGATGCGATCCATTCATGGAGCTGAGTTGGAAAATGCGTTGCAATTAATCTCATGCGGTTCAATTTATCTCCATTTACATCATGATTGTAAACTTCCCAAATTTGTTATTTATTGTATTTAATTATGATTAGAAGATCAGCCCTATAAATAGAGGGTTGAGGAATGACACTATTACAACAGTGAGAAGCTCAGAGAGAGAGAGAGGAAAAGAGAGAGAGAGAGAGAGAGAGAGAGAGAGAGAGAGAGAGAATTGTATTTTTTTTCAGAGAAAGTGAATATTTGGTGTTTGCTCCGTGGACGTAGGTCGTTATTGACCGAACACGTTAAAATTTTGGTGTCACATTTGATCTGGATGCTCACAGGTTCCTAACAAGTAGTATCAGAGTTCGGTTGGAGCAAAAAAGCTAGATCGAAAGTGATCCCGAAACCAGAGCTCTGTCTAGTGAATCAAAATTTCGTTTTAAGGCCACCATCGCATTCAGCTCGCCGAGAGGAAGAGCACCGTGCAATTCAGAGCCCAAACGGAGTTTAGACGAAGGCTCACGCGGCTTACCGGAGCAAGACGCCTCTCCACACACTAGGCACGCGTCAGTGATCAGTCCCTCACGTGCTGCACGCGTTGCATGCGTCTTCCTCGCTCGGAGAGCCTCAACTCGACCCGGTTCACTTCCCGACCCAACCCAACTCGATAGATCACTCAGACCCAGGTTTACCCGAGATCCGATCCCCAACCCAAATCCGACACGCCGTCTCAGAATCAGCCATGTCAGTGTGCTGAGTCAGCTACCACGCTAGCCAGGCCACGTCAGCGGGTGGGTGCCACGTTAGCCAGAGGTGCCACGTTAGCAGGTGGACCCCACTACCATTTCAGCAGGTGGGCTCACTCCTGTCACGTCAGCAGGTACCACGTTAGCTGTGCCACGTCAGCAAGTTTGACCAGGTTTGACCAAACTTTGACTGAACTTTTCAGAGCCATTTTGGGTCTGTTTTTTGAGCGACTTGAACCATTTCAAGGGTTTTCGATCATTACAGATCCAACTGCACTATCCATTTGAGCTAATTCCATCTCTAAATTAGTGAATCAAGATGTCGAATGAAAAGAGCTCAAAAATTGAAATGTTCAATGGAAACAATTTTGGTTTTTGGAAGATGCAGATAGAAGATTATTTGTTTGGGAAGGAATTGCACTTATCATTGAAGGGTAAGCCAACATCCATGAATGAGGACGATTGGGAGTTACTTGATCGAAAAGCCTTTAGAGCCATCAAAATGACGTTGTCAAAATCTGTGGCGTTCAATATTAAGCATATAACATCCACCAAATCTCTAATGGATGCGCTATCTAATATGTACGAGCAGCCTTCAGCCGAAAATAAGGTACATCTCATGAAAAGACTATTTACGATGAGCATGTCTTCTGGTGAAAGTTTCAGCAAGCATTTGAATAATTTCAATGAGTTGTCTGATCAACTCGCCTCAGTCGAGATAATTTTTGATAATGAGATTCGGGGGCCACTGATTCTCAGTTAGTTGCCTGAAAGTTGGAATGTTGTCGTTACTGCCATCAGTAGCTCCGTAGGAAAATCGAAACTTGTATACAATGAAGTCATCAGCATGATTTTGACGGAGGAAATAAAAATGCAGTCGAACCATGGTTCCACTTCGAGTTCAGCCTTGAACATGGAGAATCGATGCAAAGGAAATTGGCATGGGCGATCAAACAACCGCGGCAGATCTAGGCCCAGGCGGTCTAAATCCAGAAATCCCAGAGGTACGCAGGACACAGGTTTTCAGAGTACAAAAGTTATTGAGTACTGGAACTGTGGAAATACTAGTCATTACAAGAACCAGTGCAGAAGTCAGAAGAAAGAATACAAGACGAGGGCAAAGATAGAAGCAAATATTTCTTCCGAAAATGATGAGATGTTGATATGCTCTTTGGAGAGCAAGCAGGAGTCTTGGGTGTTAGACTTCGGAGCTTCATTCCATGCCACTTGTAGCAGAGATTGCCTGGAGGGATATACATCAAGTAATTTCGGTAAAGTTTATCTGGGCAATGATCAACCATGCGACATTGCCAGTAAGGGGACAGTAAAGATCAAAATGAATGGGTCAGTCTAGAAACTAAGAGATGTCGGGTATATTTCAGACTTGAGGAAGAATTTGATCTCAGTCAGTCAATTGGCAGATGAAGGCTATAACACATCTTTCATGGGTGATGAATGGAAGATTTCTAAGGGTGTATTGACAATTGCTCGAGGTAAGAAAAGTGGTACTCTTTATGTAACTCCTGATACATGTATGTATATTACAGTTGTTACAGGAAATGATGTTAGCAACTTATGGCATCAATGACTAGGACACCTAAGTAAGAAGAGACTCAAGGTAATGTACTCAAAGGGTATGTTGGGTGATTCACAGTCAGTGCAGATTGACACATGTGAGGATTGCATATTTGGGAAACAGAAGAGAGTCAGTTTCCAGAGAAATATCAGTACCCTGAAGAAAGAGAGACTTGAGCTAGTCCATTCAGATGTATGGGGACCAACAACCATTTTGTCTACAAGAGGAAAGCATTACTTTGTCACGTTTATCAATGATCATTCACGGAAGATATGAGTTTACTTAATAAAAGTATAAATCTGATGTTTTTGATGCTTTTAGAACTTAGAAAGTGATGGTAGAAAACGAAACTTGTTTGAAAATAAAAAAGTTGAGAACAGATAACGGTGGAGAGTATGTTGATACCGAGTTCAAGAAATTCTGCTATGAGCATAGTATCAGAATGGAAAGAACTGTGTTAGGTACGCCTCAACATAATGACGTAGCAGAACAGATGAAAAGAATGTTGACAGAGAAAGCCAGAAGCATACGTATGCTGTCAGGCCTGCCAAAGATGTTTTGGGCAGAAGTAGTCAACACAGCAGCTTATTTGATCAAAAGAAGTTCTTCAGTACCATTGGATTACAGTCTACCTGAAGAAGTTTGGAGTAACAAAGAGGTAAGATTTTCACATTTGAAAGTTTTTGGTTGTGTTGTATATGTACATGATCATGCCAGGAATAAGTTGGATCCAAAATCCCAAAAATGCACTTTCATCGGTTATGGTGGAGATGAATTTGGATATCGCATTTGGGATGATGAAAAAAAAAAAAAAAAAGGTGATCAGAAGCAGAGGTGTGATTTTTGATGAAAAGATGATGTACAAGGATAGACACACAACCAAGTTTACAGAATTCGAAACAACCTTTGTAAATGTGGATGATTTTTTAGAAGGTGTAAGGACACGTCAGCAGAACACAAAGAATCCTCAACAGACTACCAAGATTCCTTAGGCAGAGGAACATGTGGAGCAGATTGTTGCACCACCACCTCCTACTCCAGCACTAAAGCTTAGGAGATCTTCTCAGCAGCACGTACCAAACAGGAGGTATGTGAACCATTTACTTCTTACAGATGGAGGAGAACCTGAATGCTATGTTGAAGCATGTTAGGTAGGAGATGCGAGTAAGTGGGATCTTGCAATGAAAGACGAGATGAAGTCTCTTAACTCCAAGAAAACATGGGAACTAGCTAAGTTACCCAATGGTAAGAAGGCTCTTCATAACAAATGAATTTATAGAATCAAAGAAGAGCATGACGGCTCCAGGAGGTACAAGGCTCGGTTGGTAGTTAAAGGTTTCGAGCAGAAGGAATGAATTGACTATACCGACATTTTTGCACCAGTTGTGAAGATGACAACCATCAGATTAGTCCGTAGGAATCAAGCAGACAGGAAGATGGTGACTACGTACAGAGAAGCTGAAGTTGTGTTCAACTTCAGTTGGTCTTCATGCCTAAAGACATATGTTTTGCGCACATAATTTATTCATGATACTAGTTGAGGAGGCGTCTTTGTCTCCAAGTGGGAGATTGTTAGAGTTGGAGCCAAAAGATAGCCAGGAGAGCTAGAGCTGAGTTGGAGACACGATCCATTTGTGGAGTTGAGTTGGAAAACGTATTGCAATTAATCTCACGTGGTGCAATTTATCTCCATTTACATCATGATTGTAAACCTCTCAAATTTGTTATTTATTGTATTTAATTATGATTGGAAGATCAGCCCTGTAAAAAGAGGGCTGAGGAATGACACTATTACAACAGTGAGAAGCTCAGAGAGAGTAGAGAGGAAGAAGGGAGGAAGAGAGAGAGAGAGAGAGAGAGAGAGAGAGAGAATTTTATTTTTTTCGACGAAAGTAAATATTTGGTGTGTGCTCCATGGATGTAAATCGTTATTGACCAAACCACGTTAAAATTTTGGTGTCATATTTGATCTGGATGCTCACGGGTTCCTAACAATATATACACATAGGCTTTATTGTGTGCAGGGGTACTGAGTATTGACACAGTAGCTAGTAGTTATAAATAATGTTAATATTATTATTTCAAAAAAAATTAAGGGGCCCCAAAATATTTGGGACCCTAGGCATGCACCTCAATGGCCTTAATAAAGAGCCAACCCTGTATATTTATTTCTGTTTTTAGTTTCGACCAAATCTTTTATTTTGTGTGTATACACACGTATAGGCTAGCTAATGATCTCCGAAAAGCTCATACTTAGAGCCATTCTTCTCAACATACATGAATTAAAATGATAATCATCATTTATTTCACAACTTAATTCACTTCTTTTCTTAATGGATCGTGTCCATATCTTACTATTTGCTACTCCTAATATATATAAATACACTCATCATAATCATCATCACCCACTCTTTTTATTTTTATTCTTATTTTCATTTTTAACCTAATCTTTTATTTTAATACGTTCAGATGTGCACGCCAGTTGCCATGCAATCATTCCCAACTTCCACTAATTAAAAACATAATCATCATTCATTTTAGAAGTTAATTCACTACTTTTTTTCTTAATACAAAGAAAAGAACAAGACATTAGACATTGTTTGGGGGATTTAAATTTCAGAGAGACGGAGAGAGGAGTTGGGTGATGCAAACAGGCACAGTGCGTGTGCATGGGGAGCTCGTGAAAAGCTCCAATAAAAGGAAACAATGCGCAACCAAACACACGAGACACACTAGAAAAAAAAATTCCAAAAAAAAAAAAAAAAACGTATAGGACACGCTCTCACGTGTGAACGTGTGACTTGGTCACGTTACATAGTTGCCTAACTAAAGTACTAAACGAAACTAGTAGGTGTACAAAGGGGATCGAACCGCAGTGTTTGGGCACATAGTTTTGACAGACTTAAAAATGGAAAAGATTAATAGAGCCTCTCCCTGCGGCCCGTTGAATTCAGGAGTTTTTCCTTTTGGCTTTCCCGTACCTTTTCCCAGTGCAGGAAAATTCTCGCGCTTTTCCAGCCCGCCAACCAATCAGATAATGAGAGAGAAAAGATGGCCGCCACACATGCGAATCATGCGATGTAGCCGTCCCTCCATTAAACCAAAGGAGAAAAGTTTGCATCACCCCACCCATATATATATTTCCAACCCTTTTTGTTTTTATGTTTCTACTTATTTTTAATCCGCTCTTTAATTTATTTTATATGTTCACACGTTTACACCAATGCCATGTCATTCTTCTCGAAAAGCGTATATTTAGAGTACTTTTGGATGACAGTGGCCCAATTAAGATGGGTTCTAGATCATATAGGGATATGTTTTAATTTACATAGACTTGTCTAGTATTTTTATTTTTGAAAAAAAATAAATTACTTTTTTTTTGTGCACATGTGATAGTCTCGAAGGGCTAATTCTAAAAAAAAGAAAGGACAAATATTTGAATCACCTCAACTGAGTGACAAACTTGATATTATTTGAACATAATTTAAATTATGGAATCGAAAGTACAGTTACATAAAGGAAAAATATTAGCACCCCTTCACATCCATTTAATGGAAAGTACCCGATTAGCCTTCGATTACATTCAAATCAACCATTCAAACTCTAAGTTTTCGACTTTATTTGATTGCCTAATCATCAACTTATCGAGAGGCTTTTGTTGACCTTATTGGTCACGCCCGGTTTTGATTATGACAAATACTCATTGTATCTAATGAGTAGTTGAGTTTTTGTGCAGGAATCAAGAATGATAAAATCAAGATGTGCACAAAGCAAGAAAGGCTTGAAGACAATTTCATAAACTCTTAATTATAATATTTTCCAGTGAAATTGTCTGTAATAGTAATTAGGGTTTTTCGGTTTGTAATAAGCTCACACACATCACATGAATGATTTACTTTGTAAGCTCAAACCGAACCATAGAAAGATCTTAGGGTGTACAAAATTGGACCCCAAGTAACCTTAGGACACTCACCTTTGCACTTGTATGTAATAGGCACTTGAATAGGGTTTGAATGTTGCAAGAAGGGACCGAAATGCACACTTGGTGCACTTTCGGTCGACCGGCCAACTCAGTTCAATTTGGCCCGGTCGACCGAAACCGGTCCGGGTCAACTATTTGACCCGGTCCCAGTCGACCGACCCCTTACAGGTCATTTGACCTCGGTCGACCGAACCTCCTGGGGGTCAACAGTTTGACCCGCCGGTCGACCGACCATTTTTGTTCGTCAACAACTTGGTCGACCGAAGGGTCTCGGGAAAATTCCCAACGGTCCGGTCGACCGAGCCATGTAGTTCAAAAAGTGTCCGATCGACCGAAACTCGGAGATTTCAAAATCGCCTTATCTCGGTCGACCGACCCCTTAGTTCAAAATCCCTCGGTCGACCGAGCCACTTGAGTCCCGGTCGACCGAACCACTTTTGGTCAACCGGACCTCTCGGGTTGTTCTCATTTTTACCGTGGTTAATATTTTTCTAAACAGGGTTAAAATGCATTAAACTCCATTAAACTTTTCTAATAATACCCTATAGGTCCCCAACGGTCATATTTCCTCCCTTGCCTATATATATGCCTTCATTTGCAAAGATTAAAGGTGATTAGCCACTTTGATCAGGGAAAATTCTTTGAAAATCCAAAACCCTATAATACTCATTCTTAAGCCTCCTACACTCATACTTACCTTCTCATACAAATTAAACCTTTTGTAAGTTGATTGAGTGCTAGTCTAAGTAGGTTTGCTCTCCCATTCATATTTGATTGTTTTATTATCCTTGAGAGCTAAACCTTGAGTATTCTTAGGGGACTTTATTAATAAGTCTATCCTAAGAAAACTTTGATAGATCTTCTAAGATTTGCACCTCCATTGCAACATCTTAAGAAGATAGTATTTGTATTGTGGTTGCAAAACATTTTCAAATATCTACTGTGTTATTAATCTTGAAAATATTTGATGAGATATTTGATAGTGTGATAAAATCTTTGTTGCAATACTCGTTAACTCATATATCTTTTGCTGAATACAAAGATTGAATATCCTTTTGCAAACCAAACTTATACGTTGCTAGAGCTTCATATACATATGTGTATTGAGAAAACTTGTTGATTGAAATATATGAAGTCTGGATGATATCTTTGTTTGAGCACTTAGATTGAATATCTTGTGATACAAAGATCATTTGAGTTTGCACTCTCACGCACTCATTACAACGATAGTAAATCTATTTGAGAGTTGACATCTTAGACCACACTGAGCTTACAAATTATTTCATATTTGTGGTGTATATTATTGCGCGAATTTGGGTACATATCTGCTTTACTTGAAAGCATAATCACTGTACCATCTCATTGTAATACACTTTGGTTGTATTTCCAGGCACGGGCCTGAAGAGGGAGACTAGCCCTGGAATAGTCCCGGATTGGCTTAGACCCGGTTAGGAAAGCTAGGTGCGTCGTCCTGTTAAGGCGTGTAGGTTGAGGTCAGCCCCGCTAATTGACCTGGTTAAGGTTGAGGTCAGCCCTGTGTTAATTTGACCTGGTTGTAAACGGTGACGCTCCACCCTTAAGTGAGCTCTTAGTGGAATCCTCTAGCTTGCGAGCTTGAGGCGGGGACGTAGGCACGGTTGGCCGAACCCCGATAACATATGGTGTGTTCATTTATATTTCCGCACTTTATATTAGCCGCACATGTATGTTATGGGTGAATGATGTGTATGACTTAAATTTCACATTATACTTATCTACGCATTTGGAAATTGAATAGGCAGACCCTAGGTTGTGTATATACTGCTGTTTATCCGGCTTAACCTAGGTGATAAGTTTTAAAATTCCAATTCACCCCCCCCCCCTCTTGGGAATACACCAATTCTAACAGCTTTGCATAAGCCTTCTCACCTCTAACTCTTAAAGGGATGCAAGGACATAACTCTCAAGACTTGAGAAAGGTTCCTTATGGTTTTATTTATTTACTAGCATACAAGCATAAGCACAGATAAAAGAGATTAACAAATAAAACATAATTACATGAAACCAAATATGTAAATATGCTCTAGATTTTATATGCAAACGTTTACACACAACATGCGAACAAGGTGTGGACCAAAAATTTAACAATATAATAGAATCACTAACGAGGAGACTCAAAGTAATTCTATTAGAATCTCCACCCTTCAAAAGGTTATTAACCGGTTCAACTAATTTGATCAAGTTAGCAAAGAAGACGTGATTTGATCCAATTCAAAGGAGAGAGGAGGCAGGAATGGTGTTGGCACGTGTCACCCACCTGTCAATTTGGCATTTGCAAATTCAATTTTTTTTTTCAAAACTAAATTGCAATTTTCTCAAATCACACATTTTTCATTCTGAAACTCTGCAATTTGATTTTATCACAATATCTTTTCAACTATGCAATGAACCCAACCTGACTTCCAACCATTCTGTGACAGTTATTCAGTTACATAACTAAGGCAATACATTCATTAGAATGAGAAAGAATTAGGGTATGGGGGTACTTGCCTCTTAGGCCTTTTAACTCCTCCGCTTTAATACTTCTTCACTGCCTTGGCCTGCAAAGGATTTTCCTATTTTCTTCTGAACACTACACATTCTCTTCCCCAACCCCCCCCCCCCCAAAAAAAACCTTTACCTTGATTCTCTACTAACTTTTCTTCACTCTTATTTGAATGCCTTCTATGCTTGATTTTACTATTGTTCTTACTCTAAATGTACTTAAAATTCCTTTGCTTGTTTTTACAATCTTTCTTACTCTAAATGCACTTAAATTTCCCCTGAATTTCGCTCAACCAAGTGTTTCTTCACTCTCTATGGATAATTCCCCCCCCCCCCCCCAAATGTCCCTTGAATTTTAAACTCATCCCCTTTTTATAGGCATGGGAACTAGTTCCCTAAAAAATATAGAGCATAACTGGTCGAGGGAATTGGCAATGTGGGAACTATGGTCATGGGGAAAGGGAATGGCATGTGTAACGTCCTGCTAAATTTTTTTTTATACTAATAAATACTATGAAATTCCACTGCTCCGTTATTTTCTAATTAATATAAAACCATTAACCTAAGCAGCGAGAAGCTGAAGTCGAGTATCCACAACCATACACATATACAATACAATACCAGAGTGCTAAATACTCCCAAAATATACATACATAACTGAACTAGGGCTACACAAAAATACCCCTTTTTCCCAAAAACATTCATCCTACTAGCAGGGTAGCACTATAGCCCCCTTTATCTGTGAGCCTGTTTTGTTCGCCTAGTTGGATCACCTAAAAAATAATAATTTAATGGGATGAGATGACGCTCAGTAAGATGAAACATGTTATTGCTAGTGTGTGGCAAGTGAGCTATATGCTTGTAAAATCTAATTTAGAAAAATACCAGAAATGACATAATTGAATAAAACATGTATACTTGCTGCAAAATAAATCATACCTAGGTTGCTTAACATAAAATGATTTTTCTGAATATTATTTCCTTAATACTACTAATATCTATAGGTAAGACTATTTTATGTAAAGCTGATCATACATATATATAATAACTAAGAAAATTCCTTGAATGGAAAGCTGAAAGTCATGATTTAACCCCTAATGACAGGGTTGTGCGGCCCGAAAGCGGGACCTAACCTGGCTGGCCGACTAGGGTAAGTCAACTGAACTTCGACAGTTAGATCCCCCCCCCCCAACCATATCTGATGGGGAGCCTATCTACAACATAAGCACAATCGACTTCTGAATACCACCTATTATCTAAATAGGGGTTGCACTCTGAACTGAATATAGTTACAGTACCGTACTTTGTTGGCCAAATATGGTCCATCAGGGTCTAATATTATATATAAATTACTGATATTTCTAAAATACTGTTTTTACTATGATTTTGAAACAACTGAAATAACCATACCATTATATAAACCAATCTGAATAAACTGTAATAATTGAATATCTGAAATATCTGTATAACTGAATACCTGAAGTATCTAATTAACTGTAGTAACTGATTGTTATGGTTCTGTGATTTGTAATCATAATATTCTAAAAATACTGTAAAATACAAGTTTATGTACATATACTGAAAATCATGGTATTCTGAAAATTTTATTAACCCTGTGCTGATCTAATATTAAACTCGTGCCACACAACTAAACATCAATATTATTAGGCTTTAAAAGTTGTATATATGGTTTGAATAATAATTTGCTAAACCATATAATTTGTACTGAATCATAATAGAATTGCCTAGCATAACATATTTCTCTTGCCTTATTTTGCTAAAATCCCCTACTGCATCAGGTCCTACACCTGCAAGGTTTCCCACTCAACACCCTGGAAACCATATATCTTAGAACAAAATGTCACAATTTCTACGTCTACAGCATTTATTACAACTGCGGGAGTGTCGTAGTGGCCTCAGATTGTCAATCTGGCAGTCGACGGGGCCAAAATTGAGGAGAAAGGAAGGAGGAGTCGTAAGGGAGAAGAAAGGGAAGAATTTCGGTGAATTTTCTATAATAAAACTGAATTTTACACTATTTATACTGTGGCCTTCGTCGACGAGTCATGTCATCTCTTCAACGAGGTCACGAAAAAAGTTCGTCGACGAACACCATCCCGTCGTTGACGAATTTTAAAATTTAGAAAACAACCTCTCGGTATCTTCTCGTCGACGAAACATACCCTGGTCGATGAGACGCTATGTTATCCTCGTCTATGAATCCCATGTATTCGTCTATGAGTCCTTGATTAAATTCCTAGGTTATTACAGCCAAAGTGCAACGTCGTCAACGAACGCTTCGAGCCTACTGCCTCCTTCTATTTCTGTTTCTATTTCCCTCCCTCTTTCTTATTTAAATACAATTATTCTTCGAGTCACTACAGCATGGCTACTATTTAATTGAAGCCCTTCACCCCAATTGGGGTCTTGATTTCCCTTAGCCCAAATTAGGTTTTTTTTCTTAAAAGAAATGCCCACAATGGGCCTTAATTTCTAAAAATTAGCCCTGTAGCGAGCTGCCAATTCAAAAGAAGGCCCACAATGAGCCTTAACTCACTAAAAACCCCAAATTGTAACAAAAGCAACGGGCCCATAATGGGCTCAAACCACCATATAGCCCAAATTGGGTTATTCTTTCAAAGCCCCATCGTCAGAAATGCTGAATTCTTCTCCCTGATCATCCTTTATTCTGGAAATTACTTCTACCAATTCTAGATCATCCCTCTGAACTGCTTTAATTCTCTCAAAAAGTGTAGGTTGTACAATCAAATTGGCAATAAGCGCCCGATGATCATCCTCCACTAATTCCACACCGAGTCTTTCCATGTCCATCTGAATCGGGTGCTGAATAACTATGGTTAGCTGTGCTGTATCTCCTGATTTACGGCTCAGTGCATCAGCTACCACATTTGCTTTACTTGGGTGGTAACTGATGGTACAGTCGTAATCTTTGATAAGTTCCAACCACCTCCTCTACCGCATGTTCAACTCTTTGTGTAAAAAAGTACTTTAGGCTCTTGTGATCCGAAAATATTTCACATTTCTCACCATATAAATAATGTCTCCAGATCTTCAGTACATGTACAACCGCAGCCAATTCCAGATCATGAGTAAGGTAGTTCTTTTCATAATCTTTCAACTGCCTGGATGCATATGCTATCACTTTACCATACTGCATCAGTACACAACTGAGCCTTTTCAAAGACGCGTCACTGTAAATAACATAACCATCACCTCCCGATGGAATCGTCAGTACTGGTGCAGTGATGAGCCGTTACTTTAATTCTTAGAAGCTCTGCTCACATTCTTCATCTCACACGAATCTAGCATTTTCCCTAGTCAACCGCGTGAGAGGTCCTGACAAAACTGAAAATCCCTCCACAAATCGGCGGTAATAACCTGCCAGCCCTAAGAAACTTCTAACTTCCTGCACGTTCTTCGGCCTGGACCAATTCACTACTGCCTCAATCTTGCTGAAATCTATGGAAATAACGTCTCCTGAGATCACGTGGCCTAAAAATGCAACCTTCTCAAGCCAGAACTCACACTTGCTAAACTTGGCATAAAGCTTCTCCTCCCTGAGAGTCTGCAACACCTACCTCAAATGCACCTCATGATCCTCAAAACTCATCGAGTACACCACTATATCATCAATAAAAACTACTACAAACTGATGTAAATACTGGTGAAAAACTCTATTTATCAAGTCCACGAACACAGCTGGGGCATTCGTCAGACCAAACGGCATGACAAGGAACTCGTAGTGCCCATACCTGGTCCTGAAGGTTTTCTTCGCGACGTCCTCCGTTTTTACTCTCACTTGATGATACCTGGATCTGAGATCGATCTTGGAATATACCCGTGTACCCTGGAGCTGATCAAACAAATCGTCTATACGGGGTAGAGGATATTTATTCTTAATAGTAACCTTATTTATCTCCCTGTAATCAATACACATCCTCATGGACCCGTCTTTCTTCTTTACGAATAACACTGGAGCTCCCCACGACGATACACTGGGTCGTATAAACCCTTTGTCCAGCAAGCCTTGTAACTGTTCCTTTAATTCCCTTAATTCAACTGGAGCCATACGGTAAGGAACCTTAGAAATCAGCACGGTCCCTGGAGGTAAATCTATAGGAAAATCCACCTCGCGCACAGGAGGTAATTCAAGTAACTCCTCTGGAAAAACATCTAGAAATTCTCATACTACTGGGGTGCTGTCAATCTTCAATTCATTTTTGGGTACTTCTTTCACAAACGCAAACCCCTGACCACTGTCCATAAGTAATCTGCTCGACTGCACGGCTGACACCAGCTACGATGGAGCACGCACCCGCGAACCAACGAATCTGAACTCCTGCTCTCAAAGGGGTCTGAATATTACTTCTTTTTTATGACAATCAATACTGGCTTGATTGGCAACCAACCAGTCCATACCCAATATTATATCAAACCCACACATCTCAAATACAATCAGATCAGCTGGTAACACTCTCCCTTAAATTTCTATCGGATAGCCCCTAAGTACCCTCTGACATCTGATCTCTGATCCTGATGGTGTAGCTACTGACAACACTACATCTAATGACTGGGTCTCACTCTCAGATAATTTAACATAATATGCAAAGATGAAAGAATGAGTAGCACCTGAGTCAAAAAAAACAATAACTGGATGTGATAAAACAGTAAATGTACCTGTCACCACATCCGCAACAGCCTCTGCATCACCCGGCGTCAGAGCGTATACTCGCGCTAGGGCCATATTCCTATGCTATCCACCACGAGGCGTCTGGTATCCTCCCCGAGCTGCCTGATGTCCTCCCTAAAAGGGCCTGGGAGCTGGGACTTGGTCTGGCTAACCTGGGCATTCACGTACCATGTGGTCGGGTCTCCCACAACAATAAACCCCTCTAACTCTGAGCTGCTAAACCCCTCTGAATGTCACTCTCAATGATCGCAGCTCTATCTAAAACCTCTGTGAATGTCTAAGCCCTAAAACCAATCACTTGCTCAAACAAGTTCTTCCTCAATCCCTCTTCAAACTTCCTTACCTTTTTCTCTTCATCAGGTGTTAGATGTGGAGCAAAATGTGACAACTCGATAAACCGAGCCGCGTACTGGGATACAATCATCTACCACTGTACTAGATGCAGAAACTCTGCTACATTCGCACTCCGAACAATAGCAGGGAAATACCGCTCGAAGAACAGCTCCTTGAATCGGTCCCACGTCACTGAAATTGGAACCGGCCTCTACTCATCTATCAGTCGCGCTAATCTCCACCAACGCTTCGCCTCCCCCGTCAACTTAAATGCTGCAAATACTACCTTATGCTCATCCATACATGGAAGCACAACCAGTGTCTCTTCGATATCCTAGACTCAATTCTCAGTTACAATCTGGTCATCTTCTCCACTAAAGGATATGTGCTTCATTCGCGTAAACTGCTTAATCGAACAGCCACACTCCCCAGAGCTCCTGGCCATCTCAGCCATCACCTCCTGAGTGACGCTACGCAGTACATCATTTGTATCTCCTCCACCTATTCTAGAAAGTCCTGGCCTATCCTCCCCAGCATTCGTGCCACTGCTTCCTAGGTCCATCTTGAAAACAAGAAACACACTTAAGCACTTTATCTCCTATACGGACCTATCATGTACCAATTCAAAATTAATTACCTTCCCTGATCTTAACTCAATATCTAGTTTTTTCACCTAAACACACAACCCGACAATAGTACTATGATTTTCCTGAAATCGTCATCCTAAGAAAAACACAAAAACCACCATGGTAATCCTGTACCTAGAGCACAGAACAAACCTCAAATTCCTTCCTATACTCTGGTATTGCTTTTTCTGTACTCTAAAGTTTATAGAACCTAGCAACCTAGGCTCTGATACCAAATTGTAATGACCTGCTTAATTTCCATGTTTTTTTTTTTAATATACTATAACATTTAAAATGATCTGATACCAAATTGAATCATCAACCTAAGTAGCGAGAAGCAGAAATCAAATAAACATAACCATATGTAATTATATACAATACTAGAGTGCTAGAATGTATCCTCGAAATATACATATATATATATATATATATATATATATCTGTTTCCCCAAAATACCCTCAGCTGGCTAGGGCTATACAAAAATACTCCCACAATACTCACTTCACTGTCAGGGTAATACTGAAGCCCCTCTATCTGCGAGCCTGGTCTACTCGCCTACCTGGATCACCTGAAAAACGATTCAATACTGGAATGAGTCAACGCTCAGTAAGACAAAATATGCTATTACTAGTGTATGGCAAACGAGTTACAATATTATGAAAATCTGTTTCTATATAATCATGTATAACTGGATCTGTAAATACAGTACAAGTAATAAAAACCACACCATTTCTGTGTTGCTTAATATATCAGTATTATAGGTTACTATTCAAAATACTTCTAATGTACATAAGTATATTCTCTATCTCTGTAAATCTGTATATACGTAATAGTAACTGAAAACTTTCCCTGTGGATAACTGTGTGTCATGATTTAACCCCTCATGACAGGGTTGTGAGGCCCGTAGGCGGGATCTATACTAGCTGGCCGACCAAGGTAAATCACTATACTCCCTCGGTCTGATCTGCCCTTCGCCACCCATATCTGATGGGGAGCCTGTCCACGTCAGGGCACTATACGATCGATCTACTATCTCGTATTATCTGAATAGGTGGTTGCACTTTGTAAATTGTACGTAACTACGTTACCGTGCTCTATAACTATATGGTCCAATAGGGTCTGATACTATATAATACATCTATATATATATATATATACAACAATCTGTTTTACCATGATTCTGTAATAACTGTATTAACCGTGACACTGTAATAAATTGTAACTGTAACATCTGTATTTCTAAACTGAACTGTAATCTGTAAGTCATGGTACTGAAAACTGTATAATCATGGTGCTGTAAACTGTATAATCATGGTACTGTAAACTATATAATCATGGTACTATAATTACTATAAAACATAACCAATGACTGTTTATTCAGTAAAACATATCCTAAAATACTGTAAAACATGTTTCTTTACCATACTCATATTCTCAAGCCACATAGAAACTTTAAACATATTATACATAAATAATAAATTGTATAAATCTCTAGTGAATAATCATCTGATAAAAACATATAGTTTTTACGGAACATAGTAAAATTTGCCTAGCATAGCATATTTCCCTTACCTGATTACTGAAAAGCGCCTATGGTATACTGGCCTAACACTCGTAGAGCTTCCTACAAAATACCCTGAAAACAACATTTTCCAGAACAGAACATCAATATTTCTTTGCTTACATCATTTCCTATAACTATTAGAAGGCCAAAAATTGACTAAAAGACCTTATCCTGAATTTGGGATGAATTCCAACTTCATTTCACCAACGATCCGCTCTAGTAGACTTGAAGAGAATTCCGCCAAGAACGTCGTGGTGGCTTCATATTGTCGATCCGATGACTAACGGGGCCGAAATCGAAGAGAGAAGAGGGAGAGGCCGTAGGAGAGAGAGAGAAAGAAAGAAGAGCGGTGCTGAAATTCTGTGTAAAATGAGTTTAAGCACTATTTATACTACGGGATTCATCGACGAGCCACGTCACCTCGTCGACGAGTCCTTCAATGTCACACCCCGAACCCCGAATTGGGACCCAAGAGTGATAATGTAACCTAACCTGTCCCTGTATCATACAAATCATCCACAGATACAGTACAAGGGATGAGTTTCCGACCCCGTGGGGTTTCCAGGCACCCTAAACACATCCAAACACAATCATATATATATACGCAACGGAAAAAGGTCATCTATATACATATGCAGTACCATACTAGAGTCTATACAAGAGCAGAAAATGACTCTATCAAAAACGTATATACGGGTGCCCAAACACAACTCAAAATGGCAACCCATCACAAATACAGTCCTAGCACTTACCCAAGCGCTAAATGCAGTACACCAACCACTACCCTCCCTACACTAGGACGTTAGTTTTGATTACTCGAAGAACCTGTAAAAATGTACGTACAGTAGGGGTGAGACACTTCTCAGTAAGGAAGAACACAGGTTATATCGGTGTGTGGCATTTGAGTGTTATCATGATACACTAACATGCATGGATCAATAGTCAAAACAATCAAAACAGTTCTAGTATTTTCACAAACCAAGCAATACAATATGGTGTCATCACACCCTTTGGCTCGAAGCCGGACTATCTGGTGGTATTTCACACCCTTCGGTAAAAATTAGTGATCTGGTGGTATTTCTCACCCTTCAGCAAACGCCGGCAGTCTGGTGATATTTCACACGTTTCGGCAAAATTCGGTGCCTCCAGTAACCTGACATAATATCAGCGTTGAACCGGTACAGATCTGGTGTTCACAGACCCTTTGGCTCGAAAGCCGACCAATCTAATGGTATTGCGCACTCTTCGGCAAAAGCCGGATTTTCAAACTTGGAACAATTTGGAACCCCGCTCCTATATCACCAAGATACAACATAAGCATGCTCATATAACCAAACAAACCACACCCATTTGGTAATCTAAATCATGGTTTTCCAAAAAAATGCAGTTTAAACAAGTCAAGACATGACCATCCTAATATCACAGGATAAATCAACATATACCCACGGTTTTCAACAAAACCAGGGATGCAACCCGTCGCCCCATTTTCCCTAAAACTGTAATAATGAAAAACCCATAGTTTTCCCTGTTAGATCCCCCCAAATGAGTAACCAAAACACACACAATACCGTGAACCACAGTTCCACTGAGTCCAATTTCAAAAATAACCAATATAAACATAGTTCCCCTTACCTTTTCCCCGAAAAGCAAATCCTAAACTCCAAGACCCCTAAATAGCGAACCAAGTTTCAAAACCTACAAATCACAATACATAATATGCTCACAAGATAGTTTCCTATAAAACTACCTGAACAGAAATCAAAACTGAGCCTTACCTTGATTTTTCGCCAAAACCCAAAAATCTCCGAAACGAGATTCTAATCCATAGAAGTTGTAGAGAATCCTTCCACGATCCTCGTGGTAACTTTAGATTTCCGATTCCATCAACGATCGGCGAAGAAATCTAGAGAAAGAGAGTGTTTGGGGAGAGTTTTAGAGAGAGAGAGAGATATCTTTGAAGTTTCTTAACTTGGAAGTAAAGAATATTCTATTTATAGCCCTTTGACCCAGGCAATTTTGTCGACGAAATGGTGTTCTCGTTGACGATTTCTTCACTAACTTCGTCGACGAATCGATGGCCTCGTCAACGAATCTAAGATCGCCTGTTTTTCCGAGACTCCTCGGCTTCTCCTCGTCAACGAGCCTCTAAATTTCGTCAATGAGAATTGTATAGCCTTTGTCGATGAACTCTGGCTTCGTTGATGAAGCCTGTTCAAATTTCAATTTTTTCCCTCTCTTAATATTTAACCCACCTACCACGGTTCGGGTTCTTACATTCAATAATTTTGTCAACGAACTTCCTCCTTCGTCGACGAATTTTAGTCTATCCCAAAAACTCCTCTCGGTATCTTCTCGTCAACAAAGACAGGACCTCGTCGACGAGGTCCTGAAGAACCCTCGTCAATGAAACCTCTATGTTCGTCGACGAAACCTAGGAAAATTTTTTGGAAATTTTACCTCCTATTCGTCGACGAAGTCAGCTGCCTCCTTCTATTACTGATTCCATTTCCCTCTCTCTTTATTATTTAAATACCATTATTTTTCGGGTCGTTACATCCATACATTGGTCGTCCCATCAAATTGCATTATCCACCCGACACTATCCTCCTCTTCTTGATTTATTGAATCAATATCTTTATCCAGGAAGTCAAACTCCATAGGTTGGTACTTGTCAACGGCTCTATCTGCCAAATACTGTGCTATAGAACTTCCGTTGATGACTTTCTTTGTCACGTATGTAATTTCATATTCAGTCAACAACATCTGCCAACAGGCCATTTGTCCAGTTACTACAGGTTTTACTAAAACATACTTGATCGGGTCCATTTTAGAAACCAGCCACATCGTGTAATACAACGTGTATTGCCTTAACCTTCAAACCACCCATACCAAAGAACAACATGTTTTCTATAGGTCGTAATACCTAGATTCATATTCCGTGAACTTCTTACTTAGGTAATAAATGGTGCGCTCTTTTCTTCCAGACTCATCATGTTGCCGTAACACACAGCCCATGGAATTTTATGACACTGCCAAGTACAATAGAAGAAGCTTTCTAGGTACTGGGGGAACCAATATCGGAGGGTTCAGTAGATATTCTTTTATTTTCTCAAAGGCTTTTTGGCACTTCTCATTCCATTTTTCGGGATTATCATTTTTTAATAGCTTAAATATAGGCTCATAAGTAGTACTCAACTGGGATATGAATCGAGTTATATATGTAGTTTAATTTGCCTAGGAAACTCCTGACATCTTTTTTGGTTTTGGGACTAGACATTTCTTGAATAGCCTTTATTTTATTTGGGTCCACCTCGATCCCCTTCTCTCTTACTATAAATCCTAATAGTTTTCCTGAAGAGGTGCCAAATGTGCATTTTTCCGGATTTAATTTCAATTGGCATTTTCGTAGCCTTTTAAACAATTTCTCTAAGTTCTTCACATGGCTATTCTCGTTCTGAGACTTAACATATATCTCCTTGTGCATCAAGTCTTGGAACAAGGTCACCATGGCTCTTTGATAAGTTGCCCCTGCATTCTTTAGACCGAAAGGCATAACCTTATAGAAAAAGGTTCCTCATAAGGTGATGAACGTGGTTTTTTCTTTATCTTTTGGGGCCATCTTGATTTGATTATATCCAAAAAAGCCATCCATAAATGAAAACAAGGCATGTCCTACCGTATTGTCTACTAGCACCTCTATATGTGGAAGTGGGAAATTATCTTTAGGGCTAATTTTATTCAAGTCTCGATAGTCAACACAAACTCGCACTTTTCCATTTTACTTAATTATTGGAACTACATTGGCCATCCATTTAGGATATTTGGCTACTTCTAGAAAACCAACCTCAAACTGTTTTTGGATCTCTTCTTTTATTTTAATCAACATATCTAGGCGCATTCTCCTCAATTTCTGTTTATTCGGTTTGCTATCTAGGTAAGTGGGTATTTTATGTGTCACTAAATCTGTGTCCAAACCCGGCATATCCTGGTATGACCATGCAAAAACATCTTGGTATTCCTTCAAATTAAAAGGTATATCATTTTGTCTTTTTCTCCTCCTCCCAACAGTGCCCCAATTTTTAATTCTTTTGACTCTGCGTTGGTCCCCAAATTTATTGTGATCGTGGGGTTGTTACTGGTTAGAGTGGGTTTCTCATATGATTTCAACATTCTTTGCATTTTAGGTGATAAGTTGGTTTCTTCTTCTTCTATTTTTGCTTCTTGGATTAGGTTTTCAAATTTAACATCAGTTTCTGGTTCATGAACAGTGTATGGTTATTTTCCTTATCCTTGCATAAAACAAAAGTAAACAATTTCTTGACAACTGATCCCATGATGCAAATAATGTAAGGAAATGCAAACTTATTTTATTGATGAAAAGACAGATGGTCCGAAACGATAATGTCAACGGATTACAAAAAGAACATAAAATAAGCAAAACTATTACATGAAGTGAATTGGGTAATCAAAAGATGTCCAGTTCTGGATTTCTGATCCTGTAGTCAAAGGGTAGATCCATTTACTTGAGTCTTTCATAGGATTCCCCGAATCCAAGGTCAATATGCTCATCTGTCTCATTTCTGCCTCAAAAGTGACTTGATTGCCCTTTCAAAAGGTCTGATTAATTGGCGGGAAATCTGCTCCCCACTTGGTGCTTACTCTTCCTGTACGCTACTCGATTCTGAGTATTATTCTCTCTTCTGCCTTCTTCTTATGGTCGGTTAAAGTAGGAGTATATCTGATGTCGTATCTCTCATTTGTGCCTTCTGGTAGCAACAACATTGTAATACCCTGAAGATACTTCTCCAATCCTTTGTCTGGGAAAAACCCCGATTTAATCATTTCAGAAGCCACCATGTGTGATGAAGAAGAGATCCGGGGTTGAGGGATAAAAGACCCCTTCATTATAGTAGTGGCGTTGACGATTTCAAATGCTCGAAATGAATCTTCATGGGCTTCTTCAACCTCTTCCACATAGGGAGTGTAAGAAGGTTTAGTAACCATTATATCAGAGTCTTCGTAGACACACGCCAGTTTACGCCCTACTACAAACTTCACTCGCTGATGCAAAGACGATAGAACTGCCCTGGTGTTATGTATCCATGGTCTTCCCAAGAGACAACTGTATGAAGGCGTACTATCCATGAGTTGAAAAGTAATGTTGAAGGTCACAGGTCCAATTTGAATAGGGATCTCAAGTGACCCTACAGATTCTCTTCATGTTCCATCAAAAGCATGCACCACCAGATTGTTTGGCATCACGTGAGAGGGATGAATAGGCAACCATTGCAGTGTAGTCATTGGCATAACATTGAGAGATGACCGATTATCTATTAATACTTGTGACATCATGTGATCCTTTCATTATGTGGATATGTGCAATGCCTTGTTATGTCCCTGGCATTTTGGCGGGATCTCTTCATTAGTAAAAGTGATGTAGTTGGATGCTGCTAGGCTTCCGTTCACATGGTTAAACTTATCGACACTAATATCCTGGGGAATGTAGTGTGAGTGATACGGGCTTGAGATTGAGAGACAAACATTCTTTTAAGAGAAAGCCAGAGATCACGGGAAGTGGTGCAACCCATGACATGTGAAAGAATATTTTCGGATAGGCAAGGTATGAGGGTATTGAGAATGATCTGGTCTTGCTTGCTCCATAGCTGGAATGTTGTATTTGGAATGATGACAGCAGAAGTTGAGGTAGATGTCGAATTGGGTATGGTGGAAGGGGGAGGAGGATTGGTGTCAGCAACAAAGTCATAGACATGTTGGCCATGTAGATAGGGAGTGACCTAAGCACGCCAGAGAAGGATACTTGCATGGGTTAATTTGATAGTGAGCAGATGATGAATATTGGTGAGGTTAGCGATAGGAATAGAGGTGGAATTTGGGGATGGCTGTGGGTTGGTAGTAGAAGATGGTGGTGAGGATACATGACTGTCCATTGGAACAGAAGAGAGATGTAAGAAAAAGAACCATCTTTGCCGCCGGGTATAAGCTCAGGTGGTAAGGAGGTTCATCAGACGACCTTGGACAAAGGTGATGTTTGCGACTCAAACCCTGCCGCCTGCAGCCCACATCTGTGATTTACCTCCTATGTGTTGGCTGAAGGCACGACTGGCATAGGCATGATATTAGTTTGGTGCGTAAGCCCAGGAAACCCGACGTATAAAATAGAAAAAAAACGAACCATTTTTGGACTATGTCCGAAAGCCCCGTTTCGTAAATCACATGTTAGTTAGTTGTAGAGTTTAATTTCCTTCATTTTTGGATAATAGTTAAATTTGGAAGTTAACCATACCGTTCCCTATGGAGATGACTTAGGGACTTCCTTAATTACTACTGGATAACACTCTTATACTTGGGAGTTATTCCCTAAGGTGTTTTTAGAGTCAAGTCACTTTATAACAATACGCAGTGTAGACACCCCATTTTGTCTAGGGCAAATATAACATAGGAGCTATTATTATTAAATAATAAAGAAAAAGAAAAAGAAAAAAAGAAGATAGCCCAGGGCCATCCGAGGGGGGCGGCTACTCCATGCATTTTTAGGGTTTTTAAACTTTTATAAAAAGGGGTCATCTCTTCTAGAGGGGCACGACCGTGGAAGCTCACCAAAGGAAGAAAAAACCTAGCCTCTCTTTCTCCCCACAGTAGGGCAGCCGCACGCAACCCTCATGGCCACCTTCCTCTCACAGCCCTACTCCAACAACCACTCACAGAGCAGCAGCCTTCACGCCCTCAAACCCAACACGGCAACCAGCCCCTTGTCTCTCTCCGTCATCTCTCCTTCTTTCAGTCTCCTCCCATCATCTTGACGCACCATCTCCGCACCATCGCTGCAAGACAGATCGTAGCTCCGGCCACAAGCCCCGACGGCAGAACCACCTTTCTCACGATCAGCCTCACTCCAACCGTCAGCCCATCGCCGCTGCTGCGCCTTCCCATCTCCGCCTCCCGTCGCCGCAACAGACCTCTGCAGAGCAGCAGCCCTCTGCGACCCAGCCCATCCATTCTTCCTTCTTCATTCATACCCGCCGTGGGTACAAAGAACAGCCGCAGAAGAGGTAGCCGAACTTCAGGAGGAAGAACCGGGAGTATCCCTCACGATAGAACTGACGACTTCAACCGCACCTCACCGTCTCAAGGTCGCCGGCCACCATCGCCTTCTCCAGTTCTCCGGCCTCGCCAAGCAACTCTGGCCACACTTAAGCACATGCTTACACCCTCGAACACACACAGTAAAACCATACACGAACACACACAGTAAAACACACACGGCAAAACACACACTACACACGCAGCAAAACACACACGAAAACACACACACACTCAGCACACACACACCCCCACCAACCTCTTTCCGAAGATGAAATTTATATATATATATATATATATATATATATATATATATGATTTGTTTTTTTTTTCACATTACAATGTTTTTTTTTTATAGTTAATATTCAGGTTCATATTATTTTTTATTATTATGGTAAAATTTTTATTGTGAAATTTTTGTCGTTTAAATATTCGAAGCTTGAATTTTTGTTAATGTTCACATTGTAGGGATTTTATTGTTGCTGTATTTATATTCATGTTTAGATGTTTATGGTATCCATTGTATATATGTTAAATGATTAATATCTTTTAGAATTTTTATTGATATTATATATTAGTGTTTTGGTATTAGCATTTTAATAATATTGTATATTTATTATTTTGGTAATATTGTATTACATATTTAATAACATAGTGTTTTGTTGATATTATATATTTAGTAAATTAATACTTTTAGTTATATGTATATTACATATTAGCCTTTTAGTAAATATGACATATTTAGTATTTTCGTATTTTTGTAATATTATTACATATTTAGTGACTTAATGTTTAATTGATATTATATATATTTAGAAAATTAGTATTTTAGTCACATATTTAGTATTAATTATTTTTAGTATCTTAATATATTTAGTATTAACTATTTTTAGTATATTTATATATTTAGTATCCCAATATATTTAGTATTAACTATTCTTATTATATTATATCTAGTAATACTTATTTCTAGTTTCTTAATATATTTAGTATTAACTATTTTTAGTATATTAATATATTTAGTATCTTAATATATTTGGTATCAACTATTTTTAGTACATTAATATGTCTAGTATTATTTATTTTTAAATGTTTAGTATTATGTATAGTAATAATACTTATTTCTAGTATCTTAATATATTTAGTATTAGCTATTTTTAGTATATTAATATATTTAGTATCTTAATATATTTGGTATAAACTATTTTTAGTACATTAATATATCTAGTATTATTTGTTTTTAAATTTTATTATTATGTATGTCTATTATGCTAATATTGTATTATCTATTATAGTATTTTTCAGTATATATATAATTATGCATTTTATTATTGTTGATATATATATATATATATATATATATTAGTATGTATAGCATTACTTATTAGGGTATTAATATTTATTATTATTATTCTCATTATCATTATTTTGGTTTATATCATATGTTTATAATTAATATCATGAATTGTGTTATTTTTAGTATTATATATTTCTATTAACTTATTATTATTTCTATTTTATTATTATGATTATTTTTATTATTAAATATTTTCTCGATTTTATTCTGATGATTTCAGAAAAGGGTATGAGCTTTTCAAGCTTCCCATACCCTAATTCTGAGGGAATATTTATTTTATAGTATTATTTATTTTCGTGTATGTATATCCCTATGATTTCAAAAAGGGGTATGAGCTTTAGAATTTCACGTACCTTAGTTTTGAGGGAATATGTATATTATGTAAATATTTGTGTGATTTATTTGTTTGCATGCGCATTTTGTAAATTCGCAAATGGAGTAATTTCAAAAGTTTATTGAATTTAATTTATGAGATAATTTTTAATTAATTAGGTACCGTTCGTAAGAACGGGCATGTAGGGGTGCTAATACCTTCTCCTCATGTAAACGAACTTCTGATCCGTACTTTGGTAACGCATACCGATTCTACCCTTAATTGGGTAGTAATCATGTGTTATAACCACACTAAAAGGTAAGTAGCGACTCCATAACATCATGTTTTCATGAAAATCAAACATTATATTACATTTTTCATTTGCCTTGTTCCATTCGGGACATCATGACAAGTAGGATTTCATGCAAAAATTATGATGAAACTTGAAAATATAAACAAAGTAAGGTGTCAAGACTGACCTTAAATAAATGTAGCAAATTTAATTTATGTGGGGAGATCGTTCTTTAAATTAAAGTACACACCCATGAAACTCAAAGAAGATTCTTTTAGCAACAGTTAAATACCTTTAGGGACAAATAATTATTTTCGCAAGAAGATGGTAAATTTATATTGTAATTAAACCTTGTGGCTACAAACTTGGCAGTTTCTATTACCTTTAGTGACAATTTTCATGGTTAGTTACTAAAATCGGTCGCTAAATCCACTTTTCTTGTAATGAATATAAAACATGTAACATGCTATTAAACTTTAAACAAAAAATGAAGAACGATTTGAATATGTTTTCAACTTTAGGAGAGAGAGGAAAAAACTCATACCTGTCAACAGTCATGACATGCGACATGACCTTGACAACCAATCAATTAAAAGGAAGGATTCAAAATTTGAAAATTAATTAAGTAGTTGATCACCTATCTAGTTGGTGCCAACTTCTTTGCGTGAGCACATTGAAAAAATGTAAGAAGGAGGGTTGATCAATCGCCCATTAGTAGTCAATCGACCACTCTGTGGAATTTTAAATTTTCTATTCATTTTATCTCTAATTTTAATTTTTTTTAGTTGAGTTATTAATTATTTGTTTGGTATAAAATGACTATCGATAATGTCATTTGAGAAACGAGTGTGAAAGGGGCACTAGTGTTAGACTATCAGAAACTTCAGTAGAAAATCCAAGAGCATCTGCACCAATTCCTCACTCCATCCATTCTGTTACTAATTCAAAATGATCCAGCTATTAGCGTGATTTTCTCCTACAAATGTGCATTTGATTGTTTCCTTATTTTGCTCATAACTGTTAGCGTGATTTTCTCCTACAAATGTGTATTTGATTGTTTCTATTACAACTAGTATCTTCCTCTCACATAACCACACTATTGAACTTAACTCTAGTAGAGCATCATGACTATTAACTTCTTTGAACTTAGGTGCAGTTTAGATACTAATGAACTGATAGTAATTTATTACATGTTCTACTCCTACGATGAAGTATATTAGTGGCGACTTCATGGGCATACATTTACCCATTATTTTGCCTTTACCTCCCCCTATCCAACTCACTTTCATGTCAAGTTCACTCAATCAAGGTGACTTGAAGATTTACCCCCTTTAGGAGGCGGTCCTCTAGGAAATTGTGACACCTCCTAATAATGATACTATGGTGTTTGATGTGAAACAATAAGTGAGGGAATGTGCATGCACGAAACACCTCTAAGTTTATTAGAGGTTTTGAGGCATGGAGAGGCAAGTAAGTATTCTCAATGATGAAGCCTTGTCCTCTATGCCTTGGGTTTGCGGTGAACCTTGTATCCTTCTTGTTATTTTTTGGATTATCAAAACTTACTCTCGTGGAATTTTTGTGGGACAGGAAATTCAAGATTTTAAGTTCAATTTGGGAGTTTTCTCATTCTTATAAAGCAATAATCATAATGCTTCATGAAATAAGGATAAACAAAATGTTTACTTGAAAGGTGTGTAAGAAGATAGGAATGTTAGACCACTTTTAAAGTGAAGTGGCGTTGGGCATTAGTGGGAGCATTTGGACTTCAAGATAATATAATGGTTAGTCATGAAATTTTGTGAGAAGATAGAAAATTTAGTCATGCGTGAGCCAAGCTTGCTAATTTAATCTAATTCTAGGTTGTGGTTACTAACAATGATCCATACATCTTCTAAAGTTTCTCATAGTAAATGCTTGTTGGCCTTTTGCAAATGATCACTAGTATTTTGGAGCCTTGGTTTCTAATTTGGGGTTTTAATTATATTTAAAATCCTTCTAGCAAATTAAGGCTACGAGGTTAGATAATGTACTCACTTTGTTGATTTGATTGATAACATGGGTGTTATATATTTGGTCTACTTTGCGATGTTATTTTACCTAGTTGTGGGGTGTTTCTCCTCTTGCTAAGACCTTTTGCCATCAAGATAGAGCCTTATATTTGGTAGATGCTTTTATAAATCATCTTCCAAAAAATGCATTTAGGACATTGCCCTCTTCTCTTTAGGCTCCACAACTTTCATAATACTTCTTCTAATTGCACGACATTTTTATTTCAGTCGCCATGGCTTATTCAAAATATGTTAGGAATTTTGTGGAGCAAATTTGAGAAAGAAACATCAACTTATTATAAGCGTCAGATTTATTAAAAAGCTTAGCTCGAAATTAGAATAAATAATTTTTTTTTGAGATAGCAATAAGAAATTAAGAAGTATTTGTTGGCTAGACTTTGGGTTTCCATGAGCTTTAGATTGGAGACCGATGAAGGGCTTGCTTGATTTAGAGGGCAAGCTCTAACAACAATTGGAGGAGCCTCTTACTCAAGAGGAAATTCTATGACATAAAAAATATATAGTGAATTTTCAGGGACTATAATATTAAATATTTCCGCATTATCAACCTTGTAAGGCATTTTAGGAATAAACTTGATCATTTAAAGAATGGAGGTGGCTGGGAATTGGATTTGGGACGTGGATCACTACAAGCATATGACAATAGAATTCTTTTAAGGATTTTCATTTTGATGGTAATGATGACTATGTCTTGTTGAGTTGCTCAAGGTGCTTTATGAGGCTTTCAAACTTGGATGCCCTAAACCTCCTCAAACCAATTGATGAACATACTATTCGCGAGGCCCTGCTCTAGATGATGCCTTTTAAAGATTTAAGGCCTAATGGTTTTTGCACCTAGTACTCTACTAAAAATTATGAAAATTATTGGACTTCACTTTGGAATTTTGCAAACCAAGGGATAAAAATTATATTGGATGCTACTCTTCTATTCCTAGCTTGTTCCAAAGGTTGATATTCTTGAGGTCCTTACTCAATTCAGATCAATAAGCTTATGCAATGTGTATATGTATTAGCTGATTTGTTATTAGCTATATGTGTGGCATGTGTATATGTGTATGTGTGCGAAGCATTTGACCTTCAATAAAACAACATAATGACTCAAGACTCTTTCCCAAAATTTATGAACACAAACATAATATTAAAAGTATAACAAACTTAGAATTTATTGAACATGTATATACAAACATATATAAGATATTCCAATCAAATATAGCATAACTCCACATTATTTTTCCCTTAATATTTATTTTTTCCCCAAGTGAGCACATGGGCATAGATAAACTTTGAGCTAGCTATCTTCATATATCATTGAGGAACACGAAGATAAATTGGGATGGGATTGCGTGAGGTTGGAGGTGAGTCCCAAACAGAGAAGGCACTACTGGAATTCATCCATTTCTCAGTCATATCTGGGTAATGCCGATTCAACACGTCCTTCAAGCTCTCCGTTGTATTAACCCACTCAAACCCCTTCTTCGTGTACGTCTCCTCATTGTAGTTGCCTGTGAAGAACCTATCTGCTTCCAGCCTCCTGCATATTTCATCCATCCCTTCCATTTTAAAACTAGTTTTTGTTTTTGACAAATGTTTGAATTTAGAATTTGAAGCTTGAGTACTTGTGTAGCTTTTTACTACTTTACCTGGATGCCATGATGAGGAAAATGTAGAAGGCAGTCTCGCTAATGGCAAATCCTTTAATCTTCTTCTCTGCCATCATACCTACCAATAGATCAAGCTTCTCTACATCGTCACCATACACATCGCGGAGTGTTTCGATAGCCTCGTTGTCATCCGTCAGGTCCTCCCATTTGGAGATGGGGATCATTAGCATGCCCCTTCGGAACTCGTTGTACCTTGCTACTTTCCTCTCCCTATCCCTATAGACTGCACCCACTCCATCCATGGTTAACTAATCAAGTTTATGAAGCTTCAAATGCTATGATAATTGAGTTCTAATTAGTAAATTAAATAAAGAAAACTGATTGAAGTCTAAAAAAAAATGTTTTGAGGTGGTATTTTGACAAATAGAAATGTAGGTATGTATGAGTGTGGGACCCATACCCTATGTGTGGTTGGTCAAGATGCCACTTGAAATGCATTTCTTAATAGGGATCACCAGCTATATATCAAGATACCATCTTGATACATTTATCAGAATATTGAATACTATTATTAGACAAATAGTCAAGATTGACCGAAATTACCTTCAAGAGCAGGTAGATCAACGTGATCAGATCGATCAGTGCCATCAACATTTTGTGGAACAAGGTCCCTCATCCACATAGGATAATTCCAAAGCTCGAGGGCCCCACAGGCTTGGTGGCCCATTGAGACCATTTGCTTTGTGAATCCAATTTCTGAGAGGGCTCTCTCTCCTTTATGGCCAATTAGATTTGGCATGGGAACCCTACATTCATTTGTATAAAGCCATTTATCAATATTTTACTTTCTTAGCCTTGACACAATTAGAATGATCAGATTATATGAATGAAAGAGCAGTTTTACTCTTCAATTAATGGTAGAGATTTGTTGGGACCCAGGGAAGCAGAGATGTCCCTAAGGAGAAGATCATTCGGTAGGAGTGAGTGCATCCTATAAACAGAGACAAACTCCTCCGTCAACGAATATGGGACACCATGATTTTGGGGCTTCTTCATGCCCACCAAACCTCCAAGCAAGTATCCTCCCCCTACGTGCCCAAATGTGTCCTTAAATTTCTTTCCAAGCAGCCCATACCTAGGAAAAAAAATTTTAATCAATTATAGTAAGCTTGAAATTCAAACCAAACTTAATCACAGAGCCCTAAGATGCGGAACACCATAGAAAAAACATTATTGAGTATCCAATTTGAGATCAAATCTGCTATGCATTTTTCATTTTCCAAAGTTCTCATATTACTTTCCCTAAATTTTAATTCTTAAAGTTTTATATTTACGCTAGGATAATTTTCTATCAGGAATTTCATCAAAATTAAAATTAAAATTTTGAGTGAAGTAAGTACAGTTCATTCAAACTTTAGTGAGTCGTGAGGTAGTTTACCCTGTTAGCTTAGAGAGGTGTTTGGTTTATGAGAAAATTAAGGTGGGGACGTACCAATTGGCGCGCATCCCTGCGAGTAAAGTATCAGTTTTGAGAAGCTCCACAGTCCAGTCGATGGTGTGAATCTTGGCAATCACAGCAGAGGTCACTAGCCTTGCATGGCGATACAACTCCTCATCCTTCATCTCTGGATATTCCTTCTATAAAATTTGACAGACAAAATTAATACAGAGAGAGGGAGAGAGAGAGAGAGAGAGAGAGAGAGAGAGGTTTAGATTACATGGAGGGCATCACAGACAGCATTGTGTTCCAAGACGAAGAGGGCCTGCAGCGCGGAGACACCAGCCCAGCTGTTGCGGACGTCTCCAGAGAGAGCAACGCCATCTTGGTCATGGAGGAGAAGCCCATCTTTGGATATCTTTAGCTTCCCATCCTTAAAGCTCCTCACTTTCTGCAATCTCTCCCTATCGCTTCCATATATCACACTTCCATCCCTTCACAGTAAGTACCCCATGCATGTATTATTATTACAACTTGATATATACGAGCTCAAATGTTACTTAATGTGCAGGGGGTCAAAATTTGATAGGTAAAATGTAACAAAATTTTTTACTGAATTTCAACTAAATTTACCCAAATTTAATACAAGAAATATATGATTTCAAATGCGAATTCAGTGTACAAAGTATATATAAAATTAATCGACAAAGATAATAATGTTTAAAAATTAATGGGAATTGGATCATACCACCAAGGTGTTCGAATATTCAAGGTGCCGGTTTTAATGTCATAAAAGCCCGTCGGAACTTCCTTTGTCTTGTAAAACTTGAAAGACTTCAGAGGGCATTCGTTTGCTACTTCTCTAGGTGCACTCAACTCCATCTACGCATGGGCAATACAGCACGCCTTAAATATTATTTATAGAATCAATCTTTTTATACATAACATGCACGGACAGTAACTAGCATTTCAAAAAAATTATCCTGGGCCGTCTGGGATATTCACAGTATATGCATATCTCCTAGTTAATTATACTTAATTGGCAAGAAATTTGAAGAGCTACATGTGAAAATTAACAAGTAATTAAGTGGTAAAGAATGGATATGATTAAAACCTGTTTGGTGTCTTCCAAGTGGTCGATCCAATCATGGATCATGAACTGAATCCAAGAAGCCGCGATCATGTTGAATTGCTTTCCTGTGTCTATCATTTTCCTCCTTGCCAGCAGCTTTGTTGCTACTACTACTGGGTCTGGCTTCAGTACCTGCAAATCAATCCATCAATTAACTAATCCCTTCATTCAAATAAATTGGTTTTCTTAAACTAATATTGAACAATCTTTAATGTTTCTCTGGGCGGCATAAATATTAGAAAATGTTGGTATATATATAAAATTTATTATGATACAATAAATAGATTTTAATATTTTTTCTCAAAAAGAAGAGCTACCTGCTCCTTTTTTTAATGGTAATAGTGGTCCAAGCTATGTAATAGCTCCCTCTTAATTCTTACCTATGTATTAGAATTCTATTTGAATCTTGACTAAAAGATGTAGACACTGTTATTATGCACAAAAAAATATTAATTACGTACCTTGTCTTTTTGATCAACAGGAGGAACATTTCGACCAAAGAAAGTCCCTTCGCTACCGGCACCTTCATTGAAAGGGTCATTATATTTTCCATCATCGGTTCTGTATGGATAATCCGCCGGATTAAATCGGACACCAGATGGAGTTTTTCCAACGTTAATTAAGTTGTACTCTTGGTGAAGATGACGTCGTATTGCTAAATAAATTAGTCCTAAGAACACCGGTAGTCGATGCCATGCGATTCCAAACTTGTCTAGTGAGTGCACGATCTGCGTACACACAAAATATACACATGCATGAAAAAACAACCAAAGAAATATTTAACGAAAAATATAAGATGTGTGTGTGCGCGGGTGTGTGTGTCCCAACCCATCTTTTCAGGTCAAACTATTTCATCAAGTGACAAGCCTTGATGACAAAGGTCTAAACCCCTATTAATCATTGATGATGAGATTTGCACTCCTACTAACCATTAGCAGGTACTATCTTTGTATTTACTATAAAGCAGTTCATAAGATAAAACTAGAAAAATAATAAGAATTAATCTTTATAAATTAAGAGAAAATTATGCATGAAGTCAAATATTTTGGTTTAGGAGATCTTACAAGAAAAAGAAATCGATCAAATAGGGTCATTCTCTCAACAAGTTGGTGGAAGTCTGGATGGATGAAATGGTGAAGTGTTTTGATGAAGAGAGCTTTGAATGGTGCCATTATCAAAGATGACATATCTACAATCAATATCGGTCGATCGCTCAAAAGCTTTTGATCTTCGGCTAGAATTTATTTAGAGGCTAGCTGGAGAAGAAGGATGTATGTATATTAACAATCAGAAAGTGCATGAAGTGAATCACAACATGCCTAGCTATACGTGTATATATATACATAGAAGATGGAGCAGGGAGCATTTCATAGGAATAGATACACACGTGAAAGTTGATTTTTATGAAGGGAAATAAAAAATAAAAAATAAAAACTGGTCGTGGGTTGCGCCCAGCCAGCTGAGATCAGCTCTTTAAGTAAGAGGATAATTTATCTTTTGAATTTTTCAAAGATGAAGAACAGACATGATTACTTAAAAATATTTAGTCTTACATTTGGGAGTGACTTTGGATTTAGATTTGTACAAGGTTTAAAAAAGAAATAATAAAAAATTGTACCAATTGAATTGTATTCAAATCCATCAAAATCTAGAATTAAGACCCTAAATATAGTATAACGTTGCGTTGAAGCGTAAGATATTAGGTCTGGATTTGAATTTGGATGAATTTAAATAAATTTCTATACAAATTTATATTATATTCCATTTAAATTTAGAATAAATTCAAATCTAATACTTCTCAAAACTTAGGCTATGTAAATAAAGATTGGATTTGGTAGATGAATTTTTAGCAAATTGAATAGTTCGTCAAAGGACTTTTATTCGTCTGTATATAAAACCATTTAGCGGTGAGGTCTAAAATTAATTAGATTTGGAGGAAATTTTGTGGTTAATATTGCGCATCACTTGATCAATTTCTAAAAGTATGAGTTCTGAATTAAATCTTTGAAGATTAGTTTTAAATTATATACAAGATTATGACAATTAAATTATTCAGAAGAATCAATGTTTCCTAGGTGGGCTTCTGGATCAATTAAATCTAACTTAATAAATTAAATCCTAGGCTATGGTTGATGGTTTTTTGATTATTTTCATTTTCAATGGGCTTGACTTTTCCAACCTCAAAAAATAAAGAAGAGAGAAATAATTATGGACTTTTCATTGTGGATCCATGCGTGAACCAAAGATATGTATGAAAGAAGACAAACCCAAACAACCCCAAATATATTCAAGGACGCCAAAACCTAATCCTTTAATATAATTTTGCTGATCAACAACAGCAACCATACATATGCTTTCGTTAATTACTTACTCATTGACTCTTTTTTAGTTTATATGGACTACATTATTACCTACTCCTTTTCTATTTAATTTTGTTTTAGTTTTTACCAACTCTTTTATTTTGCGTGTATAAGCTAATGATTTCCGAAAAGCTCACATTTAGAGCAATCCTTCTCAACATACACTAATTAAAACGATAATCATCATTCATTTCGTAAGTTAATTCACTACTTCTTTTCTTAATACATATTTTATTATTGCTACTCCATATATATAACCCGCTCTTTTATTTTATATGTTAACAATTGTACACCAATGTCATGGCTTCCTTCCTGAAAAGCATATATTTAGAGTATTTTTGGATGATAGTGGTCCAATTAAGATGGGGTCCACATCATCTAAGGATATGTTTTAATTTACATAGACCTATCTAGTATTTTCATTTTAAAAAAAAGGAAATTAAATTTTTTGTGCACATGTGACGTCTCAAAGGGTCAACTCTGAAAAAAGGGAGCACAAATATCTGAATCACCTCAACTGAGTGGCAGGTTCGATATTATGTGAACCCAGTTTAAATTATGGAATTGAGAAATATGTTATTTGTGAGTCAATGGAGTCGCCACTAACATTTTTTATCTTACATGCGTTAGAACACTGACTAAATATGTGACTTGTTTATTGGTCTCTAAGCTACACTTAGGTCCAAGGAAACCAGTAGTCATGGTCTGCATTACTAAGTTGGATTCAAGAGTATGGTTATATGCAAAGGGAAGGTATTAGTACCCTTTCACATCCATATGATGGACCGTACCTGATTAGCCTTAGATTACCTTCAAATCAACCATTTAAACTCTAATTCTTCGATTTTATTTGATTACCTGATCATCTATCGAGAGGCTTTGCACAAGACAAAATCCTCCTTACCTCCAATTCTCAAAGGTATGCAAAGGCATAACTCTCAAAACCAGAGAAAGGTTCCTTATGGTTTTATTTATTTATTAGCATACAAGCATAGCATAGATAAAAGAGATTAACAAATAAAACATAATTACATGAAACAATATATATAAATATGCTTTGGATTTCATATGCAAACGTTTACACACACACACACGAACAAGGTATGGACTAAAATTTGAAGAGTTTAATAGAATCAATAGCGAGGCGACTCAAAGTGATTTTATTAGATTGTCCGCCCCTCAAAATGTAATTAAGGAACAAATAACTTCAAATTACTAAGCATTCCTCATAAGGGTAGTGCACATAAACACACACACACATGCATAAAAGAAAGGGAAAAAAACATGTTCATGTGACAAGAGAAGCATAGAATGAGCAAGATACACAAAGAAAACTACTAAAAAATGACCAAAACTAAGCAAAAAATGATCCTAAAATTTTCCCAAAAAAATATCTCTATTTTTCAGTATTTGTTTTGCATTTTTAAAGTTTTTTAAAAAAAATTTTCTCAAATTTTCTTTATTTTTGTGATTTTATAAATTCTATTTTTTTCACGTTCTTTGAGTTAGAAAATACTCAAAGAATTTTTCTAGATTTTAGAAAATTCCCAAAGAATTTTTCTAGATTTGTACAATCTGAAACTTTGCAATTTGATTTTATCACAGAATCTCTTCAACTATGCAATGAACCCTTTCTAACCATTCTAGAGCACTCATTCAATTACATAACTAAGGCAATCCATTCATTAGAATAAGAAAGAATTAGGGTATGGAGTACTTACCTCTTACACCTTTTAACTCCTCCCTTTAATTCTTCTTCACTGCCTTGCCCTACAAAGGATTTTTCTATTTTCCTTTGAACACTACACATTCTCTTCCTAAAATGAAAAAAAAAAAAAAAACAAAACCCTTGTCTTGATTCTTCACTGATTCCTTTTCACTCTTCTTTGAATGTCTTCTATGCTTGCTGTTACTATATATCTTCCTTACTCTAAATGTACTTAAAATTTCCCTGAATTTCTCCCAACCAAGCTTTCTTCACTGTATGGATAATTTTTGCCCCCAAAAGTCCCTTGAATTTTAAACTCAACCCCTGTTTACAGGCATGGAACTAGCTCCTTGGAAAATGTAAAGCACAATAGGTCATGGGAACTAGTGATGTGGGAACTATGATCTCGGGAAAGGGTATGGCATGGCTTCTATTTAATTGAAGCCCCCCCTCCCCAATTGGACCTTTGATTGCCCTCAACCCAAATTAGGTTTTTTTCTTCTTCTTCTTCTTCTTTTTTTTTAAGAAAAGCCCACAAAGGGCCTTAATTTCTAAAAATCAGCCATTTGGTGGGCTTCCAATTCAAAATAAGGCCCACAGTGGGCCTTAAATCACTAAAAACCCGAAATTGCAATGAAGCAATGGGCTCAAACCACCACATAAATTAGAAATAAAAATAATTAATCTTATATTTAGGAAGGACTTTGGATTTTGATTTGTGCAAATTTAAACAAGAAATAATACAAAATTGTACGTATTGAATTTTATCGAAATCCATCCAAATTTAAATTTAAGACTTGAAATACATGATTTTAAATGCAATGTAACGCTGCGTTTAAGCATAGGATGTTTGATTTGAATTTAGATAAATTTCAATACAAATTTATATTATACTTCATTCAAATTTAGGATAAATTCAAATCTAATACCTCCCCAAACCTAAGCTATGTAAATAAAGATTGGATTTGACGAATGAATTTTTAGTAGAGTGGGTGTGGGGGCTGAAGATTGAATAGTGAGAAATTATGAGTATAAATGGAACTAACGCCTTTTAAAGTCATAGGAGTGCCATCAGCGGTTAGCACAAAATTTAAAGAAAATGATGGATGTATAGACAAAAATGAAGAAAAGTTAGGAGACATATGATGAGATGCACCATAATCAAAAACCCACAAAGAAGAGGATATACCTAAGGGAGTAGACGATGATAAACTTACTATAGATGATGTAGACATGGCATATGGTTGTGAAGTAAGAAACTACTAGAACTGTTCTGTAAGGGAACTCATGCGAGGATCAAATAAGGAATCATTCTCTGAGTTATCCGATGAAGCGGCAACAGATGCTATATTAGATTGGTGCCCTCTCGGTCGCCACTGCTAGGGCATTGGACCTCCTGAACGCTAAGATGGCTTTCCTCCATTACGCCACAGTTGTGAAGTTATTATTCAACAATTTTGGACACTGAGCTTTCTAATGTCCCTTCTCTTTATTGAAGTTGCACTTATTGTTGGGGCAAGGCAAAAATCGATTTTAACTTAAGGAAGGTGCTTTAGGAGGACTAGCCAAAACGAATGCAAATAGGGGATATGTTCCCTTTCCAGTCAGAGATTTGAGACGAGTCTCCTATGCCAACAACTGACTAACCAATGAATCAACTAAAGGCAATGGAACACAATGTAAAATCGATCCACGAATTCGCTCGAAATCATCATGAAGAGCCATCAAAATTTGGACCAATTGTTGCTCTTTCCTACAAACAATATATGGAACAAACTTCTATAATTTCACGGATTTTGTGAGAATCAATTGATCCCAAAGATTAGTCATAGCCAAATAAAAAATCTTGAACACAGTCATATCCTTTTGTTCAAGTCCTCAAATATCCATCTCTAATTGATACTGAACATTAAAGTTAGACCAAACATACAATCTTGCCAGCCAAATGGTCCCAAACCTCTTTAGCAGATTCATATTTCGGCAATTGAATCCCAATGTGACTATCAAAAGAATTGTTGATCCTAGTAATAACTTTAGAGTTATGAGTATCCCACATATCCATAAGTCCTCATATTTATCAACCCCCTCCACAAGTTTCGAGCCAGACCCAAGACATAACTCCACATCTTCTTATCCTTTAAGGAATTTCGCATCAAATAACTCTAACAAGAATAATTTGTACCATCCAACCGCACACTAATAGATTGTAGAGAATCATCATGTTTAGTACTAGCTAGCCATGATGATCAACAACAAATATACCCAAGATATAAGAGACAAATTAATCTGAGAGTGGCAAGAGAGAAACCAAACCTGTCAATACCGAGCCAAGCAAGAATCCAACGAATCACGAGTCAAACTCAAACCAAAAGCATACCATGTCCAAATTCGCCAATAGCCGAAATCTGCTAGAAAATCAAAATCGAACCGTACGGACACAAAAATTAAAATAAAATAAAATTTTGGCCTTCGCCCCGAACCCCAAGCAAGGGTGTGCTATCCCTCGTTACCCCTAACCAACTCACCGCGAAGTCGATGGACAAGAAGCAAAATTTTGCTCTAATACCATGATAAAATAAAAAATGAGCAAAAGATTGAGAAAAGAAAAACTTTCATTGAATCATTAGGATTTTATAAGAGATAAAAATGACTTATATGGCCTATAAAAATAAAAGGAAAAAAAAAAAACTCTTCTACCCAGACGCAAAGAATTCTTATCACTAACACATTGATCTGTCCAAACATACTGCATGGACTCGGCCATATATATATATATATATATATATATATATATATATATATATATGAAAGAAGACAAACCCAAACAACCCCAAATATATTCAAAGACGCCAAACAGAATAGTCGTGTACATGACAAAAGAAGAAAATTAACATGAAGAGAGAGAGAGAGAGAGAGAGAGGTGCTACCGCGTATGCAGGAGAGACAAAGCTAGAAAGGTCGGTAGCCCATTTGCAGATTTTGGAAGAAAAACTGCTTTAGGTGCACAGTGAAGAAGCCATAATTATGAAGGAAGAATGAGACTCCTAAATTCTTTCTGTAAGCTGCACCTACAAACCTGTCTACCACTCATGCATAAAACCTTCTAATTATTTTCGTGATCAATGACAGCAACCGTACTAAATGCATGCAACCAACTCTTTAATTTTGCATGTATACACACGTATAAGCTAATGATTTCCGAAAAGCTCATACTTAGAGCCATCCTTCTCAACATACGCTAATTAAAAAGATAATCATCATTCATTTCACAAGTTAATTACAAACCTGTCTACCACTCATGCATAAAACCTTATAATTATTTTCGTGATCAATGACAGCAACCGTACTAAATGCATGCAACCAACTCTTTAATTTTATGTGTATACACACGTATAAGCTAATGATTTCAGAAAAGCTCATACTTAGAGCCATCCTTCTCAACATACGCTAATTAAAAAGATAATCATCATTCATTTCACAAGTTAATTACAAACCTGTCTACCACTCATGCATAAAACCTTCTAATTATTTTCGTGATCAATGACAGCAACCATACTAAATGCATGCAACCAACTCTTTAATTTTGCGTGTATACACACGTATAAGCTAATGATTTCCGAAAAGCTCATACTTAGAGCCATCCTTCTCAACAAACGCTAATTAAAAAGATAATCATCATTCATTTCACAAGTTAATTACAAACCTGTCTACCACTCATGCATAAAACCTTATAATTATTTTCGTGATCAATGACAGCAACCGTACTAAATGC
Organism: Malania oleifera; assembly: GCF_029873635.1. Classification (NCBI taxonomy): domain Eukaryota; kingdom Viridiplantae; phylum Streptophyta; class Magnoliopsida; order Santalales; family Ximeniaceae; genus Malania; species Malania oleifera. The sequence continues at coordinate 59,583,440 of NC_080427.1, read as the reverse complement.
ATGCAACCAACTCTTTAATTTTGCGTGTATACACACGTATAAGCTAATGATTTCCGAAAAGCTCATACTTAGAGCCATCCTTCTCAACATATGCTAATTAAAAAGATAATCATCATTCATTTCACAAGTTCATTCACTACTTTTCTTAATGGATCTTATGCCATATCTTGCTATTACTACTCCTAATATATATATATATATATATATATATATATATATATATATATATATATACTCATCATAATCATCATCACCAACTCTTTTTTATTTTTATTCTTGTTTTCATTTTTAACCTAATCTTTTCTTTTAATATTCTATTAAAAGAGCAAAAATCAAAGGATTGTTAGGACCCTGTGAGCAATAAACAAGCACCAGAAAAATTGAGACACCAGAAATTTACGTGGTTCGGTCTAGATCGATCTACGTCCATGGAGCACACCACAATTTTACTATACAACCGGGAAAATTACAATCTCTCAGACGCAGCTCTCTTCTTTCTTCCTCACTCCTCTCCTTCTTCTCTGTATTTTCTATCTCTCAACAGTTCCTCCATTTATAGATAGCTAGTAATCAATCACAATAAATCAAAATTGAGGAATTTCATTCTTTTACAATTAATGGACGCGTCTCCAGCTTGCAGACCACAGCTCACACATCTCCAGCTTGCAGATCATAGTTCATGCATTTCCTGGCTCCAGCACAACAATCTCCCACTTGGAGACGGAGACGCCTCCTCGACCAGTATTAGTATATGAATAAATGTCGTGCTCAAAATATGTCTTCAAGCATGAAAACCAACTGAAATTGAACACAACTTCAGCTTCTCTGTAGTCACCACCTTAGTTAACATATCTGCCGGATTTCTGTTACCTTGGATTTTTTTCAAGTGTCAACACACCATCCCCTATTAAAGATCTGACAAAGTGATAACACAATCCAATATGTTTAATTTTGGAATGAAATGCGGAGTTCTTTACTAGATGTATCGCACTCTGACTATCACTGTACAAAACATTCCTTTCCTGCTTTAATCCAAGCTCCATTAACAAACCCTGAAGCCAAATCATCTCTTTACTGGCTTCTATCACTACTACGTACTCAGCTTCTGTAGTGGATAGAACAATAATCTTCTATATCTATGACATCCAACTAACAGTTGTTGTACCAACAGTGAATATATTCCTGGTGGTGCTTCTGCAATGATCAATTTCACCTACAAAATCAGCATCTACAAACCCTTGGATTTTCAAATCGCTTTTGTCGAAACATAGGGCCTTATCAATAGTGCCATGTAGATGTCTCAAAATCCACTTTACTGCTTCCCAATGTGTCTTCCCTAGATTTGACATATACCTGCTAACAGCTCCCACTGCTTGGCCAATATCTAGTCTGGTACCAACCATAGCATACATGAGACTTCCAACGATTGAGGTGTATGGTACCTTAGCCATGAAATCTTTTTCTTCATCTATCTGGGGAGACTGATTGTTAGAGAGACGAAAGTGACCTGCCAATGGTGTATTTATAGTTTTGGCGTTGCTCATGTTAAATTTCTGTAAAACACGGCTAATGTACTTTAACTGAGATAACTGAAACATTTCTTGTTGCTTATCTCTAGAGATCCGCATTCCAAGAATATGCTTTGCAGGACCCAAGTCTTTCATATCAAATTCCTCTGACAATTGTTGCTTCAATTTTCTGATCTCTTCTATATCTGATCCTACGACTAGCATATCATCAACATATAACAATAGGATAATATAACTAGTATGATACCTTTTGAACTAGCACCAGTGGTCAGCATTGCACTTCTAAAAATTGTTCCTCTGCATACAGCTATCAAATTTCTTGTACCACTGTCTAGAAGCTTGTTTGAGACCATACAAACTCTTCTTCAATTTGCATACAAGATTCTCTTTACCTTTAACTGAGAAACCTTCTCGCTATTGCATATAAATTTCCTTATCAAGATCACCATGAAGAAATGTCATCTTCACGTCCAACTGCTCAAGATGTAAACTCTCTGAGGCAACAATATTCAAGACAGATCTGACGGTTGTCAGCTTCACACCTGGTGCAAAAATATCAGTGTAGTCAATTCTTTTCTTCTGCTCGAAACCTTTGACTACTAACCGGGTTTTGCACCTCTTGGATCCATCATGCTCTTCTTTGATCTTGTACACCCATTTGTTATGAAGAGCCTTCTTACCATTGGGCAACTTAGCTAGTTCCCATGTTTTGTTGGAGTTAAGAGATTTCATCTCGTCTTTCATTGCAAGCTCCCACTTGCTCGAATCTCTTGCTTAACATGCTTCAACATAGCATTCAAGTTCTCCTCCATCTGTAAGAAGTAAATGATTCACATACCTCCTATTTGGTACATGCTGCCGAGAAGATCTCCTAAGCTCTGGTGCTGCAATAGGAGGTGGTGGTGCAATAATCTGCTCCACAGGTTCCTCTACCTGAGGATTCTCGGTATTCTGCCGAGGATTCTCGGTGTTTCGCTGACGTATCCTTACACCTTCTAGAACATCATCCACATCTACAAAGGTTGTTTCAGAATCTGTATATTCTGTTGTGTGTCTATCTTTGTACATCACCTTTTCATCAAAAATCACATCTCTGCTTCTGATCACTTTTTTGTTTTCATTATCCCAAATGTGATACCCATATTCATCTCCACCATAACCGATGAAGGTGCATTTTTGGGATTTCGGATCCAACTTATTCCTGACATGATCATTGATATGTACATATGCAATACAACCAAAAACTCTCAAATGTGAAAGTCTTACCTTTTTATTGCTCCATACTTCTTCTGGTAGATTATAGTCCAATGGTACTGATGAACTCCTGTTAATCAAATAAGCTATTCTATTGACTGCTTCTACCCAAAACATCTTTAGCAAGCCTGACTGCATATGCATGCTTCTGGCTTTTTCTCTCAACGTTTTGTTCATCCAATCGGCTACACCATTGTGTTGAGGCGTACCCGGTATAGTTCTTTCTATTCTGATACCATGCTCATAGCAGAATTTCTCGAACTCGGTGTCATCATACCCACCACTGTTATCTGTTCTCAGCTTCTTGATTTTCAAACCAGTTTCATTTCCTACCATTGCTTTCTAAATTTTAAAAGCATCAAAAGCATCAGATTTATATTTCAGGAAGTAAACTCATACCTTCCATGAATGATCGTCAATAAATGTTAAAAAGTAATGCTTCCCACTTGTGGATGAAATGGTCGTTCGTCCCCATACATCTGAATGGACTAGCTCAAGTCTCTCCTTCTTTGGGGTACTGATGTTTGTCTAGAAACTGACCATCTTCTGTTTCCCAATTATGCAATTCTCATATGTGTCAATCTTCACCGACTGTAAATCACTCAATTTACCCTTTGAGTGCATCACCCTGAGTCCCTTCTCACTCAAGTGTCCAAGTCTTTAATGTCATATGTTGCTATCATCATTTCCTGTAGCAACTATAATAGACATGCATGCATTAGGAGTTACACAAAGAGTACCACTTTTCTTACCTCGCGCAATTGTCAATGCACCCTTCGAAATCTTCCATTCATCACTAATGAAATTTGTGTTATAGCCTACATCTGCTAGTTGACCAACTAAGATCAAGTTCTTCCTTGAGTCTGGAATAAATCTGACATCTCTCAACTTCCATACTAACCCGTTCATCTTGATCTTCACTGTCCCGTTGCCAGCAATGTCGCAAGGTTGATCATTGCCAAGATATACTTTACCAAAATTACCTGATGTATACTCTTCTAGGCAATTTTTACTACAAATGGCATGGAATGAAGCTCTAGAGTCTAACACCTAAAACTCTTTTTTTCTCTCCAAAGAGCAGATCATCATATCATCATTTTCTGAAACAATATTTGCTTCTGTCTTCACCCTCGTCTCATATTCTTTCTTCAAACTTTTGCACTAGTTCTTGTAATGACAAGTTTTTCCATAGTTCCAACACTCAATAATTTTTGTTCCCTAGGAACCTGTGTCTTGAGAACCTCTGGGATTTCTGGATTTAGACCACTTGGGCCTAAATCTGTCGTGATTGTTTGATCGTCCATGCCTGTTTCCTCTGCCTTGACTTTCCATGTTCAAGGCTGAACTCAAAGTGGAACCATGGTTTGACTGCATTCTGATTTCTTTCGTCAAAATCATGTTGACGACCTCATCGTATACTAGTTTTGATTTTCTTTCGGAGCTACTGATTGCAGTAACAACATCATTCCAACTTTCGTGCAACTAACTGAGAATCAGTAGGGCACGAATCTCACTATCAAATGTAATTCTGACTGAGATGAGTTGATCCGACAACTCGTTAAAATTATTCAAATGTCTACTAAAACTTTCACCTGTAGACATGGTTATAGTAAATAACCTTTTCATAAGATATACCTTACTAGGAGCTGACGGCTGCTCGTAGATATTGGAAAGTGCATCCATCAAAGACTTGGTGGATGATATATGCTTGATATTAGATGTCATAGACTTTGACAACGTCATTCTGATAGCTCCAAGAGCTTTCCGGTCAAGCAAATCCCATTTGTCCTCATTCATAGATGTTGGCTTACCCTTCAATGGTAAGTGCAACTCCTTCTCGAACAAGTAATCTTCAATCTGCATCTTCCAGAAGTCGAAATTGTTGTCGTTGAACATTTCGATCTTTGAGCTCTTTTCATTCGACATTCCGATTCGCTAATCTAGAGATGGAATTAGATCAAATGGATAGCACGGTTGGATCCAAAACAGTTGAAAACCTTACAAATGGTTCAAGTCGTTCGAAAAACATACCCGAAATGGCTCCAAAACACCCGGTCAAACTTTCGGTCAAAATTGGTCAACTATAACGGAATATTCTTGACAGCGTCACTAATGCCGTTAACAGACCGTCTACTGACGTGGAAAGAGTGTGGGGCCACTATTGACATGGAACTGTGGGGCCCACCTACTGGCAGATTCTATGGGTCCCATTGCTGACGTGGCGGTGACGCGGGGGCTCATGATGCGCGAACTCAGCGCTGACTCGGATGCGCAGCCCGCTAACATGGACGGATGGTGGGTCGGGTATGGATCTGGGTCAGGTGCAGTCCGGGTCTAAAGCGGGTTTTCGGGTTGGGTCGAGGCAGCTCAGTAAGGAAGACGCGTGGCCAGGAGGTAACCGGCACATGACGGCGCATGAGGACACGTTCGATTCTGGCGAGGCGCATGTTGGCACGTGTGATGTCATCCGAACTCCTTTCAAGCTCAGGTTTGCACCATTGGTTTCGCTCGGCAAGATAAATGTGACGGTGGCCTCAAAATTTAATTTCGAGCCACCAGACGGAGCTCTAATTTGGGTGAAAATCTCCAATCTGGCCTTTCTGCTCCAAACTAGGCTCTGATACCACTTGTTAGGACCGGAGGAGTCCAAAGATATGCTTGATACACATGGGTGAACACTAATTTGACCCAAAAGCTTAAGCCTATAGGGTCTTGGGCCCAACCATGTATATAAGCACCCATCATCCACTCAATTTTTCAAGTATGGGATAAACTCAAGTGGAATTCTCAACAAAGAGACACAGAGAGAGAAAATGGTAAGCTTAATCACCCTAACAAATCTTGGAAAATACATGAAAACTCTTCCCAATCCAAATGAGATAACAAATAATTGGATTTAGTCCAAAGGTACAAATTTAATGAACATTTATCAAACACCTTCGTGGCGAAGGAGTTATTTTCATTGAAAATTCTTTCGTTCCTCTCCTTCCAAATTTCTCAGCAGATGACTGTTGTAATACAAATCCTTTGAGCTTTGAATAATTCCATGTTATAAACATTGATTTCAGCGTATTCCACATGACTATATGATTACAATTTCTCTAACACACATTAGACCAAATTTTCTTGCTAAACTAACAGTGCACGAAAATGTGGTCCACTCCTTCACTTTCCTTCTTACACAAGACATCCCTAAAAGGCATCTTCCAAACTCCTTTTTGCAAATTGTCCGAAGTAAGAATATTGTTGTTTATATATACTCATCTTAATCATCAACTTTTTTTTTTTATTCCTATTTTCATTTTTAACCTAATCTTTTATTTGATATGTTCACACTTGTACACCAATTGCCATGCCATCCTTCCCAACATAAACTAATTAAAAACATAACCATCATTCATTTCACAAGTTAATTCACTACTTCTTTTCTTAATACATCTTATTCCATATCTTACTATTACTACTTCTAATATATATACTCATCATAATCATCTTCATTAACTCTTTTTATTTTTATTCTTGTTTTCATTTTTAACCTAATCTTTTATTTTATATGTTTTCACTTGTACACCAATTGCCATACCATCCTTCCCAACATGCACTAATTAAAATCGTATTAATCATTCATTTCACAAGTTAATTCACTTCTTTTCTTAATACATCTTATTCCATATCTTTTTATTGCTCCTCCTAATATATATATATATATATATATATATATATATTATCCAACCCTTTTTGTTTTTATTCTTGTTCTTATTTTTAACCCGCTCTTTTATTTTATGTGTTCACACGTGTACACTAATGCCATGTCGTCCTTCCTAGAAAACATATATTTAGAGTATTTTTGGATGACACTGGCCCAAGTAATTTGGGTTCTAGATCATCTAGGAATATATTTTAATTTACATGGACCTATCTAGTATTTTCATTTTTGAAAAAAATAAATAAATAATTTTTTTTGTGCACATGTGACGTCTCAAAGGGCCAACCTTGAAAAAAGAAAGGAAGACAAATATTTGAATCACGACAACTGAGTGGCAAACTCAATATTATGTGAATCTAGTTTAAATTATGGAATTGAGAAATAGGCTATTTGTAAGTCAATGGAGTAGCCACTAACCTTTATTTTTTATCTTACATGTGATTAGAACACCAACTAAATATGTTACTTGTTCATTGGTCTCTAAGCTACACTTAGGTCCAAGGAACCCACTAGTCATGATTTGCATTACAAGATTAGATTCGGGAGTGTAATTATATGCCAAAGGGAAGGTATTAGCACCCTTTCACATCCATATGATAGACAGTACCTAATTAGCCTTAGATTACCTTCAAATTAACCATTCAAACTCTAATTCTTCGAATTTATTTGATTACCTGACCATCAACTTATTGAGAGGCTTTGCACAAGCCTTCTCACCTCTAATTCTCAAAGGCATGCAAGGACATAGCTCTCAAGACCAGAGAAAGGTTCCTTATGGTTTTATTTATTTACTAGCATACAAGCATAGGCACATATAAAAAAAATTACCAAATAAAACAAAATTACATGAAACCAAATATATAAATATGCTCTAGATTTTAAATGCAAACTTTTACAAACAAAACATTGACAAGGTGTGGACTAAAATTTGAAGAATCTAATAGAATGACTAATGAAAAGACTTAAAGTAATTCTATTAGAATCTCCACCCTTTAGAAGGTAATTAACCAGTTCAACCAACTTGACCAAGTCAGCAAAGGAGACATGGTTTGATCCAATTCAAATGAGAGAGGAGGCAAGAATGGCATTGCCACTGTTGTGCTGGAGCTAGGAGACGCGTGACTGTGATTTGCATGTTGGAGATGCGTGAGCTGTGATTTGCAAGCTGGAGACGCATTCATTAATTGTAAAAGAATGAAATTCCTCAATTTTGATTTATTGTGATTGATTACCAGCTATCTATAAATAGAGGAGTTGATGAGAGATAAAAAATACAAAGAAGAAGTAGAGGAGTGAGGAAGAAAGAAGAGAGAAGAGAGATGCGTCTGAGAGATTGTAATTTTCCTAGTTGTATAGTGAAATTGTGGTGCTCCATGGACGTACGTCAATCTAGACCGAACCACGTAAATTTCTGGTGTCTCAATTTTTCTAGTGCTTGTTTATTGCTCACAAGGTCCTAACAAGTGGTATCAAAGTTGACGATTTGTAATTCTGGGTGAGCGACATCATAAAAAGTCGAGATATGAAGCTAATTCTCCTGACATGCTAACAGTTGGAGGATCAAGTGTGTGGTCGAAACTAATAAGGATCATCCAGGCTACGGATGGATCTAAATAGGGTCAAGATGTGGGAGGTAGGATTGGTTCGGAGGCACGTGAAATGCAATCTAAGGCACGTAAGGCACCAGTGGTAAGGCCCACTTGAGCAACTATTGGAGAATTGGGCATACTCCCAGAAGGGATACTGTTTCCGTTCAAGGGGGAGCAATTGGAACTCACAATTGAGGGGGAGATTTTTGAGAATTCCACTTGTGAGTTTGTCCCAAATTTGAAAAATTGAGTGAATGATGGGTGCTTATATACACGGTTGGGCCCATGACCCAATAGGCTTAAGCTTTGGGTCAAGTTAGTGTTCACCCATGTGTATCAAGCATACCTTTGGACTCCTCCAACGCTAACAACCATGTAACGTCCTCAAAATTCACATCATTTTTGTTTTCTTTTTACCTATGTAGCAGAAACATAAGTCATCCATCCATATGTACTATACAATACCAGAATTCAGTACATACAGACTATAGCCATTAAACATTTCCCTCCAGTATCATCTACCCCAAAAAAATATAAAACTCTGTCACAAACTCACCCTACAACCAGGGTAATCAAGAAATCTCTATCCGCAAGCCTGATCTACTCTCCTAACTAGCTCACCTGAAAATTGTTAGAATAATAGGGTGAGTCAACACTCAATAAGTGGAAATATGCTATTACTATTGTGTGGCGACTAAGTTACATATATACTTTAAATAACATCTAAGCTATAATAAAATGATAAATCTGTAAAGCATATCTTACATTTTTCGCAGTTTAAAACACAACTGTATTATCTAAGTTTTTCTACTTTTCATATTGCTAATATCATGCTATATTTATCAAATACCGTAAAAATGTATACATATGCATAACTGTGCTTTATCCCTGGAACTCTGTAAGTCATGATTTGACCCCTCATGATAGGGTTGTGTGGCCCGTAGGCAGGACTTAACCTAGTCGGCCCTCTGGGAAAGTCACTATACTCTACACTACCTCAGCCAAGCCAAATTGCATACTCTCCTAGGCGCGGGACTAGCTGCTACCTTGACAAACTAGTCCCCTCAACCCAGCGAACTGGGGAGCTGCATACTCTCCGAGCACAGTTAACGGTACCCACACGCTATCTAAGATATGTGGTTGCACTCTATCTGTATTAGCAACGGTACCGTGCTCTGTATTTTGTATCTGTATCTGTCTGTTATCTTTTCACAGGGATCTGATACTATATATTTACATATATACTCTTTTACTGTTTTCATCATATTTCCAAAATAACCATAACACTATAATTATGTACTGTAAATACTGTAATATCTATAGCATCTTGATGCTATAATTGTATAATCTATCTGTATCTTCTATCTGTATAATCTGTCTATATACTTCGTGTTATGCCATTTAGGAAAAACATAACATTCTATAAATACTATACATACTGATCTGAATAAACATATGTATACTATCATATATATATATATATATATATATATATATATATATCTATGTAATCGTTTGAATAAAAACTGTATATGTATACACATTCTGTCTGTATAAAATATATAAATATCTAACTATATCTGTACAACTTGATATACTGAAAAACTGTATAAAACTCCATATCAAATGATATCTACTTAGGCCACAAATACTTTAAAATCACATATTCTATAAAAACTACATAAATACTGGTATACATGCATGTTCGTAAATTTTCTATTAAATATTTTCAAATTTCCTAGCATAGCATATTTCCCTTACCTAGTTTCTGAAAAGCCTTCACTGAACTCTAGCCCTACACCCGTAGGGTTCTCCACTCAACACCCTAAAAACAACATCCCCCAGAACAAAACATCAGTATTTTCCTGCATACAACATTTCCTGTAACTGCAGGGACAGCATATTCTAAATAAAACACCTTACCCTGAGTTTGGGATGAATTTCAAACTATCTCCACCAACGATCAGCTCTAGCAAACTTGTAGAGAATTTCGTCAGGAGTATCGTGGTGGCCTCAGATCTTCAATCCGGCGAGCAACAGACCCGAAATCAAAGAGAGAAGGAGTGGGAGACGTTTTAAAGAGAGAGAGAGAGAGGAAGTTTTTATGCTAGTTTTCTGCTGAAAAAATCTGAGTTTTCACTATTTATAGCCCTGGATTTGTCGACGAGACATGTCATCTCGTCAACGAACTTCCTCCCTCATCGACGAATTTCAGACTGCCCCTAAAACCTCTCTCAGTATTTTCTCGTCGACGAAACCTATCCTCGTCGACGAGCTCCTCTTATATCCTCGTCGATGAATCCCCTGTATTCGTCGACGAGATACTGAAAAATTCCTTGGGTTATTACAAGCAACATGTCACCCACCTGTCAATTTGGCATTTGAAAAATCTTTTTTTTTTAAATAAATTCTAATTTTTGCAAATCATACATTTTTTTCATTCTAAAACTATGCAATTTGATTTTGTCATGTTGTGATATGTGTCTCATATATTGAATGGGATGCATGTACAAAGGAAGAAAACATGGAGGGTTGAGGAGCAGTAGGGAAACCGTCAACGGATTCGAGTAGTAATTTATACAATTTGCATTCTATTTGAAACCATCAATGGTTTAGGCCAAAACGTCGACGGTTTGGCCTGGGACACCCAGCAAAGATTTTAAATTTTGAAACGGGGATGTTAATATAGTTGGGGTTTGGTGGAAAAACCTCAGGGAACTCTATTTATATGTCATCTCATATGTATTTGTAGAGAGATGGATGTAAGAGTTGAGAGGATTGATGTATTTTTCTTATAATTTGGACAACAAGATAGTGAATCCTTGTCGTTTGCTCCCATGAATGTAGGTATTGCCGAATCACGTAATTCCTTGTGTTATTTGTTGTTCTTTCTTTCATATACTTGTTGTGGTTGTGAATTGTTTTGTATATTCATCATTTATTGGATTGTGTGTGAAACCTAAGGTGTAGTCCCAAGAGGGGGGGTAAATTGGGTCTTTTAAAAATTCCTTACATCCTTTTTGTTCCTTTTTACAATCTTTTAAGGCTTTCTTGTATTCTTGTTAACCGGGCAATCCACACAAACTCCTATTTCCTCTAATTAATCCACAATCCCAACAACCACAATCAATCAATCAACTATTCAAGCAAAACAACCATACACCAAGAAATCAATTTGGAATATTTAGCGACCCTTTATATGAATGTGAAGTTCCTGTAGTTGGCCTTTGAATTTGAATATTAAAATAACATCCAAGCACCTTTTTAATATTAGAATTTAAATAAACCTTCAGCTAATAGGTTTTGGGAGGTTAACCAATTAACGTACTTCCTTTCAGTTTCTACAAAAGATCAATTAACCAACGTACTCCCTTTTGGTTTCCGCAAGCCCAAAAACAAATTAGACTTTGGGTTTACTTAACTTCCAATATGCGTTACTTTATGATTAAAAATATTAAAACATCCACGCAGGTTATATCATTGCTAAAATGTAAAAGAGAGTAAGGGAAAGAGAGCGACACCACCACTTTTACGACGTTTGACTTACCCCAGCCTATGTCCTCGCCTTAGGTCAACCTCCTAAGGAATTCACTATACCTTGTTCCTTCAGGATGAAATAAAAACCTTACAACAATTACCCTTTTTTAAGGAAAAGAAACCTCTCCAAGCAACAACTTGTGCTTGGCCCAACGATCCAAGAAACCTTTGAACCGTCAAAGATCAAGATGAAAGAAATAGATCTGCGTACAAAAACACTCTCACAATTCAGAGCAGGTGTACAAATTAAATTCTAAATCATACTTCAAAAACCAAATCTAAATAGAAAATGTGAAGCTTTAAAGGTTTAGAAGTCACCAATGGTTCTTAAAAAAAATTTGAATGCAACACGGAACCAATCTCTTCTTTGTCAATCCACCAATATCGTATAGTTTTTCTCTAACAAAATGATGTGAGCACACAAAAACTTTTAGGAGAATTTCAGTACAGAGATCGTATATAACTTTGGCATATTGCTCGTTTGATCTTTTTGCTACTTTTGCTTGGGTCTTTTTTCATTGCTCAAAGGGGGTATTTATAGACTTTTTCAAAGAAAAGTTTCCTTATTTAACATGAAGCATTTAGGTAACTTTTCAAAAAGTATTAAATTATAGAATTAATTTTGAAAATCTTCCATTTAAGTAAATTTTTCAAAAAATATTAAATTATAGAATTAATTTTGAAAATCTTCCATTTAGGTAACTTTTCAAAAAAAAGATTAAAATATAAAATTAATTTTGAAAATTTTCCCACAAGTATGAAATTCAAAGATTTTTAATTTTGACAATCTTTCCACAAGTCAAAAATTCTCAATTTTAACAATCTCCCCACAAGTTTGAAATTCAAAGATTCTTAATTTTGACAATCTTCTCGCAAGTCAAAATTTCTCAATTTTGATAATCTTCCGGCTAGTCAAAAATTCTTAATTTTGACAATCTCCCCGCAAGTTTGAAACTCAAACATTCTTAATTTTGAAAATTTTTAAAAATCTAGTTTACTTGAAAAACTTAATTAGAACACTTTAAAAACATTTTTAAGAGTTTTTCAAATAACGATCTCTGGGTCTTTGATTCTTAAGAAGCTTCATATATCTAAATAGCATTAACTTTGAAGTACTTACTACAATCCTTCTAATCATGGTCTCCTTAATCACTAAGTACTTCAGCCTCCTTCAGTCTCTCAAGGTTCACTTTTGACTTTAAGATTTGCTTGGCCTTTAACCTCTTCTGTCACACCCCGAACCCCGAAATGGGACACAAGGGGGAAAATATAATCTAACCTGTCCCTGTATCTGATAAAACATCCAAAGATACAGTACAATGGATGAGGGTCGAACCCCATGGGGTTCCTAGGCACCCTAAACACATCTAATCACAATCATATACGTAGCAGAAAAAGGTCATTCTCTAACAACATATACAATACCATACCAGAGTCTACATAAGAGCAGAACATGGCTCTATAAAAAACGTACAAACGGGTGCCTAAATACATCTCAAAATGGCAACCCACCAAAAATACAGTCTTAGCACTTACCTAAGCGCTAAACACAGTACAATGGCCACTATGCTCCCTACACCAGGACGCCAGTTTCAGTTACTCGAAGGACCTGTAAAAATGTAAGTATGGTAGGGGTGAGGCACCTCTCAGTAAGGAAGAACACAGGTTTTATCGATGTGTGGCATTTGAGTGTTATCATGATACAACATACATGTAGTTAAATGTAATCCAGTACTAGTTCACATAATGCATACACGTACACATCCACATACACATGAACAGCAATCCCAGCCCTCGACATACGGCGTTGGCTTGTAGCCAACCCACGAACACGGCACCACCGACACATGGCTAGTAACCAACTCCCATGGCATCGTACCGGCTCTAACTGGTGGATCCACACCCTTCGGCTTGATTTTCCGGAATAGGCTCACGCCCTCGGATATAGAGCCAAACACTCTTGCCTACGTGGCAGGCGGTAAACACACACCCTCGGATATAAAGTCGGACACTCTCAGTACCTGGAATCATTTCGGAACCGCTTTCCTACTAGCATTTCAACATATCACACACACCTGCATGCTCATATAACCAAACAAACCACACCCATTTGGTAATCTAAAACATGGTTTTTCAAGAAAATATAGTTTAATCACAAGTCAAGGCACAACCATCCCATTATCACAGTATATATCAACATATACCCATGGTTTTCAACAAAACCAAGGATACAGCCCGTCGCCCCCTTTTCCTAAAACTATAATAATAAAAAAACCCATAGTTTTCCCTATTAGATCCCCCCAAATGAGTAGCCAAAACACACACAAGACCATGAACCACAGTTCCACTGAGTCCGATTTCAAAAATAACCAATATAAACACAGTTCCCCTTACCTTTTCCCCGAAAGCAAATCCCGAACTCCAAGGCCCCTAAACAGCAAACCAAGTTCCAAAACCTTCAAATCACAGTACAAAATATGCTCACACGATAGTTTCCTACAAAACTACCGAATCAAAATTGAAAACTAAGCCCTACCTTGATTTTTCGCCAAAACCCAAAAATCTCTGAAACGAGATTCCGATCCATAGAAGTTGTAGAGAATCCCTCCACGATCCTCGTGGTAACTTTAGATTCACAATTCCAGCAATGATCGGTGAAGAAATCTAGAGAGAGAAAGAGTAGGGAGAGTTCTAAAGAGAGTGAGTGATAGGATTGAAGTTTTCTTAGTGAGGAAGTAAAGGAATATCTATTTATAACCCTTTGGCCCGGCCCAATTCATCGACGAAATGGTGCCTTCGTCGACGAATCGGTGGCCTCGTCGACGAATCTGGGATCTCCTGTTTTTCCAAGACTCCTTGGCTTCTTCTCGTCGACGAGTCTCTGAATTTCATCGACGAGAAGAACAAAGGCTTCGTCGACAAAATCTGGCTTCGTCGACGAAATATGTCAAATTCCCAATTTGCCCCTCTCTTATTCATTTAGACCGAGTTATCTCAGTTCAGGTTCTTACAATCTCCCTTCCTTACAAAAATTTCATCCTCGAAATTTGTCATCTCTCATTCACAGGCTCATTCATACAATCAAACACATATATACCACTCTCGAGAAAACTGGGGACCACTACAGTGTAGTCCCATTATACACATACACATACATACCCTCGCTTATGGCGGAGGAATACCGTGCTTACATATACAACTGTCTCAAGAGTTCACAATACATATGCACTCCCGACAACAAACCACCTATCCCAACCCATAGTAGGATCATGTACAAGTGCTCAAAACAACTATGGATACTTCCTGCGTATTTTCGTTTCCAGTTCCCAAGAAGCTTCCTCAACGTCGTGGTTTCGCCACAATACCTTCACTAACGGTATATCTTTAGTACGAAACTTCTGAACTTTACAGTCCAGAACCTGAACAAGTATCTCCTCGTATGCTAAAGTATCCCCAATTTCCAACTCATCGTAGCTGATAACATGTGAAGGATCCAACATGTACCTTCTCAACATGGATACGTGAAACACATCATGGACCCTCAAAAGTGCTAGAGGTAATGCAACTCTGTAGGCTACCAGACCCACTCGCTCAAGTACCTCGAATGGTCTGATATACCTCAGGCTCAGCTTGCCCTTCCTTCCAAATCTCATCACCCTTTTCCTCGGAGCGATACACATAAATACCTTACCTCCCACTTCAAACTCTAAATCACGGCGGCGAACATCTGCATAACTCTTCTGCCGACTTTGAGCTGATCTAATCCTCTCCCGAATTAAACCCATATTCTCAGACGCCTGCTGCACAAGTTTAGGTCCTAATACCTGACGTTTACGAACCTCATCCCAATACGAAGGAGATCGACACCTCCGACCATACAAGGACTCAAACGGTATCATCTCGATACTAGATTGGAAGCTGTTGTTATAAGCGAACTCTACAAGTGGCATAAACTGTATCAAGCTACCACCGAAGTCTAACACACAAGCTCACAACATATCTTCCAAAATCTGTATCGTCCTCTCTGACTGTCCATCAGTATGGGGGTGGAACGCCATACTGAAAAGTAAGCTTCGTCTCCAATGCCTCCTGTAAGCTCATCCAGAATCGAGAAGTAAACCTCGGATCCCAATCTAATACTATGGACACCGGTACTCCGTGCATTCTCACAATCTCATGCACATACAAATCTGCTAGCCTACTCAAAGGATAGCCAACTTTCATCAGTATGAAATGATCAGATTTTGTCAATCTATCCACAATCACCCAAATAGCATTTTTCCCGTGAAGCGCTGGTGGCAAACCAGTCACAAAATCCATGGAAATATGCTCCCATTTCCACACTGGAATAGGCAAAGGCTGCAATAGCCTTGCCGGCCTCTGATGTTCAGCTTTCACCTGCTGACACATCAGACACTACTCCATGAACTGAGCAATCTGCCTCTTCATACCAGACCACCAGAAGATCTCGCACAAGTCCCGATACATCTTCGTACTACCAGGATGTATCGTATACATAGAACGATGCGTCTCCTCTAGGATCGTCCTTCTGATCTCATGATCGTTCAGAACACACAATCTAGTCCCAAACCTCAATACACCCCCCTCAGAGATGTTAAACTCTGTAGCCAGTCCCTGCTGTACCTTTTCCATAACTTCTGCCAACTCTGCATCACTAGCCTGCGCTGCTTTTATATGCGCAAATAAGGTCAATTGGATCACCAAACCAGTAAAATAAGCCTGATGATCACCAACCATCAACTCTATACCTGAGTTTTCCAAATCTCGTCTGATGTGACACTGAGTTACCATCGCAGATACAGCTGTAGGCCCTGACTTTCGACTCAACGCATCAGCCACCACATTAGCCTTCCCCGGGTGATAACTGATCGTGCAATCGTAGTCCTTAATCAACTCTAGCCACTGCCTCTACCTCATGTTCAACTCCTTTTGTGTGAAGAAATACCTAAGGCTCTAATGGTCAGTGAAGATCTCACACTGCACCTTGTACAAATAATGTCGCCAGATCTTCAGTGCATATACCACAGCAGCCAATTCCAAATCATGCGTAGGGTAATTCTTCTCATATTCTTTCAATTGCCGAGAAGCATATGCCACTACCTTAACCTGTTGCATGAGCACACATCCCAATCCTTTCAGAGACGCATCGCTATAAATCACAAACCCACCATCCCCCGAAGGAATGGTCAATACTGGAGTAGTAACCAGCTGGTGCTTCAACTCTTGAAAGCACTGCTCGCAATCACTGGTCCACTCAAACTACACTCCCTTCCTGGTCAATCGTGTCAGAGGTCTAGACAGTTTAGAGAAACCCTTTACAAACCAACAATAGTAACCTGCCAGTCCCAAAAAACTTTGAACCTCCTGCACATTCTTCGGCCTTACCTAGTCAACCACAGCTTCAATCTTGCTAGGATCAACTAATATACCATCCCTAGTAACCACATAGCCTAAGAAGGCAATCTGACTCAACTAGAATTCACACTTCTTCAGTTTAGCATACAACTTCTTCTCGTAGAATCTGTAACACTAACCTCAAATGTTCCACATGCTCTTTCGTACTCCTCGAGTATACCAAAATGTCATCAATGAATACCACTACGAATCAATCTAGGTGCTCATGGAAAACTCTGTTCATCAGATCCATGAACACCGTTGGTGCATTCATCAACCCAAATGGCATGACTAAGAACTCGTAGTGGCCATATCTAGTTCAGAAAGCAGTCTTCGCTACATCCTTCGCTCTAACCCTCACCTAATGATATCCTGACCGCAAGTCGACCTTAGAAAAGACTTGTGTTCCCTGTAACTAGTTAAAAATATCATCTATACAAGATAAAGGATAGCGATTTTTCACAGTCACCTTGTTAATCTCATGGTAATTAATGCACATCCGCATCGACCCGTCCTTCTTCTTCACAAACAATACTGGAGCTCCCTAGGGCGAAACACTAGGTCGAATGAATCCCCTGTCCAATAACTCCTGTAACTGCTCCTTCAAATCCCGAAGTTCTGCTAGAGCCATCCGGTACGGAGTTTTAGAGATCGGTGCCTTACCGGGCAGCAACTTTATCGCAAACTCCACCTCACGATCTGGAGGTAAATAGGGTAAATCATTTGGAAATACATCCAGTAACTCGCTGACTACCTGAATGTCCTCGAGTCTCAACTCATCCCGCGGCGGTTCCTTCATACAAGCTAGGTACCTTTGACATTTGTCCAAGAGTAGCCTCCTCGCCTGCAATGCCGATAGAATCTATGGCGCTGGGCGCACACCCGATCCCATGATTTCGTACTCCTGCTCCCTAGGAGGTCTGAAAACTACCACCTTCTTATGACAGTCGATCACAGTATAATTGGAGAACAACCAATCCATCCCCAGAATGACATCAAACCCCGACATGTCGTATACCACAAGATTCGTCGGTAGCAGCTTTCCCTGAATTTCCACTGGGCAATCTACCAACATCTTCCTGTAGAAAGATACACTCTCAGATGGTGTAGTAACAAATAACACCTCATTCATGTCTCGAGTCTCAACCCCACACCGTCCCACAATTCACAAACACAAAGGAATGGGTGGCACCCGAATCAAACAATACAGAAGCTTTATTCGAAAGCAATAATAAGGTACCTGTCACTACGTTACCTGCATGCTCAACATCCGCTGGAGTAAGAGAGTATACTCTGGCCGGAGCTGTATTCGTCTGAATGGTTCCCCGAGGTATCTGATTGTTCCCTCGGTCCCCACTGAATGCAGGCACATCTCGCTTCGGTGCACGACAATCACGAGACATGTGGCCTGACCGGCCACAATTGTAGCAATTACACCCAAATGATCGACACTCACCCTCGTGCCACCTATGGCATCTGGTACAACGACCACCAATCAAGTTCATCTGAGAATCCTGGCACTCGGTATTCTGACGATAACCCAAGCCCTTGCTCCTCTTCTTCCACGATCCCTGACGAGATCCTTTCTGAGAACCAGAAGGTACTGTCCTCTTCCTCGATTCCCAATCCACCTCGTCCTCTCGGATACCGATCTCAATCACCGTGGCTTTATCCACCAACACCAAGAACTCAAGGATCTGAAGCATACCCACCAATCTACGGATATCCTTCCTTAAACCCTTCTCGAACCTCCGAGTCTTCTCATACTCACTCGAGATCATACATGGTGCAAAACGGGACAGCTCTATGTATCGAACCGCATACCCCTGCACCGTCAAATTCCCTTGAACCAGCGCAAAAAACTCATCTTCCTTTACATCACGTACTAAAATCGGGAAGTATCTGTCAAAGAACACCTCCTTGAAACGGCTCCATGTCATCTCCTTTGGACCACCCCTCTACTTTTCTAGCAGATTCACCGCAGTCCACCATCGACTCGCCTCCCCAGACAGCTGAAAAGTAGCATAGAGGACTCGCTGCCTATTCGTGCAGTGCAAGACTTCTAGAATCCTCTCAGTCTTCTCCATCCAGTCCTCTGCTGTCGTCGGGTCAGGTCCTCTAGAGAACGTCAGAGGATGCATGCGTGTGAACCTCTCAATGGTGCACCCCGCAGCAGTAGGAGAGCGCTCACATCTCCTCACACTCCGCTCGATCTCTCGTAACACCTGCCTCATCAAACCTCGAGGCACAGAAGGAGACTCATCACTCGCAGTCTCCTCGGAGCCACTTCCCAGGTTATTATCCTTAGGCTCCATGCTGCAACACAATAGGAATCTATCAGTATCCCTACAACACATACAGTTAACACAATGATCTACACTAATCGTGTTAACTACTCTCTGCCAGGTCTAGGTCTGTCCTATCACTGATTACGCGCTTAAATTGCATAATTAGGTGCTTTAATTCATGCATTGGGAATTCTATTTTGTATTTAAATGCCTAATTACTCTCAATATTTTAACATTGTGTTCTATTTATGATATTTGAGTTTTATTGAGTAATTTATGAAATTTTGGTGTTTTTTATTGTAGGGCAACTATCGGAAGCCAAAAACAAACGACACTTTTTAATCTATGCGTAACTCTCTCATCCAACCTCTGATTTAGATGATTCCGGATGCCATAGAAAGATAAGAAAATTCTATACAATTTTCATGTTTTGTATTTTGCGAAATACTAGATGCATCAAGATCGAAATCAAACGTGAAGTTAGCATATGCCGTTTTATGGATTATTTCAACAATTCTTTGTAATTTTGGCGTAACTTTATCATCCGAGCTCTGATAGAGACGATTCAAAATTCTAGGAAAAGCTGAAAAAGAGATCTACATCTTTTGTGTTTTAAGTTTTGAGAGTTACAAGCTGTATGAGGGTCGAAAGTGGGCTTGAAAGAGGAGGGCAGTTCGTATACCTTTGAAAAAAAGAAAAAATAAAATAAAAAATAAAAAAATAAAAAAATGAGATGTGACACGGCCATGCAGCCAGGTCATCTCAGCAGGGTGAGGTGCTGGGTACAAAGAAAAGGAAAGAAAGAAAGGCAAGGAAAGGAAAGGAAAGAAAGGAAAGAAAAAGGAGGTTGGAAAAGTCAAAGGGAAAATAGGCATAGGGTTTCCTTGGGGGAGGCTGTGCGCAAGAAGGGATTTTTGGGGGGAGCTTTGGACATTATTGAGGTGCAGGGTTGGAGGCCGGACCACAGAGAGATTTTTTTTTTTTTTTTTTTTGGGAGACATAGAGGCCGCGTTGAGCAGGAGGCTTTCGGGGAGTCTTTCTTGGATTCTTAGAGAGGCTGCGCTACATTGAAAAATAAGATGAACAACGGTAAAAGGAGGGCTGACAGCATAGAAAAATAAAATCTTTTCGGAATCTGAAGGCGGCTAACAACGGCGGTATTCGGGGTGTTCGTGACGCACGACGGCGGTGCTGCGAGTGTTGATCTTTCCCGTACGCTCCAAATAGAAGAAAAGTGAAATTTGTTATGTTGGATTTAATTCTCGGAATGAACTAAATTTTTATATTCTAGGAAAACGATGTAGTTAGTTTCGAACTATGCTTACTCTTTGATGCTAATCTGAAGTAGTTTTCATTAATATTTGTTTGAGTTATTCAGTGTCTAATGCTTTTAATTAACTGGCCATTAATTAAATGATTTTAGTCTTGTGATTTGCTACCGAAATGGGGGATTATAGGATAGATCTTGGATAATTCAGTGTAGGTAAATATAGAGATTGAAAGACTTGTATGAACCTACGTAGCATTAAAAATCGAGGGTCTTACTGTGTTCTTGTGTTATTAATTTGTATACTCTTATGTTAAATAATAAACAAGAATAGGTTCTGATTGACTATCGAAATAGGCTTTTGGAAAAATTGGCGATTTGATAACAAACAGAGAAAATGAAGTTGAATTAGCTAAATGAATAAAGCATAGTGAGAAACTAGGTGAAATCGGTTTCCTAGAAGTTTTCACCATCATCAATTTGACACGCGGTATCCAGTTTTAAATTCTCTTGAATAGTTTATTTAAAGTAGCTTTGTTTGAATTTCGCAGTCTAAAATTATTAATTTGTCTAAATAAAATCAAGGTTAGTAAAATTTCGGTACTTGGTAAAATTAAGACATCAATCCCTTAGGACGATACTCTACACATCATTATATTATAAAACTATGATACTGTGCACTTGCAGTTTGCACCGGTCAATCACACCAACACGAAAGTCATCAATAATCTGCCTTACTTTTACTGGAATCGTCATCCCAGGAAAAACACAGAATACCGTCGACAAATCCTGGTCTAGTAACCAAACAACCCTCAACAAACTCTACCCATATCCACATCCTATACTCTAGTATGTACTCATAACTAAGCCTAACCAAGTTTACAAGATCTAGTAACCTGGTTAGCTCTGATACCAAGCTGTCACGCCCTGAACCTCGAAATGGTACCCTAGGGTGAAAATATAATCTAACCTGTCCCTGTATCTAATAAAACATCCAAAGATACAGTACAATGGATGAGGGTTCGACCTCGTGGGGTTCCCAAGCACCCTAAACACATCCAATCACAATCATATACGCAGCGGAAAAAGGTCATTCTATAACAACATATACAGTACCATACCAAAGTCTACACAAGAGCAGAACATGGCTCTATCAAAAACGTACAAACAGGGGCCCAAATACATCTCAAAATGGCAACCCACCAAAAATACAGTCCTAGCACTTACCTAAGCGCTAAATGCAGTACACCAGCCACTACGCTCCCTACACCAGGACGCTAGTTCCGGTTACTTGAAGGACTTGTAAAAATGTACGTACAGCAGCAGTGAGACACCTCTCAGTAAGGAAGAACACAGAATATATCAGTGTGTGGCATTTGAGTGTTATCATGATACAACGTACATGCAGTTAAATGCAATCCAATACTAGTTCACACAGTGCATTCACGCACACATCCACATACACATGATCAGCAAAACCGGTGTCATCACACCCTTCTGCCCGAAGCCTACCCGCGACATACGGCGTTGGCTAGTAACCAACCCGCGAACACGGCACCACCAGCACATGGCTAGTCCCCGACTCCCATGGCATCGTACCAGCGCTAACTGGTTGATCCACACCCTTCGGCCTGATCTTCCGGAATAGGCTCACGCCCTCGGATATAGAGTCGGACACTCTTGCCTACGCGGCAGGTGGTAAACACACACCCTCGGATATAGAGCCGGACACTCTCAGTACCTGGAATCATTTCGAAATCGCGTTCCTACTAGCATTTTAACATATCACACACACCTGCATACTCATATAACCAAACAAACCACACCCATTTAGTAATCTAAAACATGGTATTTCAAGCAAATACAGTTTAATCACAAGTCAAGGCACAGCCATCCCGATATCACAGTATAAATCAACATATACCCACAGTTTTCAACAAAACCAAGGATACAGCCCGTCGCCCCCTTTTCCCAAAACTGTAATAATAATAAAAAAACCCATAGTTTTCCCAGTTAGATCCCCCCAAATGAGTAGCCAAAATACACACAGGACCGTGAACCACAGTTCCACCGAGTCCGATTTCAAAAATAACTAATATAAACATAGTTCCCCTTACCTTTTCCCCGAAAGCAAATCCCAAACTCCAAAGCCCCTAAACAGCGAACCGAGTTCCAAAACCTACAAATCACAGTACAAAATATGCTCACACGACAGTTTCCTACAAAACTACCGAATCAAAATTGAAAACTGAGCTCTACCTCGATTTTTCGCCAAAACCCGAAAATCTCCGAAACGAGATTCCGATCCATAGAAGTTGTAGAGAATCCCTCCACGATCCTCGTGGTAACTTCAGATTCACGATTCCAGCAACGAGCGAAGAAGTCTAGAGAGAGAGAGAGTAGGGAGAGTTCTAGAGAGAGAGAGAGAGGGATAAGATTGAAGTTTTCTTAGTGAGGAAGTAAAGGAATATCTATTTATAGCCCTTTGACCCGGCCCAATTCATCGACAAAATGGTACCTTCGTCAACAAATCTTCCACTACCTTCATCAACGAATCAGTGGCCTCGTCGACAAATATGGGATCTTCGATTTTTCTGAGACTCCTCGACTTCTCCTCGTCGACGAGTCTCTAAATTTCGTCAACGAGAAGAACAAAGGCTTCATCGACGAAATATGTCAAATTCCCAATTTGCCCCTCTCTTATTCATTTAGACCCAGTTATCCCCGTTCTGGTTCTTACATCTTCATCTATCGTTCATTGCTTCAATATTCTGAGGAGCTTCCACTAGATTGACATTGATCTTCATCTTATCAACCATAAGTGTCCTTTTACCTAAATCTAAAATCAAATCACTCAACACCACATGTTAAAGCATCCTTCATTTTTTTATCATGAAAACAAGATTGAAAAGCCCAGTTAGGTCAACAATCTCCCCATTTTTTATGATGACAAATGAGGAGCAAAAAATATGAATAAGCGTTAAAAAAATCTCCCCCTTACAACTAGCATTATTCTACTCCCCCTTACAATAAGCATTATTTTAACAATTTGTAGATTCAAGACCAATCATGCTCATTGCTCAATTTTTCATTCTTATCATGCTCAATATGCTCAAATATGATTTTTCACTATCATGCTATCATGCTCAACATGCTCAAATATGATTTTTCATTATCATGCTATCATGCTCAACATGCTCAAATATGATTTTTCACTATCATGCTCAACATGCTCAAAATTCAATATCATGCTCTCAATCATGCCAAATTTTTTGCTCAAATACTACTCCCCCTTTTTACATAAATCAAAAAGGGTAAACATTCAAATGAACATATGATCACACACTTCTCAATCATACCAAAATTCAATATCATATTTCATATTGGGCATTCTTATTTCATATATGTTGTGACATCTTTGAATTTTCAATCATGCATATAGTGCCCAACATTCATATTTTTGAAAAAAAAAATACTTAAAAAAATTACATTTGTCATGCATAATGCATCATTCAAATACCAATATCATGACAATATTACCAATGCTCACAATTATGTTATATTGCTAAAAAATCAAGTGATATATTCATGGATACCAATATACATCTTAGATATTCATGTTGAAGTTTTATCATGCACTTCTCATAGATGCCAATTTTTCATTTATTCATGTGATCATAAGCATACATGGTCAAGACATTTCAAAAATCATGTTTCATACTTAATAACTTTATGCTCAGATTTTCAAAATACCAATTTCAAGATACCAATTTTTCAAACATCCACATGTAGCATGCTGCATTTCACATATCATAAGCCTATTTTTCAAGCAACAAGGAAAGCAATCCAAGCTAAGTGTTGTATTATACAACACATCAAAGTACACGCCAAAACAAACTTAGATCACACAAAGAGACAAACCCTAGGCCAGTTAACTGACACTTTTAACTTTCACAAACAAGTCGCTTTATCAGTCAGTAGGCTGACCTCGGTGTTTGTTGGCTGACTGCTCTCAAGCTTAAGGCAATTTACCTCAGTCAGTTGGCTGACTGGCCTCTGTTCCAAAAGAAAAACACTTCAGTTAGTCGGCTGACCATAGAATTAGTTGGCTGAATGTAGATTTTTCTTTAAGCCTTGTCCTTTTAGTTTGTTTCTCTACTATGTAGTAGACCAAGCTCTCTTCTAATGGTTATAAATCTATCTTCTGAGAGTGGTTTAGTAAAGATATCAGCCCATTGATCATTTGTATTGATGAATTCTAGAATGATGTCTTCTTTTTTAACATAATCTCTTAGGAAGTGGTGTTTTATGTCAATGTACTTTGTTCTTGGGTGTGAAATAGGATTTTTAGAAATGTTAATCGCACTCGTATTATCACACTTAATTGGTACAGTTGTGTATTTCAAATTGAAATCTCTTAATTGTTGTTTCATATAAAGAGTTTGTGCACAACAACTACCAGTTGCTACATATTCGGCCTCAGCAGTTGACAAAGCCATGGAAGTTTGTTTCTTAGAAAATCAAGAAACTAAAGATCTTCCTAAAAAGTGGCATGTGCCACTTGTGCTTTTTCTATCTATCTTACAACTGGTATAGTCCGCATCTGAATAACTTATCATTTCAAAATATGTGTCTTTAGGGTACCATAGTCCTAAGTCCATAGTGCCTATTAAGTATCTTAGGATTCTTTTAACAGCTATTTGGTGTAATTCCTTAGGTGCTGATTGAAAACGTGCACACATACACACACTAAACATTATATCGGAACTACTGGCTCTTAGATATAATAGACTTCCAATCATACCTCTACAGTGCTTTGTGTCTATGAATTTTCCCTTTTCATCTTTGTCTAGGCTGATGGTGGTATTCATAGGTGTGCCTATGGGTTTACTATTTCCATACCAAATTTTTGTATCATTTCTTTTATGTATTTGGATTGACTTATAAAAGTCTCATTCTTTGCTTGTTTAATTTGCAGTCCAAGAAAATAGTTTAATTCCCTCATCATCCTCATTTCAAATTCTTCTTGCATACATTTTGCAAATTTTTTACATAGATGTTCATTTGTAGCACCAAATATTATATCATCTACGTAGATTTGAACTAAAAGTATGTCATCTTCCTTATTTTTAATGAACAAGGTACTATCAATTTTTCCTCTTGAAAATCTCTTCTCAATTAGAAATCCACTAAGTCTTTCATACCAAGCTCTAGGGGCTGTTTTAGTTCATACAAAGTCTTAGTTAGTCTAAATACATGGTTAGGATTTTCAATATCCTCAAGACCAGGGGGTTGTTCAACATATACCTTTTCATTAATATACCAATTCAAGAATGCACTTTTGACATCTATTTGGTGTAACTTAAATTCTTTGTAGGAAGCATAGGCTAACAACATTCTAATAGCTTCCATTCTAGCTATGGGGGCAAAGGTTTCATCATAGTTTATTCCTTCTTGATTGTACCCCTTTGCTACAAGTCTAGCTTTGTTTCTAGTGATTATACCATTTTTCATCCTTTTTATTTCTAAATACCCATTTAGTTCCTATGATCGAATGATTTTCCAATTTGGGTACTAATTTTCATACTTGGCTTCTTTCAAATTGGTTTAATTCTTCTTGCATTGCAACTATCCAAGATTCATCCTTAAGGGCTTCTTCAACATCTTTAGGTTCATTTTGGGATAGGAATGCATAATGATTGCAAAGGTTCTTTAGGGATGATCTAGTAGTCACACCGCTAGATAGTTCACCTATAATTTGTTCTTGAGGGTGATCTTTCTTATACTTCCATTCTCTTGGTAATTCCATATTTTCTATGAGTTCATTTTTGGTTTTTCTTCATTTATTTCCTTTTCTTCTTTGATTTCTATCTCATCCTCCTTTTTGAACATATCATCTTTTTCTTCATTTTTGACTTCTCTTGAAAAAGGGTTAGATTCATCAAGGTCTATGTGAATTGGTTCAACTATGGTGAGTGTTCTTTTGTTATAGACTCTATAGGCTTTACTATTTGTGAAGTATCCTAGGAAAATGTCTTCATCCGATTTAGCATCAAATTTTCCTAAGTTGACTTTGTTATTTAGGATGAAACACTTACATCCAAAGACATGAAAGTAATTCATGTTAGGCCTTCTTCCTTTCCATAAATCATAGGGTGTCTTGTTTAGGTTTGATCTAATGGAAACCCTATTAATTATATAGCTAGCTGTATTTACAGTTTCAGCCCAAAAATATTTGGGTAGGTCATCTTCATTAAGCATAGTCCTTGCCATTTCTTGGAGGGTTCTATTTTTCCTTTCCACAACTCCATTTTGTTGTGAGGTTCTAGGTGCTGAAAAGTTATGATTTATGCCATGTTCATTGCAAAATATTCAACATCTTGATTCTTAAATTCTCTCCCTTGGTCACTTCTAATATTTTAGACATTATACCCTTTCTCATTTTGAAGCTTCTTACATAAAGTGACTGATGAGTTGCAAGCTTCTTCTTTGTTAGCTAAGAACAACACCCATGTGTATCTTGAGTAATCATCAACGATTATGAAGGCGTATTGTTTTCCTCCTAAACTGTGGGTTCTAGTAGGACCAAACAAGTCTAAGTGTATGAGTTCTAGGGGTCTACTAGTTGATATATGTTTCTACTTTTTGAAACTTTTCTTAATTTGTTTTCCTAATTGACAAGCATCACATACTTTATCTTTGACAAATTTGGTGTTAGGAAAGACTTTAATTAAATTTTTTTAGAGAGCTTGGATATAAGATCCATGTTTGCATTTCCTAACCTCCTATGTCAAAGTCAGCTATTCTCGATCATGGCTGCTAAGCAAGTTATGTCTTGAGAGATCAAACTATCAAGGTTTATGCAATATACATTGTTCATTCTAAGTGCAGTGAATAATGTCTTTTGATCCTTAGAATCTTGAATTATGCATTTGTCTCTCTTAAACATTATTTCAAATCCTTTGTCGCTAAGTTGACTAATGCTTAGTAAATTATGTTTTAGACCATCTACTAACAAGACATCATCTATAGTAAGTGAAGAGTCTTTACCTATTTTACCAATTCCGATGATCTTGCCTTTTGCATTGTCACCGAAGGTTACAAATCCCCCATCCTTTTGAGTGAGAGAGGTGAACTTAGATTTATCTCCCGTCATATGCCTTGAACATCCGCTGTCCAAGTACCATTCATCCTTAGACAGGGTGGTCCTAAAGCAAACCTACAAGAAAGGATTTAAGTTGTTACTTTTGGAACCCAAACCTTCTTAACTTTCTTTAAATTTTGCCTAGTTTTAGCATTTATCTTCCACTCATTATTCACTTTCATATACTTTTTCTTAAGTGGACAATTAAACATTATGTGTCCTTTATTTTTGCACATGTATCAAGCAGTGTGCTTATAAATATTCGTTGATGAAGTGCTTGCATAATATTTAGATTGATTTACAAAATATCCCATAAACAAGTTTTTCTTTCTTTTGTTTGGTGCTCCATTATAATCAATTCCTTCTTTGTTGTTTTCCATCCTTTGTTGTCCTACCATCTTTTCGAACTTATCTTTACCTTTGGTAAAGTTGTAGATGACTTTTTCTTTCTCTTAAATTTGGTTTTTGAGATCATTTATTTCTTGCACTTTTTTACTATCTTCATTTACTTGAGACTTAGCTAATTTTTTAGACAAGTTATCTACTTTCTTCTCAAGTTCTTCAATCTTTAAGTCTTTTTCTTCATCAACAAGTTTTGCGGACTCAAGTTGATTTCTAAGTGCTTCGTTTTGTTGTTTCAAGTTTGTGTTCCTCTTTGAGACTTTAATAAACTTGTTATGTAGAAAGAGTAATTCAGCTTGAAGTTCTTTGTAAGAGGGCATACTTTCACATGAATTACTACAAGATTCATTACACGAATTTTCAGAGAGAGAATAATAAGAGTTTACCTCTTCGTTATGCGCCATGAAGCACATGTTTGCTACTTCTCGATCACTTGACTCACTTTCCGATTCAATCGAACTAGTGTCATCCCAAGTTGCCTTCATTACAGGCTTCTTTTTCTTCTTTTCCTTCTTGAGTTGTGGGCATTCCAGTTTGATGTGTCCAACCTTTTTACAATGATAGCAAGTGGGAGGATCATTTTTGTTTTTGTATTCTTTTTTATTACTTTCTCCTTTTTCAGCTTTTGATCCATTAAATTTTCTAGCTAATTTTTTGTTTCTTCTTAAGAATTTTCCAAGTCTTTTAGTTATAAGAGCTAAGTCCTCATCTTCTAATTCACTAGATTCATTATCTTCCTCACTTGAATATTCTTTCAAAGCTTTTAGAGCTATAGACTTATTATTTTTGTTTTCAGTGCTTCTTTCTTTCAACATCATTTCATAGGTTAGAAGAGATCCTATGAGTTCATCTAAGGAAGTTGTTTTAAGATTTCTCCCTTTCGTAATGGCTGTGGCTTTTGGTTCCCAAATAGGTGGAAGTGCTCTTGGAATTTTGCGGATCATCTCATGAGTAGAATAATATTTTCCTAAGGCACTTAGTGAGTTTATGATATGGGTGAACCTAGTGTACATGCTTATTATACTTTCATCGGAGTTCATCCTAAAAGCTTTGTATTCACTGGTTAACATATCAATTCTACTTTCCCTAACATCTACTGTGCCTTCATAGGTTACATCCAATTTATCCCAAATATTTTTGGCTGTTTTACACACCATTACTCTGTTGAATTCATTTGCATCAAGTGCACAGTATAAGGCGTTTATTGCACTTGAGTTAATTTGCAACATTTTGTAATATGAGTCATTTAGTTCTTTATCTTCTTTAGGAACTTCTTTTCCATCAACTAGTTAAGTGGGGATAAAATTTCCATTTGTGACAACATTTCATGTCTTCTAATCCATTGTTTGAAGGTAGATTCTCATTCATTGCTTCCAAAAGGTGTAATTTAATCCACAAAAAATGGGTGGCCTAGTTTAGGATTGACCCTCACCAAAGGGAGCTACTCCTATTTGTACCATTTTGATCTTTATATAGCTACTTGTTAGGTTTTTCTATAACTGGGCTTTGATACCAATTGAAACCTTAGGTGTAGTCCCAAGAGGGGGGGTGAATTGGGTCTTTTAAAAATTCCTTACATCCTTTTTGTTCCTTTTTACAATCTTTTAAGGCTTTCTTGTATTCTTGTTAACCGGGAAATCCACACAAATTCCTATTTCCTCTAATTAATACACATTCACAAAAACCACAATCAATCAATCAACTATTCAAGCAAAACAAACATACACCAAGAAATCAATTTGGAATATTTAGCGACCCTATAGATGAATGTGAAGTTCCTATAGTTGGGTTTTGAATTTGAATATTAAAATGACATCCAAACACCTTTTTAATATCAAAATTTAAATAAACCTTCAGCTAATAGGTTTTGGGATGTTAACCAATCAACGTACTTTCTTTTGGTTTCCGTAAAAGATCGATTAACCAACGTACTCCCTTTCAGTTTTCGCAAGCCCAAAAACAAATTAGACTTTGGGTTTACTTAATTTCCAATATGCGTTACTTTATGATTAAAAATATTAAAACATCCATGCAGGTTATATCGTTTCTGAAATGTAAAAGAGAGTAAGGGAAAGAGAGTGACACT
The DNA here is from genome assembly GCF_029873635.1 of Malania oleifera. NCBI lineage: Eukaryota > Viridiplantae > Streptophyta > Magnoliopsida > Santalales > Ximeniaceae > Malania > Malania oleifera. The sequence continues at coordinate 59,553,223 of NC_080427.1, read as the reverse complement.
ACCACTTTTACGAGGTTCGGCTTACCCCAGCCTACGTCCTCGCCTTAGGTCAACCACCTAAGGAATTCACTATACCTTGTTCCTTCTGGGTGGAACAAAAACCTTACAACAATTACCCTCTTTTTTAGGAAGAGAAACCTCTCCAAGCAACAACTTGTGCTTGGTCCAACGATCCAACAAACCTTTGAACCGTCAAAGATCAAGATGAAAGAAATATATCTGCGTACAAAAACACTCTCACAATTCAGAGCAAGTTGTACAAATTAAATTATAAATCGTACTTCAAAAACCAAAACTAAATAGAAAATGTGAAGCTTTAAAGGTTTAGAAGTCACCAATGGTTCTTAAAAAAATTTGAATGCAACTCAGAATCAATCTCTTGTTTGTCAATCTAGCAATATCGTATAGTTTTTCTCCAGCAAAATAATGTGAGCACACAAAAACTTTTAGGAGAATTTCAGTGCAGGGATCATATATAACTTCGGCGTATTGCTCGTTTGATCTTTTTGCTACTTTTTCTTGTGTCTTTTTCCATTGTTCAAAGGAGGTATTTATAGACTTTTTCAAAGAAAAGTTTCCTTATTTAACATGAAGCATTTAGGTAACTTTTCAAAAAGTATTAAATTATAGAATTAATTTTGAAAATTTTCCATTTAGGTAAATTTTAAAAAAAAAATATTAAATTATAAAATTAATTTTGAAAATCTTCCAATTAGGTAACTTTTTTAAAAAAAATATTAAATTATAAAATTAATTTTAAAAATTTTCCCACAAGTTTGAAATTCAAAGATTTTTAATTTTAACAATCTTCCCACAAGTCAAAAATTCTCAATTTTGACAATCTCCCCGCAAGTTTGAAATTCAAAGATTCTTAATTTTGACAATCTTCCCGCAAGTCAAAATTTCTCAATTTTGACAATCTTCCCACAAGTTTGAAATTAAAAAATTCTCAATTTTGACAATTTTCCTGCAAGTCAAAAATTCTTAATTTTGACAATCTCCCCGCAAGTCTGAAACTAAAACATTCTTAATTTTGACAATCTTTAAAACTTTAGTTTACTTGAAAAAGTTTTTCAAATAACGATCTCAAGGTCTTTGATTCTTAAGGAGTTTCACATATCTAAATACATTGACTTTGAAATACTTACAACAATCCTTCTAATCATGGTCTCCTTAATCACTAAGTCCTTCAGCCTCCTTCAGTCTCTCAAGGTTCACTTTTGACTTTAAGATTTGTTTAGTCTTTAACCTCTTCATTTGTCGTTCATTGCTTCAATATTCTGAGGAGCTTCCACTAGATTGACATTGATCTTTAGCTTATCAACTGTGAGTGTCCTTTTACCTAGATCTGAAATCAAATCACTCAACACCACATGTTAAAGCATCCTTCATTTTTTTATCATCAAAACAAGATTGAAAAGTCCAGTTAGGCCAACAGTGTGTTTGATCCTACACAAATATATTCTGCTGTACAATTTCGCTTTTCACAACAAATTGGTATCAGAGCATTATTGTAATGGCCTCTGGATCTTCATTTTCAAAATTTGACATCGTCAAGTTTGATGGAACCAGGAATTTCGTTTTGTGGTGGGGAAGGGTGAAGGATTTCTTACTGCAGCAAGGCATGGTGAAGGCCTTATTCAACCAAAAAGCATGGATGAAGCAAGTTGGAATGAATTTGAGGAAAAGATAGTATCAACCATCCGACTTTGTTTGACTGATGACGTGTTGTATCACATTATGGACAAGGATTCTCCGACAATAGTTTGGCATACACTGGAAAGTCAGTATATGTCTAAGTACTATTTATTGAACAAACTATTTCTTAAGCAAAGTTTGTATTGGCTTAAGATGGTGGAGGGTTTGGATTTGGACCAACATGTCAACGCATTCAATCAGATTGTGAATGATTTGTTGTGTGTTGATGTAAAGTTTGAGGAGGAAGACAAGGTGCTGATGCTATTGAACTCCCTACTTGCGTCTCACATGTGTAAAAATTTTGTCACCACTTTGATATGATGCAAAGAAAGCCTTATTTTGGAAAAGGTGACAAGCGCATTACTCAATCTTCATTAAATAAAAATGGACAGTGATGAAGTTTCACATGGTGAAGGGCTTGTGGTGAAAAGTAACCAAGAACGTGGAAGACGTAAGTCCCAAAATGGATCTCGGTTGTAGTCGGGGAAGAGGAAGGACCTAAAGTGTTTTAAGTGATTGGGCACATACACTACAGAAAATTAGGGTATTAGTGAAAGATCAAATTCGTCACTAATACTTATGAATTCGTCACTAATAATGTTAGTGACGAATTTATAAGTATTAGTGAGGATTTTAAATTAGTTGCTATATCTACCATTACTACTAACTATTAGTGATAAATTTTAAATTCGTCACTAATAATGGAGTATTAGTGACAGATTATAATTGTCACTAAAACCCTAATACCGTCATTATAAATTCTACATCGGCTCAGCTTAAATTCGTCACTAATACCCTACTATTACTGACGAATTTGAATCCTTCACTAATAATTAAGAAATTAAAAAAAATTAATACTAATTTTTTTGAATCATCAATTCCTATAAAAATTTGTAATTACATTTTTGCATACATAACCTAAAACCATAATTACTACAAAATTCATAAATTATTCAAAATTTCGAATTCATATACAAATTCAATTAAAATAAAAACAAATAACATATGTTTAGATAAGAAAAAAAATTCAAAAAATTCAAAATTCAAATACAAATAGATTATAAAAATTAAAATTAAAATACAGAAATTTCATTTGTTCAAATAACAATAAAAATTACAAAGAAATAATCACAAGTTGCATTTGACGACTGTAGTGCATGCATGGCATTGTTATGATGTTGCGACAGTCGTGAACCCTACAAATTAAGAATCATAAAAAAAAAAAAATTAGTATACAAATGGTAAACAGAATGAAGAGCTGGCGCTTAGTATAATCAAGAATAAAAATATAAAGAGTGCGCCGTACAATAATTTTCAACCTTAAACGAATAGCTGAAATGAATGTGAATGGCGTACATATGAATATATATAGTTGCATGCATCAAACCATGCATGTAAACACTTTAACACATTCTCAAAATAGAGTATCCCTGGTGGTGGACAAATGATAATGCTTATTGATAGTTAAAAGCAAATGATATGTTATGTATGTTAATAGATGCAAATTTAAGACTTAATGAAATGACTTTTTGTTTAACTTTCACTCATCCTTTCAAAAATATTTTAACACTCATTTATCATAATTATCTTTGTACGTGGTTTTTTTTTTGAAAAATTTTAATGGAATTTCGGCAGCATGTCGTCTGTAAATTGGACATTTTCTTATAAAACCTGTACCTGAAACATGATTGTTTTCACAAAATAAAACATTTCAAGCATGCGGGAACCTAAATCCACTACCAATATACAATTCACAATGAACTGCATCAGTCATGCAGTTGGTGTTTAACATAAGCACATATTCTAGTAGTTCAATATACAATTCATATAACATAATACCATCCATGAAGAAAATATTACGAGGAAACCGTTAAAACAAAATTCAACTAATGTTTTCTAGTTTTGTCCAGAAGGTTGCTTTTCAAGCATTCTTGATGCAACTTGGGTTGTGCATGACGTTGTTACTTAGATTGTGAGAAGGCTTGTGATAGATTGAGTTGGGGTTTCTTGGATTCAGTTATGGACATAAAAAGCTTTGGTTGTAGATTAAGAAAATGGATTATGGTTTGTTTTTCTTCTATTCATTGATAGTGGTAGAATCCTGGTTTAGAAGGTTTTAAGATTGTCTTTACTTTGTTGGAGATTTTTTAGCTTATCTTTGGTCCTTAGGATTTAATTTGCTAACTTGAGTTTGACTATAAAATTTTTCAATATATAGGAGTTTTCGAGTTGTGATTCTTTAATGGGTTTTAATGTTCATTAATGGCTTTCACTAACTTATATGGCATTTAGTTCTTGATGTTTCACTGTAATCTATACATTGTTGTTCCTAACCAAGTTTTTTAGATTTGATAAGCCTAAGATCGCCTATTTTTTTATGAATATCAACACGTAAGAGGCATGAGTTAGAATGACTTTAAGTTTTTACTGATTATGAATATGTTTCTTAGTACATGGTTTTATTCAGGAAAAACTTTTTCGAAATTTCGGCAGCATGTTATAGGTAAATTGGACATTTCTCAAAAAGTTTCTACACTAAAACTTGATAGAATCAAGCAAACAAATCACAATAATACGCATCATGTAAATACCATTGAGTTTGAGCATGCGACAACCTAAATCTACTACCAGCATGCAATTCACAATGTACTGCATCAGCCATGCAGTTAGCGTTCAACACAAGCATGTATTCCAGTAGTTCAATATACAATTCCTATAAAAAAAAATACCAACCATTAACAAAATAATACCAGGAAATGATTAAAACACAATTCAACTAAGGTTTTCTAGTTTTGTCCAGAAGGTTGCTTCTTAAGCATTCTTGATGCAGCTTGGGTTGTGCATGAAGTTGTTACTTAGATTATGAGAAGACTTGTGATAGATTGAGTTAGGGTTTCTTGGATTCAATTATGGACATAAAAAGCTTTGATTATAGATTAAGGAAATGGATTACGGTTTGCTTTTCTTCTATTCAGTGATAATGGTGGAATCCTGGTTTAGAAGGTTTTAAGATTGCCTTTGCTTTGTTGGAGATTTTTGTGGTTGTCTTTGGTCCTTAGGATTTAATTTGCTAACTTGAGTTTGACTATAAAATTTTTCAATATGTAGGAGGTTTCGAGTTGTGATTCTTTAATGGGTTTTAATGTCCATAAGTGGCTTTCACTTACTTATATGGCATTTAGTTCTTGACGTTTCACTATATTTTATACATTGTTCGTTCATAGCCAAGTGTTTTAGATTTTGAATGATAAGCCTAATATCCCCTTTTTTCCTACGAATATCAACACGTGAGAGGCGCGAGTTAGAATGACTTTAAGTTTTTACTGATCATGCATACGTTTCTTTGTACATGGTTTTATTCAGGAAAAACTATACCGAAATTTCGGCAACATGCTGTCTTTAAATTGGACATTTCCCAAAAAATTCATGCACTAAAACTTGATAGATTCAAGAAAAAAAATCACAATAATACGCATCATTCAGATACCAGTGAGTTTGAGCATGCGAGAACCTAAATTCACTATCAGCATGCAATTCACAATGTACTGCATCAGCCTTACAGTTGGCGTTCAACACAAGCATGTCTTCCAGTAGTTCAATATACAATTCATATAACATAATATCATGCATCAGGAAAATATTACTAAGAAACCATTAAAACACAATTCAACTAAGGTTTTCTAGTTTTGTCTAGAAGGTTGCTTCTCAAGTATTCTTGATGCAGCTTGGGTTGTGCATGACGTTGTTACTTAGATTGTGAGAAGGCTTGTGATAGATTGAGTTGGGGTTTCCTGGATTCAGTTATGGACATAAAAAGCTTTGGTTATAGGTTGAGGAAATGGATTATGGTTTGTTTTTCTTCTATTCAGTGATAGTGGTGGAATCATGGTTAGAAGGTTTTAAGATTGCCTTTACTTTGTTGTAGATTTTTTAGCTTGTCTGTGGTCCTTAGGATTTAATTTGCTAACTTCAATTTGACTATAAAAGTTTTCGATATTTAAGAGGTTTCAAGTTGTGATTCTTTAATGGGTTTTAATGTTCATAAGTGGCTTTCACTTACTTATATGGTATTTAGTTCTTGACGTTTCACTGTATTTTATACATTGTTGTTCTCAGTCAAGTGTTTTAGATTTTGAATGATAAGCCTACGATCACCTCTTTTCTTACAAATATCAACACGTGAGAGGCGCAAGTTAGAATGACTTTAACTTTTTACTAATCATGCGTACATTTCTTTGTACATGGTTTTATTCAGGAAAAACTGTTTCCGAAATTTTGGCAGCATGCCATCTGTAAATTTGATATTTCTCAAAAAATTCCTACAATAAAACTTGATAGATTCAAAAAAAACAAATCACAATAATGCGCATCATGCAAATACTAGTGAGTTTGAGAATGCGAGAACCTAAATCCACTTCTAGTATGCAATTCACAATGTACTGCATCAGCTATGCAGTTGGTATTCAACACAAGCATGTATTCTAGTAGTTCAATATACAATTCATATAACATAAATCCATCCATCAAGAAAATATTACCAGGAAACCATTAAAACACAATTCAACTAAAGTTTTCTAATTTTGTTCTGAAGGTTGCTTCTCAAGCATTCTTGATGCACCTTGGGTTTTGCATGAAGTGTTACTTAGATTGTGAGAAGGCTTATGATAGATTGAGTTGGGGTTTCTTGGATTCAATTATGGACATAAAAAGATTTGGTTATAGATTGAGGAAATGGGTTATGGTTTGTTTTTCTTCTATTCAGTGATAGTGGTGGAATCCTGGTTTATAAGGTTTTAAGATTGCCTTTGCTTTGTTGGAGATTTTTGAGCTTGTCTTTGGTCCTTAGGATTTAATTTTCTAACTTGAGTTTGACTATAAAATTTTTCAATATATAGGAGGTTTCGACTTGTGATTCTTTAATGGGTTTTAATGTCCATAAGTGGCTTTCACTTACTTATATGACATTTAGTCTTGACGTTTCACTGTATTCTATACATTGTTTTTCTTAGTCAAGTGTTTTAGATTTTAAATGATAAGCCTAAGATCGCCTCTTTTCTTACGAATATCAACACGTGAGAGGCACGAGTTAGAATGACTTTAAGTTTTTACTGATCATGTATACATTTATTTGTACATGGTTTTATTCAGGAAAAATTTTATTGAAATTTCGGCAGCATATCATCTGTAAACACTACAAAAAATAAGGGTATTAGTATCGGATCAAAATCGTCACTAATAATAATATATTCGTCACTCACAGTATTAGTGACGAATATATGAGTATTAGTGACGGTTTTAAAATAGTTGTTATATGTGCCATTACTACTAACTTTTAGTGACGAACTCAAAACTTCGTCACTAATAATGGAATATTAGTGACGGATTATAACCGTCACTAAAACCGTAATATCGTCACTATATTGTCTAGAACGCCTCAACTCAAATTCGTCACTAATAGTAGGGGTATTAGTGACGAATTAGAAATTCGTCACTACTAGGAGTGTATTAGCGACGAATCAGAAATTTGTCACTAAAAGTAAGGTATTTGTATAGGATTCAAATTTGTCACTAAAAGAAGGGGTATTAGTGACGAAATTCGTCACTACTAGTAGAGTATTAGTGACAAATCAAAAATTTGTCACTAAAAGTATGTTATTTGTGAAGGAGTCAAATTCTTCACTAATAGTGATGAATTTGAATCCTCACTAATAATTAGAAAAATAAAAAAAACCTTTAATACAAATTTTTTTTTAATCATCTATTCTTATATAAAAATCTATAATTACATTTTCGAATACATAAACTAAAACCATAATTACTACAAAATTCGTAAATCATTCAAAATTTTGAATTTAAATACAAAATTAATTAAAATGAAGAAATAACATATGTTCAAATAACAAAAATTATTTAAAAATATTCAAAATTCAAATACAAATACTAGAACAAATTCAAATTAAAATACAAAGACTCCATTTGTTCAAATAACAATAAAAATTATAAAGAAATAGTCAAAAGTTGCATCTGACAACTGTAGTGCATGCATGCATGGCATTGTGCTGATGTTATGACTGCCGCAAATCCTACAAATTAAGAGTCATTCAAAACAAATTAGTATATAAATCGAGAAGAGCTGGCGCTCAGTATAATCAGGAAAAATAATTATATGATATAACAAATTCGCAAAGATTTCATAATCATGCATATTACATATTTTGTACGGTAGTAATATCAATAATGAAAAATGTAACGTTGCGTTCAAGAGCATAGATTTCGAACATTTTGAATGGATTTGGACAAATTTGATATTATGTTTTATTTAAATTCAATGTAAATTCAAGTCCAAAGTGTCTCCAAACATGAGGAGCATAAAATTATATTGAAATTTTTTAAAGTATATTTAAATCTAAATTTAAGATCTAAAATGCATGTTCTGGAACTCAGCATGAGATTAGTTTATGGGGAATTTGCACAATGACTCAATGAGGCATTAGCATTGCGTGGGGAAGGGGATGCAGCGAATAAATCTAGCTGGGAACACATGTCCAAATAGCATGTTTTACTGTTTCGTAGACAAGCATTATTGCTCTACTTGAAATAAAACTCTAAACAGTGATTGTAGAGTTTGCAAAGGAGGAAAATTGGAAGATTCATGGAGAAAAAGGTCATGAACTGGCACGAGCAAGTGTGTATCTTTTCAAGTCTTAATGAGAAAATATTAGAACTAAGTAAAATATGTCAGTCAAATGGTTATGAAATTGGTCATTTGTTTCGTAGCTAAGAAAATCATAGAAAATAAAATATGCCCTAAGCGTTTTCATTGGTGATCTCGTGCATGGACCATTTTTTTCACTTTTTTTTTGTTCTTTTCTATAGTGACATTACAACCCATATGTCCAGACGAATCCTTAATTTATGTCACATCTTGGCATTCCTACGGATTTTCAAAACTAAAATTTTAAGCATAGATGGAGGGAGGGTGAATGTGGCTACATGGACAATATTTACATTTACCTATCAACTTGTTACACGAATACAACTTAGAATTTGACCTTATCTGCGCAATATTTTAATTAAGACTGATGGAGTGTTATTACATTAACATTCATTTTATCATAATTATCGGTTTTTATGATTTTTTTTTTTTTTGAAAATTTTAACGAAATTTTGGCAGTATGTCGTCTGTAAATTGGACGTTTTCCTATAAAAACCTGCACCTAATAGGTTCAAATAGATCATTTATAAGAAGTTGAAGGCACACAAGAACTTATATCCACTACCAGCATGCAATACAAATCAACTGCATCCGCCATGCAAGAAACATTCTAAACTAGCATGCAATCATGTAGCATTCAATAATTCACAACAGTAATACATGTATCCATTAAATTAAGAATATAAATAGTAGAGAACAGTGGATAGTATTGAGTTCAGTGTAGTATTGTTATTCATCTAGGCATTTGGACATAAATGTTATGAGATGATGAGAGCATTTAATTTAAATAATTATGAAATTGATAGTCCCTCCGAGTTATGTATATATTCAACTTATGCCTTTTTCAAATTTTCAAATCTTTAGCCAAGTGTTTATACTATTTTCAATGATTTCGGCTCGACAATGAATGCTTTAAGCTTACCGGACCAAAAACATATAAATGAATGTTCGTTCTAAATGAACTAATTCTATATTGCCTCACTTATTATGATTCCTAAGTTTCACTCATCTTTTCAAAAATATTTTAACATTGAACTAAGCCTATACTTTTCTTTTTTTTTTTGTGAAAATTTTAACGAAATTTCAATAGCATGTCGTCTATAAATTAGACGTTTTCCCATAAAACCTGCACTTGATAGGTTCAAATAGATCATTTATAAGAAGTTGAAAACACATGAGAACCTATATCCACTACTAGCATGCAATACACATCAACTGCATCCGCCATGCAGGAGACATTCTAGACTAGCATGCAATCATGTAGCAATCAACAATTCACGACAGTAATACATGTATCCATTAAATTTAGAATATAAATAGCAGAGAACAGTGGATAGTATTGAGTTCAGTGTAGTATTGTAATTAGTCCAGACATTTGGACATGAATGTTATAAGATGATGAGAGCATTTAATTTAAATAATTATGAAATTGATGGTCCCTCTGAGTTATGTATATATTCAACTTATGCCTTTTTCAAATTTTCAAATCCTTAGCCAAGTGTTTATACTATTTTCAATGATTTCAGCTCTGTAATGAATGCTTTAAGCTTACCAGACCAAAAACATATAAATAAAATGTTCATTCTAAATGAACTAAGTCTATATTGCCTTATTTATTATGATTCCTAAGTTTCATTTATCCTTTCAAAAATATTCTAACATTGAACTAAACCTTTTTTTTTTTTGGAAAAATTTTAACAAAATTTCTACAAAATGTCATCTGTAAATTGGACGTTTTCTCATAAAACCTGCACCTGATAAGTTCAAATAGATCATTTATAAGAAGTTGAAGGCACACGAAAACCTATATCCACTACCAACATGCAATACACATCAACTACATCCGCCATGCAAGTGGCATTCTAGACTAGCATGTCATCATGTAGCATTCAACAATTCAAGACAATAATACATGTATCCATTAAATTGAGAATATAAATAGTAGAGAACAGTGGATAGTATTGAGTTCAATGTAGTATTGTTATTCATTCGGGCATTTGGACATGAACGTTACGAGATGATGAGAGCATTTAATTTAAATAATTATGAAATTGATGGTCCCTCTGAGTTATGTATATATTCAACTTATGCCTTTTTCAAATTTTTAAATCCTTAGCCAAGTGTTTATACTATTTTCAATGATTTCGGCTCGGCAATGAATGCTTTGAGCTTGCCGAACCAAAAAACATATAAATGAATGTCCGTTCTAAATGAACTAAGTCTATATTGCCTCATTTATTATGATTCCTAAGTATCACTCATCCTTTCAAAAATATTCTAACATTGAACTAAGCCTATATTTTCTTTTTTTTTTTTGGAAAATTTTAACTAAATTTCGGCAGCATGCCATCTGTAAATTAGACGTTTTTCTATCTGCACCTGATAGGTTCAAATAGATCATTTATAAGAAGTTGAAAGCACACGAGAACCTATATCTACTACCAGCATGCAATACACATCAACTACATCCGCCAAGGAGGAGGCATTCTAGACTAGCATGCAATCATGTAGCATTCAAAAATTCACGACAGTAATACATATATCTATTAAATTCAGAATAATATCCAACAAGTAAAGCTATCATCCGTACAAGATGAATAGGTATCATATGAAAATTTTCCAACTGAACAATATATACGACTATAATAGCAATAAAAAAATAAAAACATGTACGCATTATGCAACCATATCAAGTAATTAGAAATGACAACATCCAAAAACAGGATGGATCCATAAGGAGGATGCATTTAGGAGCACATATCCAAAACGACGGTCCGTTCAAAAGGAAGCCGCATAAAAAATGATGGAACTTTCACAAGAATGATGCATCCAAAAAGTGCAACACCGATGGAACTTTATGAAACAAGAAAGATTAAAAAATAATATTATTCTCAAGTCATATATGTTTGTAATATTAATTTTTTGCAGTATTCATGCAAACTATCTATAACTACATAGTATAAAAATTGCCCCAAATATGAGACTTTAGTTCTTCCCTGAATTTGTACTTTTCCTAAAGAAAACATGTAATGCTACCCCCCCCCCCCCCACAAAAGAAACCCATTATTGTCACCCCCTAACACTCAGCTTAATGGGTTTTAGTGTCCAATTTAGAATAACGTATAAAACTCTTCAAAGGAGCTAGTAATACATGTATTCGTTAATTATGTAAAATTTCACTATATTATAACACAAACAAAATCATAAAATACTTTTGCACAAGTACTATGTTAAGCTATAAGTACCATATATACCTTCTAATTAGAGGAGCCACCCACATCATCTCGTCGAAATTGGCGCATCATTTCCTCGAACTGCATTTGCCTATCCATCATGGCTTGCATCTGGGCTTGAAAGCTAGAGAGCGTGTCTCTCAATTGCGCATTATCCATTCCCATCATCTGCATCCGTCGAGCCATCTCCTGCTTATCATACTCAACCTCTCGACGCTGTCGTTCCATCTCTGCATGAGCCACCGCACCCATTGATGATGATGTTGTTGGGGCAATATATCCACTACCAAGACCTTTCACCTAGCCCCACACTCGTTGCCCAAGCACCTGGGAAGTGATCTCAAAATCTGTCATGTGCTAACTCCCCTTTGAAATAGGTGCATCCCTCAGCTCGACCATCCGTGCCTAATTTCAGTCATGAAAATGATAAAAAGGAATAAGTAAGACTAAAACTTTAATGTTTTGAATAAAGTAATAAACTAAATCTTTTGCTTCACTTACATGTTTATCCTGCGCACCCTCGCACCACTTCCCTGATCGCCATTGGTGTGTTCTCTGATACAAATCCAGCAGCGACTCCTCTGCACCAGTCTCGGGATCACGCTACATTATCATATAAGACATCATTAGTATTATGTCATTTTATGGTCAGATAATTTTATATATAGTAATTACCTGACAATGATTTACGAATAGCCTCGATCCACAGCAATGCATCGTAGGGAGTTTGCTGCGGTTTGCAGCATTTGTTTCACATATGGCCTACAAGGAAGATGTAATGATGACTTATTAGCGACATCATTGTGAAAAATTAATGATTATAATACAAACACATCACCTGATAGCATGGGTCGCGGAAATGGCGACACACCACCTCCCAATCCTTTTGGGATATCTTATCGTACGGCCGAGCTTCCTTTTCATCTCCCATTGCTCTAAAATGGGAGCGCATTTTTGAGTGATAGCTCTTAAATTTATTACACAATTGGACATCGACAACCCTCCTCACATGGTCATCTTCGAGGATGTCCATATCAAACTCCTCCTGCATATATAGGTAATACTATTACAATGTTAGACAGTTGTTAATTGGCTAGTATATTAAAGTAAAAAAACATTTAAATTAAAAACAGCTTTCTAGGGTTTGGGAACTTACCAAAATGACCATGTAAATAACCATGCGCTGCTCCTGAGTCACCTGCAGCCAGCTTAATGTGGTGACTGGAGCATACTATAGGCATATAATGCCGAGCTACCTCATCCACGCGGTGCACCAATCGTTCAGCGAGGCAGTGTATCCTGGAGGAATTTCAATCTGAATCCGCTGTTCTATCCTAACCAGGTGCTTCTTCAACGACACGTTCTTTGCTACACCACGGCCTGACCTGACCGTGGACGTAGATGCTGAAAGCAGAGTTTATTTAAGAACAACATTATAATCATACACGTGAATAACTATCATCAACAGTTGACATGTAAATAAACTAATCGTATCCATACCAACACTGCTCATCACGGTCGGCAACTCACCCTGCATATCAGTCGCATAAGTGGTATCCATGTCTGGTCGAGGTGCCGATGGCTCAAACAATGGTGTCACCGCATCAAGACCAACGGGGTCCTCCGGTCTGGAGGATGTCAGATCATCCTCATGCAATGTACTCGTGTGCTTGAAAGGAAGTCTCCAATGTCGGCCTCCTGGTGCCATATATGCAAATTAATAGACAAGTAAATATAAAAAGTACGAATATTGGATGGATGCAGCATACATATATTTTATGTTTTTTACACATGTCAGATACATAGTGACAAAAATAACATGCTTACCCCCCTATACGTCCTCAATATCGGTATCATCCTCCCTTTCTAAAGTGTCTTCCTCTTCACTATAGTACTCGACCCCTGTTTCATCTTCCCCATCAATTTCCACATCGTCGATGAAGTGAACGTCTATAGAAGGTTCAACTGTAATGTAAGCAATCCCTAGGTGTTCTACCGTGGCACCATCCCTATGCAATGGTATAGGATCGGTGCCTTTTTTGACAACATTTGCAGCAGATTGTATTCCTACACCGATAGATGGCTCATGTTCTTAGAATGGAGTCTCACTGGCACTCATCTCACCATCTGCAACTTTTGCAATAGCGTACAAACTTTGCGGAGGAATCTTTTGGGTCACATGCCATTCACCCTTCAATTTGGTGTCTTTAAGGTAAAACACTTGTTCTGCTTGCATCGCAAGCACGAAAGGGTCATTTTGATACCAGGTCTTGCTAAAATTGACACTTGTAAAGTAGGCATCGGTATTTATCCCAGTCTTTTTAATTGCCGATGTCCCACTAGGTACACTTGAACAGGTAGACGACTCTATTTGCTCCATAGCTAAGCTCTATAATGTCGTCCAGCACACCAAAGTAGTCAATTTCTTCATCTCCTTCTGTGTCTAGCACCACAACCCCACAATTTTGGATTCTTCTATGTAGTTCGAGGGACTTTGTATGAAATCGTAACCCGTTGACAATGCGACCATTGTAGCGGTTAACTCGTTGATCGGGGCCACATGCCAACGCATACAAATCTTTATTTGCTATTGATTTCTTATTGATACATGACTTTCATTTATTAAATAAACAGGAGTTTAGAAGAATAAACCGTCAATAGTGAAAACATACATTGCTTCTCACTCAAGTAGTTTTTGTTACTTACACGACTCTCAAACCAATTGATAAATTCCTTCTTATGTCTTTCATCAACAGTCCATTCATTTTGGGCCAGGAGTTCGGCTTTATGTTCTCTATAGGCAACAGTAGTACATGTTAATGTCAAGTAAGTATATGATTATGCATATGTAAATACAATGCAAAGTAAGGAGTTTGGAACCACGTACTAGATATATGGAACAGTTTCATCACAATTGTTGAGGATGTAAAAATGAGCCTTTTGTAGGTCATCCATATCAATGAAATTGTAAACTCATGCACCGAGAGGCCGAACATTTTCTTGAAATATAGAGCTCCTAGGTTCTTCATCTTCAGCATTAATAGCATGAACGTCTACATTTCACTCATCACGAGTGAACATTGTGTCAATATCATGTAGATACATTGATCAAAATGCAAGACATTCACTGTCAATGTATGTCTCAATGATTGAACCTTCCGGCCGTGCCTTATTGCGCACGTACCCCTTCAAAGTGGACAAGAACCTGTTCATTTTACGTAGCATTATAGACTTGTAGACACAATAAAGAAAAATAAATAAAAACAAAGAAATCACGTGACCATTATATAAGGACTTTATACTTTACCTCTCAATAGGATACATCCAATGATATTGAACCGGTCCTCCAATTATGGCCTCCCTTAGTAAATGGACAGTTAGGTGGACCATCACATCGAAGAATGCTGGTGGAAAAATTTTCTCCAGCTTGCATAGTATGATCACGATGTCATCCTCTAACCTTTCAAGTACGTTTACACTCAATTTTTTGGAACACAACTGCCGAAAAAAGAATCACAGCTCAATCAGCACCGAGCGAACATCTTCAGTTAAGTGTCCACGAAGGAAAAAGGGTAGAACCCGTTGTAGAAAGATGTGACAATCATGACTTTTCATTCCTAACATCTTACCTTCCTTCGGTTTATGCATCGAGTTATGTTTGATGCATATCCATCAGGGAACTTCACTGATTTCAACCATTCAAAGAATTTATTCTTCTCATCCTTCAAAAATTTGTAATAAGCTGATGGCATGAGAATTTTGTCCCCATCACGAAACAGGTGCAGCTCAAGTCGTATTCCCATACGTTCCATATCTCGGCGAGCATTTGCAGTGTCCTTTGTCTTCCCATTTATATCAAGTAATGTACCAATGACATTCTCACAAATGTTTTTTTTCAATGTGCATAACATCCAAGTTGTGGTGTTCTAGAAGATCTTTCCAGTATGACAACTCGAAGAAGATGCTTCTTTTTGTCCAATTCAACTCCCACTCAACACGTTTTCTTTTTCTATTGGTTGGTGGTTTCCCAAATTTCACATCTCCAATCAACCTTAGCTGTTTTAATATCTCTTCCCCACTTAGTCGCTTTGGCGGCAACCTTCGTCCAGGTTTTCCATTGAAGCTTCTGACGCCACGAGTCCTCCAAGGATGTCTAGTTTGTAGAAAATGGCGATGACACATAAAGCATAACTTGCAGTCATGCTTCAAGGATAAGGACCCAACATCCTTATTACATACTGGGCATGCTAAGTAACCTTTTGTGCTCCAACCTGACAGGTTGCCGTATGCAGGGAAATCATTAATTGTTCACAAGACTGCAGCATGCATCTGAAATGTTGTCCCAGTTTCCACATCGAATGTCTCCACTCCTTTTTCCTATAATTCTTTTAACTCATCAATTAACGAACGTAGGTAAACATCAATATCATTACCAGGTGCTCTCGGTTCGGGAATGAGCAGAGACATATAAATGAAAGGTTCTTTCATACATCGCCATGGCGGCATATTGTATGGCATCAACATAACTAGCCACATGCTATATAGGTTGTTCATATTACTGAAAGGATTGAACCCATTTTAAGCAAGGCCAAGTCTGATGTTGCAAAGATCACTAGCAAACCACGGATGCATTTTATCAAACTCGGCCCAAGCTTCGGAGTCCGCTAGATGGCTAAGGGTGTTTCCATCTTGAAGATGTTTCTCTTGATGCCGTCTCATATCTATAATGCAATTGTTACAGCCGCGGGATTAATGGACAATATTGCAAAACTTTCTTGGGGATCTTTTTACCCTTCTTCTGATTAGTTGTATACCTCGGTTCACCACATTCTGGGAACTTGTTCGCATTTTCATGTTCACCATAAAAGAGTGCACAATCATACCTACACGCATATATTAGAGTGCAACTGAGACCCAATTCACGCATGTGTGTCTTTGCCTCATAAAAATACTTGGGAAGTGTTTCACCATTAGGCAGTGCTGCCTTAATGAGGCTTAAATGCATATTGAATGCACTCTAAGATAAATCATACATTGTCCTTGCATGAAGCAACTTTATCAGAAACTCTAATTTTGAGAACTTAATACAGTTTGGATATAGAGGCACCCCTGTATCCCTCATGAGATTAGCAAATGGTTTACCGAGTCAATTCAACATACTAGCATCGCAAGGTATAGTACCTGCTGAAGTAGGTTCATCACCAGTACGCGACACAAGCACATCGCCCATGTCCATTGCAATCCCCCTTTGCAAGTCACCAAACATTTCAATTACCCCTTCCGAACAGGTATCACAACCTACTATATTTTCCCCCTCATCTTCATCGTTATCATCATTGCTCTAAACTGCGTAATCTTCACCGTGGAATACCCATGTTGCGTACCTTTTCTCCATTCCAAGGTCTAATAAATGTGAATAGACCAAATCAATGTGTTTGAATGTTATGTTCTGACATTTCTTGCAAGGACACCTTATTCTACTAGCTTTGTCTGCACGAGGACTCGTGAACTCTATGAAATCATGTACCCTTTTCACGTATTCTGGCAAAAACCTACCCCGAGCGTTCATCCAACTCTTATCCATGTTCATTAATTACCTTATAACATGTTCAAGTAAATGGTGTTTATTACATTCTCATAATGTTTATCATACATGCATCGTGAATCCTATAATCAACTATCATACTCTAAAGGGTACGGATCTTTTCCCATTCAGGAATGTTGCATTTACATTACGATCAATCACTCAAAATCCTTCGTCGTAGTCGTTATAAATTTCGACAGCATGTCCCCATGGCTCTCCAAGTACACGAGATGGGGGAAGTGAAAATTTTGCTAGTTTTCCAATCACTAACAAATTGTCACGATAACCCATTATGCACCCAGAGAACACTAGTAGAGTCGCGCTCAAAATATATAATGACAATTGATAAAGCTTGAACGATGACAACAATGTAAATACAACTTCCTGAACTGTCCACATTGGACAATCCAAGAATGGTTGAAATACAAACATTACTAATCGTAAGTGAAACAAATAATTAACATATTAAAGTGATTATTAGTCAACATAGTATGACTAATAATCAATTGAAATATAACAATTGATTTGTCTCACATGTACGATTAGGTATGAATGTATAGTGCCCGTTCTTGGACGGGTCTATGACTAATAATTGAAATATAACAATTGATTTGTCTCACATGTACAATTAGGTATGAATGTATAGTAACCGTTCTTGGACGGGTCTAAGCTTCAATGAATACATGAAATGGCAGTAATTAATTTGGCATTTTACTTCATATGACATTTACTTCTTGACCTTTCACTGTACACTTAAGATTGTTGTTCTTACCTCAATGTCTATGCATTTATGAAATTGTAGAAAAGACAAATCAAGTCCTAACAACAGAAGCAATACAATTCTAGTATCTCCCAAAATATAGGTAGAAATCAAAAGCTCCATGTATTTTCATTACTTTTAGAGGCAATACAATGTAAATAGACACATCGAAGCTCGCGTACAGCCATTCAAAAGCATGGTAAAATAGAATACAATAAAAAATAAATAATAGAAAAAGAAATAAAATAACAGCACAAAGGTGCATGAGCATAGTACATAAGTAAAAGAGAAAGCACATAAAAATATCCCAAGCATCTAGTCAATCCTAATCAAAATCTGAATCAGAATCAAAATTGCACGAGCAACAAGATGAGGCTACTGCTCTAGCGGCATCTCGGTCCTGCGCCATTTCCTCCAGAAGACGACGCATTTTAGGTATAAGAGGGGAGGGTGGTGGTTCCTTGTATGGGCGTGACCTAAGGACCTAAGGCAGTAAATGGTTAGCAATGTCCTCCGAAAGTGGATTATCGTAATCATACGGCATGGTCGGCCTAATCGTGCGAAACAGCACCGGATGAGTGGGCATGTCCTTTGTAAGCCCTGGGGTAACATTCGAGGACTGCTCTTTAATGGGTGGTGCAGCAGAACGTGCCAGGGGCAACTGCACATCCTCAAGAGTCCCTTGGTGCTCTTTTCTCATCCGAAATCCTTTCGTGCTCACTCAGTATAGCTCAACCCTTGGAAGAAGACTCTCCCCTTGGCGGGTCCTGAACCCTCTGCAGCTTTGAGGTTGCTCAAGGCTCCCTTCGCGGAGGCATTAGCCAGTAAAGAGGAAATCCTACGATTTAAGTTCAAAACAAAATTTTTTTCAGAGGGGCATACTTAACAAAAAAATTACGAGAAAATATTCACATGACATTCTATAGAGGTGGAGTGGAGCTAGCAAATCTCTGCCTTCGAAACTTATGGATGGCTCATTGGTCTTTTGGCTAGGACTGACTTTTAAGGTTATTTTTCGGTTTGCAAACTAGTTAATTCTTAGAAATGAGATGGAATACAGTGAAAAATTTAGAAATAAAGTTAATAGTTACTTGTTTATTCTTTATCATTCCAACTAGAGGTATCCCGTGGTAAAATTTGCAAATAGTTAAACAATTTTTGTCCTTTTTTTTCTCTCCTTTTTTGACTATTTTATGCATTATTTATTATATAAAATGATCCACACTATTTTCCAACAATCTAAATGCATATTTGTGTAATTTGTAATTTATTCACACAAGTGTTTGATCCTAAATTTATGTTTGTTTTTCCTTTCTTTAAGTGGTGTTTATTTTAGTATGAGAATGAAGTTCTAGTTCAAATTTTCAAAGAATAAATTATTTTCTTTTGCATAATCTTTATTTTGTCCTTAGATTATTGGAAGCAACATAGCTTAGTTTGTATAGTTAATAATAATGTATAAAATAAACAAAAAAATAAAGAAGAAAAGAATTCAACTTGCATGTATCATGCCACTATCTAAAGGTAAATTTGTCTCCTTTCAAAAACCCAAATTTGAAGCCTATGTATTATCCATGCTGCTATTCAGGCCCACTCTCTCCTAATTGGGCTCACTCAAATATTCAACCAACCTTTTGCAAACCTCGGCCCACGTGTCTATACTGCAAATTTTGACCTAGGAAAACAAATAAAAATTCATTTATTCAAATTAAATACAATTTAATTCCATATACCCATGTTTATTATATCAGAATAAGCATTCCAACCCTACACTCCTAACTTCATCTGCCCTATACTCTTATTTGGGAGGTTATGACAAATGAAAATAATCTCTTAAGAAATCTATAAAATGATAAAGAACATTTTCTAATGTTTCATTTACTTTTTTTTAATGTTTGAACGTGAATTTCTAATATTTTAGGCTTCTTAAACATTTTATTACACTTGTATCCTTGTTTGAGGTTGTTTTATTGTTTTCTTATCAAACATTAAAAGAGGTTGTTCCTTTTATAAATCTCTCGCAAAGTTAAAATAGATTTTTCTTTCTTTTCTTTTCATGAGATATCACTTGAAGTATTTCTATTTGAAAAATATTTGCCATTTATTTCATTTGATGGTATATCAACAAAGGAAGGAAAGTATAAGTTGAGGACATATTTTTTCCACCTGAACTAAAATGGTCGAAAAATTCAGCTTTTTGTGAAATGTTTTAATTTTTAGAAGATGCATTATTATAACAATATATTGTTATAAAAGTCCAAATTTAATTTTAAATCCAGGTGGCATCCATAAACCCTCCACAGCTCCAATGGCAGGTTGCCCTTTACCATGTACCAAATTAAAGTTGAGTTATGGAAAAAAAAAAATTTAAAGCACTCTGAACTAAATATAGCTATGGTGCCGTGCTCTGCTGACTAAATCTAGTCCATCAGGGTCTGATACTATATACATATGTAACTTATATATCTATATTACTGTTTTACCATGATTTTATAATAACTAAAACATTATAAAATTAATATGCTAATCTGAATAACTGGCTGAACATTTAATGTCTGTATATCTGATTATCTAACTAAAATCATAGTATTCTGAATATGCTATAAATATATGTTTCTATACATATACTGTAAATCATGGTATCATGGAAAATAGATAAATCATGGTATTCTCTATATGCTGTAAAATTTCTATCTGTATGCATATTGAAAATCATCATTTTATAAAACATATATTTATTTCATGATATTTTCTACCTTATATACTATAAAACATGGTATTTGTAAACTGTATAAATATTGTACTAATTTGCTACGAACTCATGCCACACAATTTAAATAAACAAATTCACGTGTTCTAAAATCTGTATTTTTTGTTATACAAATATATTATAATTTGAATAATACTAATCCGGTAAAACATATAATTTCTACTAACTATTATACTAAAATTCCTAACATAGCATATTTCCCTTACCTGACTATCTGAGCACTAATTACTATTCGCAATCCCACGTGTGCGGCATTCACAATTTCAACATCCTGAGATAACACATGTATATTTCCCAAATCAAACACTGAGTTAACCTAGTAATTATTGTTAGCTTTACCGTGATCCCAAGAGGGGGGGTGAATTAGTATTTTTAAAATTTATCTCCTAGGTCTTCCTCCTAACAGCAGTATGTTCACAAGCCTATGGTCAATCTAGTGCAAATAATGTAAACATACCAGAAATTAAATAAAGCAGTTTAAACAATCACACAAGCACCAGAAAGCAGTAAAGAAAGGATGACACGCAGATATGTTATCGAGGTTCGGCCAACTGCCTATGTCCCTGCCTTGGCTAACCAGCACAAGGATTATCACAATAACTTGCTCACTTAAACGGGTGGAGTGACACCTATACAAACCAGGTCAAATTACCACAGGGCTGACCTCAACCTTTACACCAATCCTTACCGGGTTGGATTACCGCCCCCTCAGGCCACACTTGGAATCTCTCAGGTATACAATCAAACGGTACAATATATGGGTGCTTTCATGTAAAGCAAATTTGTACTACAAATGCATACATACACAAACACCACAGATGATTTAAAATATAAGCTCAGTGTGGTCTAAATAGTTTCAACTCTCAAATAGATTTGCTATCGTTGTAATGAGTGCGTGAGAGTGCAAACTTAGATGATCTTTGTATCACAGGATATTCAATCTAAGTGCTCAAACAAAGATATTATCCAAACTTCATATATTTCAATCAACAAGTTTTCTCAATACATATGTGTATATGAAGCTTTAGCAATGTATATGTTTGGTTTGCAAGATATATGAAATCTTTGTATTTCAGCAGATGATATAGACTTGTATGGATATTGCTACAAAGATTAATATAACACACACACAAATACCTTTTCACAAATATATCAATATGAATACCACAAGATATTTGAGTATGTTTGAAAGTATTTTTGCAAGCCCCAAACAAATACGAACTTCTTAAGTTATTGCAATGAGAATGCAATACTCGGAAGTTCACCACAAGTCTTCTTAGGGTAGGCTTATTGGCAAAGCCTCCTAAGAAAACTTAGGTTATGCTCTTGAGGAAAAATCGATTCAAATATGCAACAAATGAGAGAGCAAACCTCTAAGCAGTAATACTCAATGCACTTACAAATGATATAGATAGATGAAGAAGGTAAGCTTGAGTGGATTTCCAAAAGAGTATAAGTAGTGAGAAGCAAAATAAAGTATTTTTTGCTTGAGAGAGATTTTCTTAATCTTTTTGCTAATCAATTCTTAATCCACCAAATGAAAGAGTATATATAGATATACTGAAAATTTTGACCGTTGGGGACCTATTAGGAATTGTTAGAAAAGATTAATGACACTTAAATCAATTTAACCCTGTTTAAAATTATTAACCGCGGTAAAAAAAATAGGAGCAACCCGAGAGGTCCGGTAGACCAGAAGTGTTTCGGTCGACCAAGACTCAAATGGTTCGGTCGACCAGGGGACTTTTGAACTAAAAGGCTCGGTCGACTGAAGAGGGAGATTTCCCAAACTTCCGAGGTTCGGTCGATCGGGCCTTTTTGAACTGTATGGTTCTTTCAACTAGACCGCTGGGAATTCTCCCGATGACCCTCCGGTCGACCAGGTAGTTGGAGTACAAAAGTGGTCGGTCGACCGGGAAGTCAAAATGTTGACTCCCAAGTGGTTCGGTCGACCAGGGTCAAATGAACTACAGGGTCTTGGTCGACCGGGACCTTGGTCAACGGTTAACCCAGGTATGGTTCGGTCGACAAGGCCAAAAATGAACTGATTTGGCCGGTTGACCGAAAGTGCACCAAGTGTGCATTTCGGTCTCGTCTTGACACAATCAAGCCCTACTTAAGTGCCTAACAAATATATGTGAAAGTGTGAGCGTCCTAGGGGCACTTGGGGTCCAATTTGAAGACACCGAAAAAGTCCGGTGTCGGTCGACCTTCACCTTGAGGTTTTTCTAAGGTCATTTTTGGTTTGTATCTAGTTTGAGCTTACAGAATAAATCATGCATGTGATGTGTGTGCTTATTACAAACCGAATACCCTAATTACTATTACAGACAAATTTCACTAAAATTATTACAATTAAGAGCATGAGTTTGTCTTCAAGCTTTGAGCTTTCACGTGCCATTGATGATATGCTAATATGAACCTGCACATGGTCTAGATATTTATTAAATACAAGAGTATTTGTCATTATCAAAACCGGGCGTGACCTATAAGGTCAACAATTATCATATACATACTCCCTAAATCCACACATGCACAAATCCTAAATTATAATCCATATATCATTTTACCTGGGTTCCTAAAATATCACCCACTGGGGTCCTCAACCCTTGTTCGCAAGGTCCCAAAACACTCTATTCCTGAAAACATAATATGCTAATTTTTCTTCACAAAATCCTAGTATTTTCACATATAATGTAGAATCTAACTTCAAATGAACTGGGTAATACTGAAAATGCTCAAATAATCCACTCACCCTGGTTTTGGGATGGTTCCCAAGTTGGCATAACCAATAGAGTACTCCAGCATATTTGAAGAGAATCTTCCCAGGAGTAACGTAGTGACTTCAGATCGTTGATTCGACAAATAACTAGGCTAGAAAACTAGAAAGAAGCTAGAGAGGACAAAGTTAAAAAGAGAGAGAGAGAGAGAGAGAGAGAGAGAGAGAGAGAGAGAGAGAGAGAGAGAGAGAGAGAGAGAGAGAGAGAGAGAGAGAGAGAGAGAGAAAGGGCTACATGAAGATTTTTGCGCTGAAAATCCGATTTTGGCATACTTATACACCTACCTTCGTCGATAAGACACGTCACTTCGTCGACAAGGTCAAGAAGGGAGTTCGTTGACGAACTCATAACCTTCGTCGACGAATTTCAGACCCTAAAATAGCCCTCTCAATAACTCCTTGTCAATGAGATACATGTCCCAGTCGATGATCCCAATAAGCCACTTTGTTGACGAACGCTTCGCGTTCGTCGACAAGGACCTACTGTGACCCCCCTTTACAATTCCTTTTTTCTCCTTTTATTATTTAAATATCATAATTCTTTAGGTCTCTACATTGTGTACCTTTTCTCCATTCCAAAGTCTAATAAATGTTAATTGATTAGATCAATGTATTTAAATGTTATATTTTGGCATTTCTTGTAAGGACACCTTATTCTACTGGCTTTGTCTGCACGACGACGCACGAACTCTATGAAATCATGTACCCCTTTCACGTATTCTGTAAAAAACCTACCTCGAGCGTTCATCCAACTCTTATCCATGTTCGTTAATTAACCTATAACATGTTCAAGTAAATGGTGTTGATTACATTCTCATAATGTTTATGACACATGCATTGTGAATCCTACAATCGACGACCTTCCGCCTAAAGGGTATGGATCCTATCTCATTCAGCAATGTTGCATTTACATTATGATCAATTGCTTAAATTCCTTCGTCTCATCTGAATAAATTTTGGTAACATATCCCCATGGCTCTCCAAGTACGCGAGATGGGGGAAGTGAACATGTTGTTAGTTTTCCATCACTAACAAATTGTCACGACAACCCACTATGCACCAAGAGAACACAAGTAGAGATGCGCTCGAAATATATAATGACAATTGACAAAGCGTGAACGATGACAACAACGTAAATACAACTTCCTGAACTATCCACGATGGACAATCCAAGAATGGTTGAAATATAAATATTACTAATCGTAAGTGAAACAAATAATTAACATGTTCAATTGATTATTAGTCAACATAGTATGACTAATAATCAATTGAATTTCAATAATTGTTTTGTCTCACATGTACGATGAGACATGAATGTATAGTAACCATTCTTGAATGGGTCTAAGTTTCAATGAACATAAGAAATGACAGTAATTAATTTGGCAGTTTACTTCATATGACATTTAGATCTTGGTCTTTCACTATATTTTATACATTGTTGTTCCAAAGATTTTCTAACCGTGCACAATCTCAAATGAATGCACAATAAGGATAAAAAAAATGAACACTTAGCTGCCTACCTTATCTGTGTAAGTAACATCCACATAATTTCCAAAAATAGCTATAAAAACGTAATGATATTGTGAAACACAAAATACGGGTAGAAATCAAAAGCTCCATGTATTTTCATTAATTTCAGAGGCAATACAATTTAGATAGACACATCGAAGCACATGTACAGCCATTCAAAAGCATGGTAAAACAGAATACAATAAAAAATAAATAAAAGAAAAATAAATAAAATAAAAGCAAAGGGTGCATGAGCACCGTACATAAGCAAAAGAGAAAGCGCATAAAAAGATCCCAAAAATCTAGTCTATCCTAATCAGAGTCAGAATCAGAATTGAAACTAAACAAGCAACAAGATGAGGCTACTACTCTAGTGGTGTCTCGCCCCGTGCCATTTCCTCCAGAAGACGATGCAATTTAGGGGTAAGAGGGGAGGGTTGTGATTCCCTATATAGGCGTGGCCTCAATGCCTGAGGCAGTAAATGGTCAAGAATGTCCGCCGAAGGTGGATTATCATGATTATACGGCATGGTCGGCCTAATTGTACGAAACAACACTAGATGAGCAGGCATGTCCTCTGTTAGCCTTGGGTTAACATTGGATGACTGCTCTCTAATGGGTGGCGCATCGAAACATGCCGGGGGCAACTGAACATCCTCAAGAGTCACCCTTGGTGCTTTTGTCTCATCCGAAATCCTTTCATGCTTACTCAGTACAGCTTGACCCTTGGAAGAAGACTCTTCCCTTGGTGAGTCCTGAACCCTCTACTGCTTTGACGCTGCCCTAGGATTCCTTCGCAGAGGCATTGGTCAGTAAAGAGGAAACCCTACGATTTAAGTTCAAAACAAAATTTTTTCAAAGGGGCATACTTAAGATTGGATTCTCTTGATATTTCTTTATTTATTTTTACAATCAAAGATAGTAGCATAAATATGTGCTTATAGATTAGTGATCACCTATTAGCTTTAAGTATGATAAAAATAATAACTAGCAACAATAAAATTTACAAATTTAAAAAATTTTAATTGTTATAGTATATCAAGAGTAAAAAATATTTAAGTTTTGACAGCTTGAAGTTTTAATGGATATTGAAAGCATGTGTGAATGTATATCCTTCAATAAAAAAATATACACTAAAACACACAATTAATAACATATTAATTTTACTTATCCTTGGCATTTAGTTTTTCTTAATTTTTGAATCATATTAGAACAATTTTGTATTTCAAATGGTATTCGATATTGAGAGAAAATTTAGTGACAAATAAAAATAAAAGACTGTCTAGGATGGAAACGCAATCAATGTTAACCAAGAGACTGCTACCCCTTTATTCTCATTAATAGTTGGATGAATGATACAATGTAAAGGGACAAAATTTCATTTGAGTTAAATTTTGTAATGGAAATACTACATTAAAAAATAAAATTAAAATAAAGAAAACAATAAACCAAATACTTGCACTGGGTTCAACTGAATAGACAATTGCACTTTCCACAAACCCCACAATTATTTTCTTTTCCTAAACATTTTCAGCAACCAAACAGGCAACAACACATCAAATGATCGCAGATTTGCAAACAAATAGTAGATATTAAACCAACAACTTTAACCTAAAATCCTGATTGGAAAAGCAGATGGCGGACAAAAATACCTGGTAAGATACAAAGAAGGAACGATCAATGGCATCCAACAATGGAGTCTTGGAAAAAAAATCTCCAAAAGTCCACTTTGTTCTGCCGAGGGGCGACAGCTATGGGCGACGGGGCGAGGTGAGGTGAGGGGCTTTGTTCGGTCAAGGGGCAACGGTAAGGGGCAACAACGAGGGGCAACGGCGAAGCGAGGGGCGACACCTACAGGTGACGGCGAGGGGCTGCAAAAGAGAGAGGAGGATGCGGAGGGGAGGTAGGAAATAGAGAAGAGGAGGGAAACAAAAAAGGGAATGGAGTGAAAATGAGGGAGACTGGGGGAAACTCGGGGGGTTAAGAAAAGGACTAGTAGTGACGAATCCTCCAAATTGTCACTACTACTCTACTAATAGTGACGAATACCAAAAACCATCACTACTAGCTTTACAAAAATTTGTTTATTTTATTAAAAGAAAATAACTAGTAGTGACGAATCTTTAAATTCATCACTAATACTCTCAAATAAATTTATTTTATTTTTTTTAAAATTAAAGAGGTATTAGTAACGATTCCCAAATTCGTCACTAATAAATTTGTCACTAATACTCTCAAATAATTTTTTTTATTTTTTTATAAATAAAAGAAGTATTAGTGACGGTTCTCAAATTCTTCACTAATAAGGGTCTAATAGTGACGAATCCTTAAATTTGTCAATAATACTCTGAAATAAATTTTTTTTATTTTTTTTAAATAAAAGAAGTATTAGTAATGGTTCACAAATCTATCACTAATAAGTGGCTAATAGTGACGAATCTTCAAATTCGTCACTAATACTCTAAAAATAATTTTTTTTATTTTTTTCCAAATAAAAGAGGTATTAGTGACGGTTCTCAAATTTGTCACTAATAAGGGTCTAATAGTGACAAATACTTAAATTCGTCACTAATACTCTGAAATAAATTTATTTTATTTTTTTAAAATTAAAGAGGTATTAGTTACGGTTCCCAAATCTGTCACTAATAATGGTGTAGTCGTGACAAATCTTCAAATTCGTCATTAATACTCTGAAATAATTTTTTAAAAAAATAAAAGAGGTATTAGTGACGGTTCCCAAATTTGTCATTAATAAGGCTCTAATAGTTTAAATTTGTCACTAATACTCTGAAATAAATTTATTTTATTTTATTTAAATTAAAGAGGTATTAGTGATGGTTCCCAATTTCATCACTAATAATGGTCTAATAGTGACAAATCTTTAAATTTGTCACTAATACTCTGAAATAATTTTTTTTATATTTTTTATTTAAATAAAAGAAGTATTAGTGATGGTTCTCAAAATCTATCACTAATAAGGGTCTAATAGTGACGAATCCTTAAATTCGTCACTAATACTCTGAAATAAATTTTTTTAATTTTTTTTAAATAAAAGAAGTATTAGTGACGGTTCTTAAATCCATCACTAATAAGTGGCTAATAGTGACGAATCTTCAAATTCGTCACTAATATTTTGAAATAATTTTTTTAATTTTTTTTTAAATAAAAAAGGTATTAGTTACAGTTCTTAAATCCGTCACTAATAAGGGTCTAATAGTAATGAATACTTAAATTCGTCACTAATACTCTGAAATAAATTTATTTTATTTTTTAAAAATTAAAGAGGTATTAGTGACTATTGACCTTATAGGTTATACCTAGTTTTGATAATAACAAATACTTTTGGTATTTGACGACTTTCGAGTTTGTGTGTAAGTATATAATTAGCAGATCAATTAATGGCACATGAAGACTCAAAGTCTAAAGACCTTGAAGACTTCTTTCATGTTGTAATTCATTTTAATTCAATGAGGGTCTGTAATAATCTCTGCATGTCATGCATGTAAGTTTTGTAAGCTTAAAATGACTGTAGAATAACCATAGGGGCTGAATGACCTAAGGGCATTCAGTTGATCGACACCGAATTTTTGAGACTATCTCAAAACGGCCTCGGTAAAGACCCTAGTATGACCTTAGGTCCCAACACTTACACATATATCATATAATATACAAAAGTGTTAAATATGTGCTTAAAATGAATATTATTAGGGATTTTGTGAGAGCTCGGGCAACCAAACCCCTAGGTTTCAAAACTCCTCGGGCGCCCGGACTGTCGATAAGTCAACAGTTGACTTAGGTTCTCAGGTGGCCGAATCGAATTGTGCATGCTGTCCTCGGGCACCCGAACCCTTCGAAAGGGACATTCCACCAACTCGGGCGACCAACCTTGTTAGTTCAAATTGAGCCCCGGGCGACTGAACACTTGAGTTCAGGCCACCGACTGAAGGACCGAGTACCCGAAGTCACGAACAAAGGCTACTAACTTTGATTTGGGTTGCCGAAGCATGACACGGGCGACTGAACTCATTTAGGTAACTTTTAAAGTTGTGTCTATTCGGGCAACCGAACCAAGGTTCAACCACCTGAACCTTGGCAGGTTAAAAATTATTTAACTATGGTAAAATTGAGTTAATTTGGGTTAAATGTACTTAAGCATTTTTTAATTTTTCTAATAATACCCAATAGGTCCCAAACGGTTATATTTTTTACCTAGCCTATATATAAGTTCATTTGTGTGGATTAGCAGGGACTAGCAAAAATCATTATCCAAAAATCCTCTCTATTTTAAAATCCCACTTTGCTCCAAATACTCTCAAATTTCTATTCCCTTGATACATTTTAGTATTGTGAGAGTATATTGGTTGTGCTAGTGTATACTAGCTATTGCTAAAACTCTCACTTGCTTGTGTGATTGAGATATTGTTTTTTGGGAGTTTAGATTAGGTTTATCCCACAGATTTTCACATTATAAATCTTGTATTGAGATAACCTAGTAAGCTTAGGATATTTGCATCTTTGTTGCAAGTGTCAAATAGCTTGGTTTTGTTGTGCAAATATTTTTCAAACAAGCAAAACATTTTTAAACTAGTATTGTGCGTATTTCATTAAAGAAAAACTTCTTGAACTAATTTGACTATCTGATTCATATCTTTGGAATATTGATTTGCTATTGAACTGTGCATTGCTTAGTGTTGTGAAAATGGTCGAATCGGATAATGAAGATGCACAGCGGAAATAAAACAATAAGTGAATAAAAATACACTATCAGAATGACAACACAAAGATTTAACGTGGTTCAGCAAAGCCTACATTTACGAAAGCAATGGCACACAAATTTTTCACTAAGAAATCAAGATGTACACAATACACTATTCAAAATGATCAACCTTTTTTTTTCTCATATATACCCAGAATAACGTATATAAAAGTTTCTCTGAGGTTTCCCCCCTTTTTCCCAACCACCCAACATTCAAAATTCAAAAATTCTGAAAAACTGCTCACAGCCCAGGCATCTCTCATCGATGAACATAGGACTTCGTCGACGAGACTAAGAAGAAACTTCGTCGATGAACATAGGGCTTCATCGACGAATCCAGAAATCTGAAATCACCTGCTCTCGGTAATTACTCGTCGACGAAATTTAGAGCCTTCGTCGACGAGTCTTTGCTGTCTCCTCGTCGGCGAATATAGCTCCACTTCGACGAGTCTGTTGTGCTGCTTCCTTCATGTTTTTCCTTCTTTATTCTTTTCTTAAAGTATAAGAGCCACAAATAACACTTAGATCCCAAGATATTGCTTGTTTTGAACACTCTTGAGCATATCACTGATTATACCATATTGAGTGTAGATAGCATAACTATTTGCATCACTGAGCTTACATGACCTACATTGCTGATGTGTATGTGATTGATTAAGTATACTACGCGTATTGGGGTACATATCTACTTTACATGAAAGCATAATCACTGTACCAGTTTGATTGAGAAAAATACTATTATATTTACAAGCATGGCCTGAGGGGGTTTGATCTAAACTAAAAGGATCAAGTTGGGGTCAATCTTGTGAATTTGACCTAGGGCATTCTCCGCCCTGCAAGGAGAATTCGTAAAGGTTGAGGTCAGCCCTGTGCTAATTGACCTGGTTGTAATCAATGCCGCTCCACCTGTTAAGTGAGTTTTAGTGGAATCCTCAAGCTTACGAGTTAGAGGCGGGAACGTAGACACAATTTGCCAAACCCCGATAACATATCGTGTGTCTATTTATATTTCCGCACTTTATATTTATCACACGTGTATGTTATAATGTGAATGATGTGCATGATTTAAATTTTCGCATATTATATTTATTTGCGCATTTGAGTTTGCATAGAAAGACCCTAGGTTATGATATTCTGCTAACATCTGGTTTAACCTAGGAATAAGTTTTAAAATTCCCTTTCACCCCTCCTCTTCTTGGGAATACACCAAAGCTACCAGTGACGGTTCCCAAATCTGTCACAAATAATTGTCTAATAGTGACGAATCTTCAAATTACTCACTAATACTCTGAAATAATTTTTTTTTTTAAATAAAAGAAGTATTAGTGACGGTTCTCAAATCTGCCACTAATAAGGGTCTAATAGTGACGAATCCTTAAATTTATCACTAATACTCTAAAATAAATTTATTTTATTTTTTAAAAATTAAAGAGGTATTAATGATGGGAATCCATCACTAATAACGGTCTAATAGTGACGAATTTTAAATTCGTCACTAATACTCTAAAATAATTTTCTTTTATTTTTATTTTAAATAAAAGAAGTATTAGTGACAGTTCTCAATTTCATCATTAATATTTTGAAAAAAAATGTTTTAATTGTTTTAAAATAATAGTAGTGACGGTTATTTAATCATCACTAATAAGGGTCTTTTAGTGGAAGATTTAATTCATCACTAATACTACAGAAGTCATAGCTAATATTTTTTTTGGGATAATTTCTGCACAAAAAGTGTTTTCCCATGATTTTTTCCTAGTTTTAGTGACGGTTTAAAATCCGTCACTTATACTCACTTTTAGTGACAAAATTGAATCCGTCACTAATAATTTCGTCACTAAAAGTTAGTTTTTTTTGTAGTGATAAGACTGGAATGTTTGGAGTGAAAGAAAGGGAATGCTAAAAATCAGCAAGGTCCATCAAAATTTGCAAATGTAGTTGAAGGAGGTTCAGGAAGTAGTGATGGTGATATGCTATGTGTTTCATCGGGTTTAGAGTGTCTCTTAAATTATTTTTGGATCCTAGATACCGGATGCTCTTATCACATGACAGTAAATAAAAAATGGTTCAACACCAACAGGTCAGTTAATACTGTATTAGTTTTGATGGGAAATGATATTTCATGCAAAATAATTAGTATTGGAAATGTCAAAATAAAATTGTATGATGGTGTTATGAGAACCTTATGAAATGTAAGACATGTACCAGATCTAAGGAAGAATGTAATTTCATTAGGCACTGACTCACTCAAAAATAAGCAACGTAAAGGCTATCCCAAGTATAGGAGTTATGTTTCGTAATAATTAGCCCAAAAAGCCACATTGTTTCCTCAGAAAATGTAGATTAATTTCAAACTCGCGTTAAAACAAAAAATAAAAAATAAAAAAAAAATATTTACTGAACACAGTTCAAATTCATATTTCTGGGTTTTTAGGAGTTTGTAACGAAATTAAAACAATGTAAAGCATAAACTACGGACATAACATGCATTAAGTTAACAATGAGAAACAAATAATGGTAAATAAACGATGGCAAAACCAACACAACTAATATCACTCATCCAATGGTTCATTCAAATAAAAAAATGAATGCCCCCAGGACATGGTGTAGTGGAAAGGCATAAGCAAGTAAGAAGGAGCATCGAAGGTTCAATTCTAGGTAGTACACTCACAGAGCCAACAGTACCTATGGATGGTGATAGTTTACTCTGTGAGCTAGCGGGGACTGTGGATGGTAATGGAGATGTGTCCCAGGAGGCGGGTTGGCCGAACGTCTAACTGATGCACAGAAGTCGTGTCCGCATCCGGACAACCCAAACAACTGAATATTTAAACATCCAAATAATGACCCAAAAGTAAGAACTTTATTAATCTAATAAAACCATTCAACAATACAATAAACTCAATCCGATCAATAACTTAAACAAAAATAATACTCAATCCAACAATAGATTCAAACGAGATATTGAAAGAACAATAAAATAAACTCAACACATTATTAACATAAACAAAAAAAAAAATTTCTAACAATATCTTAAACAAAAAAAAAAACTCAACACTAACTTAACTAAAAATAAACTTAATCCAACAAGATCTTAAACATAAATAAACCTAACAATACTTAAATAAAAATACTCAATCCAATAATCAATTCAAACTAAATATTAAAATAAGTATTGCAATAACAATGAAGTAGAACAAAAAGTAAATAAACTAAGGAAGGGAAAAGATGGAGAGAGAGAGAGAGAGAGAGAGAGAGAGAATCCTTCAATATTAAGATAAATTCAACACACTAATATCTTAAACAAAATTTAATTCCAAGAATAACTTTAAATAAAAACAAAACTAACTCAACAATAAAAAAGAACTCAAACAAATATTAAATTCTGTTGACTCTATGAGTCCTTCCCGTTTTGACTATGACAAATCTAATAGTTCTTACCTGTGCACTGAGCTTATGAACATGAATTATATTAACTCTTAGCAGGCACGGATGGTAAGAACGCAAGGAAGCCATAAGGACCACAATACTCACATCATATGGGGCCAATTGAAGAAGCAAAGGAAATGAAGACCAAAATAATTTCAATTGTATTTGTTGTTCATTTTATTGTGGGTCTGTAATATTAATAATGATCTATAATAATTAATGCATTACATGCATGATAGGAAAGATAAGCTCAATTACCATAGATTGACTTTAGGTTCCTAAACATCACATGAAAAGTTCCCTATGACTCAAAAGTTATACCTATGTGAACAAGGGTGAGTTCTCATAAAAATCAAGACATAAAATTAACTTTGAAAGGGCCCCGGTCGACCAAACCAATACAGTTATACTATGTTGGGTCGACCGAACCATCGTTGGCTAAAAAGGCTTAACCACAGTCAACTGAACTATGATAGTATAAATGCCATGGTCGACCGAATGGTCAAAGAAAACATTTTGACTTCGCATGGTCGACCGTTCACCTTTTGAATGTGTCTTCTATAGTCGATCAAATCACCACATGTCTGACACCCAAACTATTTGGCCGACCAAATGTGTAGTTCATTTTGGCCACGGTTGACCAAACCTGATGAGTAGCCAACCATCCTTTGATCTGGTCGACTGAACCCACAAAGGGGTTCAAAATTGCCTTGAGACGGTCGATCATATTGTTAGCTCAAAATCATCATGGTCAATTGAACTTGGCAACTAGGTCGACCGAACCTCTCGGGTTGCCCAATTTTTACCGAAGTAAAACAGGGGTTGTTTTTTATTAACCATACTTAAACTTTTTCAAAAATACCGAATGAGTCCCTAACGATTATATTTTTTGGAGAGTCTATATATACTCCCTCATTTGGTTTGATTAGCACTGATTAGCAAACATCATTAGAAAAATATTCTCTAAATTTCAAATATCTATTTCTCTTATATAAACTTCGAAAACCTACTCTTACTCATTCCTATTGCAAGATACCTTTAGTGAGAGTTTCTAAAGATTATTCATATAAGCTTACACTCTCTTATTCTCTTATTGATATTGATTTTTATTGAGAGTAAGCTTGAGTTTTCCCTTGTGATTTTATTCACAAATCTTCTTTAGGAAAACTCTCTAGGTTGTGAGTCTTGCATTATTGTTGCAAAACTCAAGAGATTGTATTGTATTTGTTTGTGAAAAACATTTTTGACAAGCTAAAAACCAAATATCTTTTGTGGTTGATTTTTGAGAAAAACATTTTTGAGATATTTGCTTGTGTGCTTAAGATCTTTGATACTGCACTTTGTGATTGATATTGTTATTCAAAGATCCCAACACATACACTCTCACACTCTAATTGCTATATTTGCATTATCTTGGGAGCAGTCATTTAATCTTCATTGAGCTTATAAATCCTATCATATTGAAGTGCATTGGTTATACTGGTACAAATCTACTTATTGGAGAAGCATGTATATTGTACACGAAAATTTATATTTGACCTGGTGTTGTATTCGGTGTCACTCCACTCGTGAAGTCATCTTTAGTGGAATCCTTGGGCTTGCGAGCTAGAGGTGGGGACGCAAGCACATTTGTCGAACCTTGAAAACACATTTGGTGTCACCTTTATTTTATCTACTTTATTGCTTTGTGCTTGGCTACTTAATTTATCTAGAGCAAATAAATTGTAGTTGCATCTGTTAGCCCTAGTGGCTAAGAGTTCTCATTCCATCTTGTTTTGATGACAACAACCCATTAGTAGTTCTTAAAGCATGCTAACATTTTCCTCAAGCTCAGTTCAGATATACAGGAAAACTCCAAGGCAAGCATAAGGGTCAAACATCTATCGAACAAGCAAAGAGCAAACGACCATCAACAAAATCCAACATACGGCACATCCGGAACTCAACCACTCAAGCAAAACACTTATGATTTCTACATTACATATATGTGTTGGGTTGTGCGTATAAGATTGATATTGTAACTCCTATGCGTGCATATGGTATGTTCAAAAGTATCTTGCAAGAAACGAGTAAATCACACATGCATATAGATAATAATAGGTTAGAACATGTGTAGTAACCCGGAAAAAATAATAATAAAATAAATAAATAAATTATTAATTTATTAATTAATTAAACATTATTAAGGAAACTAATTAAATTAGGAAATCTGTGGGTTATGTGTGTGTGTGTGTGTGTGTATATATATATATATATATATGCTTAAATACATATAAGGATAAATTATTTTATTTATATATATATATATATATATATATATATATATATAAGTATAAAATAAGGGATGAAGGAAAAAAAACAAAAAAAAAAAACAAAAAAGAAGATAAAGAAGCTTAATGTTGAAGCTACCTGGGAGCAAAAAGAAGGAAAAAAAAAAAAAAAAACTCTCTCAGGCTCTCACGCTCTCTACTTCTTCTCTTTCTACGATTTCGTGGCAGATTCTCGCCCAATTGAAAATCCAAAAATGCCACTGGACTCCATTCTCCGCCACCGACATTTCTATTGAAGTGGATTTGTCCTAGGAGCAACATAGGCATATCTATTGGGATAAGGCAAATTCTCACTCTTACCTCAATTTTTCTTAAATTTTAAGCCAAATTGACGATCAAACACTACCACGAGAATCTAGGGATGATTCTCTACAAGTCTAACGGAACGAATTTCTTGTGAGGTCGTTATAGCCATAGCCCCAAAACTAGGATAAATGAGTTATTTAGAAATTAATTGTTATTTAATTATTATAAATTAGGAAAGGATAAAATAATAGTTTATTGGGGTTGATTTGATTGAATCAGGGTTCGGGTGAATGCCGCGGGTTCAATTTTGAGAACCCTATAAGCGTGGTTTAGGAAATCAGGTAAGGGGGAATAAAATTATATCAGTATTTTATTAAGGTGAACCGGTTATTTATGAGCATATGAAAATTATTATTTATCTATATGTTTTTTTTTTAGAATAGCTTGAGTGCTAGAAAATGATGATTTTGTTTAAGGTTTATATTTGGGATAATTGCATATGATATTAAATTCATGTGACATGAGAACAATTTTTCCTAATAAATTGAATATGAATTACTGTGTTATTTGGGTTTGCATGTGGGAATGTTTGAAATGATTATGACATGATGAATGAATTGTTATGTTTGACTCATGTTTGGAAATGTAGTGATATGTTGGATTACTGTATGGGAATGTATTGATCTGTCGGATACCTGTGTGGTGATGCATTGATGCATCTGTGTGAACTAACTGGTGTGGTTATTCGTATGCATCTCAATATAATGTTGGCATGAGGAGGTTGTTATATTGCCTAGATATAAATCATGATATGACGTTGGTAGGTCGAGGAGCTCGTCATATTGTCATTTATATAGGATAGGACATTGGCAGGTCGAGGAGCTTGTTCTTTTGATGTACTACGGTTAGGTTATGGGGATTGGATACTGGTGAACAGTGGTGCCTGTGTGGGCTATGTGTCGCGGAAGCTAGAGTGGTGTCTGTGTGGGCCACGTTATATCATGTGTGGATAATAGTGCCTATGTGGGCCATGTCATGTATCATGTGTTGATGGCGGCACCTGTGTGGGCCATGTTATGTACCCTGTGTGTGTAGTGGTGCCTATGTGGGCCATGTGTAGATAAGAAGTGCGTAGGTGCCTGTGTGGGCCATATACTGATATGTACGTAGTTGCTCTGTGTGGGCCATGTACTGAGGACATTGGAAGAAGAAGTGTAAGTTGCATGATTGTGTGGATGTGTTGTGCATGTGAATTTAATTAAAACATAATAATAATGGTATAGCATATTGTGAATGCATTTGTGTGCATGCGGCGAGGTAAACATACCTCCGGGGGCTTGTTGAGAAAGACGAATGCTCTAATAGGTAGTTTCTTGGTATCAGTGCAAAAAGATGCTACTTGTATGGGCGGGTAGACATCCCAATTCCCGGAAACCTTTACCTTTAAAATAATAAAGATGTGTATACTAGCGGCAAGGTAATTCTTCACATGAGGGCTTACTGAGTAAGGTGAGTACTTTGGTAGGTAGTTTTTAGTACCAGAGTAGAGGGAAACTACTTATATGGGTGGGTAATCTTCCCTATCCTCGAGAACTTCGGCTTGCATAAAAATTATGTACTTGTGCATATTGGATGTGTGTATGATATCAGATGTCAGTGATGTTATTAATGATACGTTTTCTTAGTTGTTATTGATATTATATGAGAAGTAGTTTATTTTGATATATAAATATTAAAACTCATTTGTCACACACTATTATAATTTATTCCACCCTTATTGAAATGTGTCTCACCCTAGTGGATTAACAACTTTTCAGGTTCTTTTGGAGATTGGGTTTGAAGACCTAGGCTGAGATCGTTTTTGGTGGTTTCTTTTTGGGGTAGTGTGAGATAATGGTATATATAAAGATATATATATATATATATATATATATATATATATATATGTATTGAGTTATGTTCTAAATGTTGGTTGTGGATACGGATATCTAGATGTTGTAGTGTTCGTTTTAGGGTTGTTATATAGAACTCTAGTATTTATTTGAGGTTATTTATTTATATTCTGTTGCGTGCATGTTAATTATGGTATCAGATACAGGTGATTGGAACATATGGCACCCAGGCTCCACTTAGGGGGTTCGAGACGTCACATTGTGGTATCAGAGCATTAGGTTATAGGTTCAACAGACTTTATAATTGATTAATACCAGAGTATAGGTACGAATAAGGATAAGGGTAGGAATGGGTAGATTAGGATGTTGATAGGATATTTTGAGTTTTGTTTCGTAGCTTAGAGGTAGAAATGCCTTGATGGACTTCTGTGAGTTTCTAAATCCAGTTTCTAAATTCGGCTAGTTTCAGAAAACCACAGTAAATCTGTTGACGATGATGTTTTTGAGCAAAGAGACTGGAACTCGGAATTAGAACTTGAGGGTTAGGTTGATTTGGGGATAAGCCAGTTGTTTGATGTTTTAATTGAGGATTTAGATGTTAAATTGATTCATTGTTCTAAAATTGTACCTAATGTGATATGAAGGTTATAAATTCACTTCTGTTCTGTCTACAGGATGGATTCTGAGGGAAAGGACGTTGATGCTGGAGAGGAGAATGATGTAGGAGCTACCAATGTGGGAGAGATCAATCCCTCCACTCTACTGCAGGGTTTAGTTCGACAAGTTCGGGAAGAAATTAGGCGAGACTCTGGAGGACAGAACTGCCCACCTATGAACTAGGGCCGTTCGATTGACCAATTTACTCGTTTGAAACCTTCTACATTTGAGGGTAGTGTTGACCCACTCATAGTGGAGAGCTGGGTGCAAGAAATGGAGAAAATGTTGGCAGTGTTATCTTGCACTGAGGCACAGAAGGTTCTCTTCGCTACCTTTAAGCTAATAGGGGAGGCTGAGCGCTAGTGGCAAGCAGTGAAGCTACTAGAGGAACAATGGGTAGTACCCACACATATGACCTAGAGTCGATTTAAGGAGCTTTTCTACGATCGGTACTTCCCTGCCACCACCAAGGCTACAAAGGCAGAGGAATTATTCCACTTGACTCAAGGGCAACTTACTGTGCAGTAGTACGTTGCGAAGTTCATGGAGCTCTCCCGTTTTGCACCTTTTATGGTTTCAGATGAATTCTAGAAGGCGAGGTGGTTTGAGAGGGGATTGAAGCCGAGAATTCATGAACAAGTGGTAGTCCTGAAGGTACAGAGTTTTTCAGAGCTGGTGGATAGAGCCACTGTGGCAGAATTGAGTCTACACAGGAGTGCAGAGATGGCAGAGTAGAGGAAGAGGCCTATGCCTCCTAGTTTTTCTAATGATGCCAGACATGGCTCGTGGAAGAGTGACAGATATGTTGAGGGATAGAGATCTTATAGAGGTGATCAAGGACATCAGATCGATTTGTCACCTCCCTATTGTGCTCGTTGTAAGTTGAGGCATTGGGGAGAATGCCTAACCAAGAACATTAAGTGCTATTGGTGCAGCAGATACGACCACATGGCCCGAGATTGTTGGGGACTGCCGAACAACGCACCCGCTCCTGATCAACACCAGAGGAATGAGCCACTGCCTCATGGTGGTCTGGCGCATGCGTATACCTTGGTTCCAGTTGATAAGGATATTGCTCGTGGTGTAGGAGTAGGTATGATTTTATACTAAAGATTGATTTAATTTTAGATTCATATGCTTACATAGAATTGTGGAGTATATTGAATTTGTGGTATAATCATGATTAAGTAATTCTAGAATTTTGTAAAAGGATTGATTAGCAAATTTCAAGGACAAAATTCTTTTAAGGAGAAGAGAATGTAGTAACTAGGAAAAAATAATAATAAAATAAATAAATAAATAAATATTAATTAATTAATTAATTAATTAAACATTATTAAGGAAACTAATTAAATTAACAAATCTGTGGGTTATGTGTGTGTGTGTGTGTGTGTGTGTCTATCTATAAATAAGTATAAAATAAGGGATAAAGGAAAAAAAAAAACAAAAAGAAAAAAAGAAAGAAGAAGATAAAGAAGCTTAATGTTGAAGCTTCCTGGAAGCAGGAAGAAGAAAAAAAAAATACTCTCTCAGGCTCTCACGCTCTCCACTTCTTCTCTCTTTACGATTTCGTGGCGGATTCTCGCCCAATTGAAAATATGAAAATACCACTGGACTCCATTCTCCACCACCAACATTTCTACCGAAGTGGATTTGTCGTAGGAGTAACATAGACATATCTCCTAAGGTAAGGCAAATTCTCACTCTTACCTCAATTTTTCTTAAATTTTAAGCCAAATTAATGATCAAACACCACCACGAGAATCTTGAGATAATTCTCTACAGGTCTAGCGGAGCGGATTTCTCGTGGGGTCGTTGTAAGCATAGCTCCAAAACTAGGATAAATGAGTTATTTAGAAATTAATTATTATTTAATTATTGTAAATTAGGAAATTTTAAAATAATATTTTATTGGGGTTGATTTGATTGAATTAGGGTTCAGGTGAATGCCACGAGTACAATTTTGGGAGCCCTGCAAGCGTGGTTCAGGAAATCAGGTAAGGGGGAATAAAATTATATCAGTATTTTATTAAGGTGAACCAGTTTTTTGTGAGCATATAAAATTTATTATTTATCTATATGATTTTTTTTTTAGAACAGCTTGAGTACTGGAAAATGATGATTTTGTTTAAGGTTTATATTTGGGATAATTGCATATGGTATTAAATTTGTGTGACATGAGAACAATTTTTCCTAATAAATTGAATATGAATTATTGTGGTATTTGGGTTTGCATGTGGGAATGTTTGAAATGATTATGACATGATGAATGAATTGTTAACGTTTGACTCATGTCTGGAAATGTAGTGATCTATTAGATTATTGCATGGGGATGTATTGATCTATTGGATACCTATGTGATAATGCATTGATGCGTCTGTGTGAACTAATTGGTGTGGTTATTCATATGCATCTCAATATAATGTTGGAATGAGAAGGTTGTTATATTGCCTAG
This sequence comes from Malania oleifera, assembly GCF_029873635.1. NCBI lineage: Eukaryota > Viridiplantae > Streptophyta > Magnoliopsida > Santalales > Ximeniaceae > Malania > Malania oleifera. The sequence continues at coordinate 59,512,413 of NC_080427.1, read as the reverse complement.
ATATAAACCATGATATGACATTGACAGGTCGAGGAGCTCATCATATTGTCATTTATATGGGGTAGGACATAGGCAAATCGAGGAGGTTGTTCTATTGATATACTATGAATAGGTCATGGGAATTGGATACTGGTGAATAGTGGTGCTTGTGTGGGTCACATGTCGCAGAAGCTGGAGTGGTGCCTGTGTGGGCCACGTTATATCCTGTGTGGATAATGGCACATGTGTGGGCCATGTTATGTATCATGTTTGGATGGTGATGCTTGTGTTGGCCATGTTATGTACCCTATGTGGGTAGTGGTGCCTATATGGACCATGTGTAGATAAGAAGTGTGTAGGTGCCTGTGTGGGCCACATACTGATATGTACGCAGTTGCTTTATGTGAGCCACGTACTGAGGAAATTGGAAGATGAAGTGTAAGCTGCATGATTCTTATATGGATGTGTTGTGCATGTGAATTTAATTAAAACATAATAATAATGGTATAGCGTATTGTGAATGCATGTGTGTGCATGCGGTGAGGTAAACATACCGCCGGGGGCTTGCTGAGAAATGCGAGTGCTCTGATAGGTAGTTTCTTGGTATCAGTGCAAAGGGATGCGACTTGTATAAGCGGGTAGACATCCCGATTCCCGGAAACCTTTGCCTTTAAAATAATAAAGATGTGTATACTGGCGGCGAGGTAATTCTTCACCTAAGGGCTTACTAAGTAAGATGAGTGCTCTGGTAGGTAGTTTTTAGTACCAGAGCAGAGGGAAGCTACTTGTATTGGCGGGTAATCCTCCCTATCCTCGGGGACTTCTGCGTGTATAAAAATTATGTACTTGTGCATATTAGATGTATGTATAATATCAAATGTCAGTGATGTTATTAATGATACATTTTCTCAGTTGTTATTGATATTATATGAGAAGCAGTTTATTTTGATATATAAATATTAAAACTCATTTGTCACACACTGTTATAATTTATTCCACCCTTATTAAGAAATATCTCACCCTAGTGGATTAACAACTTTTCAGGTTCTTCTAAAAATCAGGTTTGAAGGCCTAGGCTAAGACTGTTTTTGGTGGTTTCTTTTTGGGGTATTGTGAGATACTGGTATATATACCGATATATTTGTATTGAGTTATGTTTTAAATGTTGGTTATGGATACAAATATCTGGATGTTGTAGTGTTCATTTTTGGGTTGTTATATAGAACTCTAATATTTATTTGAGGTTATTTATTTATATTCTACTGCGTGCATGTTAATTATGGTAACAGATACAGGTGATTAGAACACGTGGCACCCAGTCCCCACTTGGCAGGTTCAGGGCGTCACAACATGATTCCAAGTTCACACATGTATGTCGAGTCACTTAAACTACATAAGATGTCAAAATGGCATTCAAACATATTTTATCAAAACAAGACATCTTGAAATTAGTAAGAATTAATTATGGACAAGATGTAACTTTTTCTTGAACGAAAACCAACTTTGAAACTTGTCCACGTTCATATAAGTAAAGGGGCTTGTCAACGTGTATGGGGGATTCGTCGACGGACGAATGAAGGGATTCGTCAACGTACATAGGGGAATCGTCGACGAAAAGTGTTGACCTTTTGAGTCCGATCCTTGGTTTTGATAATAACAAACTGCGAGTTACTTATGTGTGTTTTTAGTGCTTTAGTAGACTTAATATTTTAGCACACACATAAGGAAGTGATGGAAGCCAGGAGGAACGTAAAGACCATATCATCTAGCATACTCCATGACAAATCAAAGGAGCAAAAGAAAAAGGAGAAGACATTTGTGCTATATTGTAAATGCATTTTGTTTTATATTTTGGGTCTATAATATTATGGACTATAATAATTGCATTACATGTATGATGGTATGCATAAAGCTCAAATGACCTTAGACAAGACTTGGTTGACCAACGCCAGGTTTTTAGGTGTACTTGAAAATGCCTTAGAATGACTCTTAGGTTCCTACACACTTAGTGTATAAGACCCCACTAAGTTCACATGTCATTAAGGGTAAATTTAAATTAAAGTATGGACCTTAGGCTTAAAATCACAAAGACTTCGAGCGGCCGAACCAAGCAAGTCAAATTGCCTCGGTCAATTGAACTGTTGACCGATCAAATAGTTGACTTGACTTCGGGCGACCGAACTCAAATGACTTGAGTTTTCACGGTCGGCCGAACTCGTACCCTAACCTTTTCCATCAACTCGGGTGCCCGAACGTTTTTGTTCAAAATACCCTCAGGCGACCGAACTTGAGGACGGGCGATCGAACCTTGGACAGTTTGGAAAATTGCCTTGTTCGGCCACCCGAACCATTTTTCAAGCACTTGAATTCAAAATTGCATTTTTCTCATGTGTCTGTTCGGGCAACCAAACCTAAGGCTCAGTCGACCGAAACCCTCAGGTTGGCCCAATTTTTACCACGATTAATTGGGGCTAAACATGGTTAATTTTTTAAAACTCAATTAAAACAATTTTAATAATTCCCTTGGTATCCCCAACGGTTATAATTTTTGTCAGGTCTATAAATATGAGTTCATTTGCTGAGATGAAAAGGTATTAGCAATTTGATTAAGAAATTTTCTCTCTATTTTTTCAAGTGCTCTTCTTTCACATACAAGCCCAAATACTCCTCCTTTGCTCATTCCTTTGAAAAATAATATTTAGTGAGAGTATTGTGAGATATCCTACAAGCTTATACTCTCTTGTGCATGATTGTTTGTTGATTTTTAAAGAGAGTTAAGCCCAAAAGGTTTTCCCCATAGATCTAGTTCATAAATCCCTTTCGTGGGGAAACTTCTATTAGCTTGTGGGTCTTTGCATATTTATTGCAAGACTCTGGAGCTTGTCTTGTGTTTTTTGTGAAGAAAATAATTTTTGACAAGCTTATGTTAAATATATCTTGAGTTTGATTTTCTACAAATATATTTGAGATATTTGCTTATACTGTTGAAATCTTTGAAACCCTATTTGTGATTGATATACTTATACATATTGTTTCAAAGATATTATCATATCACGCTCTCACACTTTGATTTCCATACTGACATTACCTTGAGAGTTGCAATACTGACTTCATTAAGTTTATACATTCATATAATATTGAAGTGCATTAGTTATTACTTGTGTGTATCGGTACAAATCTTCTTGTATTAGAAGCAACTTTATTTGTATGCAAAATTTGAGTTGATTGATTGTATTCCAGGCGTGGGTCTGAAGAGGGTATAGTTTGCGTTGTTAAGGAGTGTGTTGTAAAGGTTGTGGTTAGCCCTATGAATTTGACCTAAGGCCTTCTCTGCCCCGCAAGGAGAGTGTGTAAAGGTTGAGGTTAGCCCTGCTTTAATTTGACCTGATTGTAATCGGTACCGCTCTGCCTATTAAGAAAGCATTAGTGGAATCCTTAGGCTTGCGAGCTAAGGCAGGGATATAGGTAGTATTGGCCAAACTCCGATATCATATCCGGTGTCAACTTTATTTATTTGCAATTTAATTTTTGAACCTTATGGTATTTTTCATTACTGTGATTATACTGTTTATATATTGATTTGGTATATGTTCTAGACAGACCCTAGGTTGTGGTGTACTGCTGCTGGATTAGTTATAAGCATTTGAAGAAGATGTGTTTGCATAGTATTTTGAGTACTTTACGAAATATCCCATATATAAGTTCTTTTTCTTTTTGCTTTCAATTTCATTGAATCTAATTACTTTTTTATCACAAGTCATCTTTTGATGCCCAACCATTTTTTCAAAATTTTCTTTTCCTTTAGTAAAATTGTAGATGATCTTATCTTTATCCTCAATTTTACTTTTAAGGTTACTTATTTCAAGATCCTTCTTGCTCTCATCATTTATTTTCATCTTTGCCAAGTCTTGAGACATCTTGTTTATTTTACCAGTGAGATCATCAATGTGAGAGTCCTTTTCTTTTTCAGCAGATATTGAAGTTTCTAGCTGATTTTTTAGCTTCTCATTTTTTTTTCTTTCAAAGCTATGTTTCTTTTAGCTACTTTTATGAACCTATTATGTAAGGAAAATATTTTAGCATAAATTTCTTTATATGAGGACATGCTATCACAAGAATCACTACAAGATTCATCACTAGATCCTTCAGATGAACTAGTGTAGGAGTTTACCTCAGCATCTCTAGCCATGAAGCAGATGTTTGCCACTTCTTGATCACTTGATTCATCCTCTGATTCAGTTAAGGTTGTGTCATCCCATGTAGCTTTCATTGCCTTCTTCTTCTTCTTCTTGTCTTTTTTCAGTTGTGGACAATTAGGTTTAATATGTCCAACATTTTTACAATTATAACAAGTAGGGGGTTCATTTTTTGTTTCCTTTTTACTTATCTCTCCTTTGTCAGATTTTGAACCTTTAAGCTTTCAAGTGAACTTCTTATTCTTTTTGAAAAACTTTCCAAGTCTTTTAATGAGGAAGGCTATATCATCATCGTCTAATTCGTTTTCTTCTTTTTAACTAGAGCTATCTTTAGCAGCCTTGAGGACTATTGATTTCCTGTTTTTATTCTCAGAATTTCTTTCATTTATCACCATCTTATAAGTGAGGAGCAACCCTATCAATTCATCTAGAGAAGTATTTTTCAATTCCTTCTGTTACTGCAGTTGCCTTAGGTTCCCAAATTGGTGGAAGTCCTCTAAGGATTTTCCGGATCATTTCATAAGTTGAGTAATTCTTTCCTAAGGCATTGAGGAAGTTTATTATATCGGTGAACCTAGTGTATATACTAGAATGGTCTCATCAGGATTCATCCTAAAAGTTTCATACTCGCTAGTGAGCATATCGATTCTATTATCTCCTACATCAATAGTACCTTCATAAGTTACTTCAAGTTTATCCCAAAATTCTTTAGCTGATTTACATATCATAATCATATTGAATTCATTTACATCAAGAGCACAATATAATACATTCATAGCACTTGAATTTACTTGCGACATCTTATGGTTATTGTTAGTTATCTCTTTTTCTTCTTTAGGTGTTTCTTTACCATCCATAATTTTAGTGGGGATAAGGTCACCATGTGTGATAACTTTCCATGCTTTCTAATCCATAGTTTATAAATAAATTGTTAACTTTGGTGTATTCCCAAGAAGGAGGTGAATTGGGTATTTAAAAAATTTGTCCCTAGGTTAACCAATCTAGCAGTAGCATTGCACAAACCTAGGGTCTTTCTATTTAATTATAAACCCAATCAATTCATGTACTACATATAATGAATTAAGCATACTACATACATGTGCTGAAAAATAAAAGTGCGGAAAATAAAATTATGGAAATATAAAGAATACGCACGATATGTTATCGAGGTTCGGACAACTGTACCTACGTCCCCGCCTCTAGTTCGTAAGCCTGAGGATTCCACTAATGCTCACTTAACGGGTGGAGCGGCACCGGTTACAACTAAGTCAATTAATGGGGCTGACCTCAACCAACACGCCTTACCAGGATAACACACTTAGTTTTCCTAACTGTGTCTAAGCCAGTCCGGGACAATTCAACAGGGCTAGTCTCCCTCTTCAAGCCCGTGCCTGGAATATAACATATTTAAATTTTTTGTATACGGAAATGTGCTTCTCAACTAAGCAGGTATGTACTACAATACGCACAGTATATTCAATCAACCACACATCAACAATATATGAAATGTAAGCTTAGTGATGTGATTTTGTGCAAGCAACACTTGTTGATTAAGGTGTAATCCCAAGACGGGGGGTGAATTGAATATAAAAAAAAAATTAAGCCACTTAGTTTCCTTTTACACACTTCTTATCAATTTACTAACTACTTCTTATTGCTCAATTATGTATGTGTGTGGCAATCCTATCTATGCATGCAATATACTCAATTTAAATATAATGCGGAAAATAAAGAGTAGAGGGAAAAGAGAAGACAAACGCGATTTTATGAGGTTCAGCCGACTTGGCCTACGTCCTCGCCTTGAGCAACCACTCAAGGATTCACTAAAAACCCTGCTCCTTAAAGTGGGATGGAGCTTCCCTTACAAATTGCTGCTTATAAGAGGTACAACTCCCTCCTTATCCGCTGCTCACAAGGGGTACAACTTCCTCCTCACACCCGGTTCACAACCCGAACCGTGTTTATAATGAAATCTAAAAATAACACTCAAAACAATGCTTCTAACAAAAGCTAGTGAGTACAATTCAATTTCCTAACACATTAACATATGATATAACTTGAAGCTTGTGAATGTATGAAAACGATAAAATCGTTTTATGTATGATATGCCTCAACACACGAATCCCTTTTTAACCAAAACTTTCAAGTAAAGATAAATTCAAAACGTTTTGGAATAATCTAGGGTTCTTGGTTCACTTTGCAAAAATGCACACTTATATAATTGAAGTGAACTTGTTGACAAAAACTTCATCTTGAATATACACTCAATCAAAATCACAAAATTTTTATTTCAAGTACTCAACCACAAAACTAAGTATATTACTTTGTAGAAAAATATCCCTCAATTAAAATTATATTTATAAGTATCAATGATATTAAATCAAGTTCTAATGTATCTAAAGATAGATCCTTTTAGAAACCACACACTTGAATCAAACCTTTCAATGAGTCACACACCATAAAACAAATAATGATCTTGTTTAAAATAGCTTGGTATATATAAAGATACTTTCAAAATCACTCTTTTAATAAAAAATTAGGTTTTTCAATAAGAAGCCCTTTGAGAAAATATATGTATATTTATATACTCTTGAACGAAGATTTAATCTACCAAGTTAGATAAACTTTCTCAAGTAATGATCTCTTAGAAAATTAATTTTTGTACGAAAGGCACACTGAAGATCAATATTTATCAATACTAGTCAAGAACAACCAATGAGATGATATGTAAAAATCACAAGACCAATAACTTGAAAGATCAAACCTCAATACTAGATTGAAGTACAATAGAGTAACCAAGTTCCCTTTGAAAATCTGAATTGATTTGCCCAAACTTGAAGATATGAGATTGATGTACAGGCAAACGAATAGCACTAATCAACAAACTTGCAACAAGGTGTGTTCTTCTATTTCTTGTGTGTCTTTTTTTTTTTTTAGGGTTTAGATATTAATAATATATAGTATATTACCCTTAGAATTAATCTCAGCCATTGGATCAATAAGATACCTCGCGTGTCTTTTTAATAAAGAACTGATTTTTAGGCTTTCCTGCGAGTTCAGACAATCGACCTCGACTTCAGGCGCCTGAGGTTCCAAGGTCAGGCGACCGAGGTACCTCTGTCAGGTTCTGTCTTTCCCATTTAATTCTTCAGGCGACTGAACTTAATCTTCAGGCAACCGAAGAAATTCTTCAGGCTACTGAAGTGAAGTTCAGGCTACCGAAGTCCAAAATTTTATTTTCTTTTTCTAATTTTAGAAAAATGCTTTGCTCTTTTTCTTGGACCTTTTATAAAACATATTTTCCATGATTTCAAAAACATTTCTAAGTCCATGAAGGTTCCCTAATGATATACATGAAATGCATGAATCCTAAAATCATTCTAAGTTATGTTGAGCCTCAAGATAAATTATACGAAAATGTAGATACATGAGTTCTAAATATCCTTTCCCAAGATATTCTTGAACTTTACCACTTGCATCTTGATTCTCGTACTCTTTGAGTTCCATGGATCTTGTCAAGATTTGTTAACTCTCCGTGCATGCTTAGTGTAAGTCATGTTCACAAACTCAATCCATAGATCAAATATTAAATGATTTATCATTATCAAAATAAGATTGTACTCGTAGAGTCAACAACACTTAACAAGGTATTATCACTAATATGCTCAAGAGTGTTCTAATCAAGCTATTTCTTTGAAACAGTAAATATCAAATTTCAATAATAAATCAAGGTTTCAAAGATGCTTAATCAAATATTCAAACTAACTCAAAACATTTTCTTTCAATATAATGAGTTCAAGAGTAGTTTGAAAAATATTATAGCTTGTAGAAAATGTTTTTACACAACAAAATCAAAGCTAAGGGAATCTTGCAATGACAATGCAAAGATCCCTAAGCTTGTTAATTTATTCCAACACAAGATTTGTAATATTGAAATCTATGGGATAAACTTAACTAAACTCCCCCAAAATCAATCAATCAATCAAACAAGAACAATGAGAGTATTAGCAATACCTAATATACACTAGTCCAACCAATATGCTCTCACAATACTAAAATGTATCAAGAGAATAGAGATATAAGAGTATTTGGGCAAGAATAGGATTTTGAAATAGAGAGGATTCTTGTTAATGATTTTTTGCTAATCACTCACTAATCCACACAAATGAACCCATATATATAGGCTAGGTAAAAAATATAACCGTTTAAGACCTATTAGGTATTCTTAGATAAGTCTAAAATGTTTAGGAAATATTAATCTCAAATTAACCCTTATTTACTTCAGTTAAAATAATTTTAACTCGGCAGGGTTCGAGTGGCTGAATTGTGGTTCGGTTGCCTGAACAAACACATTTATAAAAGGAGTTTAAATCAGTTCGGCTGCCTGAGTCCCAGTTCGATGGCCCGAACAAAAGTTAAAAGCATTTTTTTGGAATTTTGGGTGCCCGGTCCTAGGTTCGGTAGCCCGAATGCATGTGTTCAGTCGCTCAAGGCTTAATTTGAACTAAATTTCTCGGTAGCCCGAGTTGGTGAGGGATCCCTTTCAAAGGGTTCGGGTGTCCGTGGAAGGTATGCATAAAATGGTTCAGTCACCTGAGAGCTTAGGTCAACTGTTGACTTCTCAACAATTCGGGCGCTCGAGGGTTTTTGAACTCCTGGGGTTCGGTGGCCTGAACTCTCTCAATTTTCCCTATATTATTCAATTTTGTTCATTTTTAACACTTCTCAATTTTGTATGATATATGTGCATGAGTGTTGGGACCTAGCGTCATACTAGGGTCTTACTGAAGCCATTTTGAGATAGTTCCAAAAATCCAGCATCGGTCAACTGAAGGGTGCCCTAAGGTCATTCGATCACTATAGTGAATCTACGGTCATGTTGAGCTTATAAAACCTACATGCATAACATGCAAAGTTTATTACCGACCGATATAAATTATTTCAAACCCAAATAATATAAATTACAACAAGAAATAATCTTTAGGGTCTTTAGACTTTACTTCGTGTGCCATCAATTGATTTGTTAATATAAACCTGCACACAAACTTGAAAACTATCAAATATTAGAGTATTTATCATTATCAAAATTGGGTATGACCTATAAGGTCAACATAAATTCTCATTCTTTGTTTCTAAAAGGTGTAGTTTACACTGTAGAAAATAGGTGGTCTAAATGAGGATTGACCTTCAGTAGAGGGAGATACTCTTAGGTGTGCCATAGGGATCTTTATCTAGCTTCTAGTTTAAGATTTACTACAACCTAAGACTCTGATACCAATTGAAAAGTAAGGTATACTCCCAAGAGGGGAGTGAATTGGGATTAAAAATTTTCTTTACAAACTCTTTTTATAAGTTCCTTTAGTTAATTTTGAATCCCAGCTATCTTTCTTTTTAGCTGTTACACACAAACACAATAATCAAGAATCCTTAGAACTTTAACCAACAATTATACCAAGTTCAATATTAAAACCATCTTAGCAATAAAAACAATTTAGATTTCAAAGTTGTATCAAAAACTCAATCAACCAATCAATAAGTTAATGAACTTTGATATTTATCAATCAGTGTACTCCCTTTAATCAAGGTTTCCACGATTTCTAATGAAAAATTAATTTCCAGCAATTAAGTAAACATCCACACAATTTATATATGCAAAAAATTAAAGAGAGTTGGGTAAGGAGAGTGACACTGCATTGTTACAAAGTTCGGTCCAAGACCTACGTCCTTGCCCTAAGCAAACCATTATGAGGATTTCTCTTTCCAACTTTTTTATTAGGCCAAAGTTACAACCTCTCTAACAAGAATTCCCTTCCGTTAGTCCAACAATCCAATCCCTGAACCGTCAACAAATCTCTCTAGCAAGAATCCCCTCTCGCTAGTCCAACGATTCAATAACCTGAACCGTCAAGAATCAACAAGAAACGATTTTGTGTACAATGACACTCTAAAAAAACTTGATTAGTACAATTGAATGCATGATAAATATACTTCAATTAAATATCAATATATAAAAAATTGAAGCTCATAAATTTATCACTGAGTTCTTTCTTAGATTTTAATTTCTCAGTAATTGAGCAATGAATCATGTGATTTGGTCAGCAAGAACTTTAGCAGAGTGTTTGCAATGAGGTTTTGAATAGTATGAACAATATAACTTGATAGTTGATTGTAATTGTTGGTGTGTAAAATCTTTAGGTTTTCCATGTATTTATAGATGGAGAAAGCTTCTTTTTCGTGTTTCCCAAGTTACTTTGAGTATTTCTCAAGTTATTACAAAGTTTGGGGGTCCAAGTAATCATATTTGAAAACTTTTCTTCATTGTTTAAATTTGACCATTACAAAGTTCAGTCAACTGGACTATCGGGGTTAGTCACCTAATCTTTTATAATCCAGAAAAATTTCAAAGTCAGAATGGGGTCAGTGGCCTGAACTCATAGGGTTAGTCGACTGGGCCTATTCTGTTTTCCCAATTTATTTCAGCATAAAAAGGTTAGTCACCTAACCAGAACAGGTCAGTCGCCTAATTGTGCAACAACATATGCTTTTACAATTTTGTTTCCAAAAACTTTTGTTAACTTTTATACTTGCCATATTACTTTGATACTTTTGAAAATATTTTTCGAGATTTTTAAAATTTGGTTCTAAGTCAATAGTGAAACCTAAGAGCTTCAATGCATCCATATTGACATTAAATGAAGTACTTACATAAGATTTCTTAAGACTTCAAATATTTTAAGCACTAAGTTTTCATGCTTGTCTTTCTTTGAGTCCATCTTGTTTTCAAGTTTCAATATACTTTAAGTTTCATCAGATTTTTCTATCTTTGAATCCAAACTTTAAATATACTTTAAGCTTTCATTTGATCATCTGTCTTTGGAATATAAACTTTCAATAAAACTTGTGAGCACTTGATCTTGAATTCATATACTTGATTCCTAAAACATCATCATTTAACCAAAACATGTTGTTAAGTTTCCTTGATTTGTTATCATTAAAATAAGATTTGTAAGCCTTGTTAGGCCAACACTAAACATGACGTAAAAGTTTATTAAGGCTATTGTTTGAAATTTTAAAAATATTGGAAAAAAAAAGAAAATTTGAAGGATTTAAAAAAAAAAAAAAAATTTGGGTATGAAGGAAAGTGATCAGAAAGAAAATAAAAATTTAATTTTACATATTATAAACATTTAGTTTTTAAAAGGTTTTTAGGGATCGTTTGGATCCACTTATGCAAAAGTACTCTTCAGAAAAAAAATACTAAATTTAATAAGTGTTGATAATAAGTGTTGAAAGTTATAAGTGATATTTAGTTGTATTTAAAATAAGTGGTATTTGGATACTTATTTTTATTACAGGGTACTATAAAATTATTTTTAAAAATATTTTAAATTATAAATATTAATATTTTTAAATAACAACTTCATTAATAGTTATTTTAATTATTCATAATTAAAATTTAAATATTTTATATTAAAAAATATATAATATTATTATTTTTAAATAATAATAGTCTTGTTATTAATGTATATTTATAACATATTACTATCATATTAAATTATGATGAAAATAATATTATTAATTAAATTTAAAAATTTTAATTTATTTAATGTTAATTTAAATTAATAAATAATTTTTATCCAATCTAGAATTGAATTATAATAGCTAATATGCATTTTAAAATATATTTTAAATAAAAATATTAATATTTTTATAATTAAAAAGTTAAATGATAATTATATTATTTTTATAATTAAATTTAAATATTTTCTACTAATGAAAATAGCATAATATTATTTATTATTTAACAATAATATTATTATTAATGTATATTTATAACATATAATTATCACATTAATTTATGTTAAAAATAGTATTAATAACTAAATCAAAAATTTAAATTTATTTAATATTAATTTAAATTTATAGATGGTTTTTTTATTCATTCCAGAATTTAATTATATTTTATTAATAATTAATAAGTTTTAACTATTATTTTTATTAACATTTAAGTATTTTTATTAAGTAAAAAATAGAATATTATTTTTTAATTAATAATAATCTTGTTCTTAATGTATATTTATAACGTATGATTATCATATTAATAATGTTAAAATAATATTATTAAATAATTTAGAAATTTTAATTTTTAATATTAATTTAAATTAATAGATGATTTTTCTTCTTTATTTCAAAATTTAATTACGTTTCATTAATAATTTATATGTTAAAATACATAATAAAATAATATATAATTATCTTCCAATGTATTTTTAAATTATAAAATAGTCACTAGATTTAATTATATTTACAAAATTGACCTCACCTATGAATAGTATTACTTATAAATGACTAAAAGTAAAATTTACTTAAATAGTTCTTAAAAAAGTGATGTTTATTATAGTGGAAGTCAAAAGCCCTTTTTTTTTTTTTTCCGTAAAAGTGCTTATTTTAGTAATAAGTGCTATAAACATTTTTTTTGAGCTTAATCATATTAAAATGTTTTTTATTTTTAAAAAGATATAGTATAAAAAGAAAATAAAATGGAAATAATTTTTTTTTTAATTTTTAAAAATAAACTCCTTACTTGCGAAACAGTCCAGGCCCAACTCACCCCAAAGATGAATGGGCTCACCTGGATCCAAACCCTAAACTCTGCTTCCTCGACTTTACTCTCCACTGATCACTTTCCCCTTTCTATCTTTGGAAATGAAATAGAAAAATCATTTTCCAAATTTTCCTGTCATTCGAGGGGTTTCTTCCAATCCCCCCATGAGATTTCACTATCTGAGGTGAAGAATCAAAGACCCTGAAAAGGGTTTTCAGAGGCTTCTATCAAATCAAACAGTCCCGGTAGCTCCTCAATTCCCAAAAATGGGAGACGTTAAGAGAAAGCGAGGTCGCAAACCCAAGAACCCAGTGGCCGAGACCATGGATTTCCAGTACACCAATCCCAGTCCCGTCTCCGCTTCAGCCGCCGCCGCCGCCGTTGACGACGGCGTGCCACCTGAACCCTCCGACCTCGACCCCCCATCACGCCGCGGCCGCGGAAGGCCCCGAAAGGCCAGCAAGCACGCAGAAAACCCGGACCCGAATTTGGGTGCGGCTTCGCCCACTAGAAAGAAGTCGAGATTTGCCGAACAAAATGGGGATTGCACGGTTTCCGTTTCGATTAATGGAGACGCGAGACATGCGGCGGTGGTGGCGGAGCCGCCGCCGAGGTGGGAGAGTGTGGTGAGGGTGGTGCCGTCGATGGATGCCGTGGTTAAGGTGTTCTGCGTCCATACAGAGCCGAATTTCTCGTTGCCGTGGCAGAGGAAGCGACAGTACAGTTCGAGTAGTAGTGGGTTTATCATTGGAGGGAGGAGGGTGTTGACGAATGCGCATTCGGTGGAGCATCATACTCAGGTTAAGCTTAAGAAGCGTGGTTCGGACACCAAGTATTTGGCAACTGTGCTAGCTATTGGAACTGAGTGCGATATTGGTATGGCTTTTTTTGAGTTTGTTCTTTCCACCTTTTTTTTTTCTTTCCCTTTTTGTTTTTGGGTGCTAATTTCTTTTATGTGCCTGTTAATTCTTTGTATGACTAAGCGTTTTTTTGGAAGATGTGTGTATTACGTTTAAATGGGGTGAAAATGCCAATGACTTGTTTAAGATGTAGTTTTCGTTTATGAATGACTCAGTCGATGAATTATTTCAATTGCCGATATTTGCACATTATTATTATTATTATTATTATTATTATTATTATTATTATTATTATTGATGGGTTGAAGGGTTGAAACTTGAAAGTTACTAGTTTATTCTAATTTGACGCTGCTGGAATGTAAAATGTAAAAACTGAATCAGTTTAGTTTTATTGAACTGTTGACTTGACATGGAAGAAAATGTTATTAAATCCTGAGAAGATGGAGTTTGAATGCAGATGTTACTTAGTTGAAGGCTATGAAAGACAGCGATAGGTTTTTTTTTTTTCTCTTTTTTCCTTCTTGAGAGAGAGAGAGAGAGAGAGAATTTGGGCCCAGAGATCCAAGACCTTTCAACATGGCTTTTTTGGGGAAATGATTTAGGAGGTTTACTGTGGAGAAGGATTTTTTTTTTTGTGGGGGATTATGGTAAGGGTTAGGACTAACTGTGGTGGTCTTGCAGTAGTTGGGACAGTGGGGGTTAGAATGTCTCATGGTGGATTTTGAAAGGAATTTGAAAGAGCAGGTTTAAATTTTTAAAACACATGAACCATATTCGAGATTTTGGAATAATTCCATGGGAATGGGTGACGAGGGATGGTGGGAATTTCTTTTCCTGGGGGAAAAAAAGGATATGTTTTCCCAGTGATTATCATTCCAATATATTTATTCCAAATATATGAATGGAAATATGGAATATGGCACTCCATTTCCAGTGGATATAATTTGTTAGGCCGGTATTTCGAATCGAGTTCTATCTCACTATGGGATGTAAATTCAGTCATTTACGGGGATAGATTTGGTTGGACTGCTGCGTAGCTGATTTTTGTTTTGAGGCCCAAATGTTGCCATAAGATTCAATGTGGAGAACTGCAAGAAGTGCAGTTTTGGCATGAAATTTGTTTTTAATTTTTGAAGAGACTTACAAGAATAGGGGTTTTATGACCTACATTCACAAGACCACTTTGGGATTAGGAGGTGGAGGTGTATTTTTTCTTGTTGATGCCACATGGAGCAGATATTTCAAGGAGTCAGACCAATGGATTTTTATGGGCCACAAGGAAATGTATCTGGTTCTGATCACGAAATATTGATAATACTTCCATCTGAGAGCAGTTTGGAAGAAAAGCACCAGCTAAATCATCCTTCTTTGTGGTCATGTGAGAGTCCATTCTTACATTGGATAATTTATGCAGGAGTAAGATTCTTGTTATCTGATCTTACATGTGCTTAATGGAGGAAGATAGTGTAAATTTTTTGTTGCTTTATTGCTGAAATACTATAGAGAGTGGGCCATGCTCTAATCTCTTTTTGGGGTTGAATGGTTTATGCCAAAAACCATTATATACATCTTGTTATGCTGCTAGAGTGGACATGGGGACAAATATGGGAGGAAGGACTAGGCTTTGGTGCCTTTCTGCATCATGTGAAGTATTTGTTTGTGAGAAACCAATAAGTTTTGGAAGATGAACCTGTCCTTGCCTAGTTTGAAAGAAATAATGTTGATTACTTTATGTTTTGGCTTAACATTTCCTGTGAAGCTTGAATTCTATTCCAGGGTTGCTAAGCAGATTGCCCTGTTCTTTTAGCTTTCTTGTTATACACACTATGTACATGATTGGCGTCCTGTTTTCTGGTGCCTTTAAATATTACATTTACTGATTTAGAAAAATAGGATTTGAGGACAACATGATACAAACATGGTGATGGAGCAATTCTAGAATAATAGGATACTATACCTCAGGCATATGTTAATAAACAAAAATGTATATTTGCTATGTTAATGCGAGCTTTTTCGTTATATAAACTTAAAAAAAGCTTTTTCTGAATTATGTGATATTCTACAATTGTGAGATTATTATAGGTGAAATCTAAGAACATACCTTCTTATAGTTAGCTAAAAGTTGTATGTATTATGTTTTTGTGCTTTTACTTATACCTTATTCTTAATTTGTGCTTAAAAGTGTATATTTGGATTAGGTGTATTTTTTATATGCCTCTAAAATCTTTAGATGAGGTATTGGATACACTCCAAGTTTGCATTTGAAAATTTTAAGTTTAAAATGTTGATATGTATGTGAAGTAGTGGATATGCAACAAACAACAAGAAGAACAAGCCTTAAGTCCATCTAGGAAGGGTGGGCTACATGAATCCTTTTTTTCGCCAATTCACTTGTCAAGAGTGTTTTCCTTTATTAGAATAAGGGCTATTAAATCCTTCCTCACTAGTCACTAGCTCATTTTAAGTTATTTTATGTCTACCTTTACCCCTTTTTATGCCAAACACAATCACTAACTCACTCCTCCTTACAGTTGCTCTACTAGGTCTAAGTTTCAAATGCCCGACCATCTAAGCCGCCACTCCCTTATCTTGTTTTCAGCCAGTGTTATGCCAAAATTATTAGAGTTTTTTCCTTTTATTTTTTTTATATTAAAATATTAAATAATGGTTGGGTGGGAACTTTATTTCCCACTTTGATGTGTTGGCAAAACTCGCTAGACCATCCAACGAGTTTTGCATGGTGGACGAGAGAGAAGCAAAAGCTAATTGGACAAAACTCGTTGGATGGTCCAGCGAGTTTTGCATGATGGACGAGAGAGAGGCAAAAGGTGATTGGACATGCATGGGAGACATAAGTGCATATTTTAATATGTTTTTAGTTTTATTTTTTATGAGAATAAAGATTTAGAACCCACATTCAAGTGGATAAAATTAAAATAATAATTTTATAATTTTTTTCTATCAAAAAATTATATTATTTTTATTAAGTAATTATAATTATGTGAGTTGAAAAGATTAAAATGAAAAAAATTAAAAATTTATATTCATCAATTATTAATTCATGTTCAAATTATGATTAGTTTACAAAATCATATTTAAATTAGCGTTCAAAACATAAAAGTTAATTTATTCAAATACTTCCTAACTTTGTTTAATTATGTAAAATAAAATTTTATTTTTCATTAAATATAAATAATATTATAGCTAAAAATTAATTTTGTTTTCATCTGAATTTTATAAAAATCTTGAAAACATTTCATTGTTTAAATTTTCTAAATTTATATGAAAAATTAATAAAATATCTTTCTATCAAGCATTTAGCATTTGTGAAAATGTGATGTTCATGGATATTCTCATATTTGTTTAAAGGTTAAAACCAACATGATCGGTAAATATAAAACCTTGAACCGACTTAGTTTATATAAAAAGCCTAACTTCTCAACAAGTTATATTTGTGAACTAATTATAGCTTCAAATACATAACTGATATAAATTTCAAGTTTAATAACCGATCATGTTGGTTTTAACCTTTAAACAAATATGAGAATGCCCATGAACATCACATTTTCACAAATGCTAAATGTTTGTTAATTGGAAAAAAAAAAAAAAAAATTTAGAAAACAATAGAAAGATATTTTATTAATTTTTCATATAAATTTAGAAAATTTTAAAATGAAATGTTTTCAAGATTTTTATAACATTCAGATGAAAACAAAATTAATTTTTAGCTTTAAATATTATTTATATTTAATGAAAATTAAAAAGTTATTTTACATAACTAAACAAAGTTAGGAGGTATTTGAATAAATGAACTTTTAAGTTTTGAATGCTAATTTAAATATGATTTTGTAAACTAATCATAATTTGAACATGAACCAATAATTGATGAATATAAATATTTAATTTTTAATATATGAATATATGTTATTTTTTTTTCATTTTAATCTTTTCAACTCACATAATTTTAATTACTTAATAAAAATAATATAATTTTTTTGATAGAAAAAAACATAAAATTATTATTTTAATTTTATCCACTTGAATGTGGGTTTTGTATCTTTATTCTCATAAAAAGTAAAACTAAAAAGGTATTACAATATTCACTTATGTCTCCTATGCATGTCCAATCACCCTTTGCCTCTCTCTCTCTCATCCACCATGCAAAACTCGCTGGACCATCCACCGAGTTTTGTCCAATCAGATTTTGTCCCTCTCTTGTCCACCATGCAAAACTCGCTGGACCATCCTGCGAGTTTTGCTCACGCATCAAAGTGGGAAATAAAGTTCCCACCCAACCATTATTTAATATTTTAATATAAAAAAATTCAAAAAAGGAAAAAACTCGAAATTATTATGTATATGTTCATTTCTTACTTTATCTTTTAATGTTAGACCATTCATCCACTTTAACATTCACATCTCAGTAATTTTTATTTTTTGTACATGTTGTTTCTTAGTTACCCAACATTCTCAATCATAGAGCATAGCTGTCCTTATAGTCATCTTATAAAATTTTCCTTTTAATTTTAAGGATATTCTACAATCACACAATACATCCGTCGCACTCCTCCAATCTACCCAACCTGTTTTAATTTTTTGTACTACATCTTCTTCAATTTCCCCTGCAACTTGCATAATAGATCCAAGATATCAAAATCTATCACTGCTATTAATCTCTTGATTATCAAGTTTAATCTTTTCTCTATTGCTACTCCTTACATTACTGAACTTGCATTTCATATATTTTATCTTATTCCTACTTTTCCTAAACCCTTTAGACTCTAATGTGGTTCTTCAAAATTCTAGCTCCATTCCTACTATCATCAATCAATATCATCTGCAAACAACATATACCAAGGGATCTCATTTTGGATATTCTTAGTTAGTTCATCAATTACTAAAGTAAAAAGATAAGGACTCAAAGTATAATCTTAATGTACACCTATTGTGATTGGAAAATCTCTAGATTTATCTCCTACAATCCTAATATTAGTCACTACTCTATCGTACATATCCTTAATGACCTCTGTATATTTACTACAAACTCACTTCTTTTCTAAGACCCACCAAAGAACTTTCCTAGATATTTTATCGTAAGCTTTCTCTAGGTCAATAAAAACCATATTCAAGTCCTTCTTTTCCCTAAATTTTTCCATTAAACTTCTTAAAAAATAAACAGCTTTTATTGTTGAACTCCCAGACATAAAATCAAGTTGATTTTCTAAAATCTTTGTTTCTAATCTTATTCTATATTCAATTACCCTTTCCCATAACTTCATCATATGACTCATAATCTTAATTCCACGATAGTTATTACAATTTTGAACATCGACTTTGTTTTTGTACACAGGTACTAATGTACTTTTCCTCCATTCTTTTGGCATTTTCTTGGTTTTTATAAGAGTGATGAGTAGATTAGTTAACCAAACAATTCCTTTATCCCCTAAATGTTTTCGAACTTCAATTGGTATTTTATTTGGTCGTATAGATTTCCCACTCTTCATTTTCTATTGCCATCTCAACTTCAAGGACTCTAATTTTGTGAATAAATCTTCTATTTTTAGTCTTCTCCTCATTTGTCACTTACAAGTTCAATTTTTATTTTGGTTTTTATTAAAAAATTATCAAAGTATCTCCGCCACCTCTCTTTTACGTCTTCTTCTCTAATTATCATTCTTGTCCTTTGTACATTTTACATCACCTAAATTCTTGCATTTTCTTTCTCTAGTTCTAGCAAGGTTATAAATTTCTTTTTATCCTTCGTTTGTATCTAGTTTAGTATATAAAGTATCATAAGCTAATTAAGCTTTATGTTTAGCTTCACTAATACTCTTCTTTGCATTTTTTCTTGCTTCTTTTTTTTTTTTTTTTTTTTTTTTGTAGTTTTCAAGATTTTCTATATTTTTACAATTTTGCCTTATTTTATACAAATTTCTTTTTTGTCTTAACTGCTTTTTGAACTTCTTGATCCCACTATCACCTTTCTTTTTGTGCACCGGGCTGCCCTTATATATATATGGTGGTATTTGGTGGTTATCATTTCTTTGTGTGTATGATATGGAATATGGATGCCCTATAGAATTATCTTGGACAATGTATATAACTCCCTCATTTTTGTGACGAGAGGGATAACAAAAGCATAGGATGTTTAAGGTATTAATTCTGGAGCAATTAATCCTGCCATAGATCAATTCTAGGTTTCACAGTGAACAGTGTAATGATAAATACTGAGTTTTATTAATCAAAATATGTTCACAGCCAGCAGCCTTGCAAAGCTATTTATAGTCCCAAATCCTAAAATTAATCATTCAAGATAACTCATGAAATCCTAAAATCAATCCTTCCCATTAAGTAAAAGTACTTCCATAATATTCCTAGCTTATATGATAACCTACCAGGACTTAATTTTGAGTATTAAAAATTAAAATCTGTAAAGATTACCTCAAATTCAGCTAATAAAAACCCTATAAATAATGGCTGCGAAAAATACAATAGAATAGATCAAAATCAGCATATGAGTTTAATTTATCCCTATATTGCACATTACATCAGTACCCTTCACTTAAGGAAAACTCATCCTTGAGTTTATTGTTTGAGTCTACAATCTTTCGCTCCATCTAAAAAAAATATTTAGAACATTCAAATAGTGTTGATTTTATTTCCATTTTTTTCCCAATATATTTGCATGCCAAATATTCTTCCAATCAATTTTTAACTCATGTACTAAGTCCTTGAAGTGCTCTACATTTTTTCTTAAAAAAAAAATCAAATGCATCAACTCCAATGAAATCAATGTGTTCAATTGTTTTGTATTCAAAGAAATATTGATATCTGCACACTACATTCTCATCTTGAGGAGTGATCTCAACAGAGTCCTCCATTATTTTCTTAATAGTAATCTCATCTTGAATTTTACAATTTTCTCCAATCACTGGCAAATAAGTTCTTTAAGGGAATAATCAACATGATAATTTTAATATTTCAAGTTATCAGATTATGGAGAAAGAAGCTGAAGAACTTCAACTTCTTGGACATTTGAATCTTCCTTGGAGATTTGCTCCTCATTTTCTATACCCAAATTCCTATTGAAGTTGGGTATATCTAGTTTAATCTGATAGTCAATGTGGAATCCTATCCGTTGTTGAATCAGATCAACCATTAGATTAGTGTCATCTTCATCTAAATCATCCTTAATCACACCCCTTCACCATAAAAGCTAAGGTGGCTCAGCCCATTTGTATTGGACATCCCTTAATGCCCACATGGGCACATTAGCACAGGGTTTGTTGGGTTTTCATTAGGAACAGTTGTAAGCCTTTCTGTTGCGACTTGCCAATGTTTTAAAAGGCATAGGGGCTTGCCTCAAGGCTCACCACAATTCAAGGGATGCCTAAAATGCTCAATCAAAATACCAAATCACAAGAAGGCCAACATATTACACATTGAGAATTATGCATTTCTACAAAAGGCACTCCCTTTTGCACCTTTTTAGTTGAGAGCTGAGGTGTGCGAATTTCAAGTTAGATTTGGCTAGAAAATTTTAACTACATGCTTATATGAATGGAATGTTGTAATATGAATTGATTTCTAAACTCTTGAATCTCATTCTTTCCAAAATAATTGAGAGTTGCATCTTAGATCTTAAAAATAATTTGAACTTTGTAATGTTATTATCTCTTGGCATGATTTACTAAATGAATTCAAGTCAGTGTTTTTTGAATAGCCAACAAGCAGTTTACAAATATATTTGATTTTTTTGACATTTTATTTGTAGCTTTCTTTATTTTTTAAAATATATGTAATTTATTTACATATTTTTATTTAGAAATAAAATTCTCAAGGCTTATGTCTCACCTCTTAAGGTTAAAATGCTGCCTTACACCTTCTCATTTTTAAAAGCATAGCAACTTGCAGATTCCCCATACCATTTGTTCATTCTGTTGCGCTAAAACATGAACTTGGCTCTTGTAAGAGCTTCTTTAGCCATAGAGTTGTTGTGCCCTCCTCCAATGTTCAGCATTAGTCAAGGTAAGTGTGCTTTGGTACATACTGATGCAAAGGAAGCATAAAGTGTTTAATATTTTAATGCTGAAGAGATTCTGTCCTAGCTGCGAACATCGATGGTAAGAGACTGAATTTTTAAAATCAAAACAATATTCATGCAAGCAGCCTTACAAGGACAAATGTTCTAAAGTTACTCCTAAAATTAAGCCTTCTGGATAACTCCTGAAATGCTAAAATTAAGCTTCCGCGTTAACTAAAATGCCCTCTAGATGTTCCTAACATATATGCCCCCTAGGACTTAAATCTTGACTCTGAAAACCATTAGAATGCATAGAAACTAGCAAATAAAATCTATATTAATAATGGTTGCTAGAGATCATAGTTAAATAAATCAAAATCAATACATGAAATTGATTTTTGCGATGTGACCACGACATCCTGAATCATAATTAATGCAATTTTATATAAACGAGTAGGTATATAATGAAAAATATTAGAACCTTACTCATCTGTCTTGGTTATCGGATGCCTTCCCAGCTCCTTGTTTTTGATTGTACGTAACGGTATCGTTGAATTAATTTATGAAGGTAATTGCAAATAGTTTATTTTAAATACGCATGCAAAGATATGGGGGTTGAAGATTGGTGGTTTACTTCTGTTTGTAGCCCAACAATATACTCCCTGAGGAATGATTCTTTTGAAGAGTTGGCTAGCTTGTATGGCCATTTCTATCCTTGTTGGGTTGTAGGGGGTGATTTCAATGTTATTAGAACATCTAAGGAGAAGTTTGAGGGATTGAGGGTGATGATCTTTTGACTATTTCATTAGTGATAGTGGATTGACGGACGCCCCTTTGAATAATGGTAGATTCACTTTGGCTGATGGGAATAGACAAGCATTGACTCACATTGATAGATTCTTTTTTCAATTATGTTTGGGACGATTTGTTGTCAAATATTGTGCGAGAGGTGTTGGTTAGGCCTACCTTTGATCATTGCACAATCCTTTTGGGCTCTAATCCTATTCTTTGGGAACTCATACCTTTAAGGTTTGAGAAAATGAGGCTTTCACACCATTCTTTTTTTGTCATACCATTGGAGCTTGAAGGGAAGTTTTTAGTTAAGGGGTGGGTGGGTTTTAAGCTAATGAGAAAATTGCAATTTGTCAAATGTAAGCTTAGGATTTGGAATAAAGAAGTGTTTGGGGATATTAAGGAGAGGAAAAACAACATTTTGAAGGAAGTAAGTAGTTTGGATTGATTGGAGGAGTGTGGCCTATTGGGAGAGGAAGATAGAAAGAAAATATTATGCCTTAATAATGATCTTGAGGTGCTTTTGTTGAGGGAAGAGAATAGTTGGCATCAAAAGTTGAAGGTTAGTTGGGTTAAAGAGTGGGGACTGTAATTCTAGGATTTTCCATAGGGTGGCCAACAAGAGGAGGGAAAGTCTCATTAAGGAGCTAGAGGTAGAATCATGGAGGGTGGTGAAATATAATAAACAAATTGGGGATGAGATTACTGATTTTTTCAAAGGTTTGTCTAATGATGAATGCAGGAATAGGTTAATGGTGGATGGGTTCAATTGAAGTCCAATTGGGGATAGGGAGCTAAGTGGTTAGAGAGGCCTTTTGATTTGGAGGAAGTTAGAAGGGTAGTGTTTGATATGGATAGAGACAAAGCACCAAGTGTCCCGGTGCACGATGGCTTTCTTTCATGATTGTTGTGATATGATGGAGGAGGATATTATGAATTTGTTTGAGGAGTTTCATAGGGGAAGAGTAGTAAGAGTATCACCTCTACTTTCATTGCTTTTATCCCGGAAAAGGACAGGTCCAAGAGGGTGAAATATTTTAGGCTTATTAGTTTGGTTAATGGTGTTTATAAGGTGCTTTCTAAGGTTCTTTTGAGGAGGTTAAGAGAGGTGTTGGGGTGGATAGGGTGTAGTTGGTCCAATCCATTTTTGTGAAAGATAAATATTAGATGCAGATTTGGTAGCAAATGAGGTGGGTAGAGGATGCAAGAAAGAGACACAAAAAGGCATGGTTTTTAAATTGGATTTTGAAAAAACCTATGACATGGTCAATTGGAGATTTTTGGAGAAAGTTGTTCAGAATTAGGGTTTTGGGAATATTTAGCACAAATGGATAAGAAGGTGTCTTAGCGCTACTAATATAACGGTGATTGTTAATGAGCAGACCAGGGATTGTATTGGTATTTCATGAGGGTTAGGGCAAGGAGATCTGTTATCCCTTTCTTGTTTACTCTGGTTGTAGATGATCTTTGTAGGATAATTCCTGAGCCCAGAACTTTCGGGTTATTAGTGGCCTGTCTGTAGGGGGGGGGGGGGGTGTGGTTTGTAGGTGTCACATCTTTAGTTTGTGGACAACACTATCTTGTTTCTGGATAATGATGCTGAGAAATTCTGCAAGGTTCAAACTTTGCTTAGTCTTTCAGAGAATCATGGGGTTAAAGATTGATTTGTCTAATACTGGTATAGAGGGTATTAATCTGTGTAGTAGGGAGCTTATGATTTCAGATCTTTAGCAGGTTGTGAGTCCTTGGTTTGGCCTTTGTCTTATCTTGGTCTTCCTTTAGGGGTCTAACCCTTTATCAGAAGTTTTTTAGGACCCACTGGTTTAGAGAGTGGGGAATAGATTGGAGGGGTTGAACTTAGAAGAGGGCTTGTCTTCTGTTAGGGGGTAGAATCTCTCTCATTAGTGCTTATTTAGCTAATATTTTAATTTATTTTCTGTCCCTTTTCAAAATCCGCTATAGGGTGGTTGCGAAGTTGGAGGAGATTGTGATAGATTTCCTATGGTCGGGTACTGGAATAAAGGGGACCATTTAGTAAGTTGGGATAATGTTAATAGGCCTAATCTTTTGGTGGAGGGGGGGCTTGGTAATGTGACTTCTAAGAACATATCCTCAATAGGGAAATGGTTTTGGCAGTTTCCCTTAGAATCTAATTCCTCATGGCACCAGATAATAAAGAGTAAATATGATCCGAGAGGGAGCGGTACCGCTACTCATGCCAAGTTTCTTTGTTGGAGCTATTGGTTTCGTGCTTGTTTAGAATTTCCACTGTTCACAATGCATCAGTTTCAGCTTTTTATTCTTTTGAAGGGCCCTTTGCCCTTTCTTTCTTGGGATTTCCATTTTTTCAAAAGTCTCAATGAAAGAGAGGTTGATGAGTTCAGTTGACTCTTTTATTGGGCATGCTAGATTCTTTCATGCCAAGTTTGCAGGGGATGCAAGGCTTTGGATTGGGGATGTGTTAAGAGTCTTTTTCTTCGACATCTGTCTTTTCCAATCTCATAAAATCCACAAATCCTAGCCCTTTCCTCTTACTCAAAGCTGTTTGGAAAGCAAAGGTGCCTTTTAAAACCAGGCTTTCATTTGGACTTTAACTCTTAAGAAGATCAATGCAAATGATATGCAACAAACAAGGAGGGCTTACAAAGCCCTTAGTCCAGATAAGCTGTGCATTAGTCTAATGAGAATATTAGCCATATGTTCATTCATTGTATGGTAGTGAGGTACATGTGGAACAATTTGTTTTTGTACTCTTTGGGTGGCTGCGGTTACAACTCAGGATTTTTTGAATGTGAAGTTTTGGGGTTTCAGAGAGAGAGAGAGAGAGAGAGAGGATGCTTTTGGACTCTGCTGTTTCTACTATTCTTTTGGGGGGTTTCAGGGGTCTTTTTCTGTCTGATACTCAAAGGGATTGGAAGGCAGCTTTGATGTAATTTTTTTGTTTTTCCTTTTTTGTGCTTTTCTCTTGGAGGATCTCTTGTCCTCATTCGATTGTAATTATGTATTCTTTTTAATAGACATTTTTATTATCTAAAAATATAATGAAGGATAATTTCCCCTCCTTTTTTGGCATGCTTCAGCAATGCTTACAGTTAGTGATGATGAGTTCTGGGAAGGTGTTTCACCAGTTGAGTTTGGAGATTTGCCTGCACTCCAGGATGCTGTTACAGTTGTTGGATACCCAATTGGTGGAGACACTATCTCTGTGACAAGTGGTGTTGTGTCACGCATGGAGATACTATCGTATGTTCATGGGTCCACCGAGCTTCTGGGACTGCAGGTTGTAGAATTGAGATTCTACCTTGTCTTTGTTTGTTCTTTTTTTTTTCTGTCACTGGTTATATTATATTAAGTCCTTTTGATTATGAGATGATTTTGCAGATAGATGCTGCCATAAATTCTGGGAATTCTGGTGGACCAGCCTTTAATGATAAGGGAAAATGTGTGGGTATTGCATTCCAGTCCCTTAAACATGAAGATGTGGAGAATATTGGTTATGTCATACCAACACCTGTTATCATGCACTTCATTAAAGATTATGAGAAGAATGGGGCCTATACAGGTGCGTGTTTGTTTTACTGTGGCTGGCCACTGTCTGTAAAATATAGTTTTCCTCTTTTCCATTTGTCACATAACTGTATAGTGGAGAGTCAGAGACTTTTTCTGTGTTCAGGTTACTATGATAAAATGTTCTTACTGTTCTCTACTTCTTGAAGAATTAAAAAGCAAACCACTTTAATAATTTGGGTTGCAATATTCCAGGATTCCCAATTCTTGGTGTTGAGTGGCAGAAGATGGAAAATCCTGATTTGCGCATGTCAATTGGGATGGGACCTGATCAGAAGGGTGTCCGTATTAGAAGAATTGAGCCTACAGCTCCTGAATCTCATGTTCTGAGGCCGTCTGATGTTATTCTTAGCTTTGATGGGGTAAATATTGCTAATGATGGAACAGGTCAGCCATGTCTCCCGCAGTTAGATTTCCTGCTCATTTTTTGTTTGCCCAATTAGCCCAGTGATTCCACAGTATCTTTGTAGAATAACATTATGGAAGTACCTTTTATTCGTGGAGTGCAATATTAATATTGTGACGTTAGCTCGTGTTTTGCAGAGGCTGGAAAGATGTTTTATGAAATAATGCCCTTTATTTTGTTGTCTAATATTCTCTATAAAGTCTTTGAATGTGTATTTTTTCTCAGTGCACTATTTTATTTAAGAAATTAATCTGCTATGGTAGTCATCCCATAAATTCTCAAATTTAATTTGTTAAGTTTTTGTGAGAAAGACACTTTTACATTTAGTATCCATTTTTAATTCACTTGGAATTGCTACATGGATATTTGACCAGGATGATTGAGTTATGGCCGGTTTTAGATGAATATCTTAATGAGCCTTGGGAACCTTCTGATCTGTTTAATAACAGTCATGTTAAAGCTTCAAAGTGAAGTTCATTTAGTTTTGAAGAGAACAGTTGGCCTTTTCTAGGATGACAAATCCATTAAAATTACATATTTATATGATTTGTAAAGTTGTGAGGGCTTGGTTTATTTCAGTTTAAAATTTAAAGTAATGTAATAATTCACAAAAATCTCACAATGGAAGTATTTGATGACATGAGTTGACTAAAGTTTGATACTTGTAGACTTGTAGTTTTGTAATGGTTTTAGGTGGTTGTGTTAATAGACATGATATTATTGTCACTGTCCAATAGTGTCCATTAAAGATGCCTTTTGTGGCTGATGTATCCCAAGGAGATTATAGATAGAATGGGAACCAGTTAGCATGGTAAAACTTGGTAAATATTTGACATTAAGTCTTCTGAAGATGAGCTTCTTAGGGTTGATAGGATGGCAAGAGTAGGAACAGAATGCTATGATATTATTCAAGGAGATTTAGTATAAGCTTTAGACCATGACAACATAAGAATAGATATTTTGAGAAGAAAGTGAATGGAACTAGTGAAAGTTAATCCAATTCTTTCAACCAGGGAGACCTCTGTTTAAATATAGTGATTGTGATGAGGATGTTAGAGAGTAAAACTTGGTGATGCAGAATAGCAATGAGAAATTAATGCCAAGAGAGAAATCGGAAGAGAAATAGATAAGAGAGAGGAAGGAGAAGGAGAAGAAGGAAGAAGGGAGATGCAAGCACGAACACATGTTCACTTCAATTTTCAAATTCACCAAAAACGACCTCCTACATTGCTCTCACGGCCCTATTTATAATAAAGACTAAAAAATACCAGAAAAATTACAAGTAAAATCCTAAAGGTGTAAGAAATTACAAATGGATCTCGAAAACACACATATGTTAGAAACCAACCTACAAAGTACTCATAAGCCTACTTATCTCATGAGGTTTGCTTGCTCTGTTATATGAATTCTGAAATGGCACCTCACTGTTTGTACACACTGATTATGCTTGGAGAATCTGGAATAAATTATATGGTGTGATGGGAGAAACTTGGGTTTGTTTGGCGTTGTTGTCTATTTCTTTTGAGGGGTTTAGAAGAAGGAAGGAGAGGGCCGCACTTTTGGAAATGCGGCATCTTTTCAGTGTTGTGGGGATTATAGTTGGAGCGTAATGCACAGATTTTTTCGGGGTGAATTGAATTGAGAACTGATATGGAAGAAGAGTCAATACCTGGCCTGTTTATGGTTTGTTGACTTTGGTTGCTTTAAGGGAGCTAGCATTTCAGATGTTCAGTGAGAATGGAGAAATCTTTTGTTCTGATTTTTTTCCTAGTTTTTATGTTTTATTAGTTTATTTTTTCTGGATTATTCCCGAATTTTGACGGGAGAAGTCGTATTCTCCATTTTTAATTCTTCTCTTATCAATGACATCTCTTCTTTTGTTATAAAAAATAATCATAAACTACGTGCAATAACAGCTACTAAAACAAATCTGGGCATATGAGTGAGGATCCAATAATTCCTTGATTCAATTCTTCTGAATCAGTCTCAATCAAGGGTCTACCTATGGTCCCCCTTCTTGTTTTATATCACTTGGGTGGGGCACATATTAGCTTACCAAAAATCAGAGATTTTTCTCAAGATTTAACTAGGATTTTGAAGCTTTTGTGGCTGCAAGGGGACAAGGAACTGGAATTTTCTTAAAGTAGACTAGCCCTTTGAGGCTTGTGCAGTGAAGTTTGGAAGTTGGGTCAACTCTTATGCTGCAGACGGACACCTTGTATTTTTTTTTCTTGTTGACCCAAGTCTTCTTCTGTCCATTATTTTGTTACTGTCTTGGTCTATATTTTATTTTTATTCTAACTTTAATAAAGTTTGACCTTAAGAAAGACAAATCATCTTTGGTCTTGTTTGATTGCGACCATAACATTTTTTTTTTTTGGATTTTTTGAGCCCTACTTTAGTGACTATGTGGGTTGTACATGGAGCCCTTGACATGCTTTCTATTTTATTGTGCTGAAATAAGTGAAGCTAAAAGTTGCATTTTCAGGAGATCAAAACATAATTCTGTTTCTTGGGCCTCCAAATTTTGTTGGGGCCAAGCATTCCCCCTTTTTTCGTTTGAGCAGATGGACTTATTCAAATTTGAATTGAAATTTGGCGTTGATTTTGCAGAGGTGCATTTAATGTAGGAAGAAAATTTGTTGGCTTAAGGTATAGCTTGCTTTCCAACCCCACCCTCTTTTTTCTTGGCGCATTGCGAGTCATGTGACTTCCTCCTGTCGCAACGTTCCGGAAAAAGGGTTTGGAATGACGAGGAATAATAATAATAAAAGTTCAATGGAGTCGCTACTAACTTATTATTTACCTAGTTGCAGTTAGTTCACTTAATTACTATTCGTTGATTGGTTTCTAGACTAATCCTAAGGCCAAGGAGCCAGTAGTCTTAGTCTGCATTTACTAGAGTTGGGATTGAGAGTTCAGTTATACGAGGGGAAGGTACTAGCACCCGTTCTACAAATGGTACCCGATTAATTATGAATTATCTCTAAATTGAATCTAATGATCTTTAATTAACACTGTAAAAAATAAATAAATATGAATTTTTTAAAAAAAAAAAAAATGTAAAATAAGGTATGATTTAGGAATGTCTAATAAGACTTACAAATTAGAAAATCTTATTAGATAAACTCCCTTAGAACTAATATAGGTGATGTCTGAAATGCCTCTTTATCCTTTGTTTAATCATTGGGATGCACATATACAAAAATAAAATATATACAGATAATAATTAACAATCCATCCAAGTTGATCAAAAAGAGTCTTTAAAACATTCCCAAATTTTCTCAATTTTTTTTTAGAATTTTCTAAAAGTAGTTTATTGTACTTAATGTATGAATATGAATTTGTGTATACACCACATCATTTTGTTCCTTTTCCCCTCCCAATGGGGGACTGTCTTCATCATTTAGGCCACCGATTTGGTATACTTTAGAAGCAAAATGCACGTATTAGATCTTTTGTTTGTATAGTACTGTAGCGTAATTTTCTGTCATGTCAGGGTTAATTTGGTGGCTGAGGTGTGTGAAACAGTTAATCATTTAAATCTCAGACTGATTTCCTGTTCTCTCTCTCTCTCTCTCTCTCTCTCTCTCTCTCTCTCTCTCACGCACATGTGCAACCCTCTTCATCTTCTTCCTTCTTCTTCTTCCCTACTCTTTCTTTCTTTGCCATAGTTCTTTCTGTTATGTTTTTGTTGCTGTTTTGTCCTGCATTACTTCCCCTTCATCTCTCATTTGGGAGAGACAAAAAGAGAAAAAAGGAAAAAAAAGAAAGAAAGAAAGAAAAGGTGAAGAGTTTAGGTGGGTCTCTTTCCATGATTTTGCTGCACTAGATTCTTGCAGATTTGATTATGGTGAGTTGGTGATTGTTAGGGAGATCTGATTTAAAGTTGTCCTCAAACTTCAAAAGGGAAATCATTTGACATTGTTTGTTGTGACATCAATGTATTATGGTCATTCATATGTTATTTATTTTTCACATTTACAATTTTTTATAGGCATAAATTGTCATGTAATTTTACTACTATAAGAACGACAAACCAAGCCTATTGGAATTGGTGTGATCCTAAGAGGAGGGGGTGAATTGGGTTTTGAAAATATTTTGGCTAAATTAAACATTTACGCCGATTCACCATGTATCATATTCTATTCAATATAACGTGTATGAAAAATGATTAAACAATAAGTGTGAACATACACGTGCAGCATATCTCATTTAAATAAAAGTGTGCATGCAAATAATTATAACCATAAATGCACAAGCATAAACATGCTGAATTTAAAGGGCATAAATTAAATGAAATAAGGAGAGAGTAACACAATATTTATTATCGAGGTTCGGCCAAACTAGCTTATGTCCTCGCCTTAGGCATACCCTCAAGGATTCTTCTTAACCTGCTCGCTGAAACGGGTGGAGCAGAAGCCGTTTACATCCTCTCCTTATGGGGCGAGGAAAACCTTAGTTAAATTTCCGGGTTGAACCGAACCGGTCTCACTTATGAGGCTGAGACTCTCTAGTTCAATTTTTGGGCTGAACCGAATCAGTCTCACTTATGGGCTGAGACTCCCTAGTTCAATTACGGGATGAACCCAATCGATACATGAAAAATATTTTTGTACATATGGAAAAGCTTCTAAATACAAGCATGAATGTACACTATTAAAGCTCAATTCAAACACTCTAGTATGATATGAAATATATGCTCAGTAGAATAAAGGGTGCTTATCTAAATAATTTGTACAAATAAAATATATGTGAAAAATAAGTACTATTGTTCTCCTATAAAATTTTTGCAAATAAAGAATATTTGGAGAATCTAGGAATTTAAGTTTAAGAAAATATTTGTGCTGTAAATAATTTTCTCCCAAAAATATTTATGAAAGAAATAACCAGGAGGAAACTTAAGCAAATACTTTCAAAAATGTTTTTCAAAGATAAAAGCTATGTGAGAGTAAACGCAAATAAAATGTCCTAAATAAAATACTTTCATCAAAAATGATTTTGAAATAAATGCATGAAAGAGAGTTGGTGAGATTTGTATAAAAGATTTGACTCCAAAAGAATGATTTTAACAATAAAAGACGTTTTAGGGGAATTTTGATTAACAATGGATTAGAGAGAAAATTTGGGCTAATCAAAGTTACTAATCTGGAGTAATAAAGGGGTATTTATAGATTTTGTGAAAATTATGACCGTTGGGGACACGCTCAGTATTTTGAAAAAATTTAATTAAAAGTTAATGACGTTTTAGCATTTTTAAAAAATTTCAACTCGAGAGTTTCAGTCGACCATATTAAAATTCGGTCGGCCATATTCACAAGTTTGGTCAATTGTGGCATTTTTGAACTGAGGTTATGGTTGACCATATCAAAGAGATTTTGAACCCTCCGAGATTTGGTCGACCAGGATATGTTTGGTTGACTAAATTCAGAGGTTCGGTCGACTAGGTCATTTTTCAACTAGAAGTTCGGTCGACCTGAACGTTGGGAATCAGCCACGTGCCAATTTGGTCGACCATGCAGTGCAAGTTTATTTTAAAAGTGGTCGACCAAATGGTCAACAGTTGACCCTGGGAGGTTCGGTCGACCGAAAGTCTATGTAGGTTCAGGTTCGGTCCGCTGAGCATATTAAAATTGTGCATTTAAGTCTAGATTTGAGTTTAAAGTTACGTGCAGGGACATAGGGTGTATCTAAGGTCAAGGCCTTTTAAGTTAGCCCTAAAGTCTGTTTACGGTCATTTTGAGCATTTAGACATATCATGTAAATGCATGCATTATTACAAACCAAATAATAAAAATTAATGCAATTTCAAAAGAAATATTATGTCTTCTTCTCTTTTGCTCTTTGACATCATGGAATACGCTAGATTTGAGCTTTAAGTCTTGTCTTGACTTCCATGTTCTTTTGATCTTATGTGTGACCTGAATTATACCTGTTCAGCACTTAAACACACACATAAGAAACACTTGTGTTTGTCAGCATCAAAACATAAATCGGACTCAAAAAGCCAACAAAGCCTTTACTCCTACTAGGTGCAGTGTCTTGTAATTTTACTGAATTGTTAAATTACTGCCAGTTCCGCTAGTTTTCTTGACAAAAGAATATATATGATGAATCAATTAAAAAAAAAAGTAAAGTGCGTGGAGTCTGATCAAATAGAAACTAAAATGGAGTAGCTTTAGCTCACCTAGTTCCAACAGGTGAGGATATGCATCGTGTCACGGTCCGACTATTTTCACACCCTTGTGAAGGGCCGTGCGGCGCTAGCTAAAGCACTCTTGTTTAACTAGTCAGCCTATCGTTTACCAACATTAATCCACGAAGTACTTTCATTAACATTCATTCAGATAGCAGCGGAAACAGTAATCAATTTATGAAAGCCGTGGTAAGCAAGCAGTAAACATTGAAGCAAACGTAATTTATTAACAAATCCTCCGTTGACATGGTGTACTTAGCGAGGGAGGCAAGTAGGCTAAGCACGTTGACAATTGCTAGTGAGTTTTACAATGACTGATGAACACTCACCCTCCCCTAAAGAGGTTTTTATGTAATTATCATCCTGACACTAGGAAATATCAAAGTGACCGAGGAGTCATACTGCCTTATTTGGCTTACAAAGACTCTACTAGTAGAAAATAACCCTACACTAGTATTTACATGATGGAAACCCATCCCAAGCACACGAGATAAGCGGTCACAGGCAAGCATAATGCCTTGAACAAGCTTAACTCGTGACATTCTCCCCAACTTATGCGGTCGACGTCCTCGTAGACTTTTGGCGGTAGGTACACTTCAAATTTGTCCACGAACGGTTGAATATCTTTCGTAGAAATCCAGCTGATTTCTTTGTCATCAAGGCATTTCCATTTCACTAGGAACTTCTGCCACTTCTTCCTTGAGGATATGAATTTTCTGTCTGCAAGGATCTCTTCAACGTCATGTCTGTCAGGTTGCACTATCTTCAACTCTGCTCTGTTGAACTAACTTATGCTCAGGTCGTTGGTGTTGGCGTTGAACGACTTGAGGCTGCTGACATGAAACTGCGGTCTTCTCTCCTTATCTACCCACTTCTTCCTCTGCTCAGAAGCTTTCTTCAGATAGACTTGGGCAAACTCTGGATTCTGTCTTCCTTCACTGGTGAAGATGTACGCCCTGGGACTCTTTTGTCTGTACGGCTCACCCACTGTGTGAGGTAACAGCGGCAGCTGGCCTGTAACAAGCTCAAAAGGGCTCTTGTTGGTTGTTGAGCGCCTTTGGGCATTGCCATAGAATGGAGCCACATCAAATAGTAGCACGCCATTCTTCTGGTTGTCATTGACACAATGGCACAAGTACTCATCTAGTAGCTCTCTGAATCTCTTCATCTGTTTGTCTATCTGTCGGTGATAACTCGAAGAGATGTCAAGAGGTGACCTGAATATCTTGAAAAACCCTGTCAAGAAGTTGTCAGTGAACATTAAGTCTCGGTCACAAATAATAACTTGGGGAACACCCCAATGTTTCACAATAGTCGCAAGGAACAATTGTGTCGTCTTCTCTGCCAAACAGTACTTTGGTGTGGCCATGAAAGTACCATACTCCTTCCGCCCCCCCTTGTCTTGTTGGCAAGTGTGACAAGTTTTGGTAAAATCAACCACATCATCCCGCGTGTGCGGCCAATAATACCTCCCTAGTAGTCCTATCATTGGAGTCATTCTCTGCGAATACCCCTCAACGAACTTCCTGCAGTATTTAGTAAGGCCAAGAAAGGAACGCAACTCCTTTATTGTCGTGGGGATCTTCCGTTCTTGAATCATCCTTACCTTCTCCATACCTCTCCGGATACAACCTTGTTCAACCACTTGACCAAGGAGTTTGTTGCTTCGCCAAGCGAAAGAGAAATTCTCCTTCTTCACATGCAGACTGTTTGCCCTTAGCCTGTCGAACACCTTCCATAGATGCTCTTCATGTTTCCTATGAAATAACACCGATGCTCCCAACGGTGTTTTGGAAGGGCGAACACATCCCGCTTCCAATTTATCAAGTTGCTTCCCCAACTCTACTATCTCTCGAGGCACAATCCGACATAGCCCTTTAGCAGGTGGTTTCACTCCTGATAACAACTCGATCTCATCCTCCATCGTCCGTCGTGAAGTCAAATTGTGAGACAGCTTATTCGGAAACACCTCCTTATACTCATGCAACACCGCTTGGATGGTCGTAGGCTCCAGCTCTTGGCCTACTTTTTTGTCTACCACCACCATGGCTATACGTGTCTGCTCACCCTGACCCAATCCCTCATTGAGTTGTATGGTTGAAAGGGACTTCCCGTCGTCTCCTTTCGTTGCAACGACTTGCACCATGCAGGAGTGATCTCCCATCAAACACAGGGAACCAGCCGAAGGCATCAGCACTGCTCTCGTCCCCCTTAGGAACTCCATTCCTAGAATGACTAGAAAGTCATCCAATGGCACCGCTGTGAAATTCGCATGACCTTCCCACTGTCCAAGCTTCACAGTCACTTGCTTGGCTACTCCCAGAGTAGGCTGGGCTACAGAGTTAACTGTTTCCATGCGTCCTGTATCCTTCTCTAAAGATAAGTTGAGTCTCCATGCTTCCGATTGCGAAACAAAATTATGAGTAGCTCCCGTATCCACCATAGCGCGAGTACTTTTCCCATTTATCCTCAAGTCCACAAACATTAACCCTTTTGCTCGTGTAACTTTTGGTGTTCTTTCCTGCTTTTCCAATGCGCTCACTAGCCGCACTGAACCCACCCTCGGGGCATCATCCTCTTCCCCATCGTCTTCCACTGTCTGTTCTGCAATAGAAGCCTATAAAGTATTAAGTGATGCTTTGTGAGGGCACTCAAAAACTCTATGAGGCCCACTACACAAGTAGCACGAAATTTTACTCTTCCCCTTTCCATTGGATGTGTTGAACCCTTGAGACGACGAAGCTTCCTTTGAGGTTGATGATTTAGAGTCGGGTCCCCTACTCTTGGGTTTGCCATTCTTGAAAGACTTTCCATTGTTTCCCTCTCCACCAAACCATTTGGACGAAGCGGTATCATCACTAGCATAGTCAGTCAAGCGTTCTGCAGTCGCTTGTGCAGTTGACAAGTCTTGAACCCTTTGCCTATGAAGTTCATTTCTTGCCCACGGTTTCATCCCCTCAAGAAAATAGAACAACTTGTCCTTCTCCAACATATCCCGAATATCCAACATTAAAGCAGAAAATTGTTTCACATATTCGCTGATCGACCCCGTATGCTTGAGATCTCTCAGTTTTCTTCTTGCATTATACTCAACATTCTCAGGAAAGAATTGGGCCTTGAGCTCTCTCTTCAAGTTTGCCCAACTATCAATTACACAGCTTCCATTTTCAATTTCTCTATACTTGGTACACCACCACAGTTTGGCATCACCAATCAAGTACATGGTCACAGTATCCACCTTTGCCTGTTCTGAGGCCATCTTCACAACGCGAAAGTACTGCTCCACATCAAACAAGAAGTTCTCTATCTCCTTGGCATCTCGGGCACCCCCATACGTCCTGGGTTCTGGCACCTTGGTCTTGCTAACTCCCGGAGTGTTGGAGTTCCCCATAGCAAGAACCATCACATTCATCTTTGCATCCAGATCTGCCATCCGCGACTGCAAAGTTTCAACTGTGTGGCGAAAGTCCTTTGACATGTCGCCTATCAAACCTGCTTGACGTTTTTGTGATCCCATCACCTCATCAACAAGTTCTCTTATCTGGGCCACCTCTGCGGCAATAGTGTTGGTTGTTGTCTCAACCCGTGCTTCCAGCACGTTGATCCTCTCAGCAGTGTTTGGTGCCATGGTCACGACCAAAGCTTCCCAAATCCAACAACGAAGGCAATTGAATTCACGTAGCAACTCAACCTTGGGCTCTCACCAAGTGTCACCGACTTGGCTCTGATACCAAATGTCACGGTCCGACTATTTTCACACCCTTGTGGAGGGCGTGCGGCGCTAGCTAAAGCACTCTTGTTTAGCTAGCCAGCCTATCGTTTACCGACATTCATCCACGAAGCACTTTCATTAACATTCATTCAGATTGCAGCGGAAACAGTAATCAATTCATGAAAGCCGTGGTAAGCAAGCAGTAAACATTGAAGCAAACGTAATTCATTAACAAATCCTCCGTTGACATGGTGTACTTAGCGAGGGAGGCAAGTAGGCTAAGCACGTTGACAATTGCTAGTGAGTTTTACAATGACTGATGAACACTCACCCTCCCCTAAAGTGGTTTTTATGTAATTA
The DNA here is from genome assembly GCF_029873635.1 of Malania oleifera. Lineage (NCBI taxonomy): Eukaryota > Viridiplantae > Streptophyta > Magnoliopsida > Santalales > Ximeniaceae > Malania > Malania oleifera. The sequence continues at coordinate 59,475,717 of NC_080427.1, read as the reverse complement.
TCATCCTGACACTAGGAAACATCAAAGTGACCGAGGAGTCATACTGCCTTATTTGGTTTACAAAGACTCTACTAGCAGAAAATAACCCTACATTAGTATTTACATGATGGAAACCCATCCCAAGCACACGAGATAAGCGGTCACAGGCAAGCATAATGCCCTTAACAAGCTTAGCTCGCGACACACTGGAATGATGTGGTTGATGGTCTTGATAATTAATTGATGGTCTTGATAATTAATAGGTATTGAATATCGTCTCGTATGCATTTTTGCACATCTTGGTGTTTTATGTCCTTAATAATCATTTAAAGACTTCTTTCAGTGTCTGAAATTTAAAGGTCAGACAACCCAATCATGTGAGCCGCAAGTTTGATGTTATGCAAATTTCTTAGACTGAAGTTGATATATGTGCACAGGCTATTGTTCATACTTCATAAACATGAATGCCTTTATGCAGTGTCATTTTTTTTTCTTTTATTGCTTTGGAAGCTGTTATATTGTGGGAGTACAGTTCTTGTTGGGTTGTGACTTCCACCTACAGTTTCTCAGTATAGGTACAGTAATAGAGAGAATTGGGGCAAACCATTTAGTTTTTGAATTGATGTCTCTTGCTAGGTTGATGCAAGGGTTATTAACACCATCCTCTTTCTAATGAATGGATTAAAGATTCCTTGTTCCATTGTAGGGCTTCTTTGTACGGGGGGGAAAATTTGGTTTGTCTGATTGTTGCAAAAATTATTTTCTTCTGCAGTTCTTTCTAGTAGTTTGTTGTATTGTGCAACCCTATTTTGAGTTGAAGAATTGTTCCTGACAGAAACATCTTCCTTTACCATTTTGCAGTTTTGCTAAATGCTGGATTTGGATTTTTTATACAGTAAATTTAATTTTTTTAATTTTTTTTAAAACTGTCATGTAACTTTTTGGTTACGCAACTGCACCCTGGACATTCATTAGTGGACTGTGACATTTTGGACTTTTTTTTTTTTTTTTTTTATCTACTTTAAAAGTATCATTGCTTTTGTTGTGAGTGGATATCTTTTTATAACTTTTTTGGATTTCATTTTCAGTTCCATTCAGGCATGGAGAGCGCATAGGTTTTAGTTACCTTGTTTCTCAAAAATATACTGGGGATCATGCTCAAGTTAAAGTTCTGCGTGACTCAAAGACCCTTGATTTCAGCATAAAACTTGCAACTCACAAAAGGCTCATCCCAGCTCATATCAAGGGCAGGCCTCCATCTTATTACATAATTGCCGGATTCGTTTTTTCAGCTGTCTCTGTTCCCTATCTTCGTTCTGAGGTATGTAGACTCTCTCCCTCTCTAATGCTCACACTCAATGCACACATATATTTGCAGTCTGTTGAAAACCTGATTAATGAGTTCTTTTTTGTTATTATTTAGTTGACAAGCACCCTTGTGCTCAAATCTTAAATTTGATTCTATGTTGTGTTTAACTTTAGTTGATTGGCTGATTGGATTAAGTTGTTAGAATTTCTTTCTTGTTACAATGCAAAAAGATTGTCTATGTTCCTCTTTACATATCACATTCTCATACGATTGCTCTTTGGATTTGTAAAATTTTGTGTAATAGTGAGAATGCTGGTTATTGTTCTTTCCATTGTAATCCATTTGTGGGTTCTCAAATCCTGTTGTTTCTTTGTCTTGTTCGCCTAATCTATTTAGTGGATTTGAGAGTCTTGGAAGCTTCACTGGCTAAGTCCAAATCTGACCTATTATATGCCGTCATCCAATGCCATGCTTCTCTGTGTAAGCAGCCATTTGAATATTTTAAAAAATTGAGTAAAATGTGAAAACTGTAACCAAACCAACTGTAAAAGACCTTTTGAGTTATATATCAATAACTGATTACTATAAAGGATTTGAAGAAATATAGTATCCTGCTCTAGTTATGTGCTTCAGTGTCTCCTTGTGTGCACGGCTGCCTGTTTTGGCATGGCCACATGGAGCTTGAGAGTGGGTGATGTGTATGTCTCTGATATTATGATCCTTCACATTGGAGTAATCCTCTTGGATAATTTAGCAGTGAGACCTGAGCATTAATGCATAAAAATAGTGGAAATCCTTGAAAAGAGGCAAGCCCACCTTGGACATACACCTGCAACCAACACCAATGCCCAAGTCTTTGTAAGATAGGTGTATGTGCATAGTGAGTTTCTTTTTGTTAAATCACTGTTGATGTAGTGGATTGTTTGTGCTTATATAGGACACTTTATTTGTGCTTGGTCTTTTTGATGATTTGCACGCATGCAATAACATCAATTTATCATTCATATTTTTATAGAATTGCCTGTCCTGATGATGAACTACACATTCCATTTAAGCTCATAAAATTTAGTTTTTCCAGTTTCCTTACATAATTATGCCTTTGGGCCTTGCTTTTGTATTTGTGCTGATGCTGTTTCTCATTTGTAGAAACTGATTTTGTCAAAATCGAGTTTCAAAAGCATTTATGATGTTTCTTTACTTGTTTTTGGTTTTTTTCAGTTAATTCTGAACTCATGTTTGAACAATTTTCAGTTTGGAAAGAATTATGAAATTGATGCTCCGGTTATGTTGTTGGACAAGCATCAAAATTGAGTTCCAGAAGGCTGATAAAATTTAGTTTTTCCAGTTGCCTTATATAATTCTGCATTCGGGCCTTGCTGATGCTGTTTCTTACTTGTAGAAGCTGATTGTGTCAAAATTGAGTTTCAAGAGTGCTTATGATGTTTCCTTATTTTTTATTTTTATTTTGGTTAATTCTGAACTTCTGTGTTTGAACAATTTCCAGTATGGAAAAGATTATGAGTTTGATGCTCCTGTTAAATTGTTGGACAAGCATCTGCATGCAATGGCACAATCTATAGATGAACAGCTTGTTGTTGTTTCTCAGGTCTCTCTCTTCTCTCTCTTCTCTCTCTCTCTCTCTCTCTCACACACACACACACACACACACACACACACACACACACTGTGTGTGTGATATCTTTCCCGACTCTGTTGTGCTGATTTTGAGATCATTGCATATTTTTTCCACTTGTAATAGGTTCTTGTGGCTGACATTAACATTGGATATGAGGACATTGTGAACACCCAGGTGAGGGATATCTGTGACTACACAAGTGACTATGTAACAAAGCACATTTACTTCTAAATGCGCTTCTCTTGCTGATCTTATGCACGTTTATGTAGGTTCTTGCTTTTAATGGTGAGCCTGTGAAGAATTTGAAGGGCTTGGCCAGCATGGTGGAGAATTGTGATGAAGAATTTTTGAAGTTTGATCTTGAATACCAACAGGTTCTCTCTCTCTCTCTCTCTCTCTCTCTCCCTCATAGATGCTCATTGTGAGTTCATCCATTCTTTTTCTGCAGATAGTTGTGCTACAGACCAAGACTGCCAAGGCAGCAACTTTAGACATTCTTACAACACATTGTATACCTTCAGCTATGTCGGAGGACCTGAAGACTTAAGGAACATTGTAGTGTCAGATTTTTTCCATCTCAACTTATATTGATCCAGCCTTTCTGTTTTGGGGCACAACACAATACAGTATTTCCATATGTAGATGAAGTTCAGGGAACTGGGGGATTTGGGTTTACCCTGCAAGGTTGAATGCATCTCAGTGGGCATAGATATTTTGTTTCATTTTATTTTATGTGACAAGAAAAGTGGGATGATGTTAAGTTTGTTTCCAATGCCCTTTCATGTACCATTTTTTGTTTGTGTTGAGGGGTGTGGTAGCTCAGAAACATGTAAGAGGTGCTTTTGTAAAACTACTGGAAAAAATTAGTCTCAATTAGCAGGTTGAGAAGAAGATGGTTTAGTGTTTCTGTGAGTGCTAGTATTGTTGTATACTTTTTAAAGAATCTCTATACTGGGTTTGTGGTGAAAATGGAAAGGGCCTCATTGTGCCTATAAATAACCTCCTTCTCCATATTTATTTTGGTGGAAAATGGATGTTTTATAACTGTGGACCATGTAGTTCCTCTAGCTGTTTATGAGGGATTAGCTTGTTTAAATATAATAATTATTGTTGCTTCCTATTATATAATATCTGCAAATCACATGTTTTCAGCCAGTGTTTGATTAATTGAGAGGGGTTCCTATTAAGGGTATGAAATAAGAATATGGATTAGGATTGAACGGTAGTAAATTTTATATGGATTATGGATTAGTTATAAGTTATTTTTTACTAGCATATGGATTGTGGATTAGTTCTTTTTGCAGACCTTGGAATGTTTGATTTTCGTTTCAGAAAGCTAGATTACCAAATATTTCTCTGCTGCAGCAGCAGCATGTTTACATGCATTTATCTACATTTTGTTGGATAGATGATAGAGAAGTTTTGGGGCTTCCCTATTTCACGAGGCTTAAAATTCTGAGATATTATAAATGTTAGAACATAACAGGCTCTTCTTTTGGAGGCCCACCACACTTTACAGATGTTTTCTGTACCATCCCAGTGGCGCTTCCCTATGTCACAAGGCTTAAGATTCTGAGATATTATATATGTTGAGAATATTACAGGCTCTTATTTTGGATGCCCACCACACTTTCTTGTAAAGAGTAGATGTTTTCTGTACCATCCCTGTCTATTCCTGAAAGTGCTATTCAATTTTTTTCCCTTCATTCTTTCATAAATCTGGGTGGGATAATACTATCATGTCATAATATTCAAATGCCTGAGCTGTGTCAGTTCATGTGTGCCTCACCGCATGCTTTATATGATCCTCAGTGACGGGTTCTGTGCTCTGAATCTGAAGAAGCCCATTAAAATTTTCAGAATGCAAGTAGCTAGCTAGCTGGGGAACATAACTGGGCTTCAATTCATATGCATACAATTGGTTTTACATTTCATCAACTGTATCGCTCATTAGCTTGGCAACAGAGGGGTCTTTTGAGTAGACTGCGAGTCCAAGCTTCTAAACCCACATTCCTCATTCACCTCTTCTTTCGCTTTCCCCCACATGACCGTATAAAACCCGAGGGATATTATGGTTGCTCCAACAACACTGCACAGGGAGGCCAAAGGAAAATGAAAGTAGAACAATAACTTTAGCAACAAAAGAAGAAAACATGCACCAATTTTCCTCCTTCTTTGTTCTCTCTCAACCTCAAGAAATTTTCCCCTCAAGAAAGTGTACTAGTTGGCCCATTGCACGTTCATTTCCTTTTACCCTTGTTGGAGGAAAGAAATTTGCTTTTCCGTGTGTGCAGGGAGAGGGGGTGATTGGCGAGAGAAAAAACATAGAGCAAAACTGTGAGAGTACCTCCCAAGATGGAGTGTGTCTCCCAGGAATATGACTCCCATGGCAACTGCTATTACAATGGATAATGGCTTGAACATAGCTACATAGACCGGTCCCTTCAAGCGCAGAGCCCATGTGTGAACTGCAATGCTCATGAATGACCCAAAAAATCCCTACACAAAGGTAAATAATTAATTAGCCACATCTAGTCTTCGACACTGAAGAGAAGGCTCTTTACCAATCGTGCAATGGTGGTAGTCGTTCAGTATCTTACCGAGCATAAGATAGATATCAATGCTATGTTGAGTCCAACTCTCCAAGCACTCAAGTCCACTTCTGCAACTAAACCTGCGACGGCAGCTACAATGGCCACACACAAGTTGTAGAAGAAAACCACTGTGAGCTCTGATGGGTACTCCGTCATAATTTTTGCCTGATAATGCCGTACATTTTAAATTTAGTTTTCTCTTTTGCTATGCGTATCGAAATACTGTCGAACATGTTCGAGACATTTTAGTTTTGGGTAGAGAGTGAAATCAGCAGTAGGGATACCTGAATAATGTACCAGACTGGTATGAGTAGATATTCAGTGGTAAGGTAAAGGCTGCCAAGGACCCAATTGGACTGTGATGAGGCCAGGGAATGGAGTGATTTGGATGGTGATGAAGATATTACAATCGCTGGACCTTTGTAGAGCGTGACTACAAATGCTCCTGATATTGATACTATGGTGCCCATGATCTTAGCCTGGCTGCTTGAGCTTCTCAGAGCTACCTTCTCCATCCTTTTGGGGCCAAAGTGGGGAAGGGGAGAAAAAGAAGAAATACATAAAAGGAAGAAAAAAAATCATGGATGATTACTGAAATCATCGAGTAAGACATGAGAAAATAATAATCATGGTAATGGCCCCTAAGATGCTTGAACAGAGGTTCCACTTATGTAAAAATTACTGTGTTCTTTTTTCGATTTGTTGTGGGAATTGTGCATGATCTTAAGAGATGCCGACTGCTGACAATAATATGTTTCTTTTCTTTTCATGGGATGAAATAGGTAAAGTTCTTTGCCTAGCAAATGGAAAACAAAGATACACATCACAGCCAAGAAATTCCATTACTTCTGCGTAGAGAAAAGGAAGCGCAAGAGGGGGAAAAAAAGAAAGTAAAAAGAAAAAGAGACCAGGACCCAAAGTGGAGGACCACTCACAACAGCAACACATACCAAACCAAACCAAAGTAGCAAACAAAACCAAGTACTGAAATTTTTGGCACACTAACACCTTAAAAATTGACATCATTTTGGGGAAATATGAGTATATATAATCATCTTTCTATATTAGAAATATTTTATTGTGAAATAACGCCTCTTCCAACAATGTACAGCGGAATAATAATATTATTGTAAAAGATCAAATATACACTTGTAACAATCTAAATGGTGAATATAGAATACTTCCACAACCATAGCAATATAAAGAAAGAAAAAAATAAGAGCAATGACATAAGGAATTACGTGATTCAGCAAAGCCTACATCCACGGGAGCAATTAGTAAGAGATTTCATTATTAAATCAAAGATACACACTACAATGGTATACAATAATCTTCTTTCCTTCTCTCACCTTCTCTTTGTACACAATATGCCTAGAAGGACATATTTAACAAACTCTCGGAGGCCTCCGAATGCCTAACCGTCCCAATGTTCCAATTCAAAATTTGAATTTTTCCTCGCAGCCCTAGAGCACTCGCCGACGAGAGAGAGAAGATCACTCGTCGACTAGTACAACCACTTGTCGACGAGTTTCTCAACTTTTGCAATTTTCTAGCTCTCGATATCTATTCGTCGATGAGCACAGGGCACTCGTCGATGAGTCATTGCTGCACAGCACAAAGTCTTCATCCATATGTTTTTCTTCCTTTGTTTATGAACCCCAACAAGTATAAGAGTCACATACAAATACAACAATCTCCATTTGGCGATTATACGCCCTTTAGGAGAACCTAAAAAAAAATATTTGATTTGTTCACATTGTACTTAGAACGTTCGGTTGAGACTATCTCCATTTCTAGCACTTGGAAACATGCACCAAGTCCAAGTAACACTACTTGAACTTGCCGATGGCAATTTCAGCTTCTACCATCAACCCCGATACAGTTGTAGATGCAACACCCAAAGACTTCACCCTAGACTTCCAACAAGATCTTTCCACAACAGAAAACACAAACATTGTTGCAAGCCTTCTATCACCAGTCCCCTGTATGGTCTTTAACAAATCTCACAACTGACGGTTCACTCTGTTGCCTACTGAAACACCCCATTGCACAATCATGAGGAACCTTTTACATATCACGGAAATCATAGCCCATCCTTGAGTACTGAGCGGTAGACATTCCATATGGATTCTCCACAAAAGTCCCTTGAGATAGCAAACGAGGTCTCCCTGCGGTTCCATCTATAAAGCCACCCTAAGATAACACCCATTTCCCTGTAGCCTTGTTCACAAAATCACCCTGAGATAAAACTAATCTCCCTATAGTTCTATCAATGTGAATCACCAAACCAAGACCCATTTTGGTCGTATCCAACACATTCATGTCAAAAACTTTTAACAGAGTTTCCAATTGATCAGTCTTAGTTAAAGCCTTCTCAGCCAATAACATGTCATTCACACATAACAGATACATCACTCCACTGCATCCTATCATCCTCTTCCATATTGGAAGCTTCACCAACTCACACACCTGGTACATATGCAATACATCCATTTTCTCTACCATAACATTTATCCTTCTATTTTTCCCTTTGCCATGCATTGCAACTTGAAAAATAGCAGAAACCTTGCTTTTGGAAGTAATGAGTACATGAAATGCTAGAATGCCAAATTTATACTTGAGTGGTAGTCTGATAGTGCACATGAGCCCACCATGATTCTGCTAGTCTCCTGAGCCGAAACTCCCTGCTATATGAACTATGTCATCATTGCCCTGAGTCTGTTGCTCCACTTGCATCACATGCCCATTCATACCGTGATACTGTTGACCCAATAAAGAACTCCTTGCATTTTTTCCCTGAGTCCCTAACTCTACCTGAATAACATGATTACTGGCTGCCGTAGTTTTTTGGCATTTGTTTCTCTTTCTTTACCTAAGACGTTGCACCATGACTTCATCAACAAAAGTCATGTCCTCGATCACCCCTTTGTTTGCCACAAGATCACCCAGTTTGCACCCACCCTTCTTATAACCCATAAAAGTGTATTGTTTGAACATCACATCAAACCTAGATCCTTCATCACTAGAATAGTGCACATGTGGACATTCACTCACAATCAAGTAGTTTACCACAAAACCTGCTCACAATTCACTTGCAACTTTCCCATTTAACGATACCTTTGGCGATCGGTCCACGAGAAACGCGTCATACTTACTGACTTCACCAAGAAGTACCCTGCAAGCTCTGCATATACGTGCCCCGCTTACAAAACTCCTTGAACAAAACCAGCGTACTGAGCCCCAATGTTTGACTTGAGAATCTCTTTCTCGGTATGGTTCTCCATCCCATCCACCGCATGAAGTACACCAAGACCCTTCGTGATAAACACACGAAATACATATGTCTATCCCCTGATGCTATCATCATTGGTCCCCAAATATTTGAATTCATGTAGTCACTCATATGCTCTAACCGCATATGCCACAAGATATCTGACTCAGATTCAACGGTTGCAACTCCACCTACAACACTAACACCTTGTAGTGCATAGATATTTCTCGCTACTTTTTCTCCTTTCATCACTATCGAGTCACATTCACACACTTTCATTTCTCCACATTCAGACTTGTAACAATATCTATTACAGTCTAAAATACCCAATGAAATAGCATTCTTCCTTAGACCTGATTCATGCTTTACATCACATATGGCGTTTATAACACCATCATACATTCTGATTTTGACATTTTTAATAAAAAATATTTTGCATGAAATATCTTTTTCCATTAAAATACAACCAGTATAAACTGACCTGTAGGTGTCAAATCATTTTTTATGATAAAAGCATCCGGTATCTAAGATCCAAGAATCACCCGTGAGGCACTCCGAACCTGATGAAACACATAGCATATCTCCATCACTACATTCTGAATCTTTCTTCACTACACTTGTAGATTTTAACGAACCCTTAGACATATTTCGACATTCCAATTTTCACCAAACTAATGTCAGCGTATTCTCATTCATGACGTGATACAACACATCATTAGCCAAACAAAGACAAATGATTGCTCCCAATTCATTCGCCATGCTATCTGGTTGAATTCTGTATAAAAATTACACCAAGCCTTGCTGCACCACGAGATCCTTCAATGTAGAGACCATACAACACGCTCTGATACCAATTGTTGTGAAATAATGCCTCTTCCAACAATGTACAGCAGAATAATAATATTGTTGTAAAGGATCAAACATACACTTGCAACAATCTAAATAATAAATATAGAATACTTCCACAACCATAGCAATATAAAGAAAAAAAATAAAAAATAAGAGCAACGAACTAGGAGTTACGTGGTTTGGAAAAACCTACATCTACGAGAGCAATCAGTAAAAGATTTCACTATAAAAATCAAAGATACACACTACAATGATATACAATAATCTTCTCTCCTTCACTCACCCTCTCTCTGTACACAATATGCCCAAAAGGACATATTTAACAACCCCTCGGAGGCTTCCCTCCGAATGCCCAACCGTCCCAACGTTCCATTTCAAAATTTGAATTTTTCCTCACAGTCCCAGAGCACTCGTCGATGAGAGAGAGAAGACCACTCGTCGACTAGTACGACCACTCGTCGACGAGTCTCAGAACTTTTGCAATTTTCTATCTCTCAGTATCTACTCATCGACGAGCACATGACACTCGTTGACGAGTCACTGCTGCACAACACAAAGTTTTCATCTATATATTTTTCTTTCTTTGTTTATGAACCTGAATAAGCACAAGAGTCGCACACAAATACAACATATTTGTAGGGAAAAGCTTACTCTTTAACTCAATCGGTGAGTGCCCAATGTCCACTCATATGGACTCGACTCAACCCTGTTTGATATGCAGAAAAAACTGCAATAGTGAAAGGATCTATATATGTTTTGTCATTTTTCATCCTCTGATTTTTATGCTTTCCCTTCTGAACACGACAAAAGGGTTAACAGAAACAGAACTATGTTGCAAAAGAAGATAAAAATTCAGGGATGTGACTGAAGTAAAATAAGAGGAAAGAGGGAAGAACCTGAAGAGGATCGCGAGGATGAAGGTAAAAGCTGGCGTGAGGTTGCTGATAGCAGAGGCAAGAGTAGGAGAACTGTAATTGATGCCTTTGTACCCCATGATCTGAGATGTAGAACTGGACCCAAAAATTAAACACGAAGTCAACGACTAAATCAATAAAAGAACTCAAAACAAGAAATAGATATTTTCTGGGGAACCAGAATCATCAGAGTTGTAAGTTGTAAATTTATGTACCCAACCAGTCCCAGTAGGCCAATTTTGTATAGAACAGAGAAGTTGAGTGGAGGAAGCAGCCCTTTTCTGGGGGAAAAAACAGCCGAACAGAAGAATTGTTAGTACTTTTTTGATTTGACAGAGTAGAAAACAGAAAGTGAGAGAGACCTGTGGGTGATGAAGGGGGAAGGAAGGAGAAGCAGAGCAGCAATAGCATATGCGTAGACTATGAAGACGTAGTAGTTCATCCCTGTCCAAGTTGCAGCTTTGTATAGCGTGTTCAGCCCCACGTTGGCGCACTCCATGGCTACTATGGCCGCGAATGGCAGCACATCGCCGGAGCCGGAACAGCACCTCCCCACCATCTCTCCCTCTCCCTCCGTTCCCCCCCCCCCCCCTCTCTCTCTCTCTCTCTCTCTCTCTGAAACAGAGCAAGAAGAAACAGAGGCGTTCAAGAAATTGTGATCTCTCTGTGTGACATCACAGGTTTGGTTATCTGAGCTTATAATGGTGTTTGCGCAGTGGGGGCTCTGTTGCATGTGGTGTGATCATGGCTCTTTCCCTTTCAATGTTGCTTTATTTAATTTCATTTGCTCTGTTGAAGATGATTGAACTCTTTCCCTCGAAAGATACATCGACAAATGGCGATGGCTTTCGTTTTCTGTTTTGCCTTTGTTGCTTCTTCGAGTGATTGTAATTATGCATAAAGTTATGTCCTCCCTGGTAAATGAAAAATGTTTTAAAGTGTTAAAATATTGCTGTTGTATTTTTCATGAGTTTGACACATTATTTATTTTTAGTTTTATATTTAATGGTGTATTTAATATATTGCTGTTGTATTTTTCATGAGTTTGACACATTATTTATTTTTAGTTTTATATTTAATGGTGTATTTAATATATTAAATGTTAATTAAGTTTGGAAAACTCTGTTTTTATAAGAATTTCTCACAAATAATATGAAATATCATAATTTATTGAAATTGATTGAGCGTGAAAAAGTTTAATTAATTTTGAAAACTTACATTAGTCGTCATAAGATCGTGTGATGACTTTTTCGTGATGAACTGAAAATTTTGTTAAGGTTCCAAAGAGTACAAATACACTATACTTATAAATAGTAGCGTTAAATTGCTCATAGAGCTAAATTTTGGTTAATAATAATTGACATGATTTAACCTTTAAACCTTATGAACAAAATAATTCTTCTAATGGTTAAAATGGTTGAGAGAATGCAAACAAGAAACTCCAACTCATTTTCTTAAATTTCAAAATTTTGATAGAAGACCTAATTTCAATTTTCTCTTTTTCTTTTTGGACAAAATTATATGAAGGAAAAAAAAAGAAAGCAATCATGTAAAGCAAAACAATAAAAAAAGAATTCATTGGATTTTATTTCTTTACAAGTTGCAATGAGAAAATGTTGTCTTTGATGATCTCATCATCTTCTTCAATCATGTATTGCAGATATTCTTTTTAGGGTAATCATTGGCTTCCAAAATTTAATGTTAATTTTTGGAATTAAAAAAAATTATAATGATCATTCAAAATATTTTTGTACAAATAAATAAAAATAATATGAGCACATATTTCTTAACTCTTTTTAAAAATAAAATACATTTATTAAATGTGTGAATAGGTATTTACATGTTTCATTTTTAAAAATATTTTTATGATTCAATCAAAATCATAACATTTTAGGGTGCATATTGTTAGTTGATGTCATGATAAAAAAATTATTTTCTTAGTGATTTATTTAGATGTTAATTAGTGAAAGTTGAATTAAGTAATTAACTTTGAAAAAACATATATTCAGTTGAGCCCACAAAATTAAAGAGACCAGTTGCAATGCATTATGATGCCAACTCTGATGCCAGTTCCAATGGCTACGCTGAAAGAGAAAAGCTTTGGATTGATTGGGCCGCATATACGCAACAATCCAAACCCCAATCCATGCACATGTCAGCGAGCAGTCAATATCAATTCCCAAAGCCATGACATTAAATTCCGATCTGGATCCCTTGAAAAGGATATTATTAAAAAAATAAAATAAGGCTGGGAGAATTCGAGGTATAAGGGTGAGCATAATTCGGGAAAACCTGAATTAACCGAATTAATCGACTGAAATTGGTCGACTCGGTTCGGTTAAAAACACAAGATTGGTCGGTTCGATTATGATTTTACAAAATTTGGTTAATCAGTTCAGTTAAGAGAAATGTTAATTCGGTTAACCGAAATAATCAATTTAATAATTAATTAAAATTTAAATATAAATTAGTATATGTTAATTTGTTAATATGTTAATTAGTATATGTCAATTTGTTAATATGTTAATAAGTATTTGGTAAAAAATCTATAATTATATTATGTTTTTATTAATTAATTTCAAATTAATTCGGTTAAATTCAGTTAACCAAATTACCTAAAAAGGTAATTCGGTCGAGTTCGGTTCGGTGAGGCGCCTCTATTTGGTCGATTCAGTTAATAGTTCTCATGAACTGAAAATTTTGGTTAATTTGGTTAATTAATCGAATTTGGCCGAACCGACCGTTTGCTCACTCCTACCAGGGTGTACTCTGGGGGATCACTCTGATGCCTAAGTAAGAGATTGCTCTAGAGAGGTAGTAAGCAACGGTAAAGATGAGTTAAGAATGAAATACCTTAGTCTCTTCGCCAAGTCCCTATTTATAGTGATGGAAGTTGACCAGAGGGTGTAATGCCATTTATTGGCGAATTATGGTACAGGCGTGAATCGCTCTAGTCTTTATGGAGTCGACGCCAATGGCTCTGGTTGAGCAACATTCTCTCAGTGATGATGACCCTTATTGTTATTGTGCCTTAATGATCCTTTATGGCAGACAGACTCTTTTGACCTTGATATATTTAGGGTATATCAGTTGTCCCCGCTTAGTTTCAAATTTTCGGAACTTGTTCTTGAAAGTTTGAAAGTTATCTTATTACTTCCTATGTATATTTTGGGCTGGTCGAGCCAAGTTCGGAGGAGGTTGGCTGATTCGAGCCAATGTTGAGGCGTATCTGGCTTTGCTGAGCTGGGTTTGTGGGAAACCGGCTTCTCTGAGCTAAAATGGAGTCGGCTGATCCAAGCTGATGTTGAGGCTCGTATGGCTTTGTGGAGCCAAGTTCGAGGAAGGTCGGCTGATCCGAGATGATGTTTGAGGCACATCTGGCTTTACCGAGTCGGGTTCGAGGAAGGTCAGCTGATCCGAGCTGATATTGAGGTGCATCTAGCTTTGCCAAGCCAATCACGCCAAGCAGGCCCTCGCAGGCGTTTGTTCTGAGCTGCTTCTTGCAAGGCATATGTGCCAAGCACCAACCAGCTCTTCTTGAGGGCTTGTGCCGAGTGGCTCTTCTTACGAGCCCTTCATGAGTTATTTGTGCCGAGAAGCCCCTTTTGTGGAAAATTATTCCGAGTAGCGCTCCTTGAGATATTTTTCCGAGCAACTCATGTTGTGGAACTTTGTTCCAGCCAGCTTTCTTGAAAAATTGTGCTGAGCAGCTCCTCTTGTGGAACTTTGTTCTGACCAACTCTTTCTAAGGAATTGCGTCGAGCATCTCTTCTTGTGGAACTTTGTTCGACCAGCTCTTCTCGAGGATTTGTGTTGAGTAGCTCTTCTCAGGGTATTGTTTTGAGCAACTCTTCTCGAGGATTTGTGCCGAGCAGCTCTTCCCAAGGAATTGTTCCGAGCAACTCTTCAAGAGGAATTGTGCTGAGCAGCTCCTCTTGCGGAACTTTGGTCCGACTAGCTCTTCTTGAGGAATTGTGCCGAGCAGCTCCTCTTGCAGAACTTTGTTTCGACCAACTTTTCCTGAGAAATTGTGCTGAGCTGCTCCTCTTGCATAACTTTGTTCCGAGTAGTGCTTCTTGAGATATTTTTCCGAGCAGCTCATGTCATGGAACTTTGTTTCGACCAGCTATTCTTGAGGAATTGTGTCGAGCAGCTCCATTTGCATAACTTTGTTCTGACCAGCTCTTCCTGAAGAATTGTGTTGAGCAACTCTTCTTGCGGAACTTTGCTCTTACTAGCTCTTCTTGAGGAATTGTTTCGAGCAACTCTTCTTGTAGAACTTTGCTTCGACTAGCTTTTCTTAAGGAATTGTGTCGGGTAGCTCTTCTTGCAGAACTTTGCTTTGACTAGCTCTTCTTGAGGAATTATGCCGAGCTGCTCCTCTTACAGAACTTTGTTTCGAACAACTCTTCTCGACGATTTGTTCCAAACAACTCTTCCCAAGGAATTGTTTTGAGCAACTCTTTCCAAGGATTTGTTCAGAGCAGCTCCTCTTGTGAGGCCTAATGAGTTGTACCCATCTTTTGGGCATCTTTGTGGCCTAATGAGTTGTGTTCATCTTTTGGGCCGTATTCGAGCCTAACAAGTCATGCTCATCTTTTGGGCTCTTTTTTGGGCCTAATGAGCTCTGCTCATCTTAGAGGTCTTGGTGTGGCCTAATGAGCCGTGCTCATCTTTTGGGTTGTCTTCTAGCCTAACGAGTCATGCTCGTATTTTGGGTTTTTCTTTGGGCCTAATGAGCTCTGCTCATATTTTGGGACTTCTTGAACCTAATGAGTTGGGCTCATCTTTTAGGCTAACTTTTGAGGCGGGTTTGCCAATTGGAATATATTTGCAGTGTTTAGAGAGCCTCCATAATTTTGGTTGCACCTGTAGAGTTTCAAGATTTTTTGTTAAGTGAGTCGTGTCTGTGGAGTATCGAGATTTTCCTTGGGTCTTGACATTATACATCTCTTTGGTGTTCCATTTGGTTGGAATGCATGCTTTTATGAAGTTTTTGCCAGCATGCGCCTGTTAGAAGATATCTTCTTTGGACCGCACGCCCGTATGGGGACTTGCAGTTTTTTCCTCGAGACGTGAAATAATCAATGATTCTGGCTCCTCTAGATTTGTGCTTTTGTGGGGATTCAAGCCAAATTTTCTCTATAAAAGGCACTTGCTGGCTCATTTGCTCCTTGTCTCAACCGTGAGGTTCCTTTGCCGCTAGGTACCTCTCACTCCGTCCTTTTCCTTGCGTCTTTTTGTTCTTTTTCTTGGCATTGTGTGTTGGTTTTTGCTATATTCTTCATATGTTCTTAATTTTCTTCATATCTTGCTTGAATGTTCTCCGCGTTCTTCATTTTCCTTGGATGTGTTCTTTATAAATTGTAGGAAATATGCACTATTGATCCAAATCTTTGTATAGTGTAAATTGTTTCTCTTTTTGACACTTTAAAGCTTCAACGCTATGGATTCTTCTGAGGTTCAGTACAAATCTCTTGTAACTGTTAGTAATGCTCGATCTAACCTCACCCTAGCAGAGCTGCAGACCGTACACCGTTTATTTGTTGTCCCTGACACTATCAGCCTTAGATTGCCCACCAGGTTTGAGTCTGCTCAATAGCCTGGCCCTAATGAGATTTGTTTGCATACTGATTACCTTGACTTAGGTCTTAGGCTTCTTTTTTTTAGCTTTCTTTTCTAATGTGCTTCGTTTTCATAACATTGCCCCTTTGCAATTGGCCCCCAACTCTTACCTGACATTAACATGTTTTTCCATCCTTCTCCTCAAATGAGACCACCAACCCATAGTGTCTTTGTTTCGGAGTTGTTATCAAATGAGAAGGCATACCATAGAGAAATACCTATACTATTTCAATTCCCTTCCTGACTACAAGCTATTTACCCCTGGTAGCTCTTTTATTCATGATTGGAAGTTTTGGTTCTTTTTTGCGTCCAGGGAGCTAGATTATCATGGGCCTCGCGTGTGGTCCACTCCTTCGGATGGTGATTTTCCTCCCTTCACCTTTTATTTATTCTGCATATGCCTCCTAAGTTATATTCCTTATTATATAACTATATCCTTTGTTTCAGCCTGGTTGCTGCACTTGGTTCCCACTCTATCTCACTCAGAGGAAGCCATCCTTCGAGAACTGCGAGCTAGTGCTTGATAGGGGCTTATCCCCCACGAATAGTTACTCAAGGAGCGAGTGCTTGTGCAGTGGGGACTAAGTCGTGTCTCTCTTGGTCTTTGCTTTTCTTGGGCTTTATGCATATACGTGTACCTTGGTCCACTTTATTTTTCCTTACCCCCCCTCTTTTCTTTTTGCAGATATGGACTTCAATCAATATGAGGTTGTAATGGTTGAGGCCAAAAAGTAGAGAGCGAGTAGGAAGAAGAAGAAGCAAGGCTTACAAGGTGACTTTTCTTAGATGGAGGACACTCTTGTTGTGAACAACAAGCCTCCACCTATTCAGTTGATTCCTTCTGTGGCTACTTCTTCTGGAGGACCCATCTTCTATGATCCCACTCTTTCTGGTTCTGCCCTTCAGTGTGCAATGCACGTTGAGGACCTTGTGGAGGTGAAGCTGACCCTCCCTAAAAACCTGCTTTCCGGTATCGGGCACACCACCTATCAGGTAGCTTGGTTAGTTCTTCTTATAGGGTTTGATTCTACCATTCATTACTGCGTTCTAATTTCGATATTGCTTGCAGCTAGCTACTATGTCTCTAGCTTCTGAAGACAAGGTGGCTGAGATGTACCAGATCTTTACAGAGTCATGGGATAAATATGTTGCTACCTAGAATGTGTTGTTTGAAGCCAAAGCCGTTGCTGATTGGTGTGAGAGAGTTCCTCAAGAAGAGATAGCGAGGATTCGGAATGAGGAAATCCCTGCTGCGGCTGCCAGCGCTGCAATATCAAACTACCGAAGCTCCAAGAAATTCATCCTTAATACTTCCAAGTCTTATCAAATAGGCTTTTAGAGGTGCCAAGAGCAGGTCAAGACAATGCATCTTGACCTTTCTCTAGATGGGGTATGCTTATATAGCTATGCTAATGAGAGCCTAGAATCAGAGGAGGAGATGGATGAGATCGAGGCATTTTAGGAGGAAGGCGGAGAAGGAAGTAAGGCTGGTGATTAGAAATTATAGGTCAATATTTTATTGCTTTTGAGATTGTACTCGGGCTTTTCAAGCCTTTTAACTCAATTGTACAACTTATACAATGAAATTTTAAGAGTACTATTTTTTCAACATATCCGAATTCCGTGTTTTTTTTTTTTATCTCCTTTCCCTCTAGATATTCTAAAGTGTAAGCTCCTGACTTGATTTTTGATGCTACGTTGTATGGTCCTTACCAATTAGGCTTCAGTTTGCTTGAACCAGGTTCTGCAGGGTTGCTTTGTACCTTCCTTATGACCAGATCTCCTAGTTTGAATGTTCATGCCTTAACCCAGGTGTTGTAATATCTGGCCACCTTTTGTTGGTACGCTACGATTCTCGTCTGTGTTTGGTCTTGCATTTTCTCAAGGAGGTCTAATTCCGCCTTTAGCTTTTCATTGTTGTTCTGCTCGTCAAAATATTGTCATTGCCAGGAACATATTCCAACTTCTACAGGGATGACTGCTTCAGCTCCAAAAGCGAGCACAAAGGGGGTTTCCCCTGTAACTGTTTTTCAAGTTGTGTGGCACACCCAAATAATGGAGGGGAGTTCTTCTACTCACTTGTCGTGTGAAGCCTCGAGTCGCGTTCTAAGATTGTGCAGTATTGTTCTATTTATGTTCTCTACTTGTCCGTTACTTTGCAAGTGTGCAACAGATGCAAACAAAAGTTTTATACCCAGGTCAACACAAAATTTCTTGAAGCAATCATTGTCAAACTGTTAGCCATGGTCTGTGACTATAGCCCAAGGGATACCAAACTTGCAAACCACCGAAGTCCATACGAACTTGGAGATGTTGCGCTCTGTTATGTGGGTCAGGGCTTCTACTTCTACCCACTTGGTGAAATGATCAATAGTCACTCATAAGAATTTCCGCTGCCCTGTTGCTTGTGGTAGTGGTCCGACAATATCCAATCCTCATTGGGCGAAGGGACAAGGACTCGTAAAAGGGGAGAGAACACTAGCCGGTTGGTGTGGTATGCTCGCGCACCTCTAGCATATGTTGCATCGTTTGACCATCTTGATTGCTTCTCTCGTTATAGTTAGCCAATAGAATCCTTGCCTCAGAGCCTTGTGAGCTAAGGCTCTACTGGCCAGGTGATTCCCACATACCCCTTCGTGGATCTCTTTTAACACGTATTCTTCTTCTTTGTTGCCCAGGCATCGCAGGTAGGGCAATGTCAAGGATCGTCTGTCCAACTCCTGATTTATGAGTGTGTACCTGACTGCCTTCCTCTTCAGCTTCACAAACTACTTCTTGTCATCCGGTAAGGACCCATCCCAGAGGAACTGTATTAGGGAGGGTTTTCCAATCTTCCTCGTTATCTTCCGTCGCCACCATATTGACGCCGATATCCTTATGAGAAGGCTTCCCAATTCTTTCTAGGTAGACGACGTTTTCCAAATCTGGCTTTGAGGTTGAAGCCACTATTGCCAGCGCATCAGTCTTTGAGTTCTCTGCTCGTGGTATGTTCTCTATGTCAAACAGAGCGAACGTTTTGATGTACTATTGTGCTCTTGCTAGGTATTTCTTCATTTTATGATCCCTAGCCTCAAATTATCTTTTGACCTGCTTAACCACAAGTTGAGAATTTCTTGAGACTTGAAGTCGAGCTACCTCGAGCGATTCTATTAGACGTAGACTTGCAAGTAAGGTTTCGTATTCAACATTGTTGTTAGTTGTTGCGAACTCTAACCTTAATGCATACAAAATTTTTGAGCCATTTGGTACTGTAAAGATTAACCATGCTCCCCCTCCAGCTCCATTCGACGATTCATCCACATGCAGTATCCAAGACTTTGACTCCTTTGTTCTTTTGTAGGATTGTTCTACCATGAAATCAACCAGCACCTAAGCTTTGATAGCAGGCTTTGGCTTATAGTTTATATCGAATTCTTCTAGCTCAACTGACCACCTTATCATTCTCCCCGAGGTCTCCAACCATTGGAGGATTTGTCTTAGTGGCAAGTTGGTCAGCACTATTATCTTGTGTTCCTAGAAGTATGGTCTCAGTTTTTGCACAACATAGATGATGGCAAAGGCTGCCTTTTCAACTGTGATGTAATTTATCTCGGCCCTGCTTTGCACCTTGCTAGTGAAGTAAATGGGCTTGTGTTGCCTTCCCTCTTCTCTAACCATGACCAAGTTGAACGCGTATAGAGTTGAGGTCACGTATAAGTAAAGTTCTTCTCTTGCTTCCACCTCTGTTAACAGTTGGGGGGGGGGGGGAGCCGAGGTACTGTTTGAGTTGCTTAAAGGACTTGCCTTGCTCTTTTCCCCATTCGAATCCTCACTTTTTTCGCAACACCTTGAAGAAGGGTAGGCTCCTATCTCTTAAGTAGGAGACAAACCTACTGAGTGAGGCAATTCTTCCGGTTAAGATTTAAATCTCCTTCTTGGTTCAAGGAGCCTTCATCTCCAGCAATGCTTGTATCTTGTTAGGGTTTGCTTCTATTCCTCTGTGCGTTACCATGAAGCCTAGAAACTTCCCTGAAAATACGCCAAATATGCATTTAGAAGGGTTTAATTTCATTCGATACTTGCACAGCAGCTCGAATGCCCCTTTAGATCTTTGCAATGCTCCTTTTCTTTCAAGCTTTTCACAAGCATATCATCAATGTATGCCTTTGTCATTTTTCTGAGTAGATCTATAAATATCCTGTTTACAAACCTCTAATACATTGCCCCCGCATTTTTCAACCTGAAGGGCATCACCCTATAATAGTAAAGCCCCCTTTCAGTAATGAATGACGTTTTCTCCTCTTTTCCTAGGTGCATTAGGATTTGATTGTATCCCGAATACGCATCTATGAAACTGAGGAGCTCGTGTCTAGATGTTGAGTCTACCAGTTGATTGATACGGGAAAGGGGAAAGTTGTCTTTTGGGCATGCCTTGTTCAAATCTGTGAAGTTAATGCATGTCCGCCACTTTCCATTTGGCTTCTTTACCAAGACCACATTACTGAGCCATTTGGGATAGTTGACTTCCCTGATGAACCTGGCCTTTACTAGTTTTGTCACCTTTTCATCTATCACCTTGACTCGCTCCAGTGTGAAGCTCCTCTTCTTCTGTTTAACAGGCCTGTGGTTAGGGTCTACTTGCAACTTGTGTTCCATGATTGTAGGGTCAATCCCTGGCATGTCATCAGCCGACCAGGCAAAGACGTCTACAAATTCACTCAGTAACTGGCTCAGCTCTATTTTCAAAGTGTCTAATAAGCGACTCCCAATCCGTATACACTTCTCTTCATTGCCATTTATGAGGATCTTCATAAGGTCTTCATCAAGCGTGCTAATTTTTGGATATTCTCCCTTTACATCCAGGTCTTCGACGATCGGGGCCTCCTATGTCTTCTTCTTTCCTTTCAATGCCATTACATAGAAATTCTAAGCTGCCGTTTGATCTCCTTTAATCATCCCAGTTTCATGGGGGGTAGGGAATTTTACCTTCAAGTGATAGGTGGATGTCACGGCTCGGCTGCATTGAGCGAGGAGCAACCCAATATAATGTTGTAAACCGATGGCTAATCAACCACCAAGAAATCCACCAGCAAGTTTACTTGTTATGGGGATATTCGCATCATCACCGAGAGCATTATTGTACCCATTAGATGTTACACGTCCCCTCCGAATCCAACCAATGGGGTGGAGATAGGTTTTAGGCATTCTTTACCGATTTTCATCTCTTGGAGCACCGACTAGAATATTATGTTGGCCGAGTTCCTGTTTTCTATTAGCACTTGTCTCACCTTGTAGTTGGCCACCAGTAGCGATACTACGAGGACATCGTCATGAGACTGTTGTATTCCCTCCTCATCTTCGCTATTGAAGATGATAGAATCTTCTTGCTTCTGCTTCTTACCGCTTGGATCCTTTCCTTATGTTAAGAGTACTTATTTGACATACCTCTTTTGAACGCCTCCAATATCTTCGCCACTGGTGGTTCCACCGAAGATGACGACAATCTCTTCGATGATCTGCTCTCCCTTTTCTTCTACATCAAGTCTTTTTTGCTTTCGAGGTTCCCTTCGGCAGTCTCCCCTTTTCACGAACCCTGATAGGTGACCTCTTTTTATCAAGGCCTCGATTTCATTTTTTAGGTGAATGCACTCCTCTATGTCATGCCTGTGATCCCTGTGAAACTGACAGAACTTCGACATATTTCGCTTATGTGAGGGCGTACGCATAGGTTCAGGCCATGAAACATATCCCTTTTCTCTTATATGCATTAGTATGTTGGTTCGAGGTGCATTTAGGGGGGTATAATATTGAAACTTACTTACGTGTCTTGACCCTTTGGAGTTGCTTTATAGCTTGTTGTTCTCCTGTCTCTTTCCTACTCTGGAAGTTTCGCTGTTGTCTCTCACACCCTTTCTTTTCAATTCATACCGGTCTCTCCTTGTATCCACTGCCTCTTCCAAGTTGATGTATTTTTGTGCCTTGGCCATCAGCTCTCTTATGTCGGTTGGTGGCTTCTTTCTTAATGAGTATAGGAAGGCTCTGAGTTTTAGGGTCATGGTTAGGTCCGCTAACGCTGCCCCGTGGTCCAGGTTATAGATCTCTAGGGTTGCTATGACAAAGCGGTGTATAAACTTCTTCAGCATCTCCCATTCTCCCTGAACCAGACTCATCAAATCGGTTATGGTCTTGGTGATCCTTCGACTACTACTGAAATGGCTAGTGAAATTCTGCTCCATTTCAGAGAAAGAGATGATCGATCCAGGCTTAAGGGTTTGGTACCACGCTTTGGTGTTACCTTTAAGGGTAGCAGCAAACGCACGACACATTATGGCATCAGATGTGCCCTATAATTGCATTAATACCTTGAAGGTATCCAAGTGATCAACTGGGTCAGTCAAGCCTTCATACCTTTCAAAAGTTGGCATTTTGAACTTGTTGGGCAGCGGGACCTCCATCACTTCTTTAGTGGATGGTGGATCTGACGACTTTAACAAAGTCTCTCCATAAGAGGGGTTGGTTCGGCCCTCTTTCATCATTTTTTCTATTTGATCTATCTTTTTTATTCTTTCCTTTTCCTCATTTGACCGTTGCTTATTGACTCCTACACTGTTTGCGTCCTCCACCTTCTTTGTGGGGTTGGTTTTTCCATTGCTCTCCTTTAGGTCTTCCTCTTTCTCCTGTACGTCAAGATTAGCCAGCTGCTGGCAAGGGGCAAATTCTCCATGATTCTTTTGCTGCAAAAGCATGTTGAACATGTCCTCCATCTTCTTTTGTGAGGCTTCCATTCTCCTTTGGAAGATAAGGAATTCTTCCCTTGTCACTCTCGACCGATCTCTAGGCATGAAGTGAACGGATTGAGGTGATTGGTCACCCATAACAAGATTGGACCTAGAATTTTTGGTTACTGCCATGATTCAAGAATTGAGATCGAAGGTATGATGAGCAGCTCTTAGAAGCGTTCCCATAGACGATGCCAATTGTTGTGGGATAAAAAGTTGAAGAACCTCCGGTGGACCTTCCGATCTCAATCCCCTAAAAAGAACATAAAAATAAGCAAGGCTTGGAGGACCCAGGGTGTACTCCGGGGGATCACTCTGATGCCTAAGAAAGGGATTGCTTTAAAGAGGTAGCAATCGACAGTAAAGATGAGTTAAGAATGAGATACCTTAGTCTCATCTCCGAGTCCCTATTTATAGTGACGGGAGTTGACTCGAGGGTGTAATGCCATTTATTGGCGAATTATGGTGCAGACATGAATCGCTCTGGTCTTTATGGAGTTGACGCCAATTGCTTTAGCTGAGCAACTATCTCTCAGTGATGATGGCCCTTATTGTTGCTATGCCTTAATGATCCTTTATGGCAGATGGACTCTTTTTACCTTGATATATTTAGGGTATATCAAGGTCTATATTTGTCATATTAGGTATTTTTTGTATTAATGAATCCTCACTATTTTAGTAAATGCATCCATTTGAGTGGGGGAAACTATTTGTGAAGGCTGCATGCATGATTTGTATACTTCAAATTAGAAATTGTTGGTTGTGTACAATGTTCATCTACACATAACATGATTTGTAAAGTTGAAGGGGAAATGGTAAACACAACGTTACAACACGCGCATCATATGAAACATCAATAGTTTTATTAAAAGAAGAAACTTTAATAAAATGTTGCCATTTTAGTCTTTTTTTTCTATGAAGAATGTAGACACCCCAATTTTAACTAGGTCATTTTGGCGAGACCCGGCGTAATAAAAGTTGACTTTAAATCCCAAGAATTGGAGGATCCTCTTTAGTCATGATTTTTGATAAGTGAGTCTTGGTATTTCTAAATTGAGACTTGGCATTTTCAAATCGAGTCCTGGTTACATTTTAATTGAGTCCTCTTCAAAAATAAGTTCTTCTATTTCTAAAAAGAGTTTGGATACTTTTAAATGGAGCCTCGGGTATTTTAGACTGAGTCTTGGCATTTTTAAATTGAGTATTTTTTTTTAAAATTTTGTTTAGAGTGAGTCTTTTAAAGTGCTTCTTTTAAACTTTAAAATTGAGTTTGATGATTTTAAAAATCCAAAATGGAGGCCTTTTAATTAAGTATTTTGTCTTTTAAAATCGAGTCCCTCATTCTCGAGCCCCTTTTATTTTCAAGTCATTTTGTTTAAATTGAGTCTAGGTCCGTTTATTTCTGGGAACTTAAGGTTGTATTTTGTTACCGGTTAGTTATTGTGTGAGACTGGGCAACTTTGATATATGGGGTTTCAGTCAAGAAGATCGGAGGAGTTGAAAGACCTCAAGTAATACCAAATACTCCTTCCTTACCTCGCAATATAGAATTGTTGGTGTTTGAATTTGTAGGTTATTTGCACCCCAACCAGAAACCAGAATCCCTCAACCCAAAGCCAGACTCCCTCAACCCGAACCAGATCTTCAAAAACCTCAGATTGAATCAACCAAGATTGAACCGAAGCTCAGGTTGAAATGAACCGAACCAGACTCCCGGGAACCTCAGACTGAACTGCCAAGGCCTATTAAACCTTTAAGAGAACTAAGCCCAACATTCTTTTTAAAAGCCCAAAGCCCATTTCAGTTTTTAAACCTAAGCCCACTAAGTAATTTTTAACCCGAGGCCCTAAAATTTTTAAAACCCTAAGCCCACTAACCCGTTTTAAAATCAAGCCCACTTCATTTTAAAAGCCCTAAGCCCATCTCAATCTTTAAACCTGAGCCCATTAAAAAAAAAAAAAAAACCAACCTAAACCCATTTAAAAAAAAAAAAAAAAAACTAACCCAACTTGTTTTTAAAAACAAAGCCCAAAACCATTTTTAAAACCCTAAGCCCACTAACCTGTTTTAAAATCAAGCCCATTTCATTTTAAAGTGACCTGGGCCCATTTCATTTTTAAAACCTACCTGGAGCCCATTTTTATTTTAAAACCCAACCAAACCCGAGCCCATTTTTATTTTAAAACCCAACTAGACCTGGGCCCATTTCATTTTTTAAACCTACCCGGAGCCCATTTTTATTTTAAAGCCCAACCAAACCTGAGCCCATTTTTATTTTAAAGCCCAACCAAACCCAAGCCCATTTGTATTTTAAAAACCAAGCCCATTTTTACTTTAAAGCCAAACCAAACCCAAGCCCATTTGTATTTTAAAAACCAAGCCCAATTTTAGACATAACCCATGTAAACTGAGGTGTAGCCCTATTAGACTCTCTTCATTTCTTGAACTCTCTTTGTTGCTGAGCTTCAATGATCCTTTGAGCTTTTATTCTTGAAGTTTTTTCTTTAATATCAATGCTCTCATGATCTTCAAGCTTTATCTTTGAATTCATACTTCAAGTAGTCCATGTGCTAAGCTTCATTTGATTTTCTTTCTTTGGAATACAAGCTTTGTGAGCACTTGAGTTGATATGAGCTTTCAATGTTCTTGTGATCTTTGAGTCTTTCCATGTTGGTCTCTTGAGCTTTCAGAATTGATCACTTGACTTTATGAAGTATGCTTTTGTTCCAATATCTGAAATATCATAACTTTGAAGAACATTAGATAACCTTACTTTATTATCCTCAAAATCAAGAGTTGTAAGCCTTGGTTAGGCCAACAATCTCCCCCTTTTTTATGATGACAAATAAGGTGAAAAGATAGATGAACTTTAAAAGTCTCCCCCTTACAATAAGCATAAATCTTCAAAGTTAATATAACATTAAAGCACAATTATAAATTCATCATTTCATAATCATCATGCATATTCCCCCTTTTGACATAAACATATTCCGATATATTCCAAAACATAATATATTCCAAAACATAATATATTACAAAACATACATATCATAACTATCTTTTGCTCATACACATACTCCCCCTTTTGACATCAATCAAAAAGGATAAAAAAAATGATCAAGTTCAAATAAAATCACATTTTGAGCATATAATCAAACATGCATATCAAACATATGTACACACTCAATTTATTATTTTTCACAATAACATGTGTAGTGTGTTTGAATAGTCATGCATATGTGTTGTAATATCTTTACTAACATCATTTTCCCCTTTGATACCAATTGTAGATTGATACCAATTGTGATACCAAGTAAGACATTAAAGAATAATACCAATTGAAATTTGAAAATTATGTTACCAATTTAATATTTCATTAATTCATGATATCATTTTGAAAATAGGGAAACAATCATAATATAAGCAATAAGTCTCCCCCTGAATTTAATACATTCAGTTTTGATACCTATTATGCTTTCTTAATTTATCTTCCATGTTTTAATCATTTGATTTATATCATTTATGTGCTCATGGATACTAATATCAATTGCCATGTCAAGCTCAAATTCCAATTGAACTTTTTAAATTGTGAAATCA
Source organism: Malania oleifera (assembly GCF_029873635.1). Classification (NCBI taxonomy): domain Eukaryota; kingdom Viridiplantae; phylum Streptophyta; class Magnoliopsida; order Santalales; family Ximeniaceae; genus Malania; species Malania oleifera. The sequence goes on along the minus strand of NC_080427.1, from coordinate 59,449,185 downwards.
ATTGAGCTTTTAAATTGTGATACCAATTAAAGTATTCATGGGTACAAATATACTTTTATAGATACCAAAGCTAATATTATATCATGTATAGCTCATAGATATCATATCAAAATTTCATGCTTCAAAATCAAGCTCAATAATTTCATGTTCAAGTTTTCAATATATAGTGAGCCACAAATCATCAATATAAGTCAAGTCACGATCATACACATGTCTTTGGTATTTTTAGCATTTTAGCATAGAAGCATATCAACATATCATGTAAGTTGGGAGCATATCATAATCATTTGTATTGTACTACAACATTGCTCAATTTGCTCTCATTCTCAAATATCTTTTCTTAAAAACAAGCAATAAGCTCAGATTTTTGCTTTACATTTTCTTTCATATAGATTCTCAATATTCATATTTCTTTTCAAAACTTAAAACTTTTTAAGTTAGGCTTGTACGAATTATTCAATAATTGAGGCCAAAAATGTTATTTTTATTTTTATTTGTTTCAATAAGCTCTTAAACTCTTCCTCATTGATTTGAACAAGGCTTTTTATCAGGTACCCATACTTTCTTGGGTCCCGATGGTTTAATAAAGGATGTTCCTTTTACTTTCCATACTTGTTTAGTTTTCACACCCTTTCTCTTAAATGGACATTCAAACTTTATATGTCCCTTCTTCTTACATAGATAGCATATGGTGTGAGTGTAAGCATTTGAAGAAGTGCTTGCATAGTCTTTGGAGGCTTTTGTAAAGTACCTCATATAGAGGTTCTTCTTCCTTGTATTTTCAATTCCATTATATCCTATGTTTTCTTTGTTTAAGGACATTCTTTGTGATCCTATCATTTTATCAAAGTTTTCCTTTCCTTTTGTGAAATTGTAAATGATCTTTTCTTTATCTTCAATTTGACTTTTAAGATCATTTATCTCAATATCTTTCTTGCCATCAATATTCTCTTGTAGTTTCTCTAATTCTTGAGACATTTTTTTGATTTTATCCTCTAATTCAGAAATATATAGATCTTTCTCATTCTCCATAGAAGTTTGGAATTTTAGATCTTCTATTTCTTTCATCATCTTTTCATTCTTGCTCTCTAATTTCTTGATTTTCAAGTCTTTTTCTTTTTCAACAAGATTTTTATATTCTATTTCTTTTATCACAACTTCATACTTATTTTCTATTTTCTTGATTTTTGAATCTTTATCATTTTCAGCAAGCTTAATTGTTTCTAACTCTTTCATCACTTCATCATTCTTTTTTTCCAATGATGTGTATTGTTTAGTTACTTTGATTCGTATCTTATGTACTTTGAATAAATCATTTTGTTACTCTTCATAAGATGACATGCTTTCATCATTGGATTCATCACTACTATAACTATTAACCGATTTGGATGAGGAGCTTCCCTCACCGTCCCAAGCCATAAAGCAAGTATAAGACACCTCTTGGTCATTTGATTCATTATCGGAACTATTTGTACTCAAATTATCCCAAGTAGTGACTTTTATTGCCTTTTTCTTTTTCTTCTTACACTCTTTCTTAAGTAATGGACATTCCAATTTTATATGTCTAGTTTTGTTGCAAATATAACATGTAGGAATTGTTGATTTAGGTGTAATCCCAAGATAAGGGGGGTGAATTAGGTATTTTAAAATTCTTTCAGATTAATTACCACTATATCCTGATTTCTATGTTTAACAAATTAAATGTAGGAGTTTGAGGCTGATTTAAATTTATTTTATCAATGAATTCTTTTTACCCAATTAAGTGCGTGTGAGGTTATTTAAACATACACACATGAAATACTAGTAATGAAATGTAGTGCGGAAAATAAAAAGATAAGGGAAGAGAGAAGACAAACACGATTTTACGAGGTTCAGCCAACCCCGCCTATGTCCTCGCCTTGAGCAACCCACTCAAGGATTCCACTAAAATATCTGCTCCTTAAATTGGGACAGAGCTTCCCTTACATCTGCTGCTTACAAAAGACACAACTTCCTCCTCACCCGGTTCACAATCTGGATCGTGATTACAATTACAATTTCAAATCTGCAAACAACTCAAGATTCGTTTCTAATAAAGCTAGTGAGTACAATCAAAATTCCTAACACATATCCATATAATAAAACTTGAAGCTCAATATGTATGTAACGATACAATCGTTAATGAATATGCTTCACCAAATTTCTCTTTTATCAAATCTCCCAAAATATTTGTATGAGTAATAGCTTTGAAGACAAGATGCACAAATATCAAATATAATCTTGTTAAAAAGTTTGTCTTGAATATTATATATATGATGTGATTATCAAAGATCAAAACCTAATATAAAATTTTTCAGAAAATATCCCTCAATAATATATATAAGTTATGAACTTCTAAGGATATTTAATCAAATGGTTTTGAAGTATAAAAAATATCAAGTCTTTAACTAAATACACACTTGAATCAGAACTATTTAACCAATGGAAAAACCTTTCTTAAGTAATGATCTTATCAAAACAATCTTTATATGTATATGAACACTCAAGATCAATCTCTCTAATAGTATTAAACGATAAATGATGAGATAATAAACTCTTAAAAATAACAAATGGATTTACCAAACCTTAATACCAAATAGAAATCAAGATGTGTATATGAAATCCCTTTGTTTTTCTGAGTTGATTTGCCCAAGCTTGATGAGTATAAGTTGGAGTGCAGACAATCGTATATCAATATGCTCAAGTCTCTCAATTCTCTTCCAATAGGATGGGGCACTAGGATTTAGATGTTGAATATATAGGTACCTTACCCTTAGAATCACTCTTAAACGTTGGATCAAAAAATAGTTCGCGTGTTCTCTCATTAAAAATCAAAATTTTAAACTTTTCCGCAGGTTCAGACGACTGAGGATTAAGACCCAGATGACTGAAGTTCCTTAGAGCTTCAAAAAATTAACTTGGACACAAGGTTAGATGACTGAAGTTGGGGTTCAGTCTTCTAAAGTGTCGGGTTCAGACGATTGAAGTTTGAGTTCAGTATTTTGAGGTGCTTCTGTCAGGTTCTGTGTTTCACCATAAATTCTTCAGATGACTGAACTTAATCTTCGGTCTTCTGAAGAAATTCTTCAGACGACTGAGCTTAACTTCGGTCTTCTGAAGTTCAGTCTTCTGAACTAAACCTTTCCCGAATTTTTCTTTTTAATTTCAAAAATCTATTTTGCTTTCTTTCTTTGCCCTTATATAAAAATATTTTCCGGGGTTTTGAAAATATATCTAAGTCCATAGATATCCCCTAATGATGTTCATGAGATGCATGAGTCCTAATGTCATTCTAGGGTATATGTTGAGCCTCAAATTAAATCATATGAAATATGTATATACATTCAATTCTAAGTACCCATTCCCATGACGATCTTGAACTTGCCGCTTGCATCTTCATTCTTCAACTCTTTGAGTTCCATGGATCGTGCCAAGTTGTGTATGCTTTAATCTTCCTGACTTCCATGACTTGTTATCTTTCCGTGCATGCTAAATATTGTTCTTGTTCACAATCTCAAAGCACATATCAAATACCAAGTAATATGAAATGGGTTATGCCTAACAAGGGTCCCCCTCAAATAATGCATCAAATATTCAAAAAATGAAATATGCTCATGATCATACAATTAGCTTTGCCATGCATTTTTGCTATAAACTGAGCTTCTTCTCCCCCGTGTTTCTATAAATTAATATTCTTCTCTCCCTTTTGACATCAACAAAAAAGTGTATAACAAAAACATGAGTGGACATAGTCTTATATTCTTCTCCCCCTTTAATGTAACATAGGGAGTCATGTTTCCTTAATTTCATTTCTCTTTTCTGACTCATTTTTAATGGAGAGTTTTTCAAATTCCTTATTTATCTCAATTTAATCTTCATTAGTCCTTTTAGTGAAGGGATTTGACTCATCGAACACTACATGAATAGATTCTATAACAGTTAATGTTCATTTATTACATACTTTGTAGGCTTTACTATCTAAGGCATACCCTAGGAAGATACCTTCATCTGATTTCACATCAAACTTTCCTAAATGTTCATTGTCTCTAAGCACAAAACATTTACAACCAAAAACATGAAAATATGATATGTTTGGTCTATGACCATTCCATAATTCGTACGGAGTCTTATTTAGAGATGGTCTAATCAAAAATCTATTTAGAACATAGCAGATGGTATTTATTACCTCAGCCCAGAAGTACTTAGGTAGTTTATGTTCGTTAAGCATAGTTCTGGCCATTTCTTGTATAGACCTATTCTTCTTTTCAACTACACCATTTTGTTGTGGTGTTCTAGGAGCCGAAAAATTATGAGCTATTCCTAATGAATTGCAGTAGTCTTCCATGCTTTGATTTTTAAATTCTCTTCCCCTATCACTTCGAATTTTAGTGATATTATATCCCTTTTCATTTTGGATTTTCTTGCATAGGTTTATGAATTGTTCACACGCTTCATTTTGTGACCTAAGAATAGTACCCATGTATATCTTGAATAATCATCAATTATGACGAATGCGTATGATTTTCCTCATAAACTCTGAATTGGGTTTAGACCAAATAGATCTAAGTGTAGCATTTAAAGTGGCCTAGTAATAGAGATTTCTTTCTTCTTCTTAAAGTTTGTTCTTGCTTGTTTTCCTAGTTGACAAGCCTCACAAATTTTATCTTTGATGAATTTTGTCTTAGGCAGTTCCTTGACTAAGTCTCCCTTAACTAGTTTATATATTAAGTCCATGTTTGCGTGTCCTAGTCTCTTATGTCAAATCCAACTAATTTCATTCATAGCAGAGAAGCATGTCACACTCTGTGAGGTTAGGTTATCAAAACTGGTGGTATATATGTTTTCATGACGCTCAGTAATGAATAGTATTTTAATATCAGTTTTGTGTTCAACAATGCACTTGTCATGTTCAAAAGACACTCTGTAACCTTTATCACACAGTTGGCTTATACTCAATAAGTTGTTCTGTAAACCATCAATCAGTAAAACATCATCTATAATTAGTAATGAATCATTACCAACTTTACCTACACCTGTGATCCTTCCCTTTGCATTATCCCCAAAAGTGACAAATCCTCCATCCTTGGGTGTGATGGATGTGAACTTTGCTTTATCCCTGGTCATGTGACGTGAACATTCGCTATCCATATACCATCTATCTTTTGAGGAGGATGATCTTAAGCATATCTGTAAGACACAATTAGATAACTACTTTTGGTACCCAGATTTTCCTGGGTCCATGGGTATTAGTACTAGATTCTCCTTTGACCTTCCAGACTTTCTTAATTTTGACATCTTTATTTTTGAAAGGATAGTCAAATTTTATGTGACCTAACCTCTTACATTGAAAACATGTAATATTTTTATGAGAGTCTTTAGATGGAACATATGATTTTGACTCTCTTACAAAATATCCCATGTAAAGGTGTCTTCGTTCTATGTTATCCTTTCCATTAAAACCAAAACCTTCCTTTTCTAGGGAGTTTCTTTGAATTCCAAGGAGTTTTCCAAAATTAGTTTGTCCTTCTGTAAACTTACCAATAATCTTAGATTTGTCTTTCAAATTCTTTTCTAACTCCTCAACTTTCAAATCCTTGTCTTTCATGAGAGATGCATGAGTTTTACTTTGATGTTCAACTAAACTTGAAAGTTCTTTGACTTTATTTTTCAAATCAGAAATTTTCTTAGTTTTCTTCTCAAGCATTTTAATAGTGTACAAATATTCTTGTTTTAGTTCATCATATGAAAGCATGCCATTCTCATTTTTTAGAATCTCTAGAATAGTAAGAAGATGATGAGAATGATGATTGTACCTCAAAGTCATTATGTGTCATTAGACACAGATTTGTAATCTCGTCATCACTGGATTCAGATTCTGAATTACTTGTGTTGTGCGTATCCCAACCAAATTTTAGCGCCTTCTTCTTTTTCTTGGAAGCTTTCATTAGTTTGGGACACTTAGGCTTGATGTGTCCAACTTCTCTGCAGTTGTAGCAAGTTAGTGGATCTTCTTTCTTTTTCTTTGTAGACACCCTATTTTTGCCCTAACCAAATAGAACACTGGGTCCTCTCTTATTTTATTATTATTATTATTATTATTATTATTATTATTATTATTATTTTATTATTATTATTATTTTCCTATATTATTAGAACTTTACTATTATTTTGCTAGTATTTTTATTATTGTTATTATTATTATTATTATTATTATTATCTTATTTCGGCTATTATTATTTTTATTATTATTTTTGGTAATGTTATCATTATTATTATTTATTACTTTAAATATTAGTATTATTACTTTATTTTTATTAATATTATTATTATTATTATTTTATCGATAGTATCTTCATTTTTATTTTTTACTATAATTATTTATTATTATTTACTATTTAGTAGTATTACCTTATTATGATAATTATTATTATTACTATTTCCATTTTCATTATTACCATAAGAATAAAAGTAAAAAAAAAAATAAAAAGAAAAAGAAAATCAAAAAAGGAAGTTTTGTTTTAGGGTTTTCAAATTTTTTTTTTTTTTTTATATAAGGGCAATGAGGCACGAAGCCAAGGGGGGGGGGGCAGCGCAGCGCACAGCAAAAAAAAAAAACAACCTTGCCTTTCTCTTCCCTCTCATTCTCACACAGCACCGACGGCTGCTTCCCATCTCCCTCAACCTCACCATCTCCATCCTCATCCATCCCCACTCTGCAATCGCCGAAGCTCCCCACCTTCCAGCCATTCCCTTCGGCAACACCTGCTCTGCTCCTCTTCTCCAGCCCTCTGTTCAGCCGAAGTCCACAGCAGATCCTCTATAGAAATCCACACAACTCCAGCCGCGGCAGCCTCCTGCTGCCAGCACCAGCGCAGACCCAACCACAGCTCCACCATCGACGTCTCTCCTGCCATACCAGCCAACGTGAGCGCCTCCTCTGCAACTCCTCGTCGAACCAGAGACCTGAGCACCTCTGCGCCAGCCTTCACCGTCTCCGACGAACCAGCAAAGCCGAACCCAGCAACTCCAACCCCAACTCCGGCTGTCTCCTTCGCTCCATGACCCAAACTCCGACCCCCTCTGGTTTGTTTTTGTCATAGTATTAATTCAGGTTTAAATTTTTATTGTTTATATTAATGTATGTTAAATAATGAATATGATTGTCTTTTATTGTAGTATTTTCATTAGTGTTTGACATGTAAAGTTTAATTATTATTATTATTATTTTCTTTTTGTACATTTAAGTGGAGCTTTATATATGTGTATATCTAACATTATTCTATTTTTCGCAGGATTTTTCCACCTTTTGCAATAATATTAATTCAGGTTTCATATAAGTATATATATATATATATATTTGACGTTGATTTATTTTATTCTATTTTATTTATTTATTTATTTTTATTTTTTTTGCAGGGTTTGTTTTTGTCATAGTATTAATTTAGGTTTAAATTTTTATTGTTTATATTAATGTATATTAAATAATGAATATGGTTGTCTTTTATTGTAATATTTTCATTAGCGTGTGATGTTTTGGTATGCTGTTCATTATCATGTTTATATTGTTCCTATGTTCATCTAATATATATTGTGGTATTTATAGGTATTACTATGTTTATATATTATTATGTTTATCTTTAGGCGTAGTTTATTAGGTTTATCTTTATCATTATGTTTACATTATGCTTATGGTGGTATTTATAATGTAGTTTATAATTTTAGTTTATTATTATGGCATTTTAGTATTATTATTAGTTTATATGGTATTTTTTTTAGTATTTAAGTTCATATTATATGTTTATTGTCATAATTATGAATTATATGGTATTATTACTATGTTTAGTATCACCTATTAGGGTATTTTTAGTATTTGAACATATAGGGTACTACTTCATATGGTATCTTTAGGATATTTAATATTACATATTAGGGTGTTTTTAGTACTTTCAATATATATGGTATTTTATTACCTTTTTTTTTTTTTTTTGATATTTTAGTAGTTGTTGATTATCCTATTATCACGTATTGAAACCTCCCATGCTAGTATTTTTCTATTAAAAAATCTATAGGATTTCCAAAATTTGGGAGTATACTTTCCTAAGTATTTTCTTGATTTTTAATCCCTATGATTTTATTGCGGGGGTATGAGCCTTCGGGCATCACGTACTTTAAGTTCTGAGGGAATATATGTATATATATTGTATTACGTTTATTTATTTATGTATATATATAATTCATAAAAAGGAGAAATTTATAGACTTATTAGATTAACTTAGGGATAATTTCAAATTAATTAGGTACCGTTCGTAAGAACGGGCGCGTAGGGGGTGCTTGTACCTTCCCCTTGTGTAACCGAACTCCCGAACCTAACTCTGGTAACATAGGCCCATTCTACCCCTAACGGGGTAGTAACCATGTGTTCTAACCACACTAAAAGGTTAGTGGCGACTCCGACATTCAATGATTTTTCCTGAAAACTAAAATTGATTTTTAATTTCGCCGCCCGGGGCACACACGCTCCCGAGACGTCGCGACAGCTTGGCGACTCCGCTGGGGAGATCGAGAGTCGAGCCATTAATTAATTAGAAATTATCTCGAGTTCAAATTTAATAAATCTTTTAATTACTCCTTATTTTGTGAATATTGTAATTTGTAAATAACTTTGATTAATTGTAAATATTTTACTTCCATAATTTGTAAATAACCTTAATTAATTAAAAATATTTTATTTCCTAATTTTTTTTTGAATATTAATTGTAGGTATTTTGTTTCCAAATATTTTGAATAAGTATATTAATTATAGATATTTTGTATACTAATAGTAAATATTTTGTTTCCTTATTTCCAAATTTTTTGAATGAACATATTAATTGCATATATTGTGTTTCCTTATCTTTTGAATATATATATATATATATATATATATATATATATATATATATATTAATTGTAGATATCTTGTTTCCATATTGTTTATAGCATGTGAATAAATGTGGGGATAGCAGGATTAGGTTAAATTTAAATTTACACACTCTTACGCTCTATACCCGAGCTTTACCTGCTAAGATTAGATAGGGGTGTAATAGCATTTGTCCCTTCGTAGCTTAAGCTTGATGGGACCCGCGAACCACCCCACTCAGTGCGAGTTTTGTCCGGACCCCTATGGGGGAGGATGAAATTTCAAACTGGGGCCCTTCTTGTCAATAGGGATTAGAGCCTACCCACACGTACTTGTCCATAGTTTGTCCTTAATTAGGATAGAGCCATAAAGAACCCTGTATATACATACCTACCTTGGGTTGGGACAGCCCTCTCCCCATACCGTCTATTGTATATATGTTGTGAGATACCTTGTATTATACCATGCATTCTGCATCCATTTTAGACTTATATACTACTTAGCCAGTATTCTGAAAAAGCCCAATAATGAGACAATGACCCATCCTTTCAAAAAATGAAGCACTTGGCCCAAGTATTTTAAAATATGGGTCGGCCCAACCCTTTCCAAATAAACTTGGGCCCAATTCTTTAAAAATAAACCTAGGCCCGACATTTTCCTAAGTAAAAACTCGGCCCAGACATGATTTTCAAAAAGGGTCAAACCTAGATTTCCAAAAATGGGCTTCAGCCCTATCACCTAAAAATTCGGGCCAACATTTTTTCAAATAATCCAAGCCTAATTCCTTTTCAACTAGGGCCTTAGCCCATCATGAAATATGGGTCGGCCCAACCCTTTTCAAATAACTCGGGCCCAATTCTTTAAAAACAAACCTAGGCCCGACATTTTCCTAAGTAAAAACTCGGTCCAGACATGATTTTCAAAAAGGGTCAAACCCAGATTTCCAAAAATGAGTTTCGGCCCTATCACCTAAAAATTCGGGCCAACATTTTCTGAGCAATTCAAGCCCAAGTCCTTTTAAAACTAAGGTCTGATCTCATCATGACATACATTGAAGCCTATATTTTAAAATACTTGAGGCCCAAGTGCACACTAAATTCCACAAGTCTGCATTGAACGAATCCCACGGGTTGACTAGCCTGGGTCAACCCTAACCTCAGAATCTGACCCTTCATAGAATCTGAGATATATGGACCATCATCAAGGAAATGAATGGGTAAGGGAGAAATTGAATTGAAATCGTGGCCCATCAGTGGTCATGTTAATCTTGAAATCTCTCATTAGTGGAATTTTTCTAGAATCCTGGCTAAGTTCTCATTTAGGTTACATTGTATTCATGCACTTCATTTCATATATAGTCATGCATGATAGGCTGCATGCACGCTCATGTCTTTGTTTATATGTATAAGTACATTAATTGCATCCATACATAAACACCTATTACATACCCTGATCATGCATCAAAACACATTCACTCATGTAGTACATAATTATGCATTCATGATTCTAAAAGAAAGTTTGTTGGTTTTCAGTTCCTAATCAAAGAGGTGGTTTGAGTAATATAAAGCAATAATTGAGACCACCACGCATCAGTACAATACTAGGCGAAAAGCAAGAGAAATGAGTGAACAAATGGAAAATAGAGTCCTGGGTCTAGAACAAGGACAAGAAGAGATAAATGACAAGATAAGTAAGGTTCTGAAGTTACTGATGAACAAGGGAAAGGCAGTGCATGTTGATCCTGAAGTAGATGTGGACCTCGCTCATCCCCCAGGGTTCACCCCAGATCATGGACAAACATCAATTCCATCGCCTGGTGTCATGGGGGGTCCACCCCCAAATATGCCTCCTTTCATCCCTACTATGCTAGCACAGGGGTTCCCAGTAGTAGGAACTCCTCCATTAGTACCTTCTGATATGGGGATCAACAAATCTGAGGCTAAGCATCGCTGTGACGTATTAGAAGAGCGCTTAAAAGCAATGGAAGGTTCTAATACTTCCGATTAAGTTAATCCAAATGACCTTTGCTTGGTGCCTAAAGTCACCCTGTCGCCAAAGTTCAAAATGCCAGACTTTGAAAAATTTGACGAGACCTGGTGCCCTCGAACACATTTAGTGATGTACTGCCAAGCAATGGCCGCTTACTCGGACGATGAAAAACTAATGATGCATTGCTTTCAAGGCAGTTTGACTGGGTCCGCTATCCGTTGGTACATTCAACAAGATAAGGCTCGGGTCCGCACTTGGAAGGACTTGGCTAGTGCCTTTATCACTCACTACCGCCATGTGACGGAAATGGCACCTGATCGAATGACTCTACAAGAAATGGAGAAGAAATCCACTGAAACATTCAGAGAATATGCTTACAGGTGGAGAGATATGTCAATCCAAGTGGACCCCCCGGTGAGTGACCGAGAGGTCATCTCCTTGTTCGTGAGCACATTAAAAGACCCCTACCGTACGCACCTTCGGGGAGCAACTCCCCATGATTTTATGGATATTGTGGCTGTGGAAGGAAGAATTGAAGGCGATATCAAGGCAGGCCTAGTCAAGGATAGTGGCTTGGAAACTGGTTTAGGCAAAAGGTGGACTAATAGGAAGAAGGAGGAAGAGGCACAAATGATACAGGGGCAGTTTAATTGGAAGAATCAGTACACCAGAGGTGGGAACCAATGGCCCAAAAGAAACTTTGGTTTTGAGCCCATGGTAAATCAAATGGCGCATACAGGCACAAGGCCCCAGATTGTTCACTCTAGTCCACCGAATCAGCAAACACAAGACAGGTTTGTGACCAGAAACTTTCGCAGGGTGGACCCCATTCCCATGACATATGCCGCATTATTTCCTCAGCTGCAGGAAAAGGGGATGGTATCTGTAATCCCTGGAATTCCCGTTGCGAACCCTCCACCACAGTGGTATGACCCTGGGGTTCGTTGTGAGCACCATGCTAACTCTCCCGGCCATACTATCGACCGTTGTTGGGCTTTCAAGCATAAGGTGCAATCGTTAAGAGACGCAGGATGGTTAGCTTTTGATGACAAGCAACCAGGAGTCCAGGGAAATCCTTTGCCCAAACATGAGGAAGGAAGTAGTTGACACATCAGGGAGCTTCCTAAATCAATGGTTTCAGTCGTTATCCACCGAGGCTAAAGTGATGGAGTACCGAACTTTTGACTATCTAATCCTTTTCAGTTGATGTTCTTTTGTTTCCCGTTGTTATTTGCTTTTTGTAATCCGTGGACGCTTGTGTCTTGGAATAGTTTCTATATTTAATAAATATGCAGTTCGTTATCTCACTTGCATCATGAGTCCAATTGCCAAATTCTGTTTGCTTATGTTTCATGCCGGAATAGGGAAAGTAATATTGCCAGTGTTCATGAGCTAGAAAGAGATATTAAAGGATGAAACAATCATTGAATTCAGAGGTTATGAAGAAGTTTTTTACTTTCCAAGGAATTCAACAAGGTGGCTGCACTGTGTTGATAAATTAATCACTCATGTTTTGATCAAATGATGGATGACCCTCTTTGGCTGACCAGTTATCCCTAAAAGAACCCAAACAATGATTTACCATTTGTTAACCAAATTGAGCCTGAATGTTAAACCAGCTTTTTCTTAAAAGTCAGATCACCAAAAATTCAACCTGGGTTTGGGTCCCTTAGCGTTTGGCAAATCATTTGAGACAATAGTCATTACCAAAAGGATGGCAGGCCATTATTCTGCTACCCAAAAGAAAGTCAAAAAAAGAAATCCCTTGCAAACCCTGTTTGAGCTTGAAAGATTCATTTCTTGATTAACCCGTCAAAGGATCACACCCCACACTAGGACAGTTTTTTTAAAAGATTGGTCCCAATTGAAGTTCAAACGAAAATGAAGACAAGATTCCTTTATAAAAGAAAAAGTGAAAGTTGCAGGAAAATAAGGAAAAGAAGATTAAAAGAAAAAAAAAAAGAAAAGCAGGAGGAAGAAGAAAGTGAATAAGGGACTTACTACATATGTGATCTTTGACCAAATTACCCTTCATGAAATTGATGATTTTGGGCCTTATGTAACTCCTTTATTTTTTAACCCATATCCTTAGCCTACATTACGGTCCAAATGAAAGTCCTGACCAGATTGGTATACATTGTTGTCTTAAATGATTTGTCAGACTCAATATTGAGTCCGAACTACGTAATGACCTGATCCTGAAAAGGTACGTAGGCAGCTTGTTTAAATAACAAGTTCGGTCAACATCTTGCAAAGCGCCTCAACTCGAACTGGGGGCATAAAACATTATTTGGGGTGGTATTTTTGAGCCTTAGTTTCCCTTTTATTCTGAAAACCTACATCCCTAAGCCTACGTTTCGTCCCGAGTCTTAAAGACCATCTTGAGATCAAAGCATGGGTTGATGAAACAGGGGCAGTTGAAGAGAAAGACATTCATCTAGGCTGGGAGATCAATGTTATACAACTTTTGAATGCTAGTATGAATTCTCTCCCTGTGGTAGCATTGAAACATGGTAAAAAAGTTATTTTGTACGAATGGCCTTTTGATTTAGCAAGTTGATGTCATAGTTGCATAATCATTCCTCGTTCCTTAAAAAAAAAAAAACCCTTCTTACTCTTTAGAGCGTTAAAAGAGGATGGATAGTCAAAGGGTTTCAAAATCACCAACACTTTCTATGAAAAAGATACCTGTGGAGAAAGAGCAGCCTAACTGGGGTAAATGTTATGTCAGAATCTGCTTATTCAAAAGAATCCAACAATAGAGTTAAGATCGGTGGCAGATGAATTTAACTAGGGCAAATTTCGAGTTGAGTCTCAGTAGTTCCCATTCAAGCGCCTTCTTATCAGATTGGAATATGAAATCAGAGTCAAGATCAGCTGTAAATCCATTCAACTGGGGTAGATTGTGATTTTCATCTGAGCTGAGTCAATCACTTCCATGACCGGATGAATAAAAAAGATTAAGCCAAGATCAGTTACAGATCCATTCAAATGTGGCGAGTTTCATGTATAGACCAAAGATGAGGTCATTGATCACAAGCACATTGGAAGAAAAGATTCATGTATTGTTATGCATTACCCCAAATTTACGCATTGTCATACATTTCATGTATTACCTAAATTTCATAATTACTATGCATTCCATGCATTACCATACATCTCATGCATTGCCATGTATTTCATGCATCACCTAAATTTCATGCATTGCCATGCATTCCATGCATTACCATACATCTCATGCACTGCCAGGCATTTCATGCATTGCCTACTTTTCATGCATTGTCATCCATTGCATGCATTACCTACATTTCATGTATTACTATACATCTTATGCATTGCCCTGCATTTCACGTATTACCATACATCTTATGCATCGCCATGCATTGCATGCATTACCTACATTTCATGTATTACCATACATCTTATGCATTACCTACATTTCATGTAATACCATACATCTTATGCATCGCCATGCTTTCCATGCATTACCCACATTTCATGCATTACTATACATCTCATGCATTGCCATGCATTTCATGTATTACCATGCATCTCATGCATTGTCATGCATTTCACGCATTACCATACATCTCATGCATCGCCATTGTGCGTTTCATACATTACATAAAAAAAATAAAAAAATAAAAAAATAAAAAATGCATACATATAATCATAAGTTATTAACATGCATATCAATATCAACATATCACTGCATTATAAGTTAGTAACATACATACATATAGCAGCATATCTTTGCATTCTAGCATCACGGGCAGCAATAGAGCACCCTTCATACTTGCCTTGTTGAATAAGCTTTCAAATGATCATTTGACTGGGAAAATTCCTGTTGTGTTTAATTCTGAGTTGGGGTAGCTGACCCCAAGCACACTGTGATTTACTTGAAAAACTGAGGCAAGTTGACCCCAAACACACATTGATTTATTTTGAACTGGGGCAACAGATCCCAAAGAAAAGGGGATTCATTCATTGACATTCGAACTTTACCCCAAGAGCATTTTCCAAATAGAGTAACAACTTTCCAACCTTTACTCTCACACCTTGTTACTAGTTGAGGTGGCTGGATCATCGTATCCCTATGGCTCGGATTCTTACATTCGAAGCAAGCCATCATTGTGTCCCATGGCTGGATCATCGTATCCCTATGGCTCGGATTCTTACATTCGAAGTAAGCCATTATTGTGTCCTATTGCTGGATCATCGTATTCCTACGGCTCGGATTCTTACATTCGAAGCAAGCCATCATCGTGTCCCATGGCTGGATCATTGTGTCCCTAGGGCTCGGATTCTTACATTCAAAGCAAGCCATCATTGTGTCCCATGGCTGGATCATCGTATCCCTACGGCTTGGATTCTTACATTCGAAGCAAGCCATCATTGTGTCCATGGCTGGATCATCGTATCCCTACGGCTCGGATTCTTACATTCGAAGCAAGCCATCATTGTGTCTCATGGCTGGATCATCGTGTCCCTACGGCTCGGATTCTTACATTCGAAGCAAGCCATCATTGTGTCCCATGGCTGGATCATCGTATCCCTACGGCTCGGATTCTTACATTCGAAGCAAGCCATCATTGTGTTCCATGGCTGGATCATCGTGTCCCTACGGCTCGGATTCTTACATTCGAAGCAAGCCATCATTGTGTCCCATGGCTGGATCATCGTATCCCTACGGCTCGGATTCTTACATTCGAAGCAAGCCATCATTGTGTCCCCTGGCTGGATCATCGTACCCCTACGGCTCAAATTCTTACATTCGAAGCAAGCCATCATTGTGTCCCATGGCTGGATCATCGTATCCCTACAGCTCGGATTCTTACATTCGAAGCAAGCCATTATTGTGTCCCATGGTTGGATCATCGTATCCCTACAGCTCGGATTCTTACATTCGCAGCAAGCCATCCCTGTGTACCTTAACCTGGATTCCTACATTTAGTGCAAATCGTCTCTGGTTGGCAGAAATAAACAACTCTTGATTAACTTGAAAAGCCATAGAGAGTTGAATGGCTTGGCTAAAATAGGTGTCTTTTATCTTTGCAGGCTTGTTACTACAAAAAACGTAGGAGAGTTCCTACCGTTACATTGAAGCAACTAACCCTACAAAGAGGGGCAGCTGTAGACACCCTATTTTTGCCCTAGCCAAATAGAACACTGGGTCCTCTCTTATTTTATTATTATTATTATTATTATTATTATTATTATTATTATTATTTTCCGATATTATTAGTACTTTACTATTATTTTGCTAGTATTTTTATTATCATCATTATTATTATTATTATTATTATTATTATTATTATTATTACTATTTATTATTATTATTATTATTATTATTATTATTATTATTATTATTATTAGTATCTTATTTCGGCTATTATTATTTTTATTATTTTTTTTGGTAATGTTATCATTATTATTATTTATTACTTTTAATATTAGTATTATTACTTTATTTTTATTAATATTATTATTATTATTATTTTATCGATAGTATCTTCATTTTTATTTTTTACTATAATTATTTATTATTATTTACTATTTAGTAGTATTACCTTATTATGATAATTATTATTATTACTATTTCCATTTTCATTATTACCATAAGAATAAAAGTAAGAAAAAAAAGAAAAAGAAAAAGAAAATCAAAAAAGGAAGTTTTGTTTTAGGGTTTTCAATTTTTTTTTTTATATAAGGGCAATGAGGCACGGAGCCAAAAGGGGGGGGGGGGGGCCGCGCACAGCAAAAAAAAAAAAAACCTTGCCTTTCTCTTCCCTCTCATTCTCACACAGCACCGACGGCTGCTTCCCATCTCCCTCAACCTCACCATGTCCATCCTCATCCATCCCCACTCTACAATCGCCGAAGCTCCCCACCTTCCAGCTATTCCCTCCGGCAACACCTGCTCTGCTCCTCTTCTCCAGCCCTCTGTTCAGCCGAAGTCCACAGTAGATCCTCTACAGAAATCCACACAGCTCTAGCCGCGGCAGCCTCCTGCTGCCAGCACCAGCGCAGACCCGACCACAGTTCCACCATCGACGTCTCTACTGCCATACCAGCCAACGTGAGCGCCTCCTTTGCAACTCCTCGTCGAACCAGAGACCTGCGCACCTCTGCGCCAGCCTTCACTGCCTCCGACGAACCAGCAAAGCCGAACCCAGCAACTCCAACCCCAACTCCGGCTGTCTCCTTTGCTCCATGACCCAAACTCCGGCCCCCTCTGGTTTGTTTTTGTCATAGTATTAATTCAGGTTTAAATTTTTATTGTTTATATTAATGTATGTTAAATAATGAATATGGTTGTCTTTTATTGTAGTATTTTCATTAGTGTTTGACATGTAAAGTTTAATTATTATTATTATTATTTTCTTTTTGTACATTTAAGTGGAGCTTTATATATGTGTATATCTAACATTATTCTATTTTTCGCAGGATTTTTCCACCTTTTGCAATAATATTAATTCAGGTTTCATATAAGTATATATATATATATATATATATATATATATATATATATTTGACGTTGATTTATTTTATTCTATTTTATTTATTTATTTACTTTTATTTTTTTTGCAGGGTTTGTTTTTGTCATAGTATTAATTTAGGTTTAAATTTTTATTGGTTATATTAATGTATATTAAATAATGAATATGGTTGTCTTTTATTGTAATATTTTCATTAGCGTGTGATGTTTTGGTATGCTGTTCATTATCATGTTTATTTTGTTCCTATGTTCTTCTAATATATATTGCGGTATTTATAGGTATTACTATGTTTATATATTATTATGTTTATCTTTAGGCGTAGTTTATTAGGTTTATCTTTATCATTATGTTTACATTATGCTTATGGTGGTATTTATAATGTAGTTTATAATTTTAGTTTATTATTATGGCATTTTAGTATTATTATTAGTTTATATGGTATTTTTTTTAGTATTTAAGTTCATATTATATGTTTATTGTCATAATTATGAATTATATGGTATTATTACTATGTTTAGTATCACCTATTAGGGCATTTTTAGTATTTTAACATATAGGGTACTACTTCATATGGTATCTTTAGGATATTTAGTATTACATATTAGGGTGTTTTTAGTACTTTCAATATATATGGTATTTTATTACCTTTTTTTTTTTTTTTTTTTTGATATTTTAGTAGTTGTTGATTATCCTATTATCACGTATTGAAACCTCCCATGCTAGTATTTTTCTATTAAAAAATCTATAAGATTTCCAAAATTTGGGAGTATACTTTCCTAAGTATTTTCTTGATTTTTAATCCCTATGATTTTATTGCGGGGGTATGAGCCTTCGGGCATCACATACTTTAAGCTCTGAGGGAATATATGTATATATATTGTATTACGTTTATTTATTTATGTATATATATAATTCATAAAAAGGAGAAATTTATAGACTTATTAGATTAACTTAGGGATAATTTCAAATTAATTAGGTACCGTTCGTAAGAACGGGCGCGTAGGGGGTGCTTGTACCTTCCCCTCGTGTAACCGAACTCCCGAGCCTAACTCTGGTAACATAGGCCCATTCTACCCCTAACGGGGTAGTAACCATGTGTTCTAACCACACTAAAAGGTTAGTGGCGACTCCGACATTTCATGATTTTTCCTGAAAATCAAAATTATTTTTTAATTTCGCCGCCCGGGGCACACGCGCTCCTGAGACGTCGCGACATTCTTTATGCTTGACTTTCCTCTTTTTGATTTTGAGTTCTGGGATTTTTTGTTGAACTTCTTATTCTTCTTCAAGAACTTCCCAAACTTCTTTGTTAGTAAGGTCATGTAATCTTCTATATCGAAATCACTTCTTTCACTAGAGTTGTTTCATGATGCCTTAAGTACTGTAACTTTCTTTGCTTTAATTTGCTCATTCTTCTTCTCGTTTATAGCAAGCTCATAGGTGATGAGCAATCCAATTAGTTCATCAACCAACATTTCCTTGAGATTCCTCCCTTCTGCTATTGCCGTAGCTTTTGCTTCCTAAACTAGAGGTAGTCCCCTGAGTATTTTCCTGATCAACTCATAAGTAGGGTAACATTTTCCAAGTGCATTTAAAGAATTTGTGATGTGTGTGAATCTAGCATACATGGATTGAATAGATTCATCAGTAGTCATTTTAAATGCTTTATACTCACTAGTGAGCATTTCTATCCTACTATCTTTTACTTCCTTAGTTCCTTCATATGTAACTTCTAATTTTTCCCAAATTTCTTTAGCAGAGTTACATGTCATTACTCTATTAAATTCATTTACATCTAGTGCATAGAACAACAAGTTCATTGCAGTGACATTTATTTGAATCAATTTTTAGTCTTCCTCTGTATACTCATCTTCAGTTTTAGGTACATTTACCTTATCAATTACTTTCATGGGAACATGATTTCCCTTAGTAACTATTTTCCATACCATCTAATCTACACTTAATAGGTATATGCTCATCCTACGTTTCCAATAGGTGTAATTTACACCACAAAAAATTGGTGGTCTAGTAGACGAGTGTCCTCACCGAATGGAGTTACATTGATGTGTGCCATGTGATCATTTTACAAATGAACAATTACGTTTATGTAAACCCGCTCTGATACCAAATGTTGATTTAGGTGTAATCCCAAAGGGGGGGGGGGGAGGGATGAATTGGGTATTTTAAAATTCTTTTAGATTAATTACCACTTAATCCCGATTTTTATGTTTAACAAATTAAATGCAAGAGTTTGAGGCTGATTTAAGTTTATTTTATCAATGAATTCTTTTTACCCAGTGTGTGTGAGGTTATTCAAACATACACACATGAAATACTAATAATGAAATGCAGTGCGGAAAATAAAAAGATAAGGAAAGAGAGAAGGCAAACACGATTTTACGAGGTTCAGCCAACCCGGCCTACATCCTCGCCTTGAGCAACCCACTCAAGGATTCCACTAAAATCCATGCTCCTTAAATTGGGACGGAGCTTCCCTTACATCCGCTGCTTACAAGAGGCACAACTTCCTCCTCACCCGGTTCACGATCCGAATCATGATTACAATTACAATTTTAAATCTGTAAAACAACTCAAGATTCGCTTGTAACAAAGCTAGTGAGTACAATCGAAATTCCTAATACATATCCATATGATGAAAGTTGAAGCTCAATATGTATGCAACCATACAATCGTTAATGAATAAAATATGCTTCACCAAATTTCCCTTTTATCAAATCTCCCAAAATATTTGTGAGTAATAGCTTTGAAGACAAGATGCACAAATATCAAATATGATCTTGTTATAAAGTTTGTCTTGAATATTATAAAGATCTAAATCAATAAGCTTTCTCTCAAATTTTCAACCACAATATGATCTTTGTAATATGCAAATTAATATATATATATATATGATGTGATTACCAAAGATCAAAACCTAATATAAAATTTTTCAGAAAATATCCCTCAATAATATATATAGTTATGAACTTCTAAGGATATTTAATCAAATGGTTTTGAAGTATAAAAAATATCAAGTCTTTAACTAAATACACACTTGAATCAGAACTATTTAACCAATGGCAAAACCTTTCTCAAGTAATGATCTTGTCAAAACAATCTCTATATGTATATGAACACTCAAGATCAATCTCTCTAATACTATTCAATGATAAATGATAAGATAAGAAACACTTGAAAATAACAAATGGATTTACCAAACCTTAATACCAAATATAAATCAAGATGTGCATATGAAATCCCTTTGCTTTTCTTGATTTCTTTGTATTAGTTTCTTCTTCATATGATTCGGAATTTTGGATTCTTATTTTGAATTTGTTCTTCCTTCTTAGTATTCTTACAAGTTTCTTAGAGATATAGGCTAGTTCATCTTCATCCATTTCTTCTTCACTACTAGAGTTTTCTTTTGAAGCTTTGAAGGCTATAGATTCTTGGGTTTTGGTTTTACCATTCCTTTCATTTATTGACATTTCATATGTGAGTTGAGAACCTATTAATTCATATAAGGAGGTGTTTTTAAGATTTCTTCCTTCAGTTATTACTGTGGCTTTTGGTTCCTATAGGTGGCAACCCTCTAAGAATTTTACGGATCATTTCATACATTGAATATGTTTTTCCTAAAGTATTAAGGGAGTTTATATTATGGGTGAACCTAGTATACATACTAGTGATTGATTCATCTGGATTCATTTTGAAAGCTTCATATTCACTAGTTAGCATGTCAATTCTATTGTCTCTAACATCTACCATTCCTTCATAGGTTACCTCTAACTTATCCCAAATTTCTTTGGCTATTTTGCAGGCCATGACTTTGTTGAATTCATTAATATCTCGAGCACAATACAAAGCATTGATAGCATTTGAATTTACTTGCAGCATTTTGTGGTCTATTTCAGTCATGTCCTTTTTCTCATTAGGGATTTTTTTTTTCCATCTACTAGTTTGGTAGGAATTAGATCACCATCCATAACAACCTCCCAAGCTTTCCGATTCATAGTTTGTATATATATATATATATTCTCATACATTATTTCCAAAAATTATAACTTAAACCATAAAAGATTGGTGGTCAGGTTGAGGATTGGCCTTCTCCAAAGGGAGCTACGCCTAAGTGTGCCATTAAGATCTTTGTATAGCTACTAATTAAGATTCGCTATAACCCCGCTCTGATACCTATTGTAAACTGAGGTGTTGTCCTATTAGACTCTCTTCATTTCTTGAACTCTCTTTGTTGCTGAGCTTCAATGATCCTTTGAGCTTTCATTCTTGAAGCTTTGTCTTTAATATCAATGCTCTCATGATCTTCAAGCTTTATTTTTGAATTCATACTTCAAGTAATCCATATGCTAAGCTTCATTCGATTTTCTTTCTTTGGAAAACAAGCTTTGTGAGCACTTGAGTTGATATGAGCTCTCAATGTTCTTGTGATCTTTGAGTCTTTCCATGTTGGTCTCTTGAGCTTTTAGAATTGATCACTTGAATTTATGAAGTATGCTTTTGTTCCAATATCTAAAATATCACAACTTTGAAGAACATTAGATAACTTTACTTTGTTATCATCAAAATCAAGAGTTGTAAGCCTTGGTTAGGCCAACAACCCAAGCCCAATCAAACCCAAGCCCATCTTTAATTAAAACCAAGCCAATACCCCCAAGCCCATAAACCCATCAAGATAAACTCATCAAGCTTACTAGGATCCAACTGAGTCACACATCCCCACGGGTTGACTTGTGCGAGTCAACCTCGTTCCTGCTCACCAGGTTTAGGGACGAGTTAACTCATCCTCAAACCTTGATTGATCCAAAACCCTAACAGACATGAACCCCAACCTTTTGAATAGGAAACCCTAAACTACTAAAGCACATCAACAACATTCAGATCATCACAAAGCCAAGACCACAAAACACAAAGCACACACTCACATTCACACATCATACTTCAAAAAGGAAAAAAACAACAAAGATAAAAAATACAAAATAAAAAATAGGGATACTTATTTTTGAACCCTTTGAAACCTCTTCCTTGGTCTCGCATCAAACTTGACTTCCTCGAATGTCTTTGGTGCTCCACCGGTCACCACTAAAAAGAAAAACACGTACAGTGTGTCAGTTTCAACCAAGAGTTAGGAATTAAAGTTTATGATATGTGAAAAAGGCAGAGAGGTGTAGTTTACGTTTTCTGATTGTCAAGGGTTTCAAAGAGTAGAACTCGACAGTCTGAAATTGAAGGATTCCAGATCTTTAGAGAGAGAAAGCGGAGTAGAGTTTTTGAGGATTGCTTCGAGAGAGTTTCAGAGCAGAGGTGAGGGTTTCGAAAGTTTCAGATCAGAGAGAATGAGTGAACAAGAGGTTTAGGGTTCCGTTAGTTTGCAAGTTGGGGAAGGATAGATTAGGGTTTCTGAAAGAAATTTAGGATTTCAGAGAGAGCTTCGAAGGGGGGGGGGGGAATGAAAAATGAGAGAGAAATTTTTTTTGCTTAAATATGTCTGGTATCGGGACCACAAGGAGGCGACATGTGGTGCAATGTCTTTCGCTCATTAAAGGGACCACACGGTCAAATCATAGCCATCTGAGCTGTGTTTCTTTAGGATGGTCATTATCAAGCCACGTCACCGATCCTCACTCGCATATCTTCATCCATCTGACCACCGACACGTGGCGCACTTAGCCTCCACACCTTCTCATTGAACATGGCTCCTTCATGGCCGTTCGATCATGGTTTTTACACAGCGACTGAGATCGTGCCACGTCGACGATCCAGAGCTCGTTGGATTGTCCACCCGGTGGCCGACACATGGCTAGCCTATTAACCAGACCGGTTCTTAAGCAAACCGGTTGACCCCTTTGAACTGATTCTGAACCGATTCCTTTTATTTTCATAATTAACTTTTGTATTTTATTATTTATTTGATTTTAAAATCAGGAAAAATATGGAAAAATCATTAAAAAAATTATGAAATTTTAGGGAAAATTCTTAAAAAAGATATTTTTGAGTTTAGAAAATTGTTTTTGTCCAATTTTCACCCAAAAAATAGAAAGTGGCTCTTAAAAATCTCCCAAATATTTTAAAAATGTCGTTTATTATTTAGGAAAATTATATAAATTTTGAAACAAATATGGGAGTTTATTTTCATAACATATTTTCTCGATTTGTTTCCTATGATTTCAAAATGGGGCATGAGCTTTTTAAGTTTCACGTGCCCTAGTTTTGAGGGATATATTATTATAAGTATACTATGTAAAAATTGTGAATACTTGTGTGATTTATTGATGTTTTGTAAATTGTTCAAAGGGGGTAAAACAAAAGGCTATTAAATTTAATTTAGGGTTAATCTTCAATTAATTAGGTATCGTTCATAGAACAGGCGTGTAGGGGGTGGTAGTACCTTCCCCTCACGTTACCGAACTCTGGATCCCTACTTTGGTATACACAGACCGATTTTACCCTTAATTGGGTCGTAATTATGTGTTCTAACCACACGTCAAAGGTTAGTGGTGACTCCATCACATCTAAATTTTCACAAAAATAAACTTTTCATTTTTCATTTCGCTCATCCTGGGGCACCCTCGCTCCCTAGACGTCGCAACAAAGAAGTTATGCAAAGTATGTTGAATAATAATAATTATTATTACTGAAATTATGATAATGATAATGGCTCTATATTCCATATTGCATACAATTTTACACGAGGGCATGCCATAGGCGTAGGGATGTGGTCATAGTTTCCATTTTTTATAACATTGAATGTAAGAGGATCATGACATAGCGAAAACCTTTGTCATGGTTTCCATATTTATTAACAATGAATGTAAGAGAAGCATGTCATAGTGAAAATTAGACTTGCTTGGCTTTTGATTAAGGACTCCTCGATGGGGTTTCAGGTGACAACAATGAAATCCACCTTAGCTGAAGAAGATTAATGTTGGCCTAGTTAGGCTTACAAACTATTGGTTTTGATGATAACAAAGAAAATTTATCTAATATGTTTCCAAGTGATATTATTTCAGGCAAAGATGATTTGCTCAAATTTCACATACCCTGACATGAAAGCTTACAAGGATCAAGGAACAAGGAAAGTCACACGTGAATACCAGAGATCCATAATGAAAGCTCATAGAAATCTGAAAGATTAAAGAGCAGCATTAAAAGGACTTAAAGCAAAGGAGTGTTAAATGTGTTTATAGAACAAGCTTTGTAAGTACTTCAAAGTTGATTCAAATATGAATTTTCATTTTGAAGCTCATTAGGCAAAGACACTCAGAAATCTAAAGTTTTAAAATCTTGGAACATGTTTTTCAAAGTTAAACAAGTTTATACTCCAAGAATATCTAAGCAAAAATTAGAGAGATAAAAATGTTTTTCAAAAGAAAGAAAGTATGCTGGACAGACGACTGTTTGTGTAGTGATAAACGACTGGCATATTTAAAGAATTTTAACAGAAGTTAGAAGCCTAATAGACGACTGTCAAGGTTCTGATAGATGACTGCCAGTGTCAAGTGAGACGCCTGTATGTGTTCTGCCAGCCAACTGCCATCATTTTGTGTGTTTTGAAAAATTGATTTGATTAGTGACAGACGACTGCCACCATGAGGACAGCTAACTGCCACCTTTCTATTTGAAAAAAATATGTATGATATACATTGACAGATGACTGCCAGTGACTACACAGTCGTCTGGCTCACGGCAGATTTTAAAATTTACAATGGGCATATTTTTGAAATTTAAATTATTTGAAGCTCAAACTAATTTACAACTTGGACCCTACTCCAAGGAAACTTGGGGAACAAGCAAGAAGTCTTTCTACATCTATAAAAACCCTCAACGTTCATTAATTTAGATACCAAGAAATCAATTCAGCTATCATACTCTCTCAAAGCTTACTGAAATTCTGAAAGCTTTCTATTGCTCTCATCATTCATGAAAATATCTGAAGTCTTGCTGAGTTTCTCACTGTGATTGTGTATCGTTTGTTGATTCTTTCATCTATTGAAAGATACTTACGGTGATAAAGCTTCATATTGAATTTTCATATTCCGAATTTACTGAAATACATAGTTTTTCAATTTGTATTAATCAGCTATTTGAGGAGCAAGTTCTTGTGCGCCTTGTTTTATATTTTTGTAACAGATTGATTGACGGTTTGAGTGCTGAATCGTTGGACCAAACAAGGGGATATTTTTTGGACAAGATAGGCTCTAGCCTTACCCAAGGAGTGTTGTAACTGAAATTGTTCCGCCTGGTAAAGGAACGATGATGGTGAATCCTTTGGTGATTTTGCCAAGGGTGAGGACGTAGGCTGTGTTGAAGCCGAACCTCATAAAACCCTATGTTCTTATTTCTATTCCCCACTCTTTATTTTTTAGCAAAAGTTACAATCTGTGTGGTTGCTTTAAAATTAATAAATTCTGAGTGTTTAGTGTTAAATAGACCGGAAGGTAATTTGTTTTGGTTTGATCAACATTGATTGTAGAAACCGAAAGGGAATACGTTGGTTGATCTTCCTTAACTTATTATACTGAAAGTTTATTTAAAAGCTGAACATTGGGAAGAAGTGTAATTGTGATACAGGGCTTATACAAGTTCAGCAAATTTTCATATTGATACAGGGCTATTATTACAAGAATTGAGTGGTTGATAATTTTACTTTGATTGTGATTACTCTGAATTAATTTTGATTGTATTTGGGCATTGATTATTATTATAACACAAAGGTATTAAAAAGGAGGAATAAAATTTTTAAATCCCAATTCACCCCCCTCTTGGGAAAGCTATTCCAATTCCAATTAAGATGATAATCAGGGTGATGGAATCCTTTGTTTCGCTTCCCACTTATTATCTCCAACACCAAAACCCCAAAGCTAAAGACATCATATTTTATAGAGTACAACCCATCAATTATGTACTCCGGGGACATACATCATACCCTAGCTCCTACGCGCCTGGGTATGCTGCAGATTGTTAGGGACACAGACGGTCATTTAGTTGAGAGATTACCACCAGCATACAGGTTAGTAACAACTTCTATTATAATGGAGTTGCACTCTATAACATATGAAGTAGTACTTACTGCTTGATTTCATTCTAATATTTATGTTTTCATTTTGTACAGGTGGAGGAACGACATGAGGGCTCTATCAGTTGCACAACATACATTGCCCTGGTACAGGTTTGAGTTGGACATGTACTAGGAGTATGAGGTATTTTATTCAGGAATCATAGTTTAAGTTCATAACACATAATCTGTATTTTTTTTTTTTTTTTGTAGGAGATATGTATAGTTCACTTAAATTTTTTTTTTTTTTTTTTTTTCCTATTGATGTGCATTTCATATCGAGGTCGTACATTGATGAAATTATAGTCAACTTTCCCACCGATTATCATGACGGGAGTGACTTGTGGGTAGCTCGAGTGCCACTCATATGTTTTCATATTGTGGAGTGGTATCTCCCTAACCAAGTTTTGCATTAGTTTGGCTATCGACAGGGTATTCTCGACCCTTTCTCCACATTAAGTGTACATCTTCATGGTACGACCTCCATACGACAGACGCGGTCAAGGGGTGACCAATTGGACGACTTTCCACATGATGTATATGGATGTATGGCAGGATCAAAGAGAGCATATCATCCCAGTGGAGTTGGAGGATGGTCCTTTGTGTCTGGATTGACCCATACTTCAAGTGGAAAAGGTCCATCACACAATGCTTCATGGACAAGACTGCGGTTGTATATATGAGTCTCATAAGTAGACATTATTCCACACATTGTACTTATGTTATGTGGATTTTATGATGTGAATATTCTAACTAAATTTCGTTTTATACTGTAGGTTGACATACTGGAAGAGGTAGATCTATCTCTCCATATTCTGCAATACAATGACTGGTGTGATCTGGATTAAGGATTGTTCACGAGGATGGATGACGGGCGCATGCGAATAGTGGTTCGCGGAGCCACTCCAGTGAATCGCATGGTGAGCTGCCTGTTGTACAGAGAGAGGATGTGTCTGGCCTGTCAGCACCATATGCATATTCGATGTAGGTAGGGCGTCTGGTAATGGCTGCAGCAGCAAGTAGCAATCTAAAACCAGTATCATTAGAGCTGGGAGGGAAGTCCCCTTTTCTAAAAAAAATAAACATTCAAATATTATGTGCATCACAGGTGTATCTGCTACTTTGTATGTGAGTATGTCTGTGCATTTGAATTGAATTTCATCTAATCACTGATGTCATCCTAAGGAAAAAGGTTTATATAAAAAATTATTTGCATGTATATTATGTTTTCAAATTTTTCCATACCAATTTATTCCACATTCCACACTAATTCAAGTGATTTAGTTCTAATGCTCCGTGTCTTTTTTTTTTTGTATATTGATTTTGTGATCATATTTTTTTTATGAAATAGAATGGAGTAAGATAGAATATAAGCAGGCAAAATTTTCCTAATAAGCCAAAAAAGGCTTCCCAAAGAAAAGACAAGAGAAGAAAGAAAACACCAATAAAATACAAAGCAGCCATTCAGGTGAGCCCACAAAATTAAAGAGAGTAGTTTCCCAGCATTGTGATGCCAACTCTGATGCCACTCCCAATGGCTACTCAGAAAGAGAAAAGCTTTGGATTGATTGGGCCGCATATGTGCAACAGTCCAAAACCCCAATTCATGCACATCTCACCTAGCAAGTGAATGTCTCTTCCCAAAACCATGACATTCAATTTGGGTTGGCTGTGGAGTCCCACTCCACCCCTCACGCAGCCTTTGGATCCTACCTCTAGTCTTGTGGTTACGTGAGACCTAAATTGAATATATATATATATATATATATATATATATATATATATATATATATATGTGCGCGTGCGTGTTTTTCCTTCCCTCTCATTTCTTCAAGTAAAATCCTTGATCCAAACATATCCTAAATGAGTTGGATATCCACCTATCCATTAACAATTAATGTTTAAATTTATATATAATCCTATATGCTCAGACTTATTTGGCATTAATCCAACTAACATTAGCTGATCTATTGGCCAAAGTCTAGTTTCATACTCTCAAATCTTGCACTATTATATACCCCTTTTGGTTTGTCACGTGCCCATATTCAAATTGAAATTCAAATATTTAATTCCCGTGATCAAAACAAAAGCCCCTAAATTCATTATCTAAAAAATAAAAAGTATATAATTTTGTGGTTGGTTACTAAATGTCTAACAATTACTAAATTATAATTTTACAAATAAATTTAGGTATTAGGTCACAAAATAAATTGTTCATCATATAGTTGAAAAAAATTATCCGAGGGATACAAATATCAATTATCTGCTACCTGCCTGGAGTATCCAATCCAAACGATCATAAATCTGCAACTTAATTGACCCGGATATGAATTGTAATACTGTAATACTATACTTACCTACCAAATATCACACTTTTTCTTATACACTGTTTTAAATAATTGTACTATGTATATAGTACAATACCCACAAAGAAGTGGGCATATATATATGCTACAATTATTTAAAGCAATTGGTAAGAAAAAGTATGATATTTGGTAGGTAAATGTAACATTAGTGATTGTAATATCCTTACCCGATAATCCGTTGTTAGGAATTATCCAACTTGATTTGTTTTGTTAGGTCTACTCAAAAGGAAATATTAGGACTCAATTCTTTTACAGAGAATTTATCTTTTTATGTTTCTGTGTATTTGTATTTTAAATATAAAAATATGTAATAATGGATGTTATATTTATTTGTGTTGGAAAAACAGGCATACGAATAATATGGAGGCATAAATTCCTTGTATTATTTCGACTTTTTGAAGGCAGAATTTAGGATTGGGATAGGGTTTAAGAGAGGTTTTTGGATGAGGTGAAGACTCTTTGTTACTGTGTTTACGTTATGGGGCAGTTTGAAGATAGTTGTATGGATACCAAGAAGGTAAGGGAGATAAGGATACACAAAGATCTAATCGTTCATAATGCAATAGTTTTCTATATATATATATATATATATATATATATATATATATATATATATATTGTAAATTGAGAATCCATGAGTTATAATTGTGGAATATTAAACAAATACATAAATAGTTTGGATGATTTTGAGGCGTGAACATTACTATTTTTAAGGTGATATTTACCTTCACTCAAATGAATTCGTTGTGAAAAGGATTATGCAATTCACATCCAATGTCATTTTCTTAAAACTTCTCTCGAAAACAGAGTGTTTGACTAAGAAAAATTACAAGGAAGAGAGATGCATTCGAAATGAATAATTTGCTGCCAGGACCATTTATTTATAAACATGGAGCATAATTAATACTCTCCAATTGATATAAATCTTCAAAAGCTGCGTCTTTCAAATAGATACGACTGTTGTATTTAAATTTCAAACTATATTTTTAAGAAGTGATATTTATTTCCAGTAGTCAAATAATTAAAAAAAAAAAATTAATTATAATTTTTTTTTAAAAAATAGTTATGAATTATAGGCCTTAAATAATCATTCAGGTGCTAAAATATACATAAACATGACAACTTCCTTAACTCGATTTCAAACTAATGAGAAAGAAAATGCTTTACAAACACATGTCCACTTCTTTTAAACTTCTATGTAAAGCAAGCTTTTCCATTCCCTTTATATTACAATCTATAATCTAAAACTCCGACAATGTAACCCCCAGGGTATGGTTCAGGCGGTAATTTGGGTTGCGGGAGTACCTCTCATGAGGTCAGATATTCAAATCCTCTCGAGTTCGTTCCCGCCCCTAGATTCCTGAAATTTACCTCCCTTTGGAGTTGTGGGGTCAACTTCAAGGGGAGCGGGATTAGTCACGTAGACCGTAAAACGGACACGTGGAAACTCAGTGCGTAATCCAAGAAAAAAAACTCCGACAATGTCCACCCCCTTAGAGGTGCAGAGTACCCTTACCAAATAAGGAGGTCTTACTAGGTAAAGGCAAAGGAATAGATAATTGTATGAGAAATAGAAGTTGTAAAAGTGGGAAGAAAAGGAGGGAGCTAGTTAATCAAAAATGGATTATAAGAGATGAGGAGAGCAAGAGGGAGAAAAAAATAGAGATGGGGAAATAGAGGCAATTACACATAAGAAAAGAGAGAAAATGGCGAAGAGGCCAAAATGATAGTTATTTTGTTACATTGTGTGAATGTTTTTAAAAATATCTGTTTACATGATTAAGATCAAGTCAACTCTAAGATTACAAGTATCCCCAAACAATCTTACTACCTAAGTCATTGCAAATTCATATCACTTCTTATATATTATAAAAATCCTTTTAATGCATGCATTTATTGTGACTTTGACTAGCCACGTTTTTATTTTAATAACTACATTCCTCAAAGGACTCATAGGAACAAGGATCCCACTCTCCAATTTGCTAATTGAGACTGCAATTTCTTTTCCCTAGGCTTACCTCTATCTATACTTACTGACCTGCATGTGTGTCGTCCATGGGTGAATAGGCGGAATCAATTGCTCACCTAGCTCCTTCTTTTTTGGTAGATCCTCTTTTTTAAAAGGACTGTGGCAACTCATCCCCTTATTTGTTCTCCCTCACTTTCTTTGTGCAATGTGACTGCCTTAATATGGCTTCTT
This sequence comes from Malania oleifera, assembly GCF_029873635.1. Taxonomy (NCBI): domain Eukaryota; kingdom Viridiplantae; phylum Streptophyta; class Magnoliopsida; order Santalales; family Ximeniaceae; genus Malania; species Malania oleifera. The sequence goes on along the minus strand of NC_080427.1, from coordinate 59,418,143 downwards.
GGGATAGGTGTACAAAGATTAACATGTTGTAACTTTGTCAAATGAAATATAACTGTGATTGGATGCCATTATAAGCAAAGCCTAAATATAGATCAATTGTAAACTTTGACTAAGCAATATAATTCAACTCACCAAATGACATCTAATTTTGAAGCACACAAATTTGCAATCCAACCTTATTAATTTGAACAAACATCACTTAGCTTGAATATCAGCCAATTTTACTCTATTATGTACCCTTGATCCATGAACTATATACTTAACTTCACTATTTTCCTAGGCCAAATAATTCTCATATCATACAACTTGAATATTGATTGATTTTATTTATATATTATTGATAGTTTTCTACCCTTTCATTGCGAAGTATGTATTCATCTCCGTTTTCTTAGGCTGAACAATTTCCTAATTGGTTTAGTTAAAATCAATGCCCTCAACTATGTTGGTCTTAGAGCATGCTTGACCAATCAATGGTTGAGGATAAAAGTCGATTATCCTGTACTAGGTCTAGGCTAGGCCAAAGAGTGATTCTTGACCAACTCAATAATTTCATCATCGAATGTGCCACATTCATATCATATTTTCCTTTAATCATTCCAACCTCACCATAGGGATTTAAGCTTTGATAATCATCCTACTTATGACCTTTGTGATAAGTGAGATATCATTTGCTCCCAAGATCATAAATAGGCTTAAAATCCTCATCTCTACACTGATCAACAAAGACTTTTTGAAATGTTGATGGTCAGACCAGCCTCCTTAGTATAATTGACCATAAAAGAGTCCCCAATTTTTTTTTCCATAGTAGACTCAGGCTCTTCATTATCTTCTATATAATCAACTAGCAAAATATTTTCATAATCCTCTTAGCCAACAGTGTCCATAAACAAATTTTGATGCTCCCCATGTTGTTGAGTTTGGATGAAATCATCATGAATGATGCTTCAACCATGAGTTTATCACAAAGTGAACGAAACTTGCCTATAACTTTTTCCTAATAAATAATTAATTGGATGGTCGAACCCAAAAAAATCACTATGATCATAAGTGATGGTTTAGACAAACTCTTGGAAAGGCAACGGTGGGCATGGCATATTTCCTCTAATGGTTGTCTATTAAATAATTGGATAGTTGGAGCCAAGCTGATCATGATTGATAGTTTGACTAGATTCCTAGTGATAGTATGATGTACATGATCTTTGCCCCCAATGTCCACCCAATGGCCAAATTCAAGCAGTCTATGAGCCTAGCTTCCACGCTCACAAGGTTGGTAGGCCTATAGCAAAGGGTGGCCGAGAAGAAGTCTTAACCATTATCTCTTGATCGTTGAGCAATATTGACATGCCCATACTTCAAATCTAAACGAGTCATAGAAAAGGATTTTCTAGGTCCTTCTAGTGTGAAGGTAGCATTAGTGAACTTATTCTCCATCCAAAATCACATTTCCTCATTTATATCTTCAATAATAGGCCTTATCACCTTCACAATCTTCTAAGAGATTTCGGAAGTTGCGTTGTGATTTTCTTCGACTATTTGTAGCTAAATTGATACCAAATCAGCATTTTTGAGTTTGATTGACATCGACAACAAAATATATTCATTAAAACTCTTTCTTGAAGCTCTAGTATTGGTGTCTTGAAGCATCCCAAATAGGCAAATTTTTTTTTTTGGGCAAAATGAGAGGAATGGTGTATTCCCAAGAGGGGGGGTGAATTGGATATTTAAAAATTTTAGGTCACTTTTTCTTTAATTTCAAAATCCGCAATTAGTATAACACAACCTAGGGTCTATCTAAGCAATTACCAATTCCCCGGATATTGAGATATGCAAATATTTAAATCATACACGGCAGTTTAAATATAGACGTTCAAGTGCGGGAAAGTACAAAGTATAGGGAAGAGAATAACACAACTATTTTTATTGAGGTTTGACTATTCCAGTCTACATCTCCGCCTCAAGCTAACTAGTAAGAGGATTCCACTATTTACTCACTTAAAAGGGTGAAGACTCCCCAACTCAATTACAGGGTTGAGCCACAACCAGTACTACTTACGAGGCGGAGTCATCTCAGCTCAATTACAGGGTTGAGTTACAACCAGTTCTCCTTACGAGGCAGTGACACCTCGGTTCACTTTTTGGACAGGACCAAGCTGTACACACTTTATAGGATGGTGCACCTCATAGCTCACCTAACCGGGTTCGAACCAAAATGGGAATCCTTATAGGGTGAGTCTCCCTCTCCAGGCCACGCCTGGAATACAAAGGAATTAAAAGTTTTTATGTAAAAGTAAATGCTTCTCAAATCAAGTAGGGACATACAAATTTGAAGCTCTAAAATGCACTCTAGTATAATGAGAGTTTATGCTCAGCAGAGTTTATGTGATATCTCTCAAAAATGATTTTATGAAATAATATAAGAGATGATAATGGAAATGATCTCTGAATTAAATATGTAATATTCACTAAATTTATTTCAAAGATCTAAGTTTAAATAATATCTCCAAAAATATTTTTCAACAATAAAGTGGAGGAGATAATGAAGGTTAGCTTCACAAAAATATTTTTACAATAAAGCACAAAATAAGCTTTTTGAATCTTGTAATAGAATGTGCAAAGATTCACAAGCTGCAAAAAAGTTTTCCTAAAAAGTATTTATGTAGTGGTTCCCAAAAAAATAAAAAAATAATTAATTAAATAAATATTATTATTATTATTATTAATTTAATAATATAATATAATATAATAAAGTATTATAGTAATATATATTATATAGGTTACCTGAGGCTTAAGAAAGCCTCAGGAAATCCATTTCCGGAAGATCTTGGAGACCCCCCCCCCCCCCCCAAATTTTAATTTCACACTCATCTATCTCTCTCTCTCTCTCCGTTTCTCTCTACTTTTTCTCTTCTCAACCTCTCTCTCTCTCTCTCTCTCTCTCTCTCTCTCTCTCTCTCTCCTCGATTTCCTTAGCCAAAAGTGTGCCGATCGAAGAATGGAAAATACCCATAGGTTCTATTTTCGACCGTCAACATTTTAACCAGAGTGGATTCATGATTAGGGCATCTTAAGCATCACTCCTGGGGAAAGGTAAGGGGAATAAATTATGTCAAGAATTTTTATAATTTAACTAATTAAATTGTAATATGAGATTATAGGAATTATATACACGCTTTTTTGAATGTTTTGACATATGAAAATTAGATTTTGGATTATTATTATTATTATTATTATTATTATTATTATTATTATTATGAGTTAATTAAATTGGTGTTTGTGAGCCTAAAGATTTTATAATAATTGTTATTTTAAAGTTGAACCGATTGAATTAAAATATTTGATTTTTGAATTATTTTAGTAGATTTTCTGAATAATTTGACCGGTTAAAATTATTAGTTCGATTTATTATACGTATTTTTGTAAAGAATTAAAGTGAGTAGGGTTGGTTATCTCTGTTTTTCCTTTAAATACATATTTTGAGTTAAATAAATGGTGTAGATATAATTAAACCAGTATTTTCGGTATAACAAATGTCGGTAATAAAATGACCTGTTTTCTAGTAGTTTATATAATTATAATTATTGAATAAATCGTGTGGCATGAGATTTAATTATATTTTACTACATAATTGAATCTGAGTATTTTTGTGGTATTATCATGAAAATGTGATTTGGACTATTTGATGTAAATACTAGAAATGTGGTGGAATTTGTGAAATGAGATATGACAGCTGAGAGCCGAGTTTGATATAACGGCTGAGAATCGGGTTTGATATGATGACTTAGAGCTGGGTTTGATATGACGGTTGAGTGCTAGGTTTGATTTGACAATTATACTAAAATACGAAATTGAGAATTTTATTACAGTTTTATTACTTAAATTACATTATATGGTTTAAGAACCCTTAGGACCAGTTGTGATGAGAGCACGATACCGTAGCTAGTATTTGAGATAGTGCAACCACAATGTTCTAGATAGAAGTGTTGGTATTGAAAAATTGATTTGGCCACGGAAGGGTTGTGTACCCCCCCTGGAGTCTAGACTAGGTTGGGTAGGCAAATCAGACTAGTAGACATGAGATTTGACTTAATCTGGTGGCAGGCCAGTCGGGGTTAGGTTCAGTCTTCGGACTGCACAACCCAATCATGGGGGTTTATACACGATGATGTTGTTTGTCCAAAAGGGGGTTTCTTCTATGCATATATGTGAATTTATGTAAATGATATTACGTATGGAACTGAGTTATATTATGAAGAAAATGTATATTTCCAACTATATATGTGTGAGTGATATTATACAAATACCATATTTGCTAGATAAAGTAAATTAAGTGAGGTGTCTTATTTCACTAAAACTCATATTAGCCACACACTAACAATAATTTATTTTGAAGAAAGGCTGGAGGCACAAGTTCTCCCCCATTCCCCTTGACTTTACACCTTCCAACATACAAATTTCACAATTTAAGAAAACGGTTGGCGCACAACCACCCACCCACTAGTTATCAGATGGTTGTAATTAAGAATATATGTAGTTGGGGCAGTGGGAACAGCAGCCGTGGAAGTCTCTCATCGAACGCTAGTTTTTAAACACTATTCTTTCTTGTTGGAAGTCTCTCATTGAACATGTCTTTATCCCATATGCTTTTTCACCTCTTTTCAACATTCAAATGTAAAACTTTTAACATGAAAATCAAAACTCTTATCACTAGAATGTTTTCTAAGAGAGCAAACGCATCCTACCATCTCCATTGCTCAATTGATGAACTCAATACAAGTGGATTACTTGAATGCTAAAAAAATCTCATACATCATCATATCAATCAATAAAGGAAAAAAAGGCAATTATCATATTATTTTTTTTAATTTTTTGGAGTTCTGATATTACATATGTGGTTAGAAAAAAAATGAATAAATAATTTATTGTAACCCAAATGAGGCTGGCCCGAACCTTAAGTCATTGCTTTGATTAAGATGGGCACAATGATGTGTGTGAGCTTAATTAGTTGAGATGTAACTACATTATCTTTTTTCTCTTTATTGCCTCCTTATGGTCCAATCATATATGCAAGTGGTTAAAGACTCAAATCCCTCTGTCACATCACAAATAATGCATATTTTATTTTTATTTTATCATATTCATTTTTATACAGTGGCTACCCTGCACTTTCATGGCACTTAGGATGATGATTCTAAATTTTTTACCCATCTATGCTCAAATATAAAAAATTACAATTTCCCAAATACCAATTTATAACATTCAAGTTGAAAAATATTAAAATTTGATATACATTGTTGACCTACAACCGAACATCTTAACCTTTTAGGTAAAGTGGTAATCTAATATGGTATTAGAACTCTGGTTACTAGGAAGTTCTAGGTTCCTAATCTTATCGCTTGCCTTTTATTTTATGGTATCATTTATCATTTGTTTATCTCTCCACATGCTATCGGGCTACACGTGCGAGGGAGTGTAAAGGTTTGATATACATTGTTGATACACAACCTAACAGTTTAAATTTTTAGGTAAAATGGTAATCTAATAAAAAATTTTGAGTTCAATTTCGTTTTAACTAAGGGTAGAATTCGATGGAGGTTGAGTTTAAATATACAAGTCCAAATATAATCAATACCAATGGAATATTTTCTGCTATCTAATACACAATGCTCATAATTTCGTTTCAAAGAAGGCGCATCGTAGAGTTTAAACCATCATTATTTGGTGAAAATTTCTAGTATAAGCTTGGTGTAAGATGGTGATAAGCTCCTAACCTAACTTACAATGCCCTTTGTCAAAGTGGTTCACCTCTTTGTCTAGGATATATATATTTGTATAGGATTCACCCGCAAGACATTACCTCCAAAGTGACTTTGATACCAAATGTAATAATATTTATTATATTTCGATGATATATTCTATTAGGTCTTTTATGTTTTATGTTATATAAGACACCTCAAGTTGGGTTGGGCTGGCGATTTTGGTCCAATTCAAATGCGAAAGCCCAAATATCATATTAGAACATTGGGTTGGGCTGGAGATTATATTAGATCTTGGATCAAGCCCAAAGCTGATCCTGACCTTGCCCAACATTTCTCCAGGAGGATTGAAGGGCTCGAGCAGCGTCAAACAATGATTTCAAAATGTTTTGACTGTAGGTCTATATGCATTGAAATTTGAACCTCCTATTTTTTGTAGCCCAGCTTGGAACCTTTTTTTGGTTGAATTAAGGATTACATTCTAGGAAAAAAATAATGTAAAAGATCAACTTCAATCATATACATTGAGTATAGCAGGGTAATAGCTTATCAACGTGATAAAAAATTATATACTAATAGTAGGGGTATTAGTGACGAATTTGAAATTCGGCACTACTAGTAGGATATTAGTAACGAATCAGAAATTCGTCACTAAAAGTAAGGTATTTGTGAAGAATTCAAATTTATCACTAATAGAAGGGGTATTAGTGACGAATTAGAAATTTGTCACTACTAGTAGGGTATTAGCGATGAATCAGATATTCATCACTAAAAATAAGGTAATTATGAAGGATTCAAATTCGTCACTAATAGAAGATGTATTAGTGACAAATTAGAAATTCATTACTAAAAGTAAGGATTCAAATTCGTCACTATAGTAGGGTATTAGTGACAAATTACGGATTCGTCACTAATACTCTGACATTAGTGAAGAATTCAAATTCGTCACTAATGCCCTACTATTGGTGAATGAGTCAAATTCGTCACTAATAGTAGGGTATTAGTGACGAATTTGAATCTTTCACTAATAATTAGAAAAATAAAAAAACTTTTAATACTAATTTTTTTTTAATCATCAATTCTTATATAAAAAATCTATAATTACATTTTCGAATACATAAACTTAAACCATAATTACTACAAAATTCGTAAATCATTCAAAATTTTGAATTTAAATACAAAATCAATTAAAATGAAGAAATAACATATGTTCAGATAACAAAAATTATTTAAAAATATTCAAAATTCAAATACAAATACTGGTACAAATTCAAATTAAAATATAAAAACTCCATTTGTTCAAATAATAATAAAAATTATAAAGAAATAGTCAAAAGTTGCATCTGATGACTGTAGTGCATGCATGCATGACATCGTGCTGATGTTATGACAGCCGCGAATCTTACAAATTAAGAGTCATTAAAAAAAATTTCATATACAAATCGAAAAGAGCTGACGCTCAATATAATCAAGAAAAATAATTATGTGATATAACAAATTCGCAAAGATTTCATAATCATGCATATTACATAATTTGTACGGTAGTAATATTAGTAATGAAAAATGTAATGTTGCGTTCGAGAGCATAGATTTTGAACATTTTGAATTGATTTGGACAAATTTTAATACAATTTGATAATACATTTTATTTAAATTCAATGTAAATTCAAGTCCAAAGTGTCTCCAAACACGAGGAGCATAAAATTATATTGAAATTTATTAAAGTCTATTTAAATCTAAATTTAAGATCTAAAATGCATGTTCTTGAATGCAGCATGAGATTAGTTTGTGGGGGATTTGTACAATGACTCAATGAGGTATTAGCATTGCGTGGGGAAGGGGATGCAGCGAATAAATCCAGTCGAGGACACGTGTCTATTAGCATGCTTTACTGTTTCGTAGACAAATATTATTGCTCTACTTGAAATAAAACTCTAAACAGTGATTGTGGGGTTTCCAGATGAGGGAAATAGGAAGATTCATGGAGAAAAATGTCATGAACTGACATGAACAAGTGTGTATCTATTCAAGTCTTAATGAGAAAATATTAGAACTAAGTAAAATATGTCAATCAAATTGACATGAAATTGGTCATTTGTTTGGTAGCTAAGAAAATCATGGAAAATAAAATATGCCCTAGGCGCTTTCATCTGTAATCTCGTGCATGGACCATTTTTTTCCACTTTTTTTTGTTCTTTTTTATAGTGACATTGCAACCCATATGTCCAGACAAATCCCTAATTTGTGTCACATCTTGGCATTTTTACGGATTTTCAAAATTAGAAATTTGAAGCATAGATGGAGGGAGGGTGAATGTGGCTACGTGAACAATATTTACATTTACCTATCCACTTGTTACACGAATCCAACTTATAATTTGACCTTATATGCGCAATATTTTAATTAGGACTGATGGAGATGTCAATCCAACCATTATTACTTTAACATTCATTTTATCATAATTATCGGTGTTCATGGTTTTGTTTTTTTTTTTTTTTTTTTTGGAAGAAAATTTTAACAAAAATTCGGCAGCATGCCGTCTGTAAATTGGACATTTTCCTATAAAACCTACCCCTTATAGGTTCAAATAGATCATTTATAATAATTTCAAGGCACACAAGAACCTATATCCCCTACTAGCATGCAATATACATAACTGCATCCTCCATGCAGGAGGCATTCTAGACTAGCATGCAATTATGTAGCATTCAATAATTCACGATAGTAATACATATATCCATTAAATTCAGAATATAAATAGCAGAGAATAGTGGATAGTATTGAGTTCAGTGTAGTATTGTTATTCATCTAAGCATTTGGACATGAACGTTATGAGATGATAAGAGCATTTAATTTAAATAATTATGAAAATGATGGTCCTTCTGAGTGATGTATATATTCAACTTATGTCTTTTTCAAATTTTCAAATCCTTAGCCAAGTGTTTATACTATTTTCAATGATTTCGGCTCAGCAATGAATGCTTTAAGCTTACCAGACCAAAAGCATATAAATGAATGCTTATTTAAATGAACTAAACCTATATTACCTCATTTATTATGATTCCTAATTTTCACTTATCCTTTCAAAAATATTTTAACATTGAAGCTTATCATAATTATCGGTGTACATGGTTTTCTTTTTTTTAGGAAAAAATGTAACGAAATTTTGGTAGCATGCTGTCTATAAATTAGATGTTTTCCTATAAAACCTGTACCTAATAGGTTCAAATAGATCATTTATTAGAAATTCAAGGAACACGAGAACCTATATCCACTACCAGCATGCAATACACATCAACTGCATCCGCCATGTATGAGACATTCTTGACTAGCAAGCAATTATGTAGCATTCAACAATTCACGATAGTAATACATGTATCCATTAAATTCAAAATATAAATAGCAGAAAATAGTGGATAGTATTGAGTTCAGTGTAGTATTGTTATTCATCTAGGCATTTGGACATGAACGTTATAAGATGATGAAAACATTTAATTTAAATAATTATGAAAATGATGGTTCTCCTGAGTTATGTAAATATTCAACTTATGCCTTTTTCAAATTTTCAAATCCTTAGCCAAGTGTTTATAATATTTTCAATGATTTCGGCTTGGCAATAAATGCTTTAAGCTTACCGGACCAAAAACATATAAATGAATGCTTATCTAAATGAACTAAGCCTATATTGCCTCATTTATTATGATTCCTAACTTTCACTCATCATTTCAAAAATATTTTAACATTGAAGCTTATCATAATTATTGGTGTATATGGTTTTCTTTTTTTAAAAAAATTTTTTAAAAAAATTTCGGCAGCATGCCGTCTATAAATTAGACGTTTTCACATAAAATCTGTATCTGATAGGTTCAAATAGATCATTTATAAGAAGTTCAAGGCACACAAGAACCTATATCCACTACCAGCATGCAATACACATCAACTGCATCCGCCATGCAAAAGACATTCTAGATTAGCATGCAATCATGTAGCATTCAACAATTCACAACAGTAATATATGTATCCATTAAATTTTTATAATATATAACAAGTAAAGCTATCATCTGTACAAGATGAATAGCTATCATATGAAAATTTCCCAACTGAACAAGATATACAACTATAATAACAATAAAAAAAAAAAAAACATGTATGCATTATGTAACCATATCAAGTAATTAGAAATGACAACATCCAAAAGCAGGATGGATCCATAAGGAGGATACATTTAAGAGCACGTATCCAAAATGACGGTCCGTTCAAAAGGAAATCACATCCAAAACGATGGAACTTTCACAAGGATGATGCATCCAAAAAGTGCAACATTGATGGAACTTTCTAAAACAAGAAAGATTAAAAAATAATATTATTCTCAAGTCATATCTGTTTGTAATATTAATTTTTTGCAGTATTCATGCAAACTATCTATAACTACATAATATAAAAATTGCCCTAAATATGAGACTTTAGTTCTTCCCTGAATTTGTACTTTTCCTAGAGAATACATGTAATGCTATCTTCTCTCCCCCCCCCCCCCAAAATTGGACCCCATTACTGTCATCCCCTAACACTCAGCTTAATGGGTTTTAGTGTCCAAGTTAGAATAACGTATAAAGCTCTTTAAAGGAGCTAGTATGAGTATTCATTAATCATTGAAAATTTTGCTATATTATAACACAAAAAAAATCATAAAATACTTTTACACAAGTACTATGTTAAGCTATAAGTACCATACATACCTTGTTGACCTTACAAGGTTTAATATCCTATTTTGATGCTAACAAACAAGTAGAACTTAACATGCTACGGTTGAGTGTTGTATTTTTTAGGAATCAATGTTGAAAGCATTCATGAAGCATGGATCAAATTTTGAAGATCATAAGAGCATGGAGATCAAAGAGATCAACATGAAAGTTCAAAGAAAATAAAGCTTAGACCTCAAAATGCCATATCTTGAAAGCTTATAAGAATCAAGGAACGTGGAAAGTTTACATTAGCAAAATGATCCAATTCAAGTAAACTCAAAGATCAAAGGAGCTCAAAGTCTGAATCAATGATGAATGATCAAGAGAGTTTAAAGAGATGAAAGCTTAAAGAAGTTTGAAATATTAGAGACCAGTAAGAAAGAGAATTCAAAGCAAAGAAGAATCAAAGGGGTCTTTAGGACAAGTCTTTGTAAGTACTTCAAGTTTATTCAAATATGAAGTTTTTCATTTTGAAACTCATTAGACAAAGAGACTTAGAGACCTTAATATAAACTTGGAACATGTTTTTTAAAGTTAAAAAAATCTATATTCCAAGAATATCTAAGAAAAAAATAAGAGAGAAATCAAAAAATGACTAGAAATGAAAATCAGTCAATTGACAGACGCCTGTCTATTTATGGACAGATGATTGGCCAAAATAGTATAGCTTAACTGAAGACAGAAGCCTAATAGATGACTGTCAAGGCTTTGATAGACGACTGCCAGTGCAAAGTGAGAAGTCTGCGAATGCTTTACCAGACAACTGTCCACCTTCTGTGGTATTGAAAAACTTAAAATTGTTCATGGATAGACGATTGTCACCATATGGACAGACGACTGCCAGCTCACTGAGTTATATTATAACTATATTATATAGGTGACAGACAATTGCTAATCAAGGGAAAGATGACTGCCACCTCTCTGGCTATGTTTTTATAGTTATAACATATGGATAGACGACTACCAGGACTTCACAGTCGCCTGTCTCACGACCTTTTTTTTTTTTTTTTTTTAAATTTTCCAATGGATATAATCTTTGAAATTCAAATTTTTGGAAACTTAAATAATTTTAATATTTGGAAACAACTCTTAGTATTCTTGGGAAACAAGCAAGGAAGTTTTCTACCTCTATAAATACCTCAAGATGCTTTGATTCAAAATATAAGAGAGCACCAAGAATTCCATTCAGCTGTCATATTTCTCTCAAAGCACTCTGAAATTCTGAAAGTTATTCATTGTTCACATTTTGCATGAAGTTGCTAAAAGTCTTGCTGATTCTCAACTAAGTTTTTGCTTCAACTTTCAAATTCTTTCATACATAGAAAGAAACATACGGTGATATAACTCTAAGAGCTTCAATTCTGAATTTCATATTTTGAATTTACTTTGAAGTATACTAATTGTATTGTAATTGCTGTACTAACCAGCTCTTTGAGGAGCAAGTTTGTTGTACACATCTATTTGATTTTTATCTTATAGATTGAAGAATCCAAGGACTGTTTGGATCATTGGCTAAGTAAGGGGATATTGTTTAAAGAGGCGGGCTCTAGCCTAGTTAAGGAGTGATCGGACGAGGGGATATCGTTTGGAGAAGGCAAGCTCTAGCCTTAACTAAGGAGTATTGTAGAGGTATTGTTCCTCTTGTTAAAGGACTAGGTTTAGTAATCCTTTGGTGGTTTACCAAAGGCGAGGACGTAGGCTGGGTATAAGCCGAACCTCGTAAAAATCTCCGTATCACTCTCTCTCTCTTTTACTCTTTATTTTTAGTACACATTTAAATTGTGTGGATGGTTTAAATTGAAAATCATATATACTACGTAAATTTGGAAATCAAACAAACTGAAAGTTCAATTTTGATTTGGGTTGCAGAAATCGAAAAGGGAGTACGTTGGTTAAATCATTCTTTGTAGAAACCATACGGGAGTACGTTACTTGGTTAAACACCCAAAAATAAATTAACTAAAAGTTTATTTGAATTCTAAATATCTGGAAAGAGTGATTGAATTTTATATTGAACATCGTATCGTCGAAGCAAATTCAAAACAGGGCTTGATTCAAATTCTTACATTATTCAAAGTGTTGTATATCTCATTCTTGGTTTGGCTATTTTTACTTTCAAATTATGGTTGAAGATTGAATGTTTAAAAGAATCTTAGTTATTGTGTATAAATTAAACAAACAAGATAAAGAATTGGTTAAAGAATTAACAAGGGTTAAGAATTAACAAAGGAGCTAAAAGAAAGTCTTAAATTCTAATTCACCCCCCCCCTCTTGGGAAGTTATTCCAAATTTCATACATTCTAATCAGAGGAGCCACCTGCATCATCTGGTCGAGATTGGCGCATCATTTCCTCGAACCGTGTTTGCCTATCTATCATGGCTTGCATCTGGGCGTGAAAGCTGGAGATGGTGTCTCTTAATTGCTCGTTCTCCATTTCCATCATATGCATCCATTGAGCCATCTCTTGCTTATCATACTTGGCCTCTCGACGCTATCGTTCCATCTTTGCACGAGCCGCCGCACCCATGGATGATGATGTTGTTGGGGCGATGTATCCACTTCCAAGACCTTTCACCCAGCCCCCGCTTGTTGCCCAAGCACTTAGGAAGTGATCTCAAAATCTGTCATGTGCTGACTCCCCTCTAAAACAGGTGCATCCCTCAGCTTGACCATACGTGCCTAATTTCAGTCATGAAAATGATAAAAAGGAATAAGTAAGACTAAAACTTTGATGTTTTGAATAAAGTAATAAACTAAATCTTTTGTTTCACTTACATGTCTGTCCTACGCACCCTCGTACCACTCCCCCAATCACCATTGGTGTGTTCTTTGATAAAGATCCAGTAGCCGCTCCTCTACACCAGTCTCGGGATCACGCTACATTATCATATAAGACATCATTAGTATTATGTCATGTAAGGGCCAGATAGTTTTATATATAGTAATTACCTGACGATGATTTACGAATAACCTTGATCCACTGCAATGCGTCGTAGGAAGTTTGCTGCGGTTCGCAACATTTGTTTCACATAATGCCTATAAGAAAGATGTAATGACGACTTATTAGCGACATCATTGTGAAAAATTAGTGATTTTAATACAAACATATTACCTAATAGCGTAGGTCGCAGAAATGGTGACACATCACCTCCCAATCCTCTTGGGATATCTTATCGTACGGCCGCGCTTCTGCTTCATCTCCCATTGCTCGAAAATGGGAGCACATTTTTGAGCGATAGCTCTTAAATTTATTACACAATTGGACATCGACCGCCCTCCTCACATGGTCATCCTCGAGGATGTCCATATCAAACTCCTCCTGCATATATAGGTAATACTATTACAATGTTAGACAGTTGTTAATTGGCTAGTATATTAAAAGTAAAAAAACATTTAAATTAAAAACAACTTTATAGGATTTGGGAACTTATCAAAATGCGCATGTAAAGAACCATGCGCTGCTCCTGAGTCACCTATGGCTAGCTGAATGCGGTGATTCACACAAAGAAAATTAGTACAATTTCAAAACTATATACTTCAAAGTAATACAATATGAAATTGAAATTGAAGCTCAAGGAGTTTCTTAACCGGTTGATTCTTTCAATGAATGAAAGATTTAGACTTGAAGCACAAACTCAATTGACAGTCAGCAATACTCAGTGGAATTCATGAGCAATATGTGAGTAAGAGATCGTTTGAAAGATAAGAGTAATTGAGAGAGTTTTAGAGCTAAAATTGATGTTTGGTTGATTAAAATCAATGACCTTAGGGGCTATTTATAGATTTGGAAAAGTGACTTACTTGATCCCCAAGTTTACTTAGAGTAGTGTCCAAGTTTTAGACAAATTTGAGCCCCAAGCAATCAATTTTAAAAATTTTATCATTATAAAAAATTTAAATTTTCCTGTGTGGCAGTAGCCTGTCACTTTAAAACCCAATTTTAAATCAAAGGCAGAAGGGTGGCTGTTGTTTGGAAGAACCCAGTCAGGCTTCTTAATTTACCACATCAGGAACTTGTCAAGGTCTGGTCAGTAGCCTGACGACCTTCTATTTGTCTATCTTAAAAACACTAAATATGTCAACCTACTGAGGGTTTTCAGTCAAGATTCTGTCTAGTTCAAAACATTGTTTTTAAGATTTCTTTTCAAAAACTCTTTTTGCTTCTCAAATCTTGAAATTTTGTTTTGTTTACTTAAAAAAATATTTTCCAAGATTAAAAGTTTAGGTTTCTAGGTCTCTTATATCTAATGAGTTTCAACGAATTTCATATCAATGTATACTTGAAGTACTTACATAATATGTTCTATGAACTCTTTCAACTTTTCATTTCTTGAACTCCTTGAAGTCTTCATGTATGGTCATGTTTGCTTTGAATCCGTTAGGTTCTAAATTTCATCTTTCTTTGAGCTTTCATTCTAGATCACTTGAATTAATGTAAGCTTTCAAACTTTGATAAATCATCTTTGAATCCATGCTTTAATTTTCATATGATCATCCTTCTTTGAAATATAAACTTTCATAAAATCTTGTGAATACTTAACCTTATATTTTCATAGTTGAGTCCTGAAATGTCATCACTTAACCAAATATGTTAAGTTCCACTTGTTTGTTAGCATTAAAATAGGATGTTAAGTCTTGTAAGGCCAATAATCTTCTGCTTTTTGATAATGACAAATAAGGAGTAAAAATTTGAGTGAGCCTTAAAAAGACTCCCCCTTACAATAAGCATCATCTTAACAAACTTAACAATATCAAGATCAATTTCAAAAATTTTTTTACTATCACGCTCATCACATTATTCAACTTCAAGATCATCATTCAAGTTCAAATACTCCTCCTTTTGATACATATATCATGTTCAATTTTTTAATACCATGCTCAATTTTTGTTCAAATTAAACTTTTCCCCCTTTTGACATCAATAAAAAAAGTAGGATATAAAAAATGATTAAGTTCAAATAAAATCATATTTTGAGCATAGGAATAACAAACATGCATATCAAGCATATGTACACACTCAATTTATTATTTTTTAATATGGCATGTGTAGCGTGCTTCAATAGTCAAATAGTCATGTATATTTCATATTTGTAATTCATAAATGTGTTGTAACATCTTTACTAACAGAACTTTGAATTTTGAATTGGAAAGTTGTATAGGTTGGGTTTCGGGGGAAAAACCTTCAAGAGGGTTATATACATGTTGTATGTTGTAACTCAATTTCTCTGGACACAAGATAGTGTAAATTCACAGTCGTTTGCTCCTATGGATGTAGGCATTTCCGAAACATGTAATTCTTCATGTCATCGTTTTATTGCTTTCATATAATCCACATGATTGTGTTTTTCTATATATTACAAAGTTGGTTGTTGCATTGTGTGATTCGGTTTTCCGCTGCATATTCATTTGCGCAATAACCAACTCTAGAAAATCTAATTTTCTTGAAGGGGTAACTCTTGAATGAGACTCCCTTATGTTTTCTAGCCAAGCAATGAGCACGGTTCTTTAGTGTAGCATTCTTCAAACCAGAAAGTTGATTCTTACTCGCTAAACAGTTAAGTCCCTTTTCACTCATATGACTAAGCCGTTTATGCAATAACTCAGTTGAGTTTTCATTTTCTGTCACATTAACAATGCGTCTGAAAATTGAAGCATGCATCAAATATAGATTTGAACACTTCTTTCCTCGAGCTATATCCAAGGAGCCTTTAGTCAATTTCCACTGACCCTTACTAAAGGTGTTACAAAATCCCTCATCATCGAGCTTTCCTACTGAAATCAAATTCAAACGAATATCCGGTGCATGCCTGAAATTTCTTAGCTTCAGCTTTGTTCCATTGTTAGTCTCCAGACTGGCATCTCCCATGTCGTCATTACCCATTTTCAGTACCCTAAAATTACCAAGTGTATAAGATGTGAAGAATTCCTTCCATGAAGTGACATGGAGTGAAGCGCTAGTATCTATCACCTAACTTGTCTCATCACATGTTAGGTTGATCATATTCTTATCATAAACAACCACCAGATCATCAGAGGTAGTAGTAGCAACACGATCAGTACTTTCGGGATCTTTCTTCTCTTGTTTAACACTACAACCCTTGTTCTCTTTCCTCCATTTGTAATAGTATTTATTGATATGGCTCATCTTGACACAATGATGACACTCAAGATTTTTGTATCTTGATCTCGACTTACTTTGGCTTTTATCTCTACCCTTTTTGCTTTTGTATTTACTTCTCCCTTTATTTTCAGTAACTAGAACCTCAAACGATCATGAAGAACCCTGAGACCTTCTTCTCACATCTTCATTCAACACACCATTCTTGGAAAATTCTAGAGTTACAACACCATGGGAGCAGAACTAATAAGTGAAACCCGAAATATTTCCCAAGAATCTAGTAGGGTAGCAACCAACCAAAGCCCTATAATTTTTACAGACACCCCAATTTTAACCCGACCTCTCTTTTTTTGTTTCGAGAGGATCTTATATAATAAGAAGTCGACTTTAAATCCCGAAAATTGAAGAATCCTTTTTGAAAAATCTAATTGAATCCTGAGTCTTTAAAATTGTTCTTTTAATTTTAAAATTGAGTTCTTTTAATTTTAAATTGAGTTCTTTTAGTTTTGAAATTGAGTTCTTTTAATTTTAAAATTGAGTTTTTTTAGTTTTAAAATTGAGTTCTTTTAATTTTAAAATCGAGTTCTTTTAATTTTTAAATTGAGTTCTTTCAACTTTTAAAATTGAGTCCTTTATATATATATATATATATATATATATATATATTAATATTGAGTCCCTTATTTTGAGTCTTTGTTATTATTAAAATTAATTCCCTTTTATCTTATTCTTTTAAATGGGGTCTTTTTTTTAAAAAAGTTGACTCCGGATCCTTCTATTCCGGGAATCAAGTTTCTTTTTTTTTTTGACCGGGTCCTTTTTTAGATTGAAATTGGGCCATTAGAGGAGTGCATGGGCCATGCAATTAAAAGTTCATGCAAACCAAAAGATAAGGATAGGGGTTTAGGGATTTTTGTGGTTGACAAAGGCTTACAAAAAGGAGGCATGCATAGGGGATTTAAGGAGAAGAGGCAGTCGTGCCCAAGAACACACACACACAGCCGTGAACACAAAAAAAGAGGCTCTCTCTCTCTCTCTCTCTCTCTCTCTCTCTCTCTCTCTCTCTCTCTCTCTCTCGGCATACCCTCTCCTGCGCAGCCTCTCCCTGCGCGGCCCCAGCCTCTTCCACGGCCAGCACCACCTCCTACAGCTCCTCACGTAGCACAACCTCCTCCAGCCGCAGCCACAACCTCACAGCAGCACCCCCTGCAGCTCTCCTGCGCAGCACCACTCCCTTACACCGGCAAACTCCTACTCCCTCACGGCCTGCTAGCTCCCCAGCTACTCATACAGCCAACACCACCTCCTGCAACTCCATAGCCTGCAGCCTCCAACACCAGCGGCCGTCTCCCTCTCTTAACCTCGTCCAGCCGCAGCCCTCTCCTCTTCTCCTCCAAAGGTATATTTTTATTTTTTATTTTTACATATTTTGGTATTGTCTTGTTTAACATTTGTTTATGTGTCTTATGTTATGTTGTTGGTTTTTTTTTTTATTGTGTTTATGTCCATTGTGATATTTTAGGGTTTTTAATTATTGTATTTTATTGTACATTATTATTTTTTTTTATCATTAGTATTGTTTATGCATTTTTAGGTTTTTAATCATTTTCATATGTATTGTACATTATTATTAGGTTTTCTATTTTATCATTATTGTTATTGTATTATTTTTCATATTATCATGTTTAATATTTATATATTATTTAGGGTTTCTTATTAATATTGTTCATTATATTTAGGGTTTTGATATTATCATGTTTATATTTATCTAGGATTTTTGATTATTATTGTTCATTATTTAGGGTTTTGATATTATCATGTTTATATTTATCTAGGGTTTTGATTATTATTGTTTAAGTAGTTTTTAGGTTTTTGATTATTTCATGCTTATAATACATCTAGAGTTTTTGATTATTGTTGTTCATTATTTAGGATTTTTTATTATTTCATGCTTATAATATTATCTAGGATTTTTAATTATTATTATTTTTATTGTATGCTAGGGTTTTTATTATTATGGGTATATTGCATATTAATTTTAGGGTTTGATTTATTTCCAGGTTATTATTGTTTTAATTGTTTCCATTGTTATGTATATTGCATATTAATTTTAGGGTTTGATATGCTTCCATGTTATTATTGTATATTTAGGGTTTCCTTTATTGTTATTGTTGATATTAGGGTTTCTTTAGGGTATTGATTATTGTATTATTATTATTAGGGTTTCGTTCATCATTGTTTTTATTACACTTATGTGACAAAAGGGTTTTAATTATTATGTATTATTATGGTATGTGTTATATTATTATTATACTATGTGGTATATTGGTATGAGTATTATTATTATTATTATTATTATTATTATTATTTTTTTTATTATTATGTTATGTGTTATGTGTGTGTGTGTGTGTGTGTATATATATATATATATATATATATAGGTAGGTGTATTGTTATGGTATGTGTTATTATTATATACATTAAGATATGTGTTATTATTATTATGGTATGTATTTATATATTAAAGTATGTGTTATTATTATTATTATTATTATTATTATTATTATATGGCATGTGTATTATTATTATTATGATAGTATATTTTATTATGATTATTATAGTATGGTATCATTATATGCATGTTATTAATATTACGGTACATGTTCTATATATTATAGTGTTATTATTATAGTAGTGTATTATTATTATGATGTATTAGTATTATTATTATTATCATGTATTTTTAGTATTTTGGTTTACACTATATGTTTATATTTTGTATTATGTATCGCGGTATTTATTTTTAACTGTTTTTGTATTATATTATTATGTATTTTTATGTGGGTGTGTCCATATGATTATAAAAAGGGCAATTGACATTTTAGGTTTGACATGTATTAGCTCTGAGGGGGGTTTTTCTAATGAGACCCCCCTCTTTTGGGGGTCTTATTAATAATTTCTAATTCACACCCGATTTTTATTATAGGCTTTTGTTTTATCTATTTTTAAAAAGGAGTAAATTAAAAAAGGTTATTAAAATTCAATTTGGAGATAATTCTTAGTTAATTAGGTACCGTTCATAGAATGGGTGCGTTGAGGATGCGAATACCTTCTCCTAACATAACTGAACTCCCGATCCCAATTCTGGTATACGCAAAATGATACTATTATTAATTGAGTAGCAATCATATGTTCTAACCGCACCAAAAATGGGTTAGTGGCGATTCCAAATTCTAAATTTTTCTAAAAAATCACACATAGTTTTACACCCTCGCCTTCCCCAGTGCATGCTCTGCTCCTGGGACGTCGTGACAATTTCATCATCAAAATTAATGCCCATACCAACTAACTAATTCATAACTCCTTGAAATTCACTCAGATTATTAGTCACAAATGTCCCTTCTTTATATTTCAATTGCATCATCCTTTTAAGAAAGAATAACTTATTATTGTCGGTCTTTGAAGAATATAAGTTTTCAAATTTGTTCCACAAAGTACGTGCATGTGTCTCTTGATCAATGTGATTTTAAACATTTTCCTCAACGAATTGCCAAATAAAATCACACACCTGTCGATACTCAAACTCCCATTTCTCATCAGTCTTAGATTCAGACTATCGAAAAGTAAGAATAAGAAGATGCAAAGCCTTCACAAATAGAAGATCTTTCATTTTATTCTGCCACAAACCCAATATCTGATGCTACAGTGCTTGGATGACGAATCTGACAATTCAAAATCAGTGTCTATGAGTCCTCTATCAATTGACAGAGAAAAAGATCGATCGAACCACAGATGACCCTCCAATCATCAGTTGATAAAAAAAATGCACACTATTGCAAAAAATCATATTTTCTCAACATTCTTATCGTTAAAAAGCCAATATCTGACGTTACAATCCTTTGATGATCAATCTAACTGTTCAAATTTGGCGCTTATGAGTCTTCTATTTACTGACAAAAAATTAGCTTGATCGAACCATGGATGACCCTCCAATCGTTGGTTGATCAAAATTGCTCACTATAGAAAAAAACTCATGTTTCTCAACGTGTTTTTCCCTCCTTTTGCCACACACTCTCTCAAATTTTTTTGATGGAATTCTACACTGCCAACCCAAATTTTATTTACTTAAATGAGATGTAAAAAAATGCCTCTAAAAAAGTCCAACAAAGAGCACAAAGAAAATTGGCTAAAGGGTTGAATGGATTTCTCCACATAGGAGGGATACCCAAACCCAATTGTAAATGCACTGATCAATTATGTTTTGTGTAAAACATGAAGAAGTTCCAACACCACCAAATTTTAAGTCATTCTCTAAAATCTAAATGTTTGCTTAAGCTCATATATAAATATATGCCTGATATAACCCAAAAATATCCTCATTAAAGAGGAATATCGGTTTTTGATTCCCTCAATAAAACGCCTTTCATAACCAACAAGAAGACTAAATCACCGACATTGAAGGGGGGGGGGGGGTTACAAAACCCCCCAAATCAATGTCCATAAAGTCTAGAGTAATTTCTGCAAGTGCAATAATGCGCTTATAAATGTCATATCGCTAAAGGGTTAAACTTCACCACTATAAGAGGGGGACGTGGGGAAGAGGTAAGACCATGTCATTCATACCCATTCTTTTACTGTTACAATAAAACTCTCGATAAAGTCTCTTATTTAGACATCAAAGTGATCTCCCATAGTACACCCCGAGTCCTACAAGTCGTTTATACTTTCTCTCTTTCAAGTGGTCATCATCAAGGAACGTCTCCAAAGATTGTTCAATTTTATTCAGCAACAGTTGGTATCATCAGTGGGAACTTCTTAAGAGGTTTTCTTTTCTGATCTTTGAATCACGACTACATCAAATAACTCAAAGTCAGAGCCTGTCATGGGTGACTAGTCACCCCAGTTCATACACTCCACACCAGGTGACCATTCCGGCGTGACAAGATGTGAGTTCCTTGCTTTCCAGAAAAGGATGGAGGACATGTTTAGTATGATCCTACAGCAAAAAGATCATAAGGAACTTATTCCTACCCTAAGTAAGCAGATCTTGAGTCACATGGGAAGGCTGCAATCCCACAAGAGATCGATGAAAGGGCTAACCTTGCAAAAAAGGTGGAGGATGCAAACAGTGTGGGAATCAATGAACAAAACTCGAATGAATTGGAGGAAAAATTCAAAAAAATTGATCAGTTCGAGAAAATGATGGAGTCTTGCAGCAACCCCTCCTTCGAGGAGTCCTCGTTGAAATCTTCAAACCCGCCCTTCACTAGAGAGGTAATGAACGTTCCCCTACCTAGTAAATTTAAAATGTCTAGACACCTTTAAAGTGTTAATGTAACTACAAGATGCACCAGGTGCAATCATGTGTTGAGCATTTGTAGCCACTCTAAAAGGAAATGCCAGGGTATGGTATCGGACCCTGAAGCCTGGCTCTATTGATTCCTTTTTCAAAATGGAGTAGCAGTCCATGAGACACTTTATCAGTAGTCGAAGGATAGCAAAAACTTTGGCTTTGACAATGGCTCTCCAGCTAGGGGATTTCTTAAATTCACTGGGGAAGAAACCTTCCGCCAATATAGGAGATCTAATGGCAAGAGCTCAAAAGTACATCAACTTGAAGGAGGTGATGGACACGAGGAGAAGCCAAACTGACCTAAAAATTAAGGGTTTGAAAGACATGGAAGAAACCACCAGAGCAGGGAATAAGCAAGAGAGTAGCAAACCACTGAGCTGTTCAAGGGAGTTAGGACTTGTAGCTAAATTCCAGTCTTACACCTCCTAAACATCTCCTGAGCAAACTTCTTGATGCACATCAAAGAAAGAGGATATGTTTTGTGGCCGGAGCCTATACGCGCACCATCATATAAATGGAACACATCCAAATTCTTCCAGTTCCACAAGGATCATGGGCATGATATGAAAGAATGTGTCCACTTGAAGAATGAAATTTAGGCCTTCATAAAGAGGGGATATTTATCAAGGTTTGTGAAAAGAAGAGACTGCCAAGCAGAAGCTCGTGAACATAAGAAGCTAGATGATGAGTATAAGGGAGAGCAGATTGTAAAGGAGATAATTGCAATATTTGGCAGACTAGTAGGCGGAGGAGATAGGAAAGATGCCTGAAAAAGGTACGCAAAATAGGTGCTCATAACGAAATGAAATGGGCATAATCATAAAAAAACAAAAGCAACATAATATTATCACCTTCACTAGAGAAGATGAAAAAGGTGTGCAACAGCCTCATGACGACGCCTTGGTTGTAACGACCAGAAGAATAATATAAAAAGAAAGGGAAATGGAAATAGAAACAGAAGGAGGTAGTCGACGACATTGTATTTTCAATGGGATAATCCCAAGAAATTTTCCAGGCCTCGTCGACGAACGGTTTCGTTGACGAGGGTTCTTCAGGATATCGTCGATGAAGTTCCATCTCGTCAACGAGAAGATACAGAAAGAGGATTTTTGGAAGCCTGAAATTCATTGATGAAGGTTGAATTTCGTCGATGAACTTTCTACAAGACTCATTGATGAGGTGACATGACTCGTCGACTAATCCCACAGTATAAATAGGGTTAAATGTGATTTTTCAATTCATTTTCCTGCGCAGAACCTCTCTCTTTCTCTCATTCTTCGGTTTCTCCTCCTTCTCTTTATGTTTTTGGGTCGAATTTTCACCGGTTGGACGATCCGAAGCCACCACGACACTCCTGGGAAAGTTCTCTACAAATCTATTGGAGCGGATCGTCGGTGGGGCTAAGTTGGAAACCATCCCAAATCCAGGGTATGACTTTCTACTCTGTATTTGGTTATTTGACAGTTGTAGAAAGTACAGTATGCATAAAAATACTGAACTTTAGTTTTGGGGAATGTTTTTCTTAGGGTGTTGAACGGGGAACCCTGCGGGTGCATGAGTATTTCTTTTAGGGGCTTTTCAGGACACGGGTGAGGGGATAAACTAAGCTAGTTCTTTTATGAAAATGTATGTATATTATTACAGCATTTGATTTCAGGAAAATAAATATATTTATATATGATTTATATTTGGGAAATACTACTGAAAATGATGGTATGATAAATATGCAAAAAACATGTTTCGTGTGGCATGAGTTGGAATTGATATGAAATACTGTTTTCTGGAAATGTGTTAACGATACAGATTTTTATAATGGAAAATCGGTGTACGAGCCGAGATTTTGATATGATTTTCCGGCGTACAAGCCGAGTTATGTGTATGATTTGCCAGTGCACGGGCTGAGCTATGTATATGATTTGCCAGCGTACGAGCTGAGCTATGTATATGATTTTTCAGCGTACGAGCCGAGCTATGGATGTGATTTTCCAGTGTACAGGTTAAGCTATGGATATGATTTGCTAGCGTACAGGCCGAGCTATGGTAAAATGTGAAATATCGGCATACGGGATGATGATTTTCATGATATACGTATATATGCAAAACAGTATGATTGATTTGATAATTAATGATATGAAATATCCATGTATCACAGTTTTGGTATATGTTATATGATATCAGAACTTGGTTGGTTTGGTTTAGGCTAGCACTTGCACGGTCCATGGTTATCATGATCATGATATTTGTGTTAACGTCATTGTATGGAGTGTTGTGAGATTGGATGATTGATGTGGTTTTTAAGAAGAGTGTGAGCACCCCTAGTGTACGGACCAGGTTTGGCAGACCCATCAGACTTACAGACTGTACTCTTGACTTGGCAATGGTCAACCAACCATTGTCAGGTCCAGCCTTCGGGCCATACAATCCAGTCATGTGGGGGTAATACATGACAACAGCCAGCTAACCTACCAGGAATATTTTTATATTATATTTTATGAGATGAAATATGATTATGAAAATGCAGTATGTTCTTCCATGCTATGATGATATCTATACATTTTCCCAAATATGACATAACAGTTTACTAAATATGTTTCTATATGATATATGTATAACACGGAATACTCATGTTGTCACACACTAGTATTAGTTTATTTCCCTTACTGAGAGGTCTCTCACCCTGAATTTCATAAACATTTCAGGAGCCCCTGATAGGAGAGCAGGTAAAACTCCGCTATTATAGTTCTATTGATCTACCCTCTCTAAAGGGTAAGTTTTGGTGGGGACGATTTGATTTTTGTGAAAACGTCCCTAGATTTTCTTTTGGGATGTATAAACTTAAATACAGTGGATGTAGTAACTCTGGTATTATGATGGATGGTTTGTTTTTATGATATATTGATTTTATGTTTCCTGCTACTTAGGCTTTTGCATTGTGTTTCCGATGTATCTCTGGTACCCACCGGTCCAGGTGGATTATGATCTGCTAAGTTTTGTGATATTGTATTTATATTATGGGAAAAAAAATATGTGGGAATTAAGCAGGTCGTCACATTGGTAGTATCATTACTTGTTGCCAATTATCGAGTAAGGAGGGTGCTGGTGGATAACAAGAGTTCATTAGACATAATCTTTCGGTCAGTACTCCAGGAGATGAAGATTGGAAGAGAGTGGTTGAAACAAATCTCCACACCCTTGGTGGGATTTGGAGGAGACGTAATCCATCCTTTGGGCACGATAACACTCCCTTTGGCATTGAGGACACCTCCACAGCAAATTACCCTTATGATAGATTTGTTGGTGGTTGGCCACCCTTCTGTCTACAACATTACATTGGGTCGCCTAACACTCAATGCAGCCTAGTATGTGACCTACACCTATCACTTGAGGGTAAAATTCCCTACCCCACATGTAGTTGGAGTTGTGAAAGAAGATCAGACGGCGACATGCTACTATTATGTGATGGGGCTGAAGGGGAAGAGAGAGGGACGGGAGACCCTAGCAATTGAAGATCTGGAGGTAATAGGGGAATACCCTAGATTAGCATGCTAGATGAGGATCTAATTAGTGTTTTGATAAAGGGCAACCAGGAGAGGTATGTTCAAGTGGGGAGCCAATTACCAGACTCACTAATAGATGAGTTGATATGATTATTGAGTAAATATGCAGACATCTTTGCTTGGTAAACCAATGATATGCCAAGAATCGACCCCATAGTTATTGAACATAGATTACATGTGGATCTGAACCATCAACCCATGAAGTAGAAGAAGAGAAGTTTTGCACTAGATTAAGTCAGGGTAATTGATGAAGAGGTAAATAAACTTTTAAAAACTAACTTTGTGAGGGAAGTCAACTATTTGGAATGGCTCAGCAACGTGGTCCTAGTGAAAATTCCAAACAGAAAATGGTGGGGATACATTGATTTTATAGACTTGAACAAGGCATGCCCTATTTTTCCTCTTCCACAGATCGACTAGTTGGTGGATTCCTCATCTGGACACGAGCTTGTGAGAATCATGGATGCATACTTAGGTTATAACCAAATTTGTTTGCATCCCTAAAATGAAGAGAAGACTTCATTCATCATCGAAAGGGGGCTCTATTGCTACAGAGTGATCCCCTTCGAATTAAAAAGTGTAGGTACAATCTACCTGCGGTTGGTAAATAGAATATTCAAAGATTTTTTGGGGCACACCATGGAAACTTATATAGATGACATGCTAGTGAAAATTCTAAAGGCGGATGAGCACTGTAGGGATTTGAGTGGGGCATTCGAACTACTGCACAGGTATAAAATGAGACTAAATTTATCTAAATGTGTATTTGGTGTGTCTACAGGAAACATTTTAGGGTTTCTGGTGACCCACAGGGAGATAGAAGCTAACCCTGATAAAATACGGGTGTTGATGAAGATGAGAGCTCCTCAAACAAAAAAGGAAGTCCAAGTTCTAACTGTGAGGATTGCCTCGCTAAGCAGATTTTTCTTTTGCTCAGGAGATAAGTATCTGCCATTCTTTAAAGAATTACGAAAGGTGGGACAATTAATGGGGAGAAGAGCACAGTAAGGTTTTAGAACAACTTAAGTATTACCTTAGTTCTCCACCCCTCATGATGAAAGCAAGAACTGGAGAAGACTTTTACTTATACTTATCTCAACTTAACATGCAATGAGTGCAGTCCTGGTCCAGGAGGAGAGCAGGCAACACAAACCCATATGCTATACAAACAAAGTGTTATGCGGAGTAAAGATCAACTATACGGTAGCAGAGAAGGCAACCTTCACAATCATCTGTGTAGCCCAAAGGTTAAGACCTTACTTTTAGGCACACGTGGTGATCATGCTTACTGGCTTGCCACTAAAGCAAATCCGCTAGAGACCTCAAAAAGGATGGTAAGGTGGTTGGTTGAGTTGGTGGAATTAAACACCCACTACAAGCCAAGACCAAAAATTAAAGCCTAGTTCTTAGCTAATTTTATTGTGGAGCAGGTCCATGAAAATTGAAAGGAGTTAGAAGTTTGGGTGTTGCATGTGGATGGGTCGTCAAATAGGGCCGAAGGGGGAGCAGGCTTAATCCTTACAGCCCCAGATGGTTCTGAAGTATTGTATGCATTGCGGTCGGAGTTCGCAACAACCAATAATGATGTCGAGTATGAAGCCTTACTAGCAAGGCTACGGCTATCAACATCTCTCGGAGTAGAAAGTCTTCGAGTCTCGAACGATTCCTAGCTAGTGGTTGAGTAGGTGAAGGGTGAATACGAAGTTAAAGATCAAAATATGAAAAGATATGTTGACTCTATGAGTCTGATCCCGTTTTACTTATAAAAAAAAAACCAATGTTTCTTACTTGTGCACTGAGCTTCTTGAATAGGTTCATCCTTAGCACACATTGATGGTAAGAACACAAGGAAGCCATATGAACTTCAAGATCAAAGCTTACTTATGGCATCATAGAGGAAAAAGAATGAAAGACCCTTTTTATTATTGTATTTGCATTCAATTCATTTGGTTTGTAAGTTAATATGGTTTGTAATAATTGAATCACATGCATGAGAGGATGCATAAGCTCAAAAGACCGTAGAATGACCTTAGGGATCACCTTCGGTTGACCGAATTTTTGGGCTTAATTTAAAAGTCTAGGTCGTAGACTGACTCTTGATCCCCAAGCACCTCATGAAAAATCCCCTATAACTCAAATGTTATAACTATATGAATATGCGTGACTACTTATCAAAATTCGGACCAAAATTGAAGCTTGAAAGGACATCGGCAGACCGAACCTAGGGCATTAAAAACGCCTTAGTTGACCGAATAGGTAAGAATCAACAAAGTTGACTGTGGTCTGGGCGACAAAACCCAAAATGAACACACTGTTCACGGTCGACTGAACCTAAGGGGTGTCACTTTTCATCTTCTCCAGGCACCCAAACTCTAAGCTCAAATATACCTTGAGTGACCAAAGTATGACGTTTGGCAAACTGAACTGATAACAAACAACTAAACCTCGATTGTTTGGAAAATTGCCTTGGCTTCAACCAACCGGTCTCACCCTTGGGTACCCAAACCCAAAAGTGCACTTTTCTCTGTGTGTCTATTCGGGCAACTGGTCCTAAGAACTAGGCAACCGAAACTCTCGGGTTGCCTTATTTTTTTACCACGTTAAGCTTGGGTTATTTTTAATTAACTTTCATTAAACTTTTCAGAATTTCCCTCCATGTCCCTAAAGGTCTAAAATTAAGAGAATTCTATATATACCCATTCATTTAGAGAGATTAGGGATGAATTAGCAATAGAATTTGCAAAAATTCTCTCTGATTTTTCTTGCGCCCATATTGCTTATACTTCATATTTCCAAGACAAATTTTTAATACTCTCTCATTTTATTCTTCTAAATCTTTTTCAAAATAGAGAGTTATATTTTTATTGTGCTCCTTTCTTGCAAAATAATTGCAAGTTAAAGTGAGTTTGATTCTCACTTGTGTGAGCTTACATATATTGCTCTTAAAGCTTTCAACTCTCATTGCCTTGCATTGTTTGATATTTCTCTTGGAGAGTAAAGTTAGGGTTTTTCTCAATATATTTGATTAATAAATATTATTTGAGAAGAACTTTTGTTAGCTTCTGAGTCTTGACATCTTCATTTCCATATTCGAAAGCTTGCTTGCAATATTTGATAAACTACTATTGAGCAAGCTTGGTCCCCAAATCTCAGTTGTGCTTAATATTTGAAAAAATATTATTGTTGAGATTCTTACCTTGAGATTCAAAGTTCCTTTGATATTATATACTGATTATAATCTTTCTAAATCAAAGGTAGTCACTCTCACATATACACATTTACATACATCTTTGGAGAGTTGAAATCTCGTTAGAAATTATCTCACTTGAGCATATATTCCTATTATATGTGAGTGCATATTTGGATCATAATATTGTACAAATATTTTTGTGTTAAAAGCACCTTTCATTATACTCAAAATTTATTTTGATCATTTGTAATTTAGGCATGGCCTAAGGTAGGTCTTCTCCGCCCCTTTAAAGAGAGGTTGTAAGGGTTGAGGTCAGCCTTGGTAATTTGACCTAATGTTGTAAATGGTGTTGCTCCACTCGTTAAGTGAGCAATAGTGGTAATCCTCGGGCTTGCAAGAAGAGGCGAGGACGTAGACAGTATTGGCCAAACCTGGATAAAATATCTTTTGTCTGCTCTTAAATTCTTGCACTTTAATTTCCTGCACATGTTTGCTTATATTTAATTTATTATGAATGTGTGCATGATTTAAATCTTGTGAATGATTGGGATAAACTGAACCTGCTATACTGGCTTTGATTATTTGCTCAGTTAAATTATTGTTGGGTAATTGGTATTTGTTTAGATAGACCCTAGGTTGAGCTATGCTGTCGGTGATTTGGATTTAACCTAGGAAGGATAATTTTTTAAATACCCAATTCACCCCCTCTTTGGAATACACCAATTCCAACAAGATATTTGGCAAAGGCACAAAAATATATCCAAACGTTCTCTCAATTTACCATCGAGCACATCCCCTGAGCAGAAAATAAAAAAGTTGATGCACTAGTGAAATTAGCTTCAGCTTCAAAACCAGATTGGGAGAATGTCATCTACTTGGAGCGAATAGAGAAGCCAACTTACGAGGAGACTAATGGTAATGTAGCAATAATAAAAGAGGATTAAGAAGACTGGAGGACCATCTTAATACAGTACCTTCAGGACGAGTCTCTACCAGAAGACAAAAAATAGTCTCTGAGGATAAGAAGAAAGATAGCCAAGTATACATTTATAGACCAAGAGTTGTATAGGTGATTCTTGATGTTGTCATATTTTCAGTGCTTGGGCAATAAGGAAGGGAATATATGTTGAGGAAGATTCATGAAGGGATATGCGAGAACCATTTTGCCAATAAAGCCTTGACCCAAAAAGCTCTATGACAAGGGTACTATTGGCCCAATATAATAAAATATGTGATAGAATTAGTAAAACGGTGCGACAAATGCCAACAATGTGCTAGCATACCATACTTGCCAGCTAGCATGTTATTCCCCTTAACCAGTTAGTGTTCCTTCAATCAATGTGGACTAGACATTCTGGGGTAGTTACCACAAGCAGTTGGACAACCAAAGTTCTTACTAGTGGCCGTCAACTACTTCACAAAATGGGTGGAAATTGAAGCTCTATCCCATATAACAGAGTGCAACATCACCAAGTTCATATGGGCTTCGATGATATGAAGATTTGGAGTGCCCTCGGCCATAGTGACGGACCACGGAAGGTAGTTCCAAAACAGCCATTTCAGAGTGTTAACTTTTTGAGTCCGTCTCCTGTTTTGATTATGAAAAAACACAATATCTCATCTATGTACTAATTGTATGAACATGTTTACTTTAATAAACACGGATGACAGATGAGAAATGGAAGCCGAGAAGCAATTAATGGAGCACATATTTCAGCACATTCCATGAAATTGCAGAGGAGCAAAGCATGAAGTTTTCACTTATTTTAAGTTGTATTTTTATATTTATCATTCAAGTCTATAATAATAATCCAAAATATGTAATAATTAATGCATGACAGGCATGGTAGGAACTATAAGCTCAAAGACCTTAGACAAGAAGGTCGACCGACGTCAGGTTTTTAGGCTAAATTAAAAAGGCTCAAACCATTAATAGACCCTAGGTCCTTGCATAGAAATTATGCTCAAAATCAAGACCAAAAATTAAAAATTGTTAGGGCTTTGGGTGAACAAACCTATGCGTTGAAAACACCTCTTTCGATCGAACATGTGAAAAGTCAAAATATTGACTGAGGGTCGGGCGACTGAATCAAAATGAACTGAATGTTCTCGGTTAAACGATCTTTTACTGACTGACTTTTTCTCTTGCTCTAGGCGCAACTTTATATTCATTTTCACCTCGAGCAACCGAATTGGCTAGTTCGACAAACCGAACTATGTGTCAGGTGACCGAATCTCTAGCAGTTTGGAAAATCTCCTTGACCAGCCACTGACTCACTCGAAAAATGAGCAGCTCGAAAGCTATCCCAAGTATAGGAGTTCTGTCGTGTAATATTAAGCCCAAGAGCTAGATTGTCTCCTCAGGGAATGTGTTTTAATCTCAGATTTTACATTCTTCCAATCGAAATTAAAAAGGTACTGAACTCAGTTCAGATTCGGGTTTTCAAGATTGTGGAGACTTAAATGAAAACACAAATTAAAGTCCTAAAACTATCACGCACGGAATTAAATAACAATAATGAAAACCCTAGTCTACTTAAGGAAACATTAGATCATACTAACTAAAAATGGGAACTTTAAACATGGAATTAAAAATACACAATGGAAACTAAACTAGACACACACTAAAAAAAACCGAACCTACTAAAAATCGAACCTTTAGCACAATTAAAAGATCAAATCAAGACTCACAATTTAAATGCAAACATGAACTCAACAGAAATTTAAAAGACGTAAACAATAGCGGAACACAATAAAAACACAACCTTTACTAATCATAGACCCTAACTAAATCGAATTTCGACAAAAAAAATATCTGAATTTAATTAAGAATGCTAAATTAACATAACTATCAATTAGATAAACAAAGAGATTAATTTAACAATAATGAAATACCCAACATTACTCAACTTAAAAAAAAAAAAAAAAAAAAAAAATCCAAAAACATTAAAAAAAAAAAAAAAAAAAATTTATTTAAAATTCCAAGATTCAAAGAAAAGTAAATAAAAGAAAGAAAGAAAGGAAAAGAGAGAGAGAGAGAGAGAAACAAATCCACAAAGCCGTGGCAGCAGCTGCGGCTGTGTGTGGGTTGGTTCGCGGCTGTGGCGTGGACCAAGGAAGGCAGCTGGCTTCTTGTGGAGTCGTGGAGTTACAAAGCTACTGCCATACCAGAACAGGGGTTGGAGTTGCTGCAGCCGTACCAGAACAAGGGCTGGAGTTGTTGCTGGTGGCTAGATGGCTGCGGCTGTTGCAAAGTGGAGGGGCTGCTATGTGTGGCCGAAGGGACTATTGCTGCTGTTGTGGAGAGAGGGGTTGCTATGGAGAAACAGGGGAAAGGGGAAGAGAATAGAGGAGAAGAAAAGCAAGAGAAGCAGCAAGAAAGGAAGAAGGAGAGAAGAAGAAGAAGATGAAAAAGGTTCGAAGAGAAGAAGGAACAGCGGAAGAGAAGCTGCGAGAGAGTGAATAGAGAAAAGCTAAGGGAAAGAGAAGGAACAAGAGGAAGAAGAAGAAGAAGAAGGAGAAGAAGAAGAAGAAAGGAGAAGAGTGGTGCGGCGGGCACACCCAGAACAGGGTAAAAAGAAAGAATAAATAGGGGAGGAGGCTTGCCCTAACCCACGACCCGGATAGGAGACCCGGCCCGAATTGTTATATTTTTTCATTTTTTTTCATTCTCTGTTCATCGCAAATCTGACTCTTCTGGAGCTCATTTCTCATAAAACTCAAAACATGAAAGTTGTAGATAATCCTTTCCTCTTTCTCTAAAAATTTGAATTGTTTCGATCGGAGCTCAGACGGAAAAGTTATGCACAAAATACAAACAGGTGTTGGTTTTGGTTTCCGGGAATTTTCCTGCGACAAAAAATTACCAAAACTTCATAAATAGTACAATAAAGTTCAAGAATGATGATTTTGACACTTTATTAAAATATTGAATAATTTTGGACATTTAATTAAACATATAAACCTTAAAGCCCGGATTAAGATGTCCAATTACGCAGTTTTGACGCGTAATCACACCCCGCAACTAACGTTTCGCTAGTCTTTAGCAAATGACATGAATGAATCTCAGGGTGGTGCCTACAACTACAAACTCCGGTGATCATGAAATCAATGCACATGCGATATAACTATACCACTTCAAATACAAGAACATAACTGAATTTCACACAAGCTCGTTCATATTCAATGCACACGACTCCGAAGCATGTCACTCATGCAAGTTTCATCGTTTATATGTGATTTGAGAGCAGTATACTCACATGAAGTTAATCAGTGGCACATTCAGAGTTAATGCAATCATATAAGTTTGAGTATAAACAGGTAAACTCTCGAGGTGTGTGTGATGTGTGTAACTCATTACACCTAGGACGCCAGTGGACACCTACAGAACGGTCGCTTTGACACGGCCTAACTGGTATACCCTCAAGAACACTCAAAGAAAATGGGTTCACTCATTATATGTGAGGAGGAGTGTCGCGATCAAACATCCCACATATTAAAAGGAACAACGCTAAGTATATGGAGTGGACTAGTCTGGAAAGGATTTAGCCTATCTATGAGGTGTCGGGTCCTTCACCCTAACATCTTCTCACCTACTCGCCATATCCAACTGAGACCACCCTAGATCAACTTACTCACAAACTTGTCGTGAATGCATCTGAGGCATTAATCGGTTGAAGAATCTTCATATGTGGAAAATATGTGTCGTCCTTGACTTTTTGTGATATGTATTTGGGTCAGCATTGACATTTCATTTCATGTGCATGTGTATTACTTATTCTTTCTTCTGCTCATTCTTCATTTTTTGTCTTTTCTTGAGCAATAAGGACAATATTAACACTTCTTTTGTAATCTTCATACCATCAATGGGAATTGAGCTCGAATAGGGGTCCATGAACTAAGTCTATCTCTAGGGGTGGCTCAGCCTTCACATTTTGAGTAGGCTACAAGACCTAGGTTTCTATCTCCCCACTAGGTGTCACCTCTAGGCTAGCAAATCAAAAACAGAGACTAGTGTACAAGGAATCATCCAAAAAAAAAAAAAAAGAATTGAGTTCCATGAACTCTGATTTGATATTAACGCTCAAAAGGACGATAAATAGCTCAAGGATATCTCACAAGGTGTCATGGTCTCCACGGGTGCTCTCTCAGTGCTCACAGGAAACCCTAAGTGCAATGAATTACGTGAATGTGTTTATTCAGTCTCGTGAGATGCCGTGTAAATACAAGAAATTATATAGCCAAATTAACACGAATGTACTACCAATCAATTCTTCATGGAAGCATAAGATCATATAGAGAGAAACTACGCATGATTGACTCAAGTGTGTCATTCATAAGTTATATACAAGTATGCGAAGGGTATATATAGTGTTAAGCATGACATAGTGCAGTGTAATTCCTCAGTGCTCCTCCTTTCTTTCTCTCTCTTTTTGATTTTTTGATTTTTTTTTGTTTTTTTTTTGTTTTTAAAACCCAATACGTGTACGTACACAGTGTCACATGCGAATGCTCATCCCCCCCAATTAAAATGGAACATTGTCCTCAATGTGAAAGCATAAGGGAAATAGAAAAGATTGTGCATGCGAAAAGTAAAGCGTACCTAAGTGGTGAAATAATGAAAAACAAAGATCGAACTACGAGAAAATAGACCTAAAAACTAACTAAAAATAAAATAAGATAAAATAAAAGGAAAAGAAGGAAAAGAAAAAACATCACAATTGTCTGGCGGAGGCTCAGGAGGAATTTCGTCTGGTGGTCGCAGGTCTATAAATTGCATCGG
Organism: Malania oleifera; assembly: GCF_029873635.1. Lineage (NCBI taxonomy): Eukaryota > Viridiplantae > Streptophyta > Magnoliopsida > Santalales > Ximeniaceae > Malania > Malania oleifera. The sequence continues at coordinate 59,383,648 of NC_080427.1, read as the reverse complement.
CGGATCTCCAAATTTGAGCCGCCACAGTGGATCAGTTTTCATACCTGCACGAAAATCAGCCTCAAATGAATTAATGTATGTCAAAATACCAAACAATACGTGCGCAGGTTGACCCTCGTGTGTGGATAAGAAAGGGTCTTTATTCAACATTGTGTCTAGGAAATGTGCTTCTTTACGAACTAACAGTTGAGAGAAAGTGATCGGAATAATTACCTGCAGTTCTTCAGAAGTATTAACATTAAAGGTTTTACCTGGTTCTTTGATAATTATATGCTCACCAGACTGGTCACCCTCTTTATCGAGTGTACATATCATCATACCACTGCGAGCGTCTGCCTCCATATTAGGCTCCTTAACATCTGATTCAGGCAGGAGTGACGACTTCACAATTTTTGAGTTCGGAGTATGAGGTACCACAAGTTGGTACTCCGTATGAGTATCAGTCTCCTCATCAACTAACTGTTCCGCTTGTGGCCCCATTTCCTTTGATTTTTCTTTGACCTCTTCTGGTTCAGCCATGACTTCTAGTGCTGGGACAACTGGTTGTCCGACGATGAGCATCTCAGGTTGGGGAAATTCTTTCTTACTTCTCGAAGTAGTGGTAACCTCTGCTGCCTCAAAGAGATCATCGTGCATTTGTTGTTGTGGTTGCTGGTACTCTTGAGGACTAGGCTGAGGTTCTGCGAGCAATTCTTCATTTTCTAAGATATCCAATTGTGTGCTTATCGCATTAATGGTGTCTCGCAATTCATTATTATGATCGACTTGAGTTTGCATGAACTGCTGGAGCATGTTCGCCATCTGAGTTATGCTATCCTCCAGAAATTCCGACGGCGTACAGCTCTGAGGGATCTGTGGTGGCTAGTATTGAGGCGGAGGAATATCTGGGTAGTTTGGTGGTTCATATGCATCACCACCACTAATTGTGCTGATAGGGTGTGCAGTCATGGGTGTCTGAGTGTATCGTGTGTTGCACTGTGGGACATTGTCAGCTAAGTAATCAAAGAATGATAATACTTGATCTGGATCCTCGTTGACAGGCTCTCCATTAGACATAGTCTGGACAAAACACTTGCAATCAGGGGTAAGAGCACTATAAAAATAATCAGCTAACCTCAATGAGTCAAACCCGTGATGTGGACAAGTGCGTAGTAGATCCTTGAATCACTCCCAGCAAGCCCCAAATGTCTCATCATCATGTTGCACAAAATTAAGAATCTGTTCCTGCAATTGAGTTTTCTGTAAGGGACAAAATGCATGCAAGAATTCACGCTCCATATCAACCCAATTAGTGATAAAGTGAGGTCTCAAGGAATGAAACCGAATCAGTGCCCTATCCTGCAAAGTAGTAAGAAATAAATTCAGTCTAGTAGATTCTTCAGTTCTAGCATAAGAGAAAAACATGTTACAGGTTAACTCAAACTCTGCTAGGTGCTGATAAGGGCACTCAGATTCCGACCCGTAGAACTCGGGTAGCAATGAGGTCCTCCCGCGCTGCATCATGAAATTAAACTCGTCATAAGGCAAAATAGTGGAAGAGGATGCAGTGGCATATTCAAGCTGCAAAAAATCCATTATCGTGCGTGGTGCAGGTGCAACCATTTTTCAAAACTCAAATTTTTTTTTTTTATTTTTCTTGTTTTCTGCTTTTTTTTTTCTGTTTTTATAAAACTAATAAAAATGAAGGAAAAAACGCAAATTTGAGACTAAGACCGACATTCCCCGGCAACGGCGCCAAAAACTTGACTCACTCAAAAAATGAGCAGCTCGAAAGCTATCCCAAGTATAGGAGTTCTGTCGTGTAATATTAAGCCCAAAGGCTAGATCGTCTCCTTAGGGAATGTGTTTTAATCTCAGATTTTACGTTTTTCCAATCGAAATTAAAAAGATACTGAACTCAGTTCAGATTCGGGTTTTTAAGATTGTGGAGACTTAAATGAAAACACAAATTAAAGTCGTAAAACTATCACGTACGGAATTAAATAACAATAATGAAAACCCTAGTCTACTTAAGAAAACACTAGATCATACTAACTAAAAATGGGAACTTTAAACATGGAATTAAAAATATACAATGGAAACTAAACTAGACACACACTAAAAAAAAATTGAACCTACTAAAAATCGAACCTTTAGCACAATTAAAAGATCAAATCAAGACTCACAATTTAAATGCAAACATGAACTCAACGGAAATTTAAAAGACGTAAACAATAACGGAACACAATAAAAACACAACCTTTACTAATCATAGACCCTAACTAAATCGAATTTCGACAAAAAAAATATCTGAATTTAATTAAGAATACTAAATTAACATAACTATCAATTAGATAAACAAAGAGATTAATTTAACAATAATGAAATACCCAACATTACTCAACTTAAACAAAAAGAAAGAAAACTCCAATAACATTAAAAAAAAAAAAACTAAACTTTCTTCAATATTCCAAGATTCAAAGAAAAGTAAATAAAAGAAAGAAAGAAAGGAAAAGAGAGAGAGAGAGAGAGAGAGAGAGAGAGAGAGAGAGAGAGAGAGAGAGAGAGAGAGAAACAAATCCACGGAGCCATGGCAGCAGCTGCGGCTGTGTGTGGGTTGGTTCATAGCTGTGGCATGGACCAAGGAAGGCAGTCGGCTTCTTGTGGAGTCGTGGAGTTACAAAGTTGCTGCCATACCAGAACAGGGGCTGGAGTTGCTGCTGCCGTACCAGAACAAGGGCTGGAGTTGCTGCTGGTGGCTGGACGATTGCGGCTGTTGTAGAGTGGAGGGGCTGCTGTGTGTGGCCGAAGGGACTACTGCTACTGCTGTGGAGAGAGGGGCTGCTATGGAGAAACTGGGGAAAGGGGAAGAGCAGAGAAGAGAAAAAAAGCAAGAGAAACAGCAAGAAAGGAATAAGGAGAGAAGAAGAAGAAGAAGAACAAGGTTCGAAGAGAAGAAGGAACAGCGGAAGAGAAGCTGCGAGAGAGTGAATAGAGAAAAGCTAAGGGAAAGAGAAGGAACAAGAGGAAGAAGAAGAAGAAGAAGAAGAAGAAGAAGAAGGAGAAGAAGAGAGGAGAAGAGTGGTGCACAAGGCACACCCAGAACAGGGGAAAAAAGAAAGAATAAATAGGGGAGGAGGCTTGCCCTAACCCACGACCCGAATAGGAGACCCGGCCTGAATTGTTATATTTTTTCATTCTCTGTTCATCGCAAATATGACTCTTCTGGAGCCCGTTTCTCATAAAACTCAAAACATAAAAGTTGTAGATAATCCTTTTCTCTTTCTCCAAAAATTTGAATCATCTCGATCGGAGCTCAGAAAGAAAAGTTATGCATAAAATACGAACAGGTGTTGGTTTTGGTTCCCGGGAATTTTCCTGCGACAAAAAATTACCAAAACTTCATAAATAGTGCAATAAAGTTCAAGAATGATGATTTTGGCACTTTATTAAAATATTGGACAATTTTGGATATTTAATTAAAAATATAAACCGTAAAGCCTGGGTTAAGATGCCCAATTACGCAGTTTTGACGCGTAATCAGCCACCCGAACCTACTACTGAGCACCCAAACTTCAAAAATGCACTTTTCTTCATGTGTCTTTTCGGGAGACCGAACCCAAGGTTTAGGCGATCGAAACTCTCGGGTTGACCTATTTTTATCGCGATTTATTAAGGTTAAAATGGGGTTATTAGGATTAAACATGTTTTAAAATAATTTTAGAAATGTCCCCTATGTCCCAACTATCAAAATTGTAAGGGTGTCTATATATATGAGTTCATTTACACAAATTAAGCTAAGATTAAGAATTTGGATTAAGAAAAATACTCTAGATTTTTGAGAGCCTTTTCTTCACATACTAAGCCAAATACTCTTCCATTGATCATTCTATTGCAAAATCCTTTTGAGTGAGAGATTTCTATGTGATCCTACACTCCCTACTATTGCCTAAACTCTCATTGCTTTGATTGCTTGATTGATTTTTGATTGAGAGTTTAGCCAAAAGTTTTTCTCCCGATTTAATTAATAAATCCATTGTGTGGGGAAACTTTTTAGCTTATGAGTCTTAGCATTCGTATTACAAGACTCATAATCTTGTCTTGTGATTTGTAAAGAAAAAATCTTTTTGACAAGCTAGTGCTACAAAATATCTCTTGTGTTTAATATTTTCGAAAATCATTTTTTGAGATATTTGATCATACTATTAGAAATCTTTGAAACCCTACTTGTGATTGATATATATATATCGTTTCAAAGATAGTTTGATAATACACTCTTGCACTTGATTGCTTATTGACATTACATTGAGTGTTATATCACATAGTTGCACTGAGCTTATAGTTCTCATCCATTTGAAGTGCATTAGTTATTACTTGTGCATATCGGTACAAATCTGCTTGTATTAGAAGCAACTTTATTTGTACGCAAAATTTCCAGGTGTGTGCCTAAAGAGGGTATACTTTGCCCTATTAAGAAGTGTGTTGTAAAGGTTGGGGTCAGCCCTGTGAATTTGACCTAGGGCCTTCTCCGCCTCGTAAGGAGAGTGTGCAAAGGTTGAAGTCAACCCTACTTTAATTTGACCTGGCTATAAATGGTATCACTCCACCCGTTAAGTGAGCCATAGTGGAATCTTTGGGCTTGCGAGCCAAAGCGAGGACGTAGGCATAGTTGGCCGAACCCTAATAACATATCTTGTGCCTACTTTTAATTTTTCCCATTTTAAATTCCAGCACTTGAATTTTTATGTTTTTCTATTGTGAATTATTGGGTTTATGATTATCTAGAAAGATCCTAAGTTTGTGTAATACTACTGTTGATTTGGATAGTCGAACCTAGGAAGAAATTTTTAAATACCCAATTCACCCCCTTTTAGGAATACACCAATTCCAGCACAAAGCTTTTTACACTGATCTTGGCATAAAGCTACTCATTGCATAAGTGGCATATACACAAAGCAATGGGCAGGTGGAAAACATGAACAAAATGATTCTACACGACCTAAAGACACGTCTAGAGTCAGCGCAAACTAGGTGAGTAAAGGAGCTCCCATCAATAATATGGGCATATCATACAACCCAGCGAGCAATTAAAGGATAAACTCCTTTTCTGCTCGCCTTTGGAGTAGATGCGGTCATCCCTGCAGAGATAGGAATTCCTTCTTGGCGAAGACAACATTTCAATGAAGAGAAGAATAGTGAGGAGTTGAAAACAGACTTAGATTTGCTGGAAGAGAAGCCGGATCAAGTGCAGATCAAAGTTACGGCTTATCAGCAGAGGATAGCCAGATCTTACAATGCCTGTGTTAGAGCACAGACTTTCAAAGTAGGAGATTTGGTCTTAAGAAAAGTATGAAACAACCCTGCAAAACCCTAGGCCGAGTAAGTTGAAGCCTAACTGGGAGGGGTCATATCATATAAGAACAAAAATCAAACCACGGGCATACACATTGAAAGATTTAAAGGGGAAGGAGATTAAGAACACATGGAATTCTGATTTGCTAAAAAAATACTATCCATAATTCTGTATGCTTCAAAAGAAAATTACGTAATAATAAAATTTTAACATGAATTTCCATCCCCAACTTCACTACTTTCTTCATCACCCTCTTCACCATTTTCCCCTAACGGAGGACTCTTATTACCATAATTAGACGAGTAGATGCCGATCATGTTAAGGTCAGGATACCTAGTCTTGACCTACTCCCGACACCTCTAAAAACCTTCTCACTATGACTGAGATTTGTCCTCCAAGAACTAGTCAGAATTTCGGTAGTTTGAAATTGCAGCACTAGAAGTAGCAGGGAGCTCTTCCCTCTGAATTCGAATAATCTCCTCTTGGAGAGCCTTCTCCCAGATGGCAATAGAATTCAACTCCTCTTTTAAAGCTAGGTTTTTTTTTTGTGCCTCTATGGAGATTTGGTACATCTCAGCCACCTTATCTTCCTAAGTAAAGCTCATGGTTGCTAGCTAAAAAATAGCAAGAATATATATATATATATGGAGGAATAAACAGCGAAGTAAACTCATAGACACATCAAAAGCATACCTTATAAGCAGTATAGTGGGTAGTTAAAGTGAGGCCTTCAAGGAGCATCATTTTTAATTTATAAGCATCCTCCGGATATACAGAGCGTCAGAGGGCAGCACCAAAGAGCACGGGGTCTTGCAAACCTAACCCCTCAAATATAGCGGGTGGAGGTGGCTGAGAGGGGACTTCATCAGTTGTCCCAGGTATATCCTCTATTTAAGAAGATCCGCCTCATAAGCTCCTCTTCTTGCTGGCTCTTTGCCTTTTCTTTTTGGCAAGTAGGTTTTCAAAGTGACTCCAGTCCATGCCTGGAAAAAAAAAAAAGAAAAAGACAAAGGTAAAAATATATAAAGTACTACAAAGTTCACGAGAGAATGAAAGGTAAGGACCAAATGGAACAAGACTGAGGTTGCATTGTACAAAAACTCACTCCTTGAGTAGCTTGGAATAAGGAACGATCCCTTGACAGACCCCAGCTTAGAGCTCCTCAAGGATGGCTTGCTCCATGGGAGACAAAGAGGGCTGAATGTGGCGCTGTCGGGCTGAAAAAAGAAGGTAGAGTTAGACGTAGAGCAGGAGGAATAAAAAATACAAAAGGGAAGATAGGATAAAAGATATCACCATCACACATCACAATAAGGCGGGAATCACTAGGATGCATGAGTCCCAAACAAAGCACAAATATCGAGCTGGTATGCATCCCAAAGAGGTACATATCCCTACAAAAACAACTACAAGCCTTGAGAATAGCTATAAGCCCAAAAAAGATTTTGAATTACAAAAATGTGGCCCAGCTAAGCAAAGCTTATGATGTAGAGACTCGAAGAATTAAGTAAATAAAAGAAAGGAGAGAAAAAAGATTTTTCAAAAGGGACTTAGCAGGGTCTCGTCGACAAATGAAGAGCACTCGTCGATGAGCAGCCTTCTTGGGCTCATCGACGTGGACTCATGTCTCGTCGACAAGAACTTACCAAGAGGGTTTTAGTAGAGCCTGAAGTTCGTCGACGAGGGTTATAAGTTCATCGACGAACTCCCTTTATGGACTTGTCGATGAGGTAACGTGTCTCGTCAAAAAATCCACACTATACAAATATGACAACTTTGGGTTTTTCAGCGAGAAACTGCATGCAAAATTCCCTCTCTCTCTCTCTCTCTTTCTCTAGAATTCGTCTCCCCTTCCTTCTCTTTAGATTTTCGACTTTGTTCTTCACCAATTCAATGATCAAAACGCCATGCTACTCTTGGGAAGATTCTCTTCAAGTCTGCTAGAGTAGTTCATTGGTTAGGCCAACTTGAGCACAATCCTAAAATCTTGGTAAGTTGGTTATTTTAAGTTTTATAAGGTATTTGGTGTTTTTGGACTGAGAAAAATGCTTTAGATAGAATAATACTAAAGTTTTGTTGGGGAAAATATAATTTCAGGTTGTTGAGTTGGGAATACCACAGAAGTAGGTTTGGTTAATTTTGTAGGCTTATCAGTAAGTTGGGTAAAGGGATAAATTATGTCAGCATTTTTCATGATATTATTTGTTATTATACATAATTTATTTTCAGGAAAATATGTATGTTATACAACTATGTTTGGGAATACTGCAGTTGAACAAGGAAATGATTTGAATACATTTTTTAAGAAAATATGATTTCAGAACAAATTACGAGTTTAGAAGCCTACTTATATTTGTGTGGCATGAGTATAATTTCCATGAAAATTATGTTATATTGAAATATTATGATTTTTCCAAGATAAGCATGTTAAAGCAGTTTTCAAGAAAACCATAAAAACAGCATAGGAACTATGATTTTAAAAATATTATGTTAAATAGTGCAAAAATTTCATGTTCAAGTCTGTTATGTTATGTCGACTCAAATGCCGTGATTTTTATATTGTGAATTATGTCGGTATAAATGTCGTAATTATGCATGTTATGTCAATATTCAAGAAAATATTATCATGTCATATTTTACTCTAAAATATGAAACTGCTATATTTCAATATCATGAAATATATTATATGATATCAGAACCCAGATAGGTTAGTTTAGTTACATGAAGTACGGTACTGTAGCTATATGTTCACGTTTATGTTTATGTTAGTGCTGTCATACATCTTATGTAGAGTGTAGGAGATGACAGTCAATGTGACTTCATGGTAGTGTTGTAGTTTCCCTGCTAGTTTGGCACAGGTGGAATAGGCTCATTGTACTTACACACCTATGTTTAACTTAGCATGGTCGGCTAGCCATTGCTAGGTCCAGCCTACGGGCCCACACAACCCTGTCATGTGGGGGGCAAGACATGACAACAACTAACTATCTATACTGGGTAATAATTCAGTATGGTATGGTTATATAAGATGATTTTTTAGTATAGAAATTTAGTATGCTAACCTATGTTATGACAAATCATGATTTATTCATATATGATACAAACTAGTTTTACCAGATATGAATTATGTACTTTTTAAATGTATACCACTAAAATACTCATGTTATCACATACTGATATTAGTTTATCTCCCTTATTGAGAGGTGTCTCATCCCAGCATTACAAACATTTCAGAAAATCTAGATAGGCAAGTGGATCGAGCTCCGTAGTAGTAGAAATTGACGGAACTACCCTGTCTGAAGGGTAAGTAGGTGAGATAGGGTCAGATGGGTATTTTTTATTATAACCCTAGGATACTTTTTGGGTCTTTTTGTGGATGACTGTATATATATAATAAATTCAGTAAAAGTCTGGTATGGTTTCTAGTGTGAATGACATATATGTAATTTATGTTTTTCGCTGCTTAGGTATCAGAGTTGTATGATAGGTATATCCCTAGTACTCATGGATCCTGATTGATCATGACAATGACAGTTTAGCACAATATTAGAATTATTATTAATATTATTATTACGTGAAAAAAAAATAATATGGTAAAATAGGCAAGTCGTTACATATGAGGCTTGAAGATAGCCCAAATAGATGAGCACAACTCATGAGGCATGAAGGAATGACCCAACTGATGAGGAAAGTTCATAAGGCCCCAAGACAGCCCAAACAAATGAGCACAACTCATGATGCATGAAGGAGTGACCCAACTAATGATCATAGCTCATGAGACCCCAAGATAACCCAAATAGATTAGCACAGCTCACACAGGCATGAAGCAACGAACCAACTGATTAACAAAGCTCATGAGGCCTGAAAACAACCTAAATAAATGAGCACAACTCATGAAGCATAAAGAAATAGTCCAACTAATAACCAAAGCTCAGGAGGCCAGTAGATAGCCCAAATTGACGAGCACAACTCATGAGGAGTAAAGAAACGACTCAACTGATGAGCAAAGCTCATGAGGCCTTAAGAGTTGCTCAAAGAACAGCTTGAATTGAAGCTGTTCAGATTAAGAGCTGCTCAGATTGTGAAATCCAATTAAAAAGTTGCTTAGATTGAATCTGCTTGTGTTAAGAGTTGCCTAAAGAGCTGCTCCGATTGAAGCTGCTGGGATTGAAGCTACTCAAAAAGCTGTTCGAATTTTAAAAATCCAACCAAAGAGCTACTCGAATTAGAGCTGCTCGGATTGAAGCTGCTCATATTAAGATTTGCTTAAAGAGCTACTCAGATTATAAAATCCAACCAAATAGTGGTTTAGATTGAAGCTGCTCAGATTAATAGTTGCTCAAAGAGCTTCTCGAATAGAAGCTACTCAAAGAGCTACTCGGATTGAATATGTTTGGGTTAAGAGTTGCTCAAAGAGATGCTCAGATTGAAGTTGTTCGGATTGATGCTGCTCAAATTTTTAAAATCCATCCAAAGAGTTGCTCGGATTGAAGCTGCTCGAATAAAGAGTTGCTGAAAGAGCTACTCAGATTATAAAATCCAACCAAAAAGCTGCTTCGATTGAAGCTGGTCAGATTAAGAGTCACTCAAAGGGCTACTCGGATTATGAAATCCAACCAAAGAGCTGCTCGGATTGAAGTTGCTCGAATCAAGAGTTTCTTAAAAAGCTACTCGTATTATAAAATCCAACCAAAGAGCTACTTGGATTAAAGCTGCTCGATTTAAGTGTTGCTCAAAGAGCTACTCAAATTATAAAATCCAACCAAAGAGTTGCTCAGATTGAAACTGTTCAAATTGAATCTACTCGAATTAAGAGTTGCTCAAAGAACTGCTCGTATTACAAAATCTAACCTGAGGAGCTGCTCGGATTTTTGAGCAACATCAGCTCAGCAAGCTGATTAGGCGGCTCGGATGAGTTGAGAGAAATGCAGACAAGAAAAATGCACCTCGGACGATCTTAGAACGGGTAGGATGAGCTGATAAGGGATGAACATTGTCTTGGCAAGTCGATTAGGCCGCTCGGACAAGCCGAGAGTAGTGTGGACAAGAAAAACATGGCTCGGATGATAGTAGAACATCTTGGATAAGCTGATAACGGATGAACATCGGCTCAACAAGCCAATTATGTGGCTCAGATGAGCAAAGAGTGGTGTAGACAAGAAAGACACAACCTGGACGATAATAGAATGACTCGAATACGCCAATAATGGATTAACATCAGCTCGGCAAGCCGATTATGCGGCTCGAAAGAGCCGAGAGTGGTTTGGATAGGAAAGACGCGCCTCAAATGATAGTAGAACGACTCAGATAAGCTTATAATGGATGAACATTGGCTTGACAAGATGATTAGGCAGCTCAAACAAGCCAAGATTGGTGTAGATATGGCTCGGCCAATATGAGAATGGCTCGGATGGGCCAACAAGCTTTTTTGTTGGTCGGACGAATGCATAGGAAAAAAAGAAGAAGGTAAGACTACTTTCTAAGCAGCATGCAAAGTTTTCAAACTTTGGAAACGAGTTTCAAATATTTGAAACCTAAAGGGGGGGCAACCGATATACCCCAAAAATATCCTCATTAAATAGGAAGACCGATTTTTGATTCCATCACTAAAACGCCATCCATAACCAACGAGAAAACTAAATCATCCATACTGATGAGGGGATGGTTACAAAACCCCCCAAATCAATGTCCATAAAGTCTATAGTATTTCCCGCAAGCTCAATAATGCACTCATAAATGTCATATATATAACTGAAAGGTCAAACTCCACTACTGTAAAAGCGGGACATGGAGAAAAGATAAGACCATCTCATTCATATCCATTCTTTTACTCTTGCAATAAACCTCTCAATAAAGTCCCTTACTTAGACATTGGAGTGATCGCCTGAAATACACCCTAGGTCCTCCAAGCCAGTCATACTTTCTCTCTTTCAGGTGGTCGTGGTCAAGGAACATCTCCAAAGATCGTTCAATTTTATTCAGCAACAATGCCTTTTACATGTTTAATTGACAGGAAAACAACTAGCTGCTCACTTCCAAAATTCTATCAACAACCTACTACCAAATTTTCCTTCCATTCTAATCATATCTAAAAGGTGGAGCAGTATCTGAATATTGCATGGGGAAGAGGTAAGACCATCTCATTCATACCCATTCTTTTACTATTGCAATAAACCTCTCAATAAAGTCCTTTACTTATACATTGGAGTGATCCCCCGGAATACACCGTGGGTCCTCCAAGCCATTCATACTTTCTCTCCTTTAGGTGGTCGTGATCAAGGAACATCTCCAATGATCGTTGAATTTTATTCAGCAACAATGCCTTTTATATGTTTAATTGATAGGAAAACTACTAGCTGCTCACTTCCAAAATTCAATCAACAACCTACTACCAAATTTTCCTTCCACTATAATCATATCTGAAAGGTGGAGCAATATCTAAATATTGCATACAAGGACATTGGCTTGAATGCTATTGGAGCAAACTGATTGATCACATTTCTGCTCAAACACATTTCTGCCGTTTAAGGTTGAGAAGCTAACCAAACTATTTACAAAAAATAGTCCAATGACTTTCATAATCTTTTTGCACAATGTATGTATACACAGGTTCTAGCTGGCCTTATGGATAATTGCAAAAGAATTGACTCAAGATTAATCAAGATTGGAAATTTTTTTACCCTAAGGCATAATAAGGGCAAGCCTCGAGTCAATTGTGAAGGCATTTCATCCAAATCTAAAGATGACAAGTTCAAATCATGGAAACCATTTTAGTAGGTAAGACGGCATACATCTTGCTCTCCCTAGACCCTAATGGTATTGGAGCTTTGTGTGCACCTAATGTTACATGTTTTCTCTTTTTCAATAGTATTGGCATGATATAGAGTAGGCAAATTACTGTTATTCATACTAAACATTTTGAAACTTCACTTCTAAATACACTTCTGTACAAATAGCAATAAAGGTAGAGATCACTCTCAAAAGTCAAAACATTAGGTGGTCTACTATTCTTAGCGTCATTAACCGGGATTAAGATGTTTTATTTATAGAACATAGGAAAGATGCAAAAGTCGACCCCTATAATCTTTTGATAGTCTATATACGTGTGGTATTATAGCTTGTGGCCACCTTATGGATATTGAACAACATTTCGAAATTTCGCCCTTATGATGTGCTTTCCCCATTGATGCTTTCAAATGGGAATAGGTAAAATTCTCTGTTTGTTCTTTATCACCTATGTATTTTTGTTCTATACATCTTGAACATTGGTGCTTTGCAACAGAGGGGTTTTTGGTGTAGATGATGACTCGAAGCTACCAATTCCACAGCCACCCATCTCCTCTTTTGCCTTTCCCCATATTACAGCATAAAACCCAATACAAATTATTATGGCTCCAACAACACTGCAAAGTTTGGGAGAAAATTAGTCGAAGGAAAACCAAATAATCAGCAGTTGATTAACAATGCAAAAGAGTGGTTGCCACTTCATTCTTTCAAATATTTCCACAACAGCTCATCAAACAAAAAGGGAGAAAGGGAAAGTAGGGAGATTAAGAATTTTATTTTTTTATTTTTTTATTTTTTTATTTTTTTATTTTTCTAAAAGAGGGTGACACGTCATTTCTTTATCAGAAAACCTCTCACTGGAGGAAGATTAAGAAATTATACCTTCCAAGGTAGAGACAATCACCAAGGAAGACAACACTCATGGCAGCTGCAATGGCAATTGAGAATGGCTTGAATATTGCTACATAGAGAGGGCCCTTCAAGCGCAAGCCCCAAGTATGAATAACAGTGCCGAAGGTTGGCCCGGTGAGTCCCTAAACATAGAGAGAAACCGACATTTAGACATCACCAAAAGGCTCTTCCTAATGAGTTCTCAGCAATGCTGGTCCATTGTCCTCTTACATTGTATAGAACAGCAACTAGTGCTATTTTAGGTCTCAGTCTCCATGCACTCATGTTTGTTTCTGCAAGAAAGCACACCGGTGCTGAGATGACACTGCCACATAAGTTGTAGAAAAATACTACTACTATCTCCACCGGGTACTCCTCCATGACCTTTACCTGTCAAATGCTACTAACATCAAATTAGGCCTTTTCTGAGAAACTCATACACTAGATTCTGTGCCTTGGATTCAAATTTACACAAATTTGAAAAAACTCCATACAGAACTGTTTTCCGAATCCAGGGCCCGGATTCATATTCCCAAACACAACCATGAGATTTCGCTAGGATGTACCTGAACAATGTACCAAATCGAAACTAGAAAAAACTCGGCTGCAAGCAGTATACCGCCAATGACCCACTTTGATTGTGCTGAGCCTAGAGGATGGAAAAGGATATGGGATGCTGATGAAGTTGATATGATTGCTGGTCCCTTGTAGAGAATCACCACCAGTGCACCCACTATTGATACCGTGGTGCCTATGATTTTCAGCTTACTGCTTGAGCTTCTCAAAGGTGACTTTTCCATCCTTTTTAGGTCACCATATGAAAAATAAAAAAGGAAAAACTATTGCTGAAACTGACAAATTAAGGAATATTAAACATATATCTTCGTGGGTCTTTACACTTAGCCCAAAGGATGGGAACATCATAGCCATTTAAAATACTGAATTCTTCAAAGCAACAGAAGAAACAAAAAAATCATCCAGATTTGGAATATATTTTTCCTTTGCTTGCCATTTTCCAAACACAGCATTAAACAATCCTCCGCATCAAGGAAATTTGAACCGTACATTAATTTGAGGGGGTGGTTATATATGGACATGTAACTGAAGATGTCATTGTACTCAAAGATGTTGACTTTTTTATCTTTAAAGAAATCACTCTCTTAAGAAAAAATTGGAAAAAATAATAGTATTGCTGAGATTTCCAAGATGAGAAAGTCTTTGCTAATTTTCCTGGATGATTTAAGGGGTTGTTCAGCCGCTTCAATCAATCTCAGTTTTCTAAAGTAGCAGATTTTGCAGGTAAGTTTTTAAGAAAACAGCACGAGAAAGCAGGGTGATGAACAAACACACATTTTAAGCAGAAGAATTGAAGAAGGAAAAGGGGGCAAGACCTGAAACAAATGGCAAGTATGAAGGTGAAAGCTGGTGTAAGGTTGCTGATGGCAGAAGCAAGAGTTGGAGAACTGTATTCTATTCCTTTGTACGCAAGCAGCTGAGCTGAAAATCTGCAATAAAATCAAACAATTTCACATACGAGAAGGAGAACCATTAATTAATTTCTTAATTAATACACAATTTGGCTCTTCTAACTTCTTTTTTTTTTTTTTTCCTTCTTCTTAACTGTTTGTATTGATTCCAGCAGCTAAACCATGGAACATGGGGAAATTTTTGGAATCATAGGGTTATGGATGAGTAACAGGAGCATACCCAAGAAGCCCGAGGAGGAAGATTCTATAGGGAAGACAAGAGTTGAGTGGGGGAAGAGCTGTTCTTCTGTTAAAATAAATAAATAAGTCATCATTAAGAGACACAAAAGAGAGAATGTTAGAAGATGGGGAAAGACAGAATGGACGTTGCATGCTCTGAAGAAAATAAAAGAAATGTTTGTGTTTGAGTTTGTGGTGTGAAATGGTGAGAGCAGGGAGACACTGGGACATACCTGAGGAAGAAGATGGCGAAAGGAAGCAGAGCAAGAGTAGCAATGGCGTAAGAATAGAAGATGAAGACAAAGTTGCTCAGCCCCTTCAATGATGCTGCCTTGAACAAGATGCTAGAGCCTACATTGAGGCACTCCACCAGCACCATGGCCCCAAATGGTATCACTTCCCTCCAACAATACCCCTCCGCCATCTCTCTCTCTCTCTCAAAATGGAGAATGGGGGATTCAAACTTCAAACTTCAAGGGTGTTATTTGTTTGAATGAGAAGGGCTTGATGGATTTTGTAGCATGTGCTTGCTGAGAGCAGAGGTTTTGGTTTTCAATGTCTCGGAGCAAGAAACAGGGTGAGGGGATGATGACAAGATATTTGGCCAATTGGCTTGAAGGGGTAGAGGGATTGCTTGACAAAGTCATTTGGGTTGTTATCAGGGATCTCGGAGACTATATTATAATGTAGATCTCGGATTGATAGTCACGTCTCACCAGAGGAGAACCCACTTCTTTACTACAAAGTCCAAATGCCCTTACTTGGATTATTACTAAAGAAAATAAAATGGAGAGGGCGTGTTTGGTTTAGCATTTTACCCATTTTGCAGTTCATAAATGTCAAATGTTTCTTCTTTCTTCAAGTGCTTAACAATGTTACACCTCTCGTGAATGTTAGTGTGTAAGATTTTAATAGGGTAAAAAATTAAGTTGTTTGTTCAAAGCTGTGGCCTTTGTTGTACATTAGTCCCCAAATTTTAATTTGTTATGTTGTTTGTCTCAAACTTTTGATTTTGCTTTTAATCAATCTCTTGGACTCAAAGATCAAGATGAAAATTATCAAGAGTCTGCCAACTTGTCGGGACGGGACAACTTTTGATACACTTTGGGTTTTTTTTTTTCACATGCTACAAAAAAAGCGGCATAGATTTCTTAGATCTTGGATGTTTTTACTTTTATTTATTTATTTTTTTTCATTGAAAAAAACTTACTTGATTCAAAAAATTTAAACATATAAGTAATCTCAAATCTTTATTTTAATTAATGTTAAAAGACCGTTACTTATTTGCAATTAGAACCTTTGTGTAGTTTTTGAGAGTTTTTTTTTTTTTAATTTTATTTTGGTAGGAGGATGGGTTTAAGGTTATTCAAGATCTTAAGGTAATGTTTGGAATTGAGAAAACATTAGGAAAACTAAAGAAGAATTTAAAAGAGTTTATTTTTCACATTTGATTATCAAGGAAAATGAAAAAGAATATATATATATATATATATAATTAATGAGATAATTTTTTTATTTTACACATCATTAAAAATTTGATTTTTGTTTAGTTCTTAATCATAGTAGAATATATTTTTGTTATTAATAGTATTTAGTGTCTAGAGATAATATAATAGAAAATGAGTTTCTTAATTATTTTCCTTCCTTTTTATTTTCTTAAATAAAAGTCTTCATACAAATGTATCCTCAGAAAATAAAAAGTTTTTTTTTAAATAAAATTTCAACCCTTTTGATAGCAAGGAAGAGAAAGAGAGAGATGGGAGCATTGTTCCAACGTAGAATAGTGCCGGAAACGATATAATTTACTAATTATGTTGTTCTTTAGATAAAGTTTTAATCTTTGTATGTATTTAGTTTTTTGTTGAGGTACTATTTCATAAATATTTTGCTTCATTCTTTTCACTTTATATAGCATTGATATATGGGTGCATATTCTTTTTGGATGATGTTTATTTAATCTTTAAATTTTATAAATGTATGAGCAAATCTAACTTTCAATTTTCGGGTGTGATTGTGGGGATAGAAAAAATATTTATGATTACATATTTTTGTTAGGGCTAATATAGTAGGTTATTGAACAGTGTGCGCCAAGTGATTGTAATGTTTTCAAAATAAATATAGAGCCTCAATATGATATTTGAGGGTGTTAAGAATTGATTGCAGCCTTGTGGGTGTGGGTTAAGTATAAAATATTTGTGCTAATTGTGATTTGTTGCAACGTGAGGGGTGAGAGATAATATTATTGATGGAATCGCCACTAACCTATTATTTACCTAAGTGTGGTTCGTTTGCCTAATTATTGTAATGACCTGTAAAATTAACTAAGTTTTTTTTTTTATAATAATAATTATTGTGAAATTTCGTTGTTCTGATTCTTCCATATATAAAACTAACCATCCACCTAAGCAGTGAGAAGCTAAAATTACATCACTACCACCATATATAAAATATGTACAATACCAGAGAGTTACAATGTTCCCCGAACTATCCATATATGACTGTTTCCCAAAATACCCTCAACTGGGCTAGGACTGTACAAAAATATTCCCAAAAATACTCATTCAACTGATAGGACAGTATTGAAGCCTCTCTACCTATGAGCCTGATCTGCTCGCCTGACTGGATCACTTGAAAAATATTAATTTAATGTGATGAGACAATGTTCAGTAAGACGAAATATGCTATTATTAGTATGTGGCAAATGAGTTACAATACTATGAAAATATGTTTATATATAATCATGTATAACTAAATCTGTAAATACAGTACAAATAATATAAATCACCACCTTTTCCATGTTACTTAACATATCTATATTTTAGGTTTCTATACATAATACTTTTAATATATATATATATATATACATATATTCCTTGTTTCTGTGAAACTGAACATACATAATAATAACTGAAAACTTCCTTCGATGGATAACTGTATGTCATGATTTAACCCCTCATGACAGAATTGTGCGGCCCATAGGCAGGATCTATCCTGGCTGGCCGACCAGGATAAACCACTATACTCCGTCAGTCTGATCAGCCCTCCTCAACCCATATCTGATAGGGAGCTTGTCCACACGTGGGCACGATCAACCTACCTACCACGTATTATCTGAATAGGTGATTGCACTCTATACTGTATATAGTTACGGTACCGTGCTCTGCTAAATCTGATTCATCAGGGTCTAATACTATATAGGTAGTTGCTATCTTTAACATACTGTTTTACCATGATTTCTGAAATAACCATAACCCTATAGAATTTATCTTAAATTCTAAACTAACTGACTGAAAATCTGATTTCTGTATAACTGAACTGTTATCTGTATAACTGAATATTGGGGCGTTATGGCACTGAAAAACTAATTATTATGAAATTACTGGAAATACATTTTTCTGAGTATACTGTATACTGAAAGTCCTTTATTCTATAAGCATGTAAATATCATGGTATTTTTGTTCATAAACTGTAAACATGGTATTCATGGTTTGTATAAATATGATACTGTACTCCAATCAACTCAAGCTACACTAATAAATCCAACTTCGTCAACGAATCCTTAGTAATTTCGTTGATGAAGCCTGAACCGTCTTTCGGTATTTTCTTGTTAACGAAGCCCTGTATTCGTCGATGAAATTCTGAAGACCTTTGTCGATGAAACCCTGTGTTCGTCGACGAAGCTTGGAAAATTTTTGAAATTTCTATTATTCCCAAAGTGCAATGTCATCGACGAAGTCTACGGCTTCCTTCTGTTTCTGTTTCTATTTTCTCTCCCTCTCTATTATTAAAATACTATTATTTTTCGGGTCACTGCTGACCGGTGCAAACTGCAAGTGCACAGTATCGTAGTTTTATAATATAATGATGTGTAGAATATCGTCCTCAGGGATTGATGTCTTAATTTTACCAAGTACCGAAATTTTACTAACCTTGATTTTATTTAGAAAAATTAACAATTTTAGACTGCAAAATTTAAACAAATCTACTTTAAATAAACTATTCAGGAGAATTTAAAACTGAATACCGTATGTCAAATTGATGATGGTGAAAACTTCTAGGAAACCGATTTCACATAGTTTCTCACTATGCTTTACTCATTTAGCTAATTTAACTTCGTTTTCTCTGTTTGTTAGCAAGTCGCCAATTTTTCCAAAAGCCTCTTTCGATAGTCAATCGGAACCTATTCTTGTTTATTATTTAACATAAGAGTATACAAATTAATAACGCAAGAACGCAGTAAGACCCTTGATTTTTTATGCTACGTACGTTCATACAAGTCTGTCGATCTCTATATTTACCTACGCTGAATTATCCAAGATCTATCCTATAATCCCCCCTTTCGGTAGCAAATTACACGACTAAAATCATTTAATTAATGGCCAATTAATTAAAAGCATTAGGCACAGAATAACTCAAACAAACATTAATGAAAACTATTTCAGATTAGCATCAAAGAGCAAGCATAGTTCGAAACTGGCTACATCGTTTTCCTAGAATTCAAAATTTTAGTTCATTCCAAAAATAAAATCCAACATAACAGATTTCACCATATTTTCTTCAATTTGGAGCGTACAGAAAAGATCAACACTCGCCGCACCGCCGTCGCGCGTCACGAACACCGCCGTTGTTCGCCGCTTTTCGATTTTGAAAAATAGTATTTTTGCGTGCTTCCAACTCTCCTTTGCTAGCTATGTATGTATCTTCACAGCACCCCCAAAAGAAAACCACAAGAAAGCTCTCCAAAAAATATATTTTTTTTTTCTTCCTATGGTGCGGCCTCTCCTCCAGCCCAGCGCACGCTGCCCCCTCTTCCTTTCCTCTTGCACACGGCTCCCTCAAAGGAAACCCCTCCTCTTTGACTTTTCCTTACTTTCCTTTTATCTTTTCTTTCTTTGCTTTTCTTTCCTTTCTTTTTCTTCTTTCCATTGTTTTTTCTTTCCTTTGTATGTACCCAGCGCACACTCTCCCTTCTGAGATGACCCGGCTGCATGGTTGGGTCACATCTCATTTTTTGATTTTTTGATTTTTTTTTTTTTTTCAAAGGTACATGAACTGCCCTCATCTTTCAAGCCCACTTTGGACCCTCTTAAAGCTCGTAACTCGCAAAGCTTAAAACACAAAAGATGTAGAGCTCTTTTTTCAGATTTTCCCAGAATTTTGAATCATCTCGATCGGAGCTCGTATTTGAAAGTTACGCTAAGATTACGAAGAATTGTTGAAAAAATCCATAAACCGGCGTATGCTAACTTCACGTCTGATTTCGGCCTTGATGCTGCCAGTATTTTGCAAAACACAAAACACGAAAATTGTAGATTGTTTTCTTATCTTTGTACGGCATCCTGAATCATCTGAATCAGAGGTTGGATGAGAGAGTTATGCATAGATTACAAAGTACCGTCGGTTTTTTTAACTTCCCACAGTTGCTCTGCAATAAAAAAAAAACACCAAAATTTCATACATTACTCAATAAAACCCAAATTTTATAAATAGAACACAATGTTAGAATATTGAGGGTAATTAGGCATTTAAATACAAAATCTCATTCGCAATGCATGAATTAAAGCACCTAATTACGCAATTTAAGCGCGTAATCACACCCCCCAACTAAAGTTTTGCTAGTCCCTAGCAAATAACGTGAATGCAATTTAGGGTGGTGTCATACCAATTGCAATGAATGAATACACAGGCAACACAACCATACCCTTTCACATAGAGGAATATCACCAATTTACACACAAACTCATTCATACCCAATTCACGCAACTCTGAAGTAAGTCATTCATGCAAATCTCATCATTATATAACTATTAAGAACAGTAAACTCACGTAAAATTAACTAGCGGCACAATTCAGAGTTAATGTAACCATATAAATTCAAGTATAAATAGGCGAAATCTTGAAGCACGTGTAATGTGTGTGACTCGTTACACCCAGGATATCCATGGACACCTAAAGAACTGTCGCTTTGACTCGGCCTAACTGGTATACCCTAAAAAATACTCAAAAAAGATGGGTTCACTCATCGTATGTGAGGAGGAGTGTCATGATCAAACATCCCACATACTGCAAGGAACAAACGCTAAATGTATGGAGTGGACTAGTCTGAAAAGGATCAAGCCTATTTAGGAGGTGTCGGGTCCTTCACCCTAACATCTTCTCACCTACTCGTCATGTCCAACCGAGACCACCCTAGATCAACTTATTCACAAACTAGGCGTGAATACATCTGAGGCATTAGGCGGGTGAAGAGTCTTCATATGTGGATAACATGCGTCTTGTCCTTGACTTTTGTTGTAGTTGTGTGGAGCAGGTATTAATCTTTCACCTCTTGTAGGGTATTTCTATTTCTCTTTTTCTTTCTTCTGCTCATTTTTCAATTTCTTTCTTTTCATGGTCAATTAGGACAATCATAACACTTCTTTTATTGTTTTCATACCACCCATGTGCATTAAGCTCGAACAAGAGTCCATGAAATAAGTCTATTTCTAGAGGTGGTTCGGCCTTCACATCTTGAGTAGGCTACAAGACCTAAGTTTTTATCTCCCCACTAGATGTCACCTCTAGGCTAGCAATTCAAAAAACAAGACTAGTGTGCAAAGAGTATCCAGAAAAAAAATAGGGAAAGTTGAGTTTCATGAACTCTGAGTTGACATCAAAACTCAAAAGAGCGAAAAATGGCTAAACAGTACCTCACAAGGTGTCAAAGTCTCCACGGGCACTCTCTCAGTGTTCACAAGGAATCCTAAGTGCTACAAGTCACGTGAACGTGTATTTTTTTAGCCTCAAGAGATACCATATAGATACAAAAGTTTATATAGCCAGATTAACACAATTGCATTACCAATCAACTTTCAATGAGTTACGATTCCTAGTTTAGCCATATAAATAGAAACTACACATAAATGACCCAATGTGTACTCCTAGGTTATATGCAGGTATATGAAGGGCATAAGTAGCATCATTCACGCACATTTTTTTTTTTCACTGTTATTCAAAAATGAGAAGGATTGAAGAAAAGAAAGAAACTTCCCTGACTTATTGGTGAATCCATCGAGGAGTTTAATTTTCAGCTCTATACTCATGCCAAATGAACCTGCATCTAAATTATAAATTATTCAAAAGTGCACAGATAAATAAATAAATGATAAAGATAAAGGAAATAAACAAAAGAAAAACTCTTTGGGTTGCCTCCCATAAGCGCTTGTTTTAACGTCTCCAGCCAGACATTTCAATCTTCATCAACCAGGATCACCAAGAGGAATAAATGCACAGTTCCTCTCCATTTGTTCTCCATAATAGTGCTTCAATCTCTGACCATTAACTATGAATATATTCCCTGGGAAGAGTTTTAATCGTGAGTTGAAGAGTAGAACATGTTGTCCTGGAGCAAACTCACACCTAAGAATCTGTTTTTCATTCCACTTCTTCGTCTGCTCTTTGTAGATTTGTGCATTTTCATACGCATCACCCGAGAATGCATAGCGAAGATGCTCAGGGAATTGTTTCAAATCTAGAGATATAGGTTGTTACATCTTTCCTTTAGAGATTACAGAGTCCATCCTTGCTACCATAGGTTCTAGCCTCCCCACACGCTGCTGTGTTGTAATCTGCTGCAAGGATCGTTCTAGGTGATCAACTTGTACATCTTTTTGAAAGACTTTTTCTACACCTTGCTGAATGACATCTACCCGAAAGCAAGTGCTTGGATCTTCTAGGAATCTCATGTCTTGGTAGATGTTGAACATAACCTCTTCCTTATCCACTCTCAATGTTAACTCACCCTTTTGAACATCAATTAAAGCCCTTCTAGTGGCCAAGAATGGTCGGCCAAGAATTAGTGGGACTTCTTGGTCTTCCTCCATATCTAACACCACAAAATCAGTAGGAAAAATAAATTTATCCACCTTTACCAATATGTCTTCTATGATTCCATGTGGATACTTGATGGATCGGTCTGCTAGTTGCAAAGAAATGGTTGTTTGTTTCATCTCTCCAAGTCCCAATTTCCTGCAAACAGAAAGTGGCATAAGATTAATACTAGCACCAAGATCACATAAAACTTTATCAAAAATAAATTTCCAATAGTGCAGGGCAAAGTAAAACTCCCTAGATCTTTTAATTTTTGAGGCAATTTCTTTTGAAGAATAGCACTACACTCCTCAGTAAGCTTCACTGTTTCGAACTCCTCCAACCTTCTTTTCTTTGAAATGATGTCCTTCAGGAATTTGACATAGTTTGGCATTTGTTCCAAGGCATCTGTAAGAGGAATATTTATGTGAATTTTCTTAAAAATATCCAAAAACTTAGAAAATTGCTTATCTAATTTTTGTTTTTGAAAACGTTGAGGATAAGGAAGTGGAGTAGAGAGAATAGGAGGATTGTCAGGAAATGAAATTGATGGAAGCGTGTCTGTCTCTTTTGGTGTATCCTCCACAATCTCCTCTTCTTCCCCTTTATTCTTGCTTCGGCCATTCTTTTCAGGTGTAGATGTGGACATAGTTTCCTTTGCTGGTGATTTATCAATTTCTCTTTCACTCCTAAGTGTGATGACATTGCATTGTTCCTTAGGATTCACTTCTGTGTTGCTAGGAAAAGTTCCTCTCTGTTGGGTATTTATAGTCGTGGCCAGTTGCCCAATTTGTATTTCAAGGTTCTTCATAGTGGCTCCCATATTGTTGCAATGAGTCTCAATGTTGTCTAGCCGTGCATCTGTCTTTTTAAACCTTGCTTTTGTCTCCTCAACAAAAGATATCATGGCATCCTCAAGTGACATCTTCTTCTCACCTTGATGACTTTCAAATCCTGCAGGAGGTTGCAGCACATTCCTTGTATTTCCATAAGACAAATTCTCATGATTTCGAAGCCCTGAATGGTAATATTGTGGCAAAGGATCACCACGATAATTGTAGTTCCGATTATTGATGTATTGAACCTGCTCTTGACTCGCTCCAATACTCGAATCTGTCCTACTTGTAGCTGCCACATATTCTGCACCTTGTGGTATCCTCTGGGTTGTCAAAGATGAAATCTGATGAGACAAAGAAGCAACTTAAGCTGAAAGTGCAGCAAACGGCTCCAATTCATGAATTCCAGCAACTTTCTTAGCCATTGTTCTTTCAGTTGGCCATTGATAGTTATTTGAGGCCATTTCTTCCAAAAGAGCAGTAGCACCCTCAAGTGTCTTTGACATCAAAGTTCCCCCAGATGCAGCATCAACTAAAGTCCGCGTTTGCCCATTTAACCCGTTATAGAACATCTGAATTTGCAACCAATCCGGTAATCCATGTTGTGGGCAGCGTCGAATCAAATCTTTATACCTTTCCCATGCTTCATAGAGTGATTCAAAATCATGCTGCTTGAATTGACCAATCTCACTCCTGAGTTAAGCTGTTTTTGCAGGTGGAAAGAATTTAGCTAGAAATTTTTCTGCCATGTCCTGCTAACTAGTAATACTCCCAGGTTGTAGCGACTGTAGCCAACCTCTTGCTTTGTCCCTCAAAAAGAAAGGGAATAATCTCAGTCTAATGGTGTCTTCAGTAACACCATTGATCTTCACAGTATCACAAATCTCCAAAAACATCGCCAGATGGATATTGGGATCATCAAGTAGCGATCCACTGAATTGGGCCTGCTGCACCATGCTGATTAATGCGGGTTTAAGCTCAAAATTGTTGGCGTTAATGGGCTGGCGTCTGATACCCGAATAATTGTCATTCACAACTGGTCGCACATAATCCTTCAAGGCTCGTGGCTGTGCATTATCTTGTACGTTCTCCATGGCTAATACCCTCTTTTTCCTTAGTGCTCTGAGCGTTCTTTCAATCTCCGGATCAAAAGGAATAATGTCACATGTTCTAGCCCTGCGCATCCAACAAAAAAAACACACTAGAAATACAAAAAAAAATAATAATAATAATAAAATAAAATAAAATAAACAAATAAATAAAAATTTAAAAATAAAATTCTAAATTAAAACCAAGATTACTTTGTATCGATATTGGCAAAAATAAGAAAAACTCAATCCCCGGCAACGGCGCCAAAAACTTGACCGGTGCAAACTGCAAGTGCACAGTATCATAGTTTTATAATATAATGATGTCTAGAGTATCGTCCTCAGGGATTGATGTCTTAATTTTACCAAGTACCGAAATTTTACTAACCTTGATTTTATTTAGAAAAATTAACAATTTTAGACTGCAAAATTTAAACAAATCTACTTTAAATAAACTATTCAGGAGAATTTAAAACTGAATACCGTGTGTCAAATTGATGATGGTGAAAACTTCTAAGAAACCGATTTCACCTAGTTTCTCACTATGCTTTACTCATTTAGCTAATTTAACTTCGTTTTCTCTGTTTGTTAGCAAATCGCCAATTTTTCCAAAAGCCTCTTTCGATAGTCAATCGGAACCTATTCTTGTTTATTATTTAACATAAGAGTATGCAAATTAATAACGCAAGAACGCAGTAAGACCCTTGATTTTTTATGCTACGTACGTTCATACAAGTCTTTCGATCTCTATATTTACCTACGCTGAATTATCCAAGATCTATCCTATAATCCCCCCTTTCGGTAGCAAATCACAAGACTAAAATCATTTAATTAATGGCCAGTTAATTAAAAGCATTAGGCACAGAATAACTCAAACAAACATTAATGAAAACTATTTCAAATTAGCATCAAAGAGCAAGCATAGTTCGAAACTGGCTACATAGTTTTCCTAGAATTCAAAAATTTAGTTCATTCCGAAAATAAAATCCAACATAACAGATTTCACCATATTTTCTTCAATTTGGAGCGTACGGAAAAGATCAACACTCGCCGCACCGCCGTCATGCGTCACGAACACCCCGAACACCGCCGTTGTTTGCCGCTTTTCGATTCTGAAAAAATAGTATTTTTGCGTGCTTCCAACTCTCCTTTGCTAGCTGTGTATGTATCTTCACAGCACCCCCAAAAGAAAACCACAAGAAAGCTCTCCAAAAAATAATTTTTTTTTTTTCTTCCTATGGTGCGGCCTCTCCTCCAGCCCAGCGCACGCTGCCCCCTCTTCCTTTCCTCTTGCACACGGCTCCCTCAAAGGAAACCCCTCCTCTTTGACTTTTCCTTACTTTCCTTTTATCCTTTCTTTCTTTGCTTTTCTTTCCTTTCTTTTTCTTCTTTCCATTCTTTTGTCTTTCCTTTGTATGTACCCAGCGCACACTCTCCCTTCTGAGATGACCCGGCTGCATGGCTGGGTCACATCTCATTTTTTGATTTTTTGATTTTCTTTTTTTTTTTCAAAGGTACATGAACTGTCCTCTTCTTTCAAGCCCACTTTGGACCCTCTTACAGCTCGTAAATCTCAAGGCTTAAAACACAAAAGATGTAGATCTCTTTTTCAGCTTTTCCTAGAATTTTTAATCATCTCGATCGGAGCTCGTATGAGAAAGTTACGCTAAGATTACGAAGAATTGTCGAAAAAATCCATAAACCAGCGTATGCTAACTTCACGTCTGATTTCAGCCTTGATGCTGCCAGTATTTTGCAAAACACAAAACACAAAAATTGTAAATTGTTTTCTTATCTTTCTATGGCATCTTGAATCATTTGAATCAGAGGTTAGATGAGAGAGTTATGCATAGATTGCAAAGTACCGTCGGTTTTTTTAGCTTCCCACAGTTGCTCTGCAATAAAAAAAAACACCAAAATTTCATACATTACTCAATAAAACCCAAATTTTATAAATAGAACACAATGTTAGAATATTGAGGGTAATTAGGCATTTAAATACAAAATATCATTCGCAATGCATGAATTAAAGCACCTAATTACGCAATTTAAGCGCGTAATCAACTGCATTCTTCCCTCCTTATAAAATTTTGTCCTCGAAATTTACTATCTAAATTTCTATCTATACTTCCATCATTCTGTAAAGAAAAAGGGTCTACTTATTTTATTACCTGCCCTCACTTATGGCGGAGGAATACCATGGTTACATACCATATTCTGGGAAATTACACGCATAAAACTAAAAACTATCTATTAACCAAAATCAATACATGTACCTGAAAAAGAAATTCATCTAACTATTATACTTTACCTGGATATCTCTATTCCTCTTGGAACAATTATGGGTATCTCTGTTTGATTTGCTCCTCGAGTTCCCAAGAAGCTTCCTTTATGGCGTGATTCCTCGACAAAACTTTAACTAACTGTATTTCTTTAGTACGTAAGGTCTGAACCTTTCTGTCCAAAATCTGTTTTAGTACTTCTTCATATGCCAATGAATCCTTGAGCTCTATCTCTGCATAGCTAATGATGTGGGATGGGTCTGGGACGTATTTCCGTAACATGGCAACATGAAACATGTCATGAATACAAGCCAAAGTTGGCGGCAAGGCTAGCCTGTAGGCAATTGACCCAATTCTCTCAAGTATCTCAAAAGGGCCAATATACCTAGGGATCAACTTTCCCTTCTTTCCAAACCTTATAACTCCTTTTAGAGGAGCTATCTTCAAAAATATCCGATCTCCCACATCAAATTGCAACTCTCGGTGGCGAGTGTCTGCGTAGCTGTTCTGCCGACTCTGTGCTGCATTGATCCTATCTCGAATAAGTCGGACTTTATCACATGCTTGCTGAATTATTTCCAGATCCAAAACTCGCCTTTCGCCTACCTCATCCCAGAAAAGAGGAGATCTACATCTCCTACCATACATTGCCTCATAGGGTGCCATGCCGATGCTAGTCTGATAACTGTTATTATAAGCAAATTCAACTAGTGGCAAAAACTGAATCCAGCTACCTCCAAAGTCTAGCACACAAGCACGAAGCATATCTTCTAATACTTGGATGGTTCTCTCAGTCTGACCATCGGTTTGAGGGTGGAAAGCTGTGCTGAATGCTAACTGAGTCCCTAGTGCCTCCTACAAACTCCTCAAGAACCGTGATGTAAAACGTGGATTACAATCCAAGACTATGGATACTGGCACTCCATGGGATCGAATAATCTCCTGTATATATATCTCTGCTAACCGATTCATAGGGTAGCTGACCTTAATAGGCAGAAAGTGCGCTGTCTTCGTTAATCTATCAACTATCACCCATATGGCATTCTGACCATGCAACGCCGGCGGCAGCCCAGTAATAAAATTCATGGACACGTGGTCCCACTTCCACTCGGGAATGAAAAGTGGCTGCAACTGACTAGCCGGTCTCTGGTGCTTAGCTTTAACCTGCTAGCACGTCAAACACTGCCGCACAAACTCTGCTATCTCCCTCTTCATGCCACTCCACCAGAAAGAATCTCGCAAATCCCTATACATTTTTGTACTGCCATGATGAACAGTGTATAGGGACCTGTGTGCCTCCTCTAAAATCGTCCTCCTGATACTGTCATCTGAAGGCACACATAATCTGGTGCGGAATCTCAGAGCCCCATCGTCAGAAATACTGAACTCCTTTCCCTGACCGTCTTGAACTCTGGCTATAACCACCACTAACTCTGAATCATCTCTCTAAGCAGCTTTAATCTTCTCACACAATGTGGGCTGTACAACCAAACTGGCCATAAATGCCTGAGGATCATCCTCCACTAACTCCACACCGAGTCTTTCTAAGTCCATCTGAATCGGATGCTGAACTATCGCTGCTAACTATGCTGTGTCTCCTGACTTACTACTCAGTGCATCAGTTACCACATTTGCTTTACCTGGGTAGTAACTAATGGTGCAGTCGTAATCCTTGATAAGTTCCAACCACCACCTCTGCCGCATATTCAATTCTTTCTGTGTAAAAATTTATTTTAGGCTCTTATGATCAGAAAATATCTCACACCTCTCACCATAAAGGTAATGCCTCTAGATCTTCAGCACATGTACCACCGCAGCCAATTCTAGATCGTGAGTAGGGTAGTTCTTTTCATATTCCTTTAGCTGTCTGGACGCATATGCCACCACCCTACCCTGCTGCATCAGCACACAACCGAGCCCTTTCAAGGACACGTCACTGTAAATAACATAGTCATCGCCACCTGATGGAATCGTCAGAACTGGTGCAGTAACGAGCCGCTGCTTTAATTCCTAGAAGCTCTGCTCACAATCTTCATCCCACATAAATCTGGAATTTTTCCTGGTCAACCGCGTAAGAGGACCTGACAAGGCTAAAAAACCCTCAACAAAACGACAGTAATAACCTGCCAGTCCTAAGAAGCTCCTGACTTCTTGCACATTCCTCGGCCTAGCCTAATTTACCACTGCGCCAATCTTGCTGGTATCCACTAAAATACCATATCCTGAAATCACATAGCCTAAAAATGCCACCTTCTCAAGTCAGAACTCACATTTTCTAAACTTAGCATAAAGCTTCTCCTCCCTCAGAGTCTGTAGCACCTGCCTTAAATACATCTCACGATCCTCAACACTTCTCGAGTACACCAGTATATCATCAATGAAAACTACTATAAACTGATCTAGATACTGGTGGAAAACTCTGTTCATCAAGTCCATGAACACAGCCGGGGCATTCGTCAAACCAAAAGGCATAACGAGAAATTCATAGTGCCCATACCTGGTCCTGAAGAGTGTCTTTGCGACGTCTTCCCCTTTTACTCTCACTTGATGATCCCGGATCTGAGGTCAATCTTGGAATATACCCGTGTACCCTGGAGCTGATCAAAAAAATCATCTATACAGGGCAGAGAATATTTATTCTTGATAGAAACTTTATTTATCTCCCTATAGTCAATGCACATCCTCATGGACCAGTCTTTCTCCTTTACGAACAACACTAGAGCTCCCCATGGCGATACACTGGGTTGTATAAACCCCTTGTTCAACAAATCCTACAACTGCTCCTTCAATTCTCCCAATTCAGCTGGAGCCATACGATACGGAACCTTAGAGATCGGCGCAGTCCCTAGAGGTAAATCTATAGGAAAATCTACCTCATGCACAAGAGGCAACCCCAGTAGCTCCTCTAGAAAAACATCTAGAAATTTTCGTACTACAGGAGTGCTGTCAATCTTCAACTCATTTTCAGGTGCTTCTTTTCCAAATGCTATAAACCCCTGACCTCCCTCCATGAGTAATCTGCCTACCTGCACAACGGATACCAGCTGTGTTGGAGCACGTACTCGTGAACCAACGAATCTGAATTCCTGCTCTCTAGGAGGTCTAAAAATTACTTCTTTCTAGAAACAATCAATGCTAGCATGATTGGCAGCGAACCAATCCATACCCAGTATTATATCGAACCCGCACATATCAAACACAATTAGATCTACCGGTAATACTTTCTCTTAAATTTCTATTGGATAGCCTCTAAGTACCCTCTGACATCTGATCACTAATCCCGATGGCGTAGATACTGATAGTGCTATATCTAATGACTGGGTCTCAGTCTCACATAATTTAACATAAGATGCAGAAATAGAAGAATGAGTAGCACCCGAGTCAAAGAGAACAATAACTGGATATGATGAAATAGTAAATGTACCTATCACCACATCCGTAGCAGCCTCTGCATCTCTTGGCATCAGAGCGTATACTCGTGCTGGGGCCACATTCCTCTTCTGGCCACCACGAGGTGCCTGGTATCCTCCCCTAGCCGCCTGATGTCCTCCCTGATAAGGCGTGGGAGCTGGGACCTGATCCTGTTGACCTGGGCAATCACGCATCACATGACCTGGTCTCCCACAATGATAACATACACCCTTTCCTACCCGGCACTCTCCCATATGATGTTTCCCACATGTCTGACAAACCAGGTAAGTCTGCACACCTTGGTTCCCACGAGGTCCTGACATCTGTCTTTGATCCCCCCTATCACGACCTCCTCTCCATGAGCCTCTACTGGAGCCAGCCTGGAAACCCTGAGGCACAAGCCTCTTCCTCTGACTCTGAGCTGCTACACCCCTCTAAATGCCACTCTCAATAATCGCAGCTTTGTCTACCACCTCCGTGAATGTCTGAGCCCTGAAACTGATCACCTGCTCAAACAGATTCTACCTCAGTCCCTCTTCAAACTTCCTCGCCTTCTTCTCTTCATCAGGTGCTAGATGTGGAGCAAAAAGTGACAACTCGACAAATCGAGCTGCGTACTGAGATACCGTCATCTGACCTCGTACCAAATGCACTGCAGCTTTTGCACTCCGAACGATAGCAGGGAAATACCGCTCAAAGAACAACTCCTTGAATAGGTCCCACGTCACTAGAACTGGAACCGGCCTTTGCTCCTCTATCAAACGCGCTGCTCTCCACCAGCGCTTTGCCTCCCCTGTCAACTTAAATGTGGCAAATGCTACCTTATGCTCATCCGTACATGGAAGCACTGCCAACATCTCCTCAATATCCTGGACCCAATTATCAGCTACAATCGGGTCATCACCTCCAGCAAAGGATGGGGGCTTCAAACGCGTAAACTACTCAATCGAATAGTCATGCTCCCCGGAACTCCTGGCCATCTCAGCCATCACCTGCTGAGTGACACTACGTAGTACAGCATTTGAGTCTCCTCCACCCATGCTGGAAGGACCGGGCCTATCCTCCCCTGTATTCGTGCCACTACTACCTAGGTCCATCCTGAAAACAAGAAACACACTTAAGCACTTATTCCCTATACGGACCTATCTTGTACCAACTCAAAATCAACTACCTTCCCTATCCTTAACTAATATCCGCATCTGTCATCTAGACACACGACCCAACAATAGTTTACTATGGTTTTCCTGAAATCGTCACCCAAGGAAAAACACAGAAACCACTACGGAAATCATGTACCCGGACACAGAACAAACCTCGAATCCTTTTCCTATACTCTGGTATTGCTTCTGCTGTACTCTAAAGTCTATAGAACCTAGCAAACCTAGGCTCTGATACCAAACTATAACAACCTGCTTAATAAATTGATTTTGCTTTTCATAATAGCAAATAACATACTCTGATACCATAGTATTAACCTAAGCAGTAGGAAGCAGAAATCATACAAACATAACCATAAACCATTATATACAATACAAAACCAATACCAGAGTACTATTGTGTTCCCCAAAATATACACATATCACTGAATCCCCAAATTACCCTCAACTAATTAGGGTATACAAAAATCCTCCCAAAACATACTCACTTCGCTGACAGGGCACTACAGACGCCCCTCTACCTGCGAGCATGGTCTGCTCGCCTACTTGGATCACTTGAAAAATGTTTCAACACTGGGATGAGCCAACGCTCAGTAAGAAGAAATATGCTATTACTAATGTGTGGCAAATGAGCTAACAATATTATGCAAAATCTGATTTCATATAAACATGAATAACTAGATATGCTAAGTATAGTATAAGTAAGAAAATGCATCCCCTTTCCATGTTGCTTAACATAACAGTATTGTAGGTTATAATTCAAAATACTTCTAGTGTACATAAGTAGGGTCCCCGAATCTGTAAATCCCTACGTATGTAATAGTAACTGAAACTGTTCCCTGTGACTATCTGTGTCATGACATGCCCCCTCATGACAAGGTTGTGCGGCCCGTAGGTTGGATTTACCCTAGCTGGCCAACCAGAAATAAATCACTGAACTCCGTCAGTCGACCTGCCCACCTCAACCCATATCTGGATGGGGAGCATAACCTCTTCAAGGGCCTAGGTGGTCGACCATACCACGTATTATCTGAATAGGTGGTTGCACTCATAAAGTAACGTAATATTTGTAGCAACGATACCGTGCTCTGTAGCTACAAGTCCAATAGGGTCTAATATCATATAATACATTTCTATACATATCTATCTGATTTACCATAATTCTGAAGTATTTGTAATAACCACGATGCTGCATAACGTACTAAAATCTGAATAATCATAACATGGAACTGCATATTCGTAATACTGAAATTCGTAAAATCATGGTACTGAGATTCGTATAATCATGGTACTAAAATTCACATAATCATAGTACTGAAATTCATAAAAATTATGAAACTACAATTCGTAAAACATATCCCTGTACTACATACATATTCTCAAGCCACACCATACTTTAACACATAATTTTCGTAAATAAATAAATTGTATAATATTTAGAAATTTCCTAGCATAGCATATTTCCCTTACCTTAACTTTGAAAAACCCCTAGGGAACACTAGCCTAACTCTCGCAGGGCCTCCTACAAAACACCCTGAAATCAACATATGCCAGAACATAATATCAGTATTTTTTTGCCTATATCATTTCCTATTACTGTCATGAGGCCAAAAAGAGACTAAAAGGTCTTATCCTAAATTTGGGATGAAATCCAACTTTATTTTCCTGACGATCTGCTCCGCCAGTCTTGCAGAGAACTCCGCCAGGAGCGTCGTGGTAGTTTCGGATCGTTGATCCGATGACTGGTAGGGCCAGAAACGAAGAGAGAAGGGAGAGAGAGAGAGCGGCGAGAGAAATGAATAAAAATCCGATTTTTAGCTATTTATAGGGTCAGATTCGTCGACGAATCCTTAGTAATTTCGTCGATGAAGCCCTATATTCATCGACGAAATTCAGAGAAGCCTGAACCGTCTCTCGGTATTTTCTCGTCGATGAAATTCTGAAGACCTTCGTCGACGAAACCCTGTGTTCGTCGATGAAGCCTGAAAAATTTCTAAAATTTCTATTATTCCCAAAATGCAATGTCGTCGACGAATGCTAAGAAGTGTACGGCTTCCTTCTATTTATGTTTCTATTTTCTCTCCCTCTCTATTATTAAAATGCTATTATTCTTTGGGTCACTACATAAGGGGAATACATTATGTCGGGTATTTTTTAGAAGTTTAACTGATTAAAATAGAGCATGTCATTATAGAAATATTAAATATGATTTTTCTGAATTATTAGGCTTATGGTAATAGAAAGTTTGAATTAATTATTATATGTATGTTTGGGAAAAATCAATTGTTGAATTTAAGTAAGACTTCAGGGTTGAGTATATGATTATTCCAGGCAGATTATTATACATGAATTATCACTCAAGTTGTGTGGCATGAGTAAATAAATATGATACATTATAAATAAACTCGTAAGCATATTTTATGGATTTGTACCGTAAAGTATAGATTTATACAGTATTATGACATGACAGTTTTACCCAGAGATGTGATTTTTATATAAAGACATGAATATATTTAAGATTATGTTTTATACAAGGTTAAGAATATATATAAATAGAGTTGTGGGTATTGTGAAATCATGAAATATGGTTTAATATGGAAATTATGGTATGACATTTCAGTCGGC
This sequence comes from Malania oleifera, assembly GCF_029873635.1. NCBI lineage: Eukaryota > Viridiplantae > Streptophyta > Magnoliopsida > Santalales > Ximeniaceae > Malania > Malania oleifera. The sequence goes on along the minus strand of NC_080427.1, from coordinate 59,349,686 downwards.
CAAAATTCGTGTCAGTTCAGCCGGCTTTATGCCGTGATCAGTTATAAAAGACAATTGTATACAAAGTTATGTAGATGAATATACCAGAATCCCTCCTCGTATACGGGCCAGCATGAGGTTGTATCCACCTCGTATACGGGTCAGCATGAGGATGAGTATAGCAGAGCCCCTCCCTGTATACAGGCTAGCATGAGGTTATCCTCCTCGTATACAGGTTAGCATGAGGATGTGTAAAGCAAAGTCCTTCATCGTATATGGGCCAGCATGAGGTTGTATCCTCCTTGTATACGGGTCAGCATGAGGATGAGTATAGCAGAGGCCCTCCCTGTATATGGGCCAGCATGAGGTTATCCTCCTCGTATACAAGTCAGCATGAGAATGTGTATAGCAGATTATTATAGAGTTATGATATGATAGTTCTATATAGCATCATGGTAAGGCAGATATATACAGTATTATGTTGTGACGGATTATTATGGAGTTGTGTTACGATAAGTTTATGCAGCAATATGGCGCAATAATGTTATATAGGGTTATGATTATATATATATATATATAGAAATATGATTCTATACTAAGTATGAATACATATAGAAATATGATTTTATACCGAGTTACAGTTATTTAACCACATACATAGATTTATGGACACAGATTAAATATTGTGGTAAAGTACGTTTTGAAAAGGAAATATGTATTTTCAAATATATATAGTGTGAGTACAACATTAAATGATAATTCAGGTAAAGTTTAGCAATCAGTCAATATATATATATTGTCACATAAAACTCATTTGCCACACACTGATAATAATCTATTCCGTTTTACTGAGTGATGACTCAACCTATGAGAATTCTAACATTTTACTGATTCACTTGAAGGATAGCAGTAATCAAAGTAGCGCAGCGGAAGCGGGTGGGACTCGGTTTAGACTATTAACTTTGGTACAATCCCAAGAGGGGGGGTGAATTGAAATGAAAAACACCAAAAAGAGGATTTCTCAAATGCTGTCAATTTTTCTACATTTGCATTGATGCACATTTTTCTAAATTAAAAAGTCTTTATTTTAAAATGTGTTCAACATGAAAGTTTTAGTATTTCCTCTTAGCTTTCATTTGACGCCACAATCATCAAATTTAGAGTTACACAGAAAATTTTATGACCAAAATACTGATGGGTGCTCGAAACTGACAGCTTGACAGCAGTCTGTCATAGAAGCTAGTGTTGCACTGTCAGACGACTGTCCATGTTTGGACAGACGACTGCCACCCTACTGCCCCTTTAATTTAAGTGGATAGATGACTGCCACAAATGGACAATCATCTGTCACCACGGCAAATTTTAAAATTTCATAACGGGCAAATTTTCAAAAGAGGTTGCTTGGGGCTCAAAATTTATGGAAACTTGGGGGATACTTCAACACACTTGGGGACCAAGTTACATACTTTTTAAAGTCTATAAATAAGCCTCAAAGATCATTGAATCAACACAACCGAGAATTCAAATTCTGAAAAAATTCCAAGTCTCTCTCAAATTGCTCTCAAATTCTCAAGGCTCTCTCTTGCTCTCAAGCTCACATATTGTGCACGAATTCAACTAAGTTTTTGATCTTCTTCCACCGGAATTGTGCTACAAATTCTAAATCTTTCAAAGAATTAATCGGTGATATACTTCCTTGAGCTTCAAGTTAATTTCCATATTATTATTTACTTTGAAGTATATAGTGTTGTAATTGTTGTACTAATCAGCTGTTTGAGGAACAAAATTTTTGTACACATATTGTGGTTGTATTTCTTGTAGATTGACGATTCCAAGGGTTTTTTGGATCGTTGGCTAAGCAAGGGGATATTTCTTAGAGAGGTGGGCTCGAGCCTGTATAAGAAGTGACTAAACGAGGGGATATCGTTTGGAAAAGGCGGGCTCTAGCCTTAACCAAGGAGTGTTGTAATCGGTATTGTTCCACCAGTCAATGGAACTGAATTAGTGAATCCATTGATGGTCTCCCAAAGGCGAGGACGTAGGCTGGGTATAAGTCGAACCTCGTAAAAATCTCCGTCTCACTCTCTCTTTCCCTTACTCTTTATTTTCAGCATATTTAAATTGCGTGGATGGTTTATTTGATAATCATATATACTACGTAATATAGAAATCAAGTAAACTTAAAGTTTAATTTTGATTTGGGTTGCGAAAACCGAAAGGGAGTACGTTAGTTATACCATATCTTGCGGAAACCATACAGGAGTACGTTACTTGGTTAACAGCCCAATGATAAATTAACTGAGAGTTTAGTGGAGTTCTGAATATTGAGAAGAGTGTGAATGTGTTGTTGAAAACATATTGAAGAAGCAAATCTATATCAGCAAAGTATAAATTATAATTCAACTACAAGGCTTACAAATTTATAATCATAGGACTTATATAAACAAACAAATTATCTCAAGATCTTATATTACCATAGTGCTAAATACTTTATATCTTGGTTTGATTGTTTGTTGTTTAACTTGTACTTGGAAAATAAATTGATTGTTTGGTTTGAAGATTGTGTTTAATTGATTGCTTGTTTAATTGTGTTATTAATTGGATAAAAGAACTAAGTTCTTGATTGATTAAAGAATTAAAAAACCAAGTCAAGAATTGGTTAAAAGAAATAAAATAAGTTTAAGAATTCTAAAAAGGAATTAAAAGAAATTTTTTTTAAAAGTCCAATTCACCCCACTCTTTTGGGAATTTATTCCTAATTTCAATATTCGAAAGGTGGAGCAATATCTGAATATTGCATACAAGGACATTGGCTTGAATGTTGTTGGAGCAAACTCATTGATCACATTTCTGCCATTTTGAGGTTGAGAACCTAGCCAAACTATTTACGAAAAATAGTCCAATGACTTTCATAATCTTTTTGCACAATGTATGCATACGCAGGTTCTAGCTGGACTTATGGATGATTGCAAAAGAATTGACTCAAGATTAATCAAGATTGAAATTTTTTTTACCCTGAATAATATTGGCATATAAGGGCAAGCCTCGAGTCAACTGTGAAGGCATTTCATCCAAATCTAAAGATGATAAGTTCAAATTCAAATCATGGAAACCATTTTTGTAGGTAAGACGACATACATCTTGCTCTCCCTAGACCCTAATGGTATAGGAGCTTTATGTGCACCTAATGTTACAAATTTTCTCCTTTTTTTTCTTTTTATTTTTTTATTTTTTTTATTTTATTTTTTTTTTGGAAAAATAGGGCGGCACCTCCCAAACTTTATTAGAAAACCCCTCACTAATGGCGGAGGAAAACCGTGGTTACAATTTTGAGACTTTAGGACAATAAAAACAAAATTCCAAGACCCTAAAACTAACTTAACCAGCATAAACCAAACAGCAGCAACCAAAAAAAAAAAAAACTAAGAAACTAAACCACTAAAAGTGAATTAACACAAAACATCATGAGTGCAAATAAGGAAAACCCAACAAGTCCAATCAAATCATTCCCCTGACTTACTGAGGAAGATCATCTTGGCAACTATATGATCGAGAAATACTAGATTCACCCTGTTTGGCAAAGAAATCTGCACTTTTATTCGTCTCCCTGTAAACATGTTCCACTTTGAATTGTATGCATCTTAATGCTAGCATAAGTTCTTCCCACAAATCCCATAAGTTCCAAACCGAGCACTTCCCAGAATTTATCCACTAAACCAACAAAGTAGAGTCACATGCAATCTCCACTTGATCAAATCTGAGATCTTTGCACAGATTAATCCCTAAAATAATCGCCTTCAATTCAGCCATGTTATTTGTTCCATAACCTAATAATGAGGAAAAAACTGCTTTAAATAAACTTTTTTCATCTCTTATCACGCCTCCACCACCACAATTCCATGGGTTACCTCTACAGCTCCCATCCACATTCAGCTTAACCCAACCTATCCCAGGTTTACACCATCTAACTACACGAGGAAGACAAACCCCAACATTTTTTACTTGAATATCCAAAGCATGAAGGACTGCAATATCCGTGCAAGAAGCAGGTGCACATTTATTTAACTTGTCTGAAATGGATCTCAGCCAATATTTAATATCAAGCCACACAGTTCTCACCGAATCATGAATTGATTCCATCCTGGCTCTACATCGACGAGTCCAGAGTCTCCAAATGATGAGACTAGGTATAAGACCTACCAAAATGCCTAACTGTGAGGCCCGTCTTGCACAACTAAACCAGACATTAACTCTGCCTTTCCAAGTACTTGTTGTCATACAACTAACACCCAATGCCACTGCTGCTTTTTTTCATACCTCCTGAGCAAAAGATCCGATGCAAAACACAGGGTCTAGAGATTCAATCTTGACATTTGAACAACAATCACATCGAGAGGCCATCTGGACACCTACTTCTTTAATACGAGTATCAACCAAGACTTCCACATACAAATTGACACCCTTTTTGGCAACATAGGATGCCAGATCCATTTTGCAACTGAGAATTCCTCTTTATGCTTCCTTATAATTTCCCAAGCACTTGCTGTGGTGAATTTTCCATCTGTTGAAGGTTCCCAAATTACTGTATCCGAACCCTCCTTGCAAGAAATAGCAGAGTTCATTACTTCCTCAGCCTGATCTTCACCCAACAATTCCACTAATAAATCAACATTCCACCCATCTCTATCCCAACAATCTCGAGTTCGAAGCTTATGGTTACTGATTTCTTGAACCTTAGCACAAAGGGTCCGGAGGCTAACCAACGATCAAACTAGAAAGAAGTCGACCCTTCTTTAATTCGAACACAGACATGCTCTAAAACTTTAGAAATCACACGAACAATCGATCTCCAAAATCTGGTTCCTTTCTCTGGTTTCATTTCTCTCAAGTGGTGTTTCTAATACAAATACTTGGCTTTAAGGAATTGAGTCCACAGATTATCCATAGTTAACAATCTCCACACAAACTTCATATGCAATGATTTTTTTACCTCCTCCAAATCTCTAACACCCAAACAACCCTTACAAATAGGCTTACAAATATTAGACCAGGAACACCAATTCCTTTTCCTTTTATCATTTACTCCACTCCAAAAAAATTTTGATAACATAGAATTTATCTTTTTGAAGACATTAGTAGGAATGTCCAATACCGCCAATTGATGAACCACCATTAATGATAATACATGCTTAATTAAAATTAGGCGGCCCCCTTGAGATAAAAGCTTAAATTTCCAACTCGCTATTTTTTTCCTCAATTTATCAATTAGGGGCTCTAAAATGCGGGCCGTAAGTCAACCCAATACCAAAGGAACACCCAAATATGTAACAAAAAAACCTCCTTCCGCAAAGCCAGTCGTCCTTAACAGAGATCTCTTCTGAGCAAAAGTAATTCTCTTTGACAAAAAAATACTTGACTTTTCTTTATTTATCAATTGACCAGACCAATCCTCATACCTTTTCAAAGTCTTAATAAGCAGTCGAATGGAACTTCTCTTGCCATTAGCAAAAATAAGAATGTCATCCGCATAGAGAAGGTGAGATACCAAAGGCGCCCCACGAGAATGATAGTAAGCCCCTATCTTATTCTCCATGAAATTTTTCTTTAGAAGTCGAGAGAGAACTTCCTGTAAAATAATAAAAAGATAAGAAGATAAAGGATCTCCTTGGCGAAGCCCTCAAGAAGGTTTAAAGAACCCTTTATAAGTGCCATTCATCATAATGGAGAACCAAGGAGAGGAAACACATTCCGCCACTAAACCACAGAATCTTCGAGAGAAACCAAAGCTTTCCAGAACCAAGTTTAAAAAATCCCAATCGACTCTATCATATGCCTTAGTCATGTCCACTTTGATCATTACATTTCCACCATTAGACTTCTTATGCAGAGAATGAACCATTTCTTGAGCCAAAGAAATATTTTCAAATATACTTCTACCAGGAATGAAAGCTCCCTGTTCCGGATAAATCAAAGCAGACAATAAACCTGTCATCTTGCAGCAATAATTTTTGAAAAAATTTTGTAGATAACACTACAAAAACTAATAGGCCTAAATTTGTCAAAACTCTGAGGATTCTGAACTTTTGGGATTAGAACAATGTAAGATGGAGAATAAAATCTAGGAAGAGGGGACCCAGCAAAAAAATCTCTAGCTGCATCGATCACGTCTTCTTTTACAATATCCCAGCAATCTTGGGAAAAAGCAGAGCCAAAACCATCCGGATTTTATAGGGTGGGCAAATAACAGCCATTCATACTAAACATTTTGAAACTTCACTACTAAATACACTTTTGTACAAACAGCAACAAAGGTAGGGATCACTCTCAAAAGTCAAAACATTAGGTGGTTTACCATTCTTAGCGGCATTAACCGGGATTAAGATGTTTTATTTATAGAACATAGGAAAGATGCAGAAGTCGACCCCTATAATCTTCTGGTAGTCTATATACATGTGTATTATAGCTTGTGGCCACCTTATGGATATTGAACAACATTTCGAAATTTCACCCTTATGATGTGCTTTCCCCATTGATGCTTTCAAATGGGAATAGGGAAAATTCTCTGTTTGTTCTTTATCATCTATGTATTTTTGTTCTATACATCTTGAACATTGGTGCTTTGCAACAGTGGGGTTTTTGGTGTAGATGATGACTCGAAGCTACCATTTCCACAGCCACCCATCTCCTCTTTTGCCTTTCCCCATATTACAGCATAAAACCCAATACAAATTATTATGGATCCAACAACACTGCAAAGTTTGGGAGAATATTAGTCGAAGGAAAACCAAATAATCAGCAGTTGATTAACAATGCAAAAGAGTGGTTGCCACTTCATTCTTTCAAATATTTCCACAATAGCTCACCAAACAAAAAGGGAGAAAGGCAAAGTAGGGAGATTAAGATTTTTTTTTTTTTCTTAATTTTTTTCTTTTGTAAAAGAGGGTGACACCTCATTTCTTTATTAGAAAACCCCTCACTTATAGCGGAGGGAGATTAAGAAATTATACCTTCCAAGGTAGAGACAATCACCAAGGAAGACAACACTCATGGCAGCTGCAATGGCAATTGAGAATGGCTTGAATATTGCTACATAGAGAGGGCCCTTCAAGCGCAAGCCCCAAGTATGAATAACAGAGCCGAAGCTTAGCACGGTGAGTCCCTGAACATAGAGAGAAACCGAGATTTAGACATCACCAAAAGGCTCTTCCTAATGAGTTCTCAGCAATGCTGGTCCATTGTCCTCTTACATTGTATAGAACAGCAACTAGTGCTATATTAGGTCTCAGTCTCCATGCACTAATGTTTGTTTTAGCAAGAAAGCACACAGGTGCTGAGATGACACTGCCACATAAGTTGTAGAAAAATACTACTACTATCTCCACCGGGTACTCCTCCATGACCTTTACCTGTCAAATGCTACTAAAATCAAATTAGGCCTTTTTTGAGAAACTCATACACTAGATTCTGTGCCTTGGATTCAAATTTACACAAATTTGAAAAAACTCCATACAGAACTGTTTTCCGAATCCAGGGCCCGGATTCATATTCCCAAACACAACCATGAGATTTCGCTAGGATGTACCTGAACAATGTACCAAGTCGAAACTAGAAAAAACTCAGCTGCAAGCAGTATACCGCCAATGACCCACTTTGATTGTGCTGAGCCTAGAGGATGGAAAAGGATATGGGATGCTGATGAAGTTGATATGATTGCTGGTCCCTTGTAGAGAATCACCACCAGTGCACCCACTATTGATACCGTGGTGCCTATGATTTTCAGCCTAATGCTTGAGCTTCTCAAAGATGACTTTTCCATCCTTTTTAGGTCACCATATGAAAAATAAAAACGGAAAAACTATTGCTGAAACTGACAAATTAAGGAATATTAAACATATATCTTCATCGGTCTTTACACTTAGCCCAAAGGATGGGAACATCATAGCCATTTAAACTACTGAATTCTTCAAAGCAACAAAAGAAACAAAAAAATCATCCAGATTTGGAATATATTTTTCCTTTGCTTGCCATTTTCCAAACACAGCATTAAACAATCCTCTGCATCAAGGAAATTTGAACCGTACATTAATTTGGGGGGGTGGTGGTATGGACATGTAAGTGAAGATGTCATTGTACTCAAAGATGTTAACTTTTTTATTTTTAAAGAAATCACTCTCTTAAGAAAAAGTTGGAAAAAATAATAGTATTGCTGAGATTTCCAAGATGAGAAAGTCTTTGCTAATTTTCCTGGATGATTTAAGGGGTTGTTCAGCTGCTTCAATCAATCTCAGTTTTGTAAAGTAGCAGATTTTGCAGGTAAGTTTTTATGAAAACAGCAGAAGAAATTAGGGTGATGAACAAACACACATTTTAAGCAAAAGAATTGAAGAAGGAAAAGGGAGCAAGACCTGAAACAAATGGCAAGTATGAAGGTGAAAGCTGGTGTAAGGTTGCTCATGGCAGAAGCAAGAGTTGGAGAACTGTATTCTATTCCTTTGTACCCAAGCAGCTGAGCTGAAAATCTGCAATAAAATCAAACAATTTCACATACGAGAAGGAGAACCATTAATTAATTTCTTAATTAATACACAATTTGGCTCTTCTAACTTCTTCTTTTTTTCATTCTTCTTCACTGTTTGTATTGATTCCAGCAGCTAAACCATGGAACATGGGGAAATTTTTGGAATCATAGGGTTATGGATGAGTAACAGAGCATACCCAAGAAGCCCGAGGAGGAAGATTCTATAGGGAAGACAAGAGTTGAGCGGGGGAAGAGCTGTTCTTCTGTTAAAATAAATAAATAAGTCATCATTAAGAGACACAAAAGAGAGAATGTTAGAAGATGGGGAAAGACAGAATGGACGTTGCTTGCTCTGAAGAAAATAAAAGAAATGTTTGTGTTTGAGTTTGTGGTGTGAAATGGTGAGAGCAGGGAGACAGTGGGACATACCTGAGGAAGAGGATGGCGAAAGGAAGCAGAGCAAGAGTAGCAATGGCGTAAGAATAGAAGATGAAGACAAAGTTGCTCAGCCCCTTCAATGATGCTGCCTTGAACAAGATTCTAGAGCCTACATAGAGGCACTCCACCAGCACCATGGCCCCAAATGGTACCACTTCCCTGCAACAATACCCCTCCGCCATCTCTCTCTCTCTCTCTCTCTCTCTCTCTCTCTCAAAATGGAGAATGGGGGATTCAAACTTCAAACTTCAAGGGTGTTATTTGTTTGAATGAGAAGGGATTGATGGATTTTGTAGCATGTGCATGCTGAGAGCAGAGGTTTTGGTTTTCAATGTCTCGGAGAAAGAAACAGGGTGAGGGGATGATGACAAGATATTTGGCCAATTGGCTGGAAGGCGTAGAGGGATTGCTTGGCAAAGTCATTTGGGGTTGTTATCAGGGATATCGGAGACTATATTATAATGTAGATCTCGGATTGATAGTCACGAATCACCAGAGGAGAACCCACTTCTTTACTACGAAGTCCAAATGCCCTTACTTGGATTAATACTATAAAGAAAAAAAAATGGAGAGGGCGTGCTTGGTTTAGCATTTTACCCATTTCGGATTAATACTTCTCGTGAATGCTAGTGTGTAAGATTTTAATAGGGTAAAAAATTAAGTTGTTTGTTCCCAAGCTGTGGCCTTTGTTGTACATTAGTCCCCAAATTTTAATTTGTTATGTTGTTTGTCTCAAACTTTTGATTTTGTTTTTAATCAATCTGTTGGACTCAAAGATCTAGATGAAAATTATCAAGAGTCTGCCAACTTGTCGGGACGGGACATCTCCTAAAAATAGCACATCAAGCGAAGCAAAAGTATTAAAAATACAACATAAATTTAGAATGCAACCAATGAAGCAAACAAATGTACAAAATTATAGAAAAGATGTAATATGAAATGAAGATGAACACAAACTTAGTATGGACCAAACAAAATGAATGTATTATGCCAAACAATGAAGCAACGATATAATATACAATGTGAATGACCTAAAGACTAAGGTCAAAATACGAACATTTATATTACAAACTAAAGTTGAGTTTGGTAGGTATCAGATGTCAGATAAGGAGGCGAATTGGATAGTTATTTTGTTTTTTACCATCTCTTAGGCTTTTTTCCCCCAACTTTGGGTTTTTTTTTTTTCACATGCTACAAAAAAAGGGCATAGATTTCTTGGATCTTGGATGTTTTTACTTTTATTTTATTTTATTTTTTTCGTTGAAAAAAACTTACTTGATTCAAAAAATTTAAACATATAAGCAATCTCAAATCTTTATTTTAATTAATGTTAAAAGACTGTTACTTATTTGCAATTAGAACCTTTGTGTAGTTTTTGAGAGTTTTTTTTTTTAATTTTATTTTGGTAGGAGGATGGGTTTAAGGTTATTCAAGATCTTAAGGTAATGTTTGGAATTTAGAAAACATTAGGAAAACTAAAGAAGAATTTAAAAGAGTTTATTTTTCATATTTGATTATCAAGGAAAATGAAAAAGAATATATATATATATATATAATTAATGAGATAATTTTTTTATTTTACACATCATTAAAAATTTGATTTTTATTTAGTTCTTAATCATAGTAGAATATATTTTTGTTATTAATAGTATTTAGTGTCTAGAGATAATATAATAGAAAATGAGTTTCTTAATTATTTTCCTTCCTTTTTATTTTCTTAAATAAAAGTCTTGATACAAATGTATCCTCATAAAATAAAAAGTTTGGATTTGAATTTTTATTTTAAATAAAATTTCAACCCTTTTGATAGCAAGGAAGAGAAAGAGAGAAATGGGAGCATTGTTCCAACGTAGAATAGTGCCGGAAACGATATAATTTACTAATTATGTTGTTCTTTAGATAAAGTTTTAATCTTTGTATGTATTTAGTTTTTTGTTGAGGTACTATTTCATAAATATTTTGCTTCATTCTTTTCACTTTATATAGCATTCATATATGGGTGCATATTCTTTTTGGATGATGTTTATTTAATCTTTAAATTTTATAAATGTATAAGCAAATCTAACTTTCAATTTTCGGGTGTGATCGTGGGGATAGATAAAATATTTATGATTACGTATTTTTGTTAGGGCTAATATAGTAGGTTATTGAACAGTGTGCGCCAAGTGATTGTAATGTTTTCAAAATAAATATAGAGCCTTAATATGATCTTTGAGGGTGTTAAGAATTGATTGCAGCCTTGTGGGTGTGGGTTAAGTATAAAATATTTGCGCTAATTGTAATTTGTTGCAACGTGAGGGGTGAGGGATATAATATTATTGATGGAATCGCCACTAACCTATTATTTACCTAAGTGTGGTTCGTTTACCTAATTACTGTAACGACCTGTTAAATTAACTAAGTTTTTTTTATAATAATAATTATTGTGAAATTTCGTTGTTCTGATTCTTCCATATATAAAACTAACTATCTACCTAAGCAACGAGAAGCTAAAATTACATCACCACCACCATATATAAATATGTACAATACCAAAGAGTTACAATGTTCCCCAAACTATCCATATATGACTGTTTCCCAAAATACCCTCAACTGGACTAGGACTATACAGAAATACTCCCAAAAATACTCATTCAACTGATAAGGCAGTATTAAAGCCCCTCTACCTGTGAGCCTGATCTGCTCGCCGGACTGGATCACCTGAAAAATATTAATTTAATGGGATGAGACAATGTTCAGTAAGACGAAATATACTATTACTAGTATGTGGCAAATGAGTTACAATATTATGAAAATATGTTTCTATATAATCATGTATAACTGAATCTGTAAATACAGTACAAATAATATAAACCGCCACCTTTTCCATGTTACTTAACATATCTATATTTTAGATTTCTATACATAATACTTTTAATATATATACACATATATTTCTTGTTTCTGTAAAACTGTACATACATAATAATAACTGAAAACTTCCTTGGATGGATAACTGTATGTTATGATTTAACCCCTCATGATAGGGTTGTGCGGCCCATTGGCAAGATCTATCCTAGCTGGCCGACTAGGATAAATCACTATACTCTGTCAGTCTGATCAGCCCTCCTCAACCCATATTTGATGGGAAGCCTATCCACACGTGGGCACGATCAACCTACCTACCACGTATTATCTGAATAGGTGTTGCACTCTATACTGTATATAGTTACGGTACCATGCTCTACTGAATCTGATTCATCAGGGTCTGATACTATATAGGTAGCTGATATCTTTAACATACTATTTTACCATGATTTCTGAAATGACCATAACCCTATAGAATTTATCTTAAATTCTAAACTAACTGACTGAAAATCTGATTTCTGTATAACTGAACTGTTATCTGTATAACTAAATATCGGGGCATTATGGCACTAAAAAACTAATTATTATGAAATTACTGGAAATACATTTTTCTAAGTATACTATATACTAAAAGTCCTTTATTCTATAAGCATGTAAATATCATGGTATTTTTGTTCATAAACTGTAAACATGGTATTCATGGTTTGTATAAATACGGTACTGTACTCCAATCAACTCAAGCTACACTAATAAATATTATCATAATTAGGCTCTGAAAATCGTATATATAATTTGAAAAATAATTTGATAACAACCTATATTTTGTACTGAAATCATAATGAAGTTTCCTAACATAACATATTTCCCTTACTTGATTCCTGTTAAAATCCCCTACTGTGATGGGTCCTTCACCCACAGGGTTCTCTACTCAACACCCTGAAAATCATATATCCCAGAACAAAACATCATTATTTTTATGTCTACTACATTTCGTACAACTGTTGGAAAGCCAAATTTCACTTAAAAGACCTTACCCTAAAATCTGGGATGAAATCCAACTCCGTCCCATTGACGATCCACTCTGGCAAACTTGGAGAGAACTTCCCCAGGAGCGTCATGGTGGCTTCAGATCATCTATCCGGTGACTAACGGAGCCGAAATCGAAGAAAAATGGGAGAGGAATCGTAGAGAGAGAAAAGAGAGAGAGTGTTGGTGAATTTTCTACGTAAAAATCTTCGTTTAACACTATTTATACTGCAAGATTCGTCGATGAACCACGTCATCTCGTCGACGAGGCCAAGAAGGAGGTTTGTCGACGAACACCATCATCTCGTCGATGAAATTCAGAACTTGAACACAATCTCTCGGTATCTTCCCTCTTGTACCCTCGTCGACGAATCCCCTATGTTCTTCGATGAGGACCTGATAAATTTTCTTGGGTCATTACATCCCAAAGTGCAACATTGTCAATGAAGTCGGCTGCCTCCTTCTGTTACTGTTTCCATTTCTCTCCCTCTTTATTATTTAAATATCATTATTCTTTGGGTCGTTACATTCTCCCCTCCTTATAAAATTTCGTCCTCAAAATTTACTATTCTTATAACTCATCATCCCTCTAAGGCAAAATGGTCTACTTATTTTATTTCCTGCCCTCACTTATGGTGGAGGAATATCATGGTTACATGGGTAGTTCTGGGAGATTACAACTATAAAAGAAAATTCCCCCAAAATCAAAATACTACCTATCATATACTTTACATTACAATTTCACTATACAAAAAAAAATTGTCACCATTTAAATTTACACATCACTGCTATAACCTACTAAACAGGTGGGAATATTTCTATCTAATCTCATTTTCAAGCTCCCACGAGGCTTCTTCTATTGCGTGATTCCTCCACAGGACTTTTACTAGTGGTATTTTCTTACTGTGCAATTCTTGTTCTTTTTTATCTAAGATTTGTACGGGAGCTTCCTCATATGCTAGATCACCACTGAGTTCCAATTCTGCGTAGCTGATAATATGAGAAGGATCTGAGATGTATTTCCTCAACATAGCCACGTGAAACACGTCGTGTATTCTAGCTAACGCTGGTGGCAAAGCTAACCGATAAGCCACTGACCCAATTCTCTTAAGTATCTTAACTTACCCTTCTTCCCAAACCTCATAATCCCCTTCAATGGTGCTATTTTAAGAAAAAAAAAACATGATTTCCCACTTCAAATTTCAATTCCCGACGGTGAATATCCGCGTAGATTTTCTGCCAACTCTGTGCTGCACTGATTCTATCTCGAATGAGTCGAACTTTATCGTACGCTTGCTGTACTATTTCTAACCCCACAACTCGCCTCTCACCTAGCTCCTCCTAGTATAAAGGGGAACAACACCTCCTACCGTAGAGTGCTTCATAGGGAGCCATGCCAATGCTAGCCCGGTAGTTGTTGTTGTAGGCAAATTTCACCAATGGCATATACTGAGTCTAACTACCCCCAAAGTCCAATACACATGCTCGTAACATATCCTCAAGTACCTGAATCATTCACTCTGTCTGACCATCTATCTGAGGATGGAAAGTGGTGCTGAATGATAACTAAGTCCACAGTGCCTCCTGCAACTCCTCTAGAACCACAATGTAAAACGTGGATCACGATCCGATAGTATGGATACTGGCACTCCATGGGGTCGAACAATCTCCTGTATGTAAATCTCTGCTAACTTGTTCATAGGGTAGCTAACCTTAATGGACAGAAAGTGCGCTGTCTTCGTCAACCTATCAACCACCACCCAAATGGCATTCTGACCATGCGACGCTGGCGGTAACCCAGTAACAAAATCCATGGATACGTGGTCTCACTTCCATTCAGGAATGAAAAGTGGCTGCAACTGACCTGCCGGCCTCTAGTGCTCAGCTTTAACCTGCTGGTATGTCAAGCACTGTTGCACAAATTCTACTATTTCCCTCTTCATATCGCTTCACCCGAAATATTCTCATAGATCCCTATACAATTTTGTACTACCAGGATGAACAGTGTATAAAGATCTGTGTGCCTCTTCTAGAATCATCCTCCTGATACCGTCATCTGCAGGTACACACAATCTAGTACAAAATTTCAAAGCCCCATCATCAAAAATACTGAATTCTTCTCCCTAACCATTCTGTATTCTGGCTATTACTCCTGCTAATTCCAGATCATCCCCCTGAGCAGCTTTAATCCTTTCATATAGTGTAGGTTATATAACCATACTGGCAATAAGTGTCTGAGGATCATCTTCCACTAGCTCCACGTCGAGCCTTTCCAAGTCCATTTGAATTGGGTGCTAAACTACTGTGGTTAGCTGTACTGTATTTTCTTATTTACGGTTCAGTGCATCAACTACCACATTTGTTTTACCTAGGTGGTAACTGATGGTGCAGTCATAATCTTTGATGAGTTCTAACCATCTCCTCTGGTGCATATTCAACTATTTCTGTATAAAGAAGTATTTTAGGCTTTTATGGTCAAAAAATATTTCACATCTCTCACTATATAAGTAATGTCTCTAGATCTTCAGTGCGTAGGATAGTTCTTTTCGTACTTTTTCAACTGCTTGGATGCATAAGCTATCACCCTACCATACTGCATCAGTACACAACCAAGTCCTTTCAAAGACGCGTCACTGTAAATCACATACCCCTCACCTCCTGATGGAATCGTCAGTACTAGTGCTGTGATGAGTAGCTGCTTTAGTTCCTGAAAACTCTGCTCACATTCTTCATCCCATACGAATCTGGCATTTTTCCTGGTCAACTGTGTGAGAGGCCTTGATAAGGCTGAAAACCCCTCAACAAATTGACGATAATAACCTGCTAGTCCCAAGAAACTTCTAACTTCTTGCATATTCTTCAGCCTAGCCCAATTCACCACCGCCTTAATCTTGTTGGGATCTACTGAAATACCGTCTCCTGAGATCACATGGCCTAAATATGCAACTTTCTCAAGCCAAAACTCGCACTTGCTAAATTTGGAATAAAGCTTCTTTTCCCTGAGTGTCTGTAGAACCTGTCTCAAATGCACCTCATGATCCTCAAAACTCTTTGAATACACCAGTATATCATCAATAAAAACTACTACAAACTAATATAAATACTGGTGAAAAATTCTATTCATCAAGTCCATGAACACAACTGGGGCATTCGTCAAACCAAAGGCATGATAAATTCATAGTGCCTATACCTAGTCCTAAAGGCTATCTTGGCCATATCCTCTGCTTTTACCCTCACTTGATGATAACCTCATCTGAGGTCTATCTTGGAATATACCCGTATACCCTGGAGCTGATCAAACAAATCATATGTACGGGGTAGAGGATATTTATTCTTAATAGTAACCTTGTTGATTTCTCTATAATCAATACACATCCTCAAAGACCAATCTTTCTTCTTTACAAACAATACTAGAGCTCCCCATGGCGATACACTGGGTCGTATAAATCCCCTATTCAACAAGTCTTGCAACTGATCCTTTAATTCTCTCAATTCAACTGGAGCCATACGGTAGGGAACCTTAGAGATCGGCGCTATCCCTAAAGGCAAATCTATAGAAAAATCCACCTCGCATTCAGGAGGCAACCCTGGTAGCTCCTTTGGAAATACATCGGGAAAATCTCGTATGACTGGTGTACTGCCAAACTTTAATTCATTTTCTGTCACTTCTTTTACAAAAGCTACAAACCCTTGACCTCCATCCACGAGCAATCTACTCTCCTGCACAACGGATACCAACTGCAATGGCGCACGTACACGTGAACCAGTAAACCTAAATTCTTTCTCATCAGGGGGTCTGAAAACTATTTTTTCTGACGACAATCAATACTGGCATAATTAACTGCCATCCAATTCATACATAGTATTACATCAAACTCGCACATCACTAACACGATCAGGTCAATTGGCAGCACTCTCCCTTGAATTTCTATTGGATAACCTCTGAGTACCCTTTTACACCTCATCACTGACCCAGACGGTATAGCTACTAACAGTTCTCTATCTAATAACTGAGTCTCACTTCCAAATAATTTAACATAGGATACTGAGACAAATGAATGAATAGCACCTGAATCAAATAAACAATAATGGAATGTGACGAAACAGTAAAAGTACCTTTCATCACATCCGTAGTAGCCTCAGCATCACCCGGCGTCAACGCGTAAACCCTCGCCGGGGCCACATTCCTCTGCTGACCTCCATGAGGTGCCTGATATTCTCCCTCGTAGGGCCAAGGAGCTGGGACCTGGTCTGGTGGTTCTGGGCATGCATATGCCATGTGGCTGAGCCTCCCACAGCGATAGCATACATCTTTCCTTACTCGGTACTCCCCCAAATGACGTCTCTCGCACGTCTGACAAACCGAGACAATCGGTGTACCCTGATTCCCACGAGGTCCTGTCATCTGCCTCTAATCTCCCCTATCATGACCTCCTCTCCACGGACCCCTACTGGAGCCACCCTGGAAACCTTGAGGCGTAGGCCTCTTCCTTTGACTCTAAGCCATTATACCCCTCTGTATAGCACTCTCAATGACTACAGCTCTGTTTACAACCTCCGTAAATGTCTGAGCCCTGAAACCAATCACCTGCTCAAATAAGTTCTACCTCAGTCCCTCTTCAAACTTCCTTACCTTTTTCTCTTCATCGGGTGCTAGATGTGGAGCAAAACATGACAACATGATAAACCGTGCTGTGTACTGAGATATGGTCATCTGCCCTTATACCAGGTGCATAAACTCTGCTGTCTTCGCGCTCCGAATGACCAAGGGAAATATCGCTTGAAGAATAGGTCTTTGAATCAGTCCCAAGTCATTGGCACCAAAACCGGCCTCTGCTCCTCTATCAATCACGCTAATCTCCCCCAGTGCTTCACCTCCCCTGTCAGCTTAAATGCTGCAAGTACTACCTTCTGTTCATTCGAACAAGGAAGCACTTCCAACGTCTCTTCGATGTCCTGGACCCAATTCTTAGCTACAATCGGGTCATCTCCTCCAGCAAAGGATGGGGGCTTCATCCATGTAAATTGCTTGATCGAATAGCCACGATCCCTAGAGCTCCTGTCCATCTCAACCATTACCTGCTGATTGACACTAGCAGTACAACATCTGTATCTCCTCCACCTATGCTAGAAGGTCCTAGCCTATTTCCCCCAGCATTAATACCACTGCTTCCTGGGTCCATCTTGAAAAAAAAGAATACACTTAAGAACCTTATCTCCTACACAGACCTAATCTTTTTTATTCCACTCAAATCCCATATTCATAACTAACTACCTTCCCTAATCTTAATTCAGAATCCAGTTCTGCAACCTAGACAAATGACCCGACAATAGTTTGCTATAATTTTCCTGAAATCGTCACCCCAGGAAAAAAACAAAAACCACCACGGTAATCATATACCTAGACTACAGAACAAACCTCAAATCCTTTCTTATACTCTGATATTGCTTCCGCTGCACTCTAAAGTCTACAGAACCTAGCAACCTAGGCTCTGATACAGAACCTAGTAACGACCTGCTAAATTAACTAAGTTTTTTTATAATAATAATTATTGTGAAATTCCATTGTTCTGATACTTCCATATATAAAATTAACCATCCACCTAAGCAACGAGAAGCTAAAATCACATCACCACCATTATATATAAATATGTACAATACCAGAGAGCTACAATGTTCCCCCAACTATACATATATAACTGTTTCCCAAAATACCCTTAATTGGGCTAGGGCTATATAGAAATACTTCCAAAAATAATCATTCCACTGATAGGGCAGTACGGAAGTCCCTCTACCTGCGAGCCTAATCTACTCGACTGGCTGGATCACCTGAAAAATATTAATTTAATGGGATGAGACGACTCTTAGTAAGACGAAATATGTTATTACTAGTGTGTAGCAAATGAGTTACAATACTATGAAAATATGTTTTTAGATAATCATGTATAACTAAATCTGTAAATACAGTACAAATAATATAAACCACCACCTTTTCCATGTTGCTTAACATATCTATATTTTAGGTTTCTATACATAATACTTTTAATATATATATATATATATACACACACACACACACACACACATATACTCCCTATTTCTGTGAAACTGTACATACATAATAATAACTGAAAAGTTTCCTAGATGGATAACTGTATGTCATGATTTAACCCCTTATGATAGGGTTGTGTGGCTTGTAAGCGAGATCTATCCTAGTTGGCCGACCAAGATAAACCACTAGACTCCATCAGTCTGGTCAGCCCTCCTCAATCCATATCTAATGGGGAGCATGTCCACACATGGGCACGATCAACCTACGTACCACGAATTATCTAAATAGGTGGTTGCACTCTATACTGTATATAGCTATGGTACTGTGCTCTGCTGAATCTGATCCATCAGGGTCTGATACTATGTAGGTAGCTAATATCTTTAACATACTGTTTTACCATGAAATCTGAAATAACCATAACCCCATAGAATTTATCTTAAATTCTAAATTAACTGACTAAAAATCTGATTTCTGTATAACTGAACTGTTATCTATATAACTGAATATCGAGGCTTTATGGTACTGAAAAACTGATTATTCTGGAATTATTGGAAATACATTTTTCTGAGTATACTATATACTGAAAGTCCTTTATTCTATAAGCATGTAAATATCATGGTATTTCTGTTCATAAACTGTAAACATGGTATTCATGGTTTGTATAAATACGGTACTGTACTCTAATCAACTCGGGCCACACTAATAAATATTATCATAATCAGGCTCTGAAAACCATATATATAATTTGAAAAATAATTTGATAACAACCTATATTTTGTACTAAAATCATAATGAAGTTTCCTAGCATAGCATGTTTCCCTTACGTGATTCCTGTGAAAATTCCCTACTGTGACGGGTCCTTCACCCGCAGGGTTCTTCACTCAACACCTTGAAATTCATATATCTGAGAATGAAACATCATTATTTCTACGTCTACTACATTTCCTACAACTGTTAAAAAGCCAAATTTTTCTAAAAAGACCTTACCTTGAATCTAGGATGATATCCAACTCCATCCCACCGACGATCCACTCTAGTAAACTTAAAAGAGAACTTCCCCAGGACCGTCGTTGTAATGCCCCGAACCCTTAAACCCGGGTCCGGCGCGTTATACCGGATAAAATCTCTGATAATCCATAATCCGTAATATATGCAGCGGAAATATAACCATAATCTCCATATAACATAATACCAGAGTTTACTAATTCTAACTACCAACCATAATAAATTAATCATCCACCAGTATTCAAATATATACATGTCTCCAAAACATTATCCACTAATACCAGTATGTTTCACAACCATCCATATCTTATAAAACTTAAAACATAAAGGCATATAACATAAATATTCTACATCCCAAAATTAACATAAAATTATACCATTTTCTTTTACTATTTCCCAATAATGTTATAGAACCTCGAGCTCTCTAAGTTCGATCTCGATGAAATCCTGAAAAAAAAAAAAAAAAAAAGATAAATTCATATTCAGGTGACACACATCTCAGTAAGGGAAGAAACAATATATTAAAACAGTGTGTGGCCAACATGACTTTATTTATAACATAAGATTTAACATTTGAAAATCCTTAACATAATTTCTAAAATCATTCCCTGATCCTAATCAAACACATGCAAATGTTTAATCCACGAGATTACCCGAGGATATGGGTGATTACCCACCCATACAAGTAGCACCCTTCTGCTCTGATACATTTAGCAACTCGAAGGTCACAATTTAAGTATACCAGGGCACTCACCTTACTCAGTAAGCCCTCAAGTGTTAAATTAATCTCATACTCACACCGTTCAACAATAGCTTATCAGCAAAGGCCCTAAGGATAGGGAAATCTACCCGCCCATACAAGTAGGTTCCCTCTGCTCTAGTACGTTATGCGTCTACTGCCACATCTATAGCTATTAGTGCACTCGTCTTACTCAGCAAGCCCTCAGGCGAAAGGTACGTCTCGCCCAATCATAACATGTTCTACGTACATACATACTTCTAATATCATAATACATCATTCTTTTCTGTCATTATACATTCATGCACATTCATTCCTGTTCATAACTTAACTTTGCATTTCGTTTCACTTTAAGTGACTCTTTCCCATTTTACATTATTCACATTTCACATTTCATTTCCATTCCATTCATTTCCCTTTTCATTTCATTTTCATTTCATACTCATTTTTATTTTAATTCATAAATATTCGGCATCTTTCCAGCCGTGGTTGGTTAGTTTCGGCATCCTTTCAGCCGTGGTCGGCATCTTTTCAGCCGTGATTGGTTAGCTTCGGCATCCTTTCAGCCGTGGTCGGCATCTTTTCAGCCTTGGTTGGTTAGCTTCGGCATCCTTTCAGCCGTGGTCGACATCTTTTCAGTCGTAGTTTGTTAGCTTCGGCATCCTTTCAGTCGTGGTCGGCATCTTTTCAGCCATGGTTTGTTAGCTTCGGTATCCTTTCAGCCGTGGTCGGCATCTTTTCAGCCGTGATTGGTTTAATAATTGCATTAACACTCACATGCAGCATAATTCATATATCATTTTCCTACTCAGTTCATTTTTTGTATATCTTGCATCTCGTATATATATAACATAATTGCACACAAAATTCTGTTTTACTCATGCCACACAATTTAGCAATAAAATTCATACACTGCCAGTAAAATAAGCCAACCAACATTTAATGTTTATATACTGAAAATATCTTTCATTTCTTACTTAATTATCCTGAAAATATTTCCCACTTTCATCAGTTCATTTTTGTATATACATATCTAACAAACTTCCCTGAACTTAAAAAAAATATAATTTAAACAGCTGGCATTTTACCTATACTGAAAAATTACACGTACATATAACACAATTTATTTTTCATTTAATTCATAAAAATTCTGATTTAATATATATTTTTTCCCTTACTTGGTTTCTTGAACTACGCCAACAGGGACTCCGAAAAATACCTGCGGCACTCACCCGGACCCTGAAATTAAATTCCTAATTTCAATAAATTATTCTTGAATAAAATATTATTTAAATATTTCCTAGGGTCATAATTCCTAAATAAATAAATATACCCTTATATTTAGCCAAATTACCAAATTTTCCAAATCCCACTCTCGCTTTAGAGTAGGGGCTAGAAAATCCCTATTGAAAAATTACCTACGTCAAAATGACGACAACGACGATTAGGACCCCGTGGTGGTGTCTGATCGTCGATTCAACAGCAGATTTAACCAGAAATAGAGAAATTAGGAAAAAATTACCTTTCCCCAGGAGCAGTGCCTAAGCCGTTCCCACGACAAATCTGCTCCAGTAGAAATGTCGGTGGCAGAACCAGGATTCTAACGGCACCTTCCGTTTCCTGATCTGTCAAAAACTCACCGCGTAATTGAGAGAAGAAGAGAAGCGGAGACGGAGGAGTGGCACGCAGGAAAATATTCGCGGGGGGGGGGGGGAAGGGCGTGTCTATTTCTCTCCAGCTTCTTCTTTCTTCTTCTTCTTCCTTCTTTCTTCTCTTCTTATCTCTATATGTATATATCTTATTATATATATTATATAACTTACTTATATTTATCATTTTAATTAGTTTTTTTTTTAAATCCAATGAAAAAAATATTTAATTTAATAACTAATTATTTAATTATTTAATTTATCTTAATTTAATTTAATTTCTTTAATTTTAATTTTTTTTTCTTTTCCCACGTCATTCCTTTTATTTATTTATCTATTATTTTATTTATATTTTTTTTTCTTAAATTATTTTAATCCTTTTAAATTATCAGGTATTTACAGTCGTGGTGGCTTTAGATCATTGATCTGGCGACTAACACAGTCAAAATCGAAGGAAAATGGGAGAGGAACCGTAGAAAGAGAAAAAAGAGAGAGTTTCGATGAATTTTCTACGTAAAAATCTCCGTTTAACACTATTTACACTGCGAGATTCATCAACAAGCCACGCCATCATCGACGAGGCCAAGAAGGAGTTTCGTCGACGAACACCATCATCTCGTCGACGAAATTCAGAACTTGAACACAGTCTCTTGGTATATTCTCATCGACAAAACTTGTCTTCATCGATGAGGCCCTCTTGTACCCTCGTCGACAACTCTCATGTGTTCATTGACGAGGATCTGATAAATTTTCTTGGGTCATTACATCCCAAAGTGCAACATCGTCGACGAAGTCGGCTGCCTCCTTTTGTTACTTTTTCCATTTCTCTCTCTCTTTATTATTTAATTACCATTATTCTTCGAGTTGTTACAATTACTAAAATTGGAATAGCTTCCCAAGAGTGGAGGTGAATTGGGTTTTTAAAAAATTTAGTCTATTTAGGATTAGTTCTTTTAAGTTGTAAGACTTAGAAACAATCACAATCAACACAACAAGATCAAACACTCAATTTATGTAACAATAAACCTGTATATATTTGTGAAAATTTGCTGAACTCGGTATAAGCTTTGTATCACAATTATTCTTATTCCTAATATTCAGTTTTTAAATAAACTTTCAGATTAATAGGTCAAGGATAATCAACCAACGTAGTCCCTTTCAGTTTCCGCAATCAATGTTGATTTATCCAAAATGAATTACCTTCCGGTCTATATAACAACCAAACATTCAGAATTGAAATTTAAAGCAACCATGCAAATTATATCTTTAGTAAAAAAGAAAAATAAATAATTGAGTAAAGAAAGAAGAACATAGGGATTTTTACGAGGTTCGGCTTCAACACAGCCTACATCCTCACCCTTGGCAAAACCGCCAAAGGATTCACTATTACTGTTCCTTTATCAGCCAAAACAAGACCAACTATAAGTACTCCTTGGGTAAGGCTAGAGCCCGCCTTCTCCAAACAATATCCCTTTGTTTGGTCCAATGATTCAATACTCGAACCGTCAACTAATCCTGTTACAAGGATAGAAAACAAGACGTGCGACAACTTGCTCCTCAAAGAGCTGATTAGTACAAATTTGAAACACTTATGCACTTCGGTAAATTCAGAATATAAATTTAAGAATGAAGCTCTTAAAAACTTATCATCGTAGGTATCTTTCAATAAATGAAAGAATCAACAACTCGGTGCTCAAATACAGTAAGAGATTCAGCAAAACTTCTCTTGACTTTGAGCAAGGATGAAAACTATTTAAGCACTTTCAGAATTTCAGAATGAGAGAGTATGATAGAAAAATATGATTTCTTAATGATCTTGGTGCTTTGAAATCAATGTATCTTGGGGTATTTATAGATATAGAAACCCTTCTTGCTTGTTTCCCAAGAATACTCAGAGTTGTTTCCATATTTTTTAAACTTATTTGAGTTTCCAAATATTTGAATTTCAAAAATTATATCAGTTGGAAATCAGAAAAAATGCCACAAGGCAGACAAATGTGGAGTCCTGGCAATCGTTTGTCCATTTAATATAACTATAAAAACATAGACAGAAAGGTGGCAAACGTCTATCCCTTGAGTGGCAGTCGTCTATCACCAAAATATGAGGTGGCAATCATCTATCCATATGATGACAGTCATCTGTCCATGTGTAATTTTAAGGTTTTCAATGACACAGAAGGTGGACAATCGTCTGGTGAAACGTCCACAGTGTTCTCACTTTGCACTGGCAGTCGTCTGTCAAAGCCTTGACAGTCGTCTGTCAGGCTTCTTTGTTTAAGTTTTTAGCCTTGTTAAATTGGGCATTCGTCTGTCTATTAACAGACAGTCGTCTGTCCACTGAATGTTTTTCTTTTCTAGTTATTTTTTGATTTCTCTCTCATTTTTTCTTAGATAATCTTGAAATATAGATTCGATTAACTTTAAAAAACATGTTCCAAGTTTTATCTTAAAGTCTCTTAGTCTCTTTGCCTAATGAGCTTCAAAATGAAAACTTCATATTGGAATAAACTTAAAGTACTTACAAAGACTTGTCCTAAAGACCCTTTTGATTCTTCTTTGCTCTGAACTTTCTAGTCTCTGATCTTTTAGACTTCTCTGAGCTTTTCATCTCTTTAAACCCTCTTGATATTTAGCCATTGATCCAGAAATTAAGCTCTCATGTTGATCTTCTTTAATTCTCATTCTTTTATGATCTTCAGACTTTGATCCATGCTACATGAGTACTTTTCAACATTGATTCCTAAGAAATACAACATTCAACCAAAGCATGTTAAGTCTTACTTGTTTATTAGCATCAAAATAGGGTATTAAGCCTTGTAAGGCCAACAATCTTCCCCTTTTTGATGATGACAAATAAGAAGAAAAATTTTGAGTGAGCCTTAAAAAGACTCCCCCTTTCAATAAGCTTCATCTTAATAGAATCAATATTAACATGCTCATTTCTTTATTTTAAAGTCATGCTTCATTTAAGCTCAAATCTATCAATACACTTCTCCTCCTTGTGAATATAAATTATGTTCAAGCTCAATTTTTGTTCAACTCAATTTTTGCTAAAGCTAAACAATTCTCCCCCTTTTGACATAGATCAAAAAGAAAATGTGATGAGCAAGTTCGAATATCATTTTGAGTATATGTGATACTTAAAATAGAATGCATGGTATCAATTGATTAATGATTATGCACAAGTGATAAATCATAACACTCCCCCTGTCAATCAACATACTCAATAATTTCTTTTAAGTCATAAGGGCAGAAGCTTCAAAGTTTTCAAAGTTATCATTAACATTAGAACTTATAATACATCAAACTGATAACAAAGCATTTCAAAGGTTCAGGGTTTCAGAGTTAGAAACAAATACATATAAAGACTCATAGTCTTTGCTTACACATACTCCCCCTTTTTATAGCAACAAAAAGGCAAAATACATTCAAAATTTGAGCATGTGTAGCATACAAAATAGCAAAAACACCTTAAAAAGTCTATATATCAGAGTTAGTGTCACTATCTTTAGCAATTCCTTTTCCTTTGGATTGCTGTGAGCTTTCTTCTTCTTCTTCAGTTGCTTCTGCATCATCTCCTGCATCTTCTTCTTCTTCTCTTTCACCTTCTTTTTTAGCTTCTTCCTCATCAGTAGTTTCATTACCCTCAATATCTAAATCAGTGTCATGTTTAATAACATGATGCTCTATCTTAGCAATACGATTATCTAACGAGGTATACTTGTCATCAATGGTTGAGATTTTATCCTAAAGAGAAGCAAAGTTTTCTCACATTTCATAACTAAAGCTAGTATAATTCTGATAAAACGGAACAAACCAAGATGGCATCAGCTTCTTCAGGAGCTGGATTCCTTTCTTCTTGTGCAGGTCTTGCCGGTCTATTGCCCCAAAACATCCAACCCTCGGTATACTTTTTGTAACCCATTCATTTCAGTGTAGTAGATGAGAAAATATGGTAATGGGTTCATTTCACTATTTTTGAAACTTAAGAGAGGACCTAAAAATGGGCAAAGATTAAGGAAAGAATGCCGTCGTATGGAAGCCCAATTCTAGGAGATTCAAACTTCATCACCATCCATTTCAGTATAATGCTGGATAAGTCCAATTTCTTCCCTTTTAGTAAGCACCACATAATAAAACAATCGAAGAATGACACATGATCAAAGGTTTCCAAACTTCGGAATTATATTGTATGCAATGATCTTATGCAAAATTTGTTCCAGAAGATTGAGCTATTTATATGGTGGAGGATGTCCAAAATAAACAAGTGCATCGTTCATCATAAGAGGCAGAAATTCTTGCGGTGAAAATCCTTGTTCCATAGTCCATTTCTTATTAACAGGAGTACACTCAAAATTTCTATGCTTAATATGAAAAATTTGCCTTAATGAGTGTGGGGTAAGAGCAATCTTTTGCCCATAAATTTCAGTAGAAATTCCTTCTTCCTTCTTTACTAAGTTTGAATAAAAAATCTTAATCTGATCTGGGTAATATCCTTTTACTTGATGAAGAATGAACTTGTCCCATCCTATAGTTTTGAACATTTCAATAATTTCAGGAAAATTTTCTTCAAAGAAAGTGACGTCTAAAATCTTACAGAACATCAATTCGATTGCAGAAATGTGATTCTGATACAATGCTTTTGCATGTGAAGAGACCAACCATTTTTCTATGTTATCGTTACTTGTAGGCTTTGAAGAAGATGAGGAGACTTAGTCCTTCTTTCCCACTATTTTGGTACAAACCATCTCGAAGAACCAGTTGAAGTATAGAAACCCTAGATGTATATGGATTGAGGTTGTGATGGATGATCGTTGGGAATAGCTTAGGAGAGAAAGAACTATGAAGAAAGAGAAGAGATGATATTTTAAAGAAGGGAAGACGAATGGACAAACGTCTATGGGGTTTAAAAATCATGTTTTTAAATGAAAGAGACACCACCCGCCGCGAGATAGACATCTGTCACTAATTGGACAGTCATCTGTCGACTGTCTTTTACACAGATAGGAGCCTACCAGTCGTCTGCTAGCTTACTGGCAGTCGTCTGTCCTAACCAAATGAACTCCTTGTTTTTAGTTAACTTCTCTTATATGTAACATGCCTAATTCTCGTCGAATAAATACAAATTGTTCCTCAGCTAATGGTTTGGTAAATATATCAGCTAATTGAGCATGGGTGTTAACAAATTCAAGTACTATTTCATTCTTGTCTACATTATCTCTTTAGAAATGATGATGTATATCAATATGTTTAGTTCTTGAATGTGATACTAGATTTTTTGAGATATTTATCGCGCTTGTATTATCACATTTTATGGGGATTGTTTGGTAGTGAATTTTGAAGTCCCTTAATTGTTGTTTCATGTAGTAAATTTGAGCACAGCAGCTCCCAGCTATGTATTCTACTTCGACTGTAGATAATGCTATGGAATTTTGTTTCTTTGAAATCCATGAAACTAGTGAGTGTCCTAAAAAGTGGCAAGTCCCACTTGTGCTTTTTCTATCTATTTTGCATCCTGCATAATCTGCATCTGAATAACTCATCATTTCGAAATCAGCTCCTTTTGGATACCATAACCTTAAATCTAGTGTGCCTAGCAAATATCTAAGGACCCGTTTCACTACTGTTTGATGCGATTCCTTAGGAGCCGATTGGAACCTAGCACACATATACACACTGAACATTATATCTGTTCTACTTGCTATTAAGTAAAGTAAGCTTCCTATCATGCCACGGTA
The DNA here is from genome assembly GCF_029873635.1 of Malania oleifera. NCBI lineage: Eukaryota > Viridiplantae > Streptophyta > Magnoliopsida > Santalales > Ximeniaceae > Malania > Malania oleifera. The sequence continues at coordinate 59,321,695 of NC_080427.1, read as the reverse complement.
ATGCTTGGTATCAACTTGTTTCCTTTTTTCATCCTTACCTAGACTAGTTGAGGTGCTCATGGGAGTTCCTATAGGTTTACTTTCTTCCATATCAAACTTCTTTAACATGTCTTTAATATACTTAGTTTGATTTATGAAAGTTCCATTTTTAGCTTGTTTGATTTGCAATCCTAGAAAGTAATTTAATTCTCCCATCATGCTCATTTTAAACTCTCTCTGCATAGTTATAGCAAATTCATTACACAAGTCTTCCTGAGTTGCTTCAAATATGATATCATCAACATAAATTTGTACTATAAGCATATTATTATCTTTAGTTTTTATAAATAAAGTGTTATCTATCTTTCCTCTTGAAAAATTATTTTTGAGTAGAAATTTGCTTAGCCTATCATACCAAGCTCTAGGAGCTTGTTTCAATCCATATAGGGCTTTAGTTAGCTTAAATACATGATTTGGATTTTTAGAGTCTTCAAAACCTAAAGGTTGTTTAACATAAACTTCTTCATTAATATAGCCATTTAGAAATGCACATTTTACATCCATTTGGTATAATTTGAAGTCTTTATAAGCTGCATAGGCAATAAGCATCCTTATTGCTTCCATTCTTGCTACAGGGGCAAAGGTTTCTTCATAATCAATGTCTTCTTCTTGATTGTAACCTTGTGCTACAAGCCTAGCTTTATTTCTTACAACTACCCCATTTTCATCCTGTTTATTTCTAAACACCCATTTAGTTCCTATGATTGACTTATTTTTGGGTTTAGGTATAAGTTTCCATACTTGACTTCTTTCAAATTGATTTAGTTCCTCCTGCATAGCTATGATCCAAGAGTCATCTTTTACGGCTTCTTATATATTCTTAGGTTCATCTTGAGACAAGAAAGCATAATGATTACAAAGGTTTTTTACTTCCTCTTCTAACTTCTCAATACAAGTGTCTTTTTCTTTTTCAATGATTTTGAATGATTCAAGTTTCTTTAATAGTTCTTTATTTTGATTTTTCAAAGTTATATTTCTCTTGGAAATTTTTATGAATCTCTTATGTAAAGAAAACAACTTAGCTTACAATTCCTTGTAGGAAGGCTATCACTTGACTCATGACACGACTCATTGTAAGATTCTATAGAGGAATAGTAGGAGTTTACCTCTTCTTCATTCGCCATGAAGCATATATTTTCCATCTCTTGTCCGCTTGATTCATTTTCTGTCTCGCTGGAGCTTAAATCATCCCACGTAGCTTTCATAGCTTCCTTCTTTTTCTTCTTGTCTTTTTTGAGCAACGGACAGTCTAGTTTGATATGTACTGGTTTCTTGCAGTGATAACATATTGGAGGTTCATTCTTACTTTTATTTTCTTTCCTACTTGTCTCTCCTTTTTCAGGTTTCTTTTTATTGAACTTCCTAGGAAATCTCTTATTTTTCTATAGAACTTACCTAGTCTCGTAGTGATGAATGCTAATTCATCTTGATCTAAGTCACTTGTATTACTTTCCTCTTCACTAGAGTTGTGGTTAGAAACTTTTAGTGCAATGGATCTTTTATGCTTTGGTTTAGAATTCCTTTCTTTTAAGGTCATTTCATAGGTAAGAAGTGAACCTATAAGTTCATCTAAAGAGGTAGTCTTAAGGTTTCTACCTTCAGTGATTGTTGTAGCCTTTGGTTCCCATATTGAGGGAAGGCCTCTTAGGATTTTTCTAATCATTTCGTAGGTAGTATAAGTTTTCCCTAAGGTAGTTAAGGAATTTATTATGTGAGTAAATCTGGTGTACATACATGATATTGTTTCATCAGAATTCATCTTGAATGCTTCATATTCGTTTGTTAACATGTCTATCCTATTGTCTCTAACATCAATAGTTCCTTCATATGTCACTTCTAATTTGCCCCATATTTCTTTAGTTGTCTTACATGTCATGACTCTATTAAATTTGTTAGCATCAAAGGCACAGTAAAAGGCATTTATAGTGCTTGAATTGATTTAAAGCATTTTATAGTCTGAATCGATCATATCCCTTTTTTTCTTTTGGAATTTGTTTTCCATCAACTATTTTAGTGGGAATAAGGTCTCCATCCATGACTACTTCCCATGCTTTCCAATCCATGTGTTGGAGATAGATTTGCATTCTCTTTTTCCAAAATGCATAATGATGTCCACAAAAAATTGGTGGACGGGTTGAGGATTGATCTTCACCAAAGGGTGCTACTCCTATATTTGTCATTTGATGTTTTTATAGTTTCTTGTTAGGAATTACTATAACTAGCCTCTAATACCAATTGAAATTGGAATAGCTTCCCAAGAGGGGGGTGAAATGGGTTTTTTAAAAATTTAGTCCCTTTAGGATTAGTTCTTTTAAGTTGTAAGACTTAGAAACAATCACATACAACACAGCAAGATCAACACTCAATTTATGTAACAATAAACTTGTATATATTTGTGAAAATTTGCTGAACTCAGTATAAGCCCTGTATCACAATTATTCTTCTTCCTAATATTCAGTTTTTAAATAAACTTTCAGATTAATAGGTCAAGGATAATCAACCAACGTAGTCCCTTTCGATTTTCGAAATCAATGCTGATTTATCCAAAACGAATTACCTTCCGGTCTATTTAACAACCAAACATTCAGAATTGAAATTTAAAGCAACCACGCAGATTATATCTTTTGTAAAAAGAAAAATAAATAGTAGAGTAGAGAAAAGAAGAACACAGGGATTTTTATGAGGTAGGACTTCAACACAGCCTACGTCCTCGCCCTTGGCAAAACCGCCAAAGATTCACTATTACCGTTCCTTTATCAGCCAGAACAAGACCAGTTACAAGCACTCCTTGGGTCAGGCTAGAGCCCACCTTCTCCAAACAATATCCCCTTGTTTGGTCCAACGATTCAATACTCGAACCGTCAACTAATCCTGTTACAAAGATAGAAAACAAGATGTACAAGAACTTGCTTCTCAAAGAGCTGATTAGTACAAATTTGAAACACTTATGCACTTTAGTAAATTCAAAATATGAATTTAAGAATGAAGCTCTTAGAAACTTATCATTGCAGGTATCTTTCAATAAATGAAAAAATCAACAACTCAATGCTCAAACACAGTGAGAGATTCAGCAAAACTTCTCTTGACTTCGAGCAAAGATGAAAACAATTTAAGCACTTTCAGAATTTCAGAATGAGAGAGTATGACAGAAAAATATGATTTCTTAATGATCTTGGTGCTTTGAAACCAATGTACCTTGGGTATTTATAGATATAGAAAACCTTCTTGCTTGTTTCCTAAGAATACTCAGAGTTGTTTCCATATTTTAAACTTATTTGAGTTTCCAAATATTTGAATTTCAAAAATTATATCCGTTGGAAATCAAAAAAATGCCGCGAGGCAGATGATTGTGGAGTCCTGGTAGTCGTCTGTCCATATGATGACAGTCATTTGTCCATGTGTAATTTTAAGGTTTTCAATAACACAAAAGGTGGACAGTCGTCTGGTGAAATGCTCACAGTCTTCTCACTTTGCACTGGTAGTCATCTGTTAGGCTTCTGTGTTTAAGTTTTTAGCCTTGTTAAATTAGGCAGTCGTCTGTCTATTAACAGACAGTTGTCTGTCCATTGAATGTTTTTCTTTTCTAGTTATTTTTTGATTTCTATCTCATTTTTTTCTTATATAATCTTGGAATATAGATTTGTTAACTTTAAAAAACATGTTCCAAGTTTTATCTTAAGGTCTCTTAGTCTCTTTGCATAATGTGCTTCAAAATGAAAACTTCATATTTGAATAAACTTAAAGTACTTACAAAGACTTGTCCTAAAGACCCTTTGATTCTTCTTTGCTCTGAACTTTCTAGTCTCTAATCTTTTAGACTTCTCTGAGCTTTTCATCTCTTTAAACCCTCTTGATATTTAGTCATTGATTCAGACATTGAGCTCTCATGTTGATCTTCTTTAATCCTCATGCTCTTATGATCTTCAGACTTTGATCCATGCTTGCAGACTTCGATCCATGTTACATGAGTACTTTTCAACATTGATTCGTGAGAAATACAACACTCAACCAAAGCATGTTAAGTCCTACTTGTTTGTTAGCATCAAAATAGGGTATTAAGTCTTGTAAGGCCAACAATTACTACTTGTTGATTGGTCTCTAAACTAATCATAAGGCTAAGGAACCAGTACTCTCGGTTTTACTAAAGTTGGGTTCGAAAGTAAAGTTATGCAAGGCAAAGATACTAGCGACCCTGACGCACACACCTATTCTATGAACGGTATCAAATTTACTATAGATTATCTCAAATTTAATCAAATGATCATTATCTGAATTCTAAACAATCAAATAAACATCAAAATTTTGAAAAAAAAAATCTAAAATTAGGTACGATGTAGGAATGTCTAATAAGACTTCTAAAGGACAAGGTCTTACTAGGTAAAGCCCTTCTCATAATTGATATAAGCGGGATCTGAAATACCTTTTTAGACTTTGTTTAATTATCAGATCACACACATGCATACACATGCAAAATATGATGCATATAAACATTAAACATGCCAAATGATCATGTAAATGACTCAAGCTAAAGAAAAAACAAATGATCCTAAAATAGTCCCCCATTTTCTAAGAAATTTTCTAGAAATTTTTGGTATTTTTCAAGATTTTTCTATAATTTTCAATGAAATTTTCAAGAATTTCCTCAAACTTTAATTATTTTTGGAATTTTTGATTTTTCATTTTTTTTCAGAAACCCCAAGTCAAAAATGATTAAAGGAATTTTTCTAATTTTTTTTATTTATTTTAAAAAATTTTAATTTTTTGGATTTTTAAGGATTTAAAAATGAAATAAAAAATGTTTTAAAATAAAAGAAAAGGAGGGCGGTTATTCCAAGAGTTCCAAATGTTTGGGACTCAATTCATCAATTCACTTGCGTCATTCATCTACCTTTGGGTGCTCCTTTCTTCCTATAATCGATTCCTAGTTGTTCCAAGCGTTCAGTTGATTCTTCCCAGCAACTTCACTATTCTAACTACTAGCTAGATTCGCAGGTACATTCTTTCTTTTATGCCTTGATTCCTTTGTCTTCGGAAGAAGCTTGGTTCCAAAAGTCTTCACTTTTTACCTAGTCTCCAACTTGATCACTTTTAGCAGCGGCTTTAACTTTTTGTTTTTTTTTTTTTTTTTTTTTTTTTCACCATCTAAATGAGTTGGGTTTCTACTGGAGGTTTGATGCATGCTTCCGGTAGTACCTTCTTTCCCTATGTCCTAGAATTCATCTTGGCCTTTCCTTCATTAATTGCAATCAGTGTCTTCTCGAGTGTTTGATCGATATTTTAATCTCAAGGTGGACTTTAAGACATGACACAAAACATAGGCTAGGGTATGGGTTTCCAGGAGAATAAGGAAACTACGACTCAAAAACTCTCCCCCAAAGATGGCCTTTCTGCCCCTAGTGATGCAAAGAGTTGACCGCTTTTGGAAAAAGCTACCAACATACCTTTATAGGATTAGGTCATTTCGTAGTTTAAGCTATTATTGTATTTGGAAATTCGTTTGAGGTCCTAGCACATACCAATCCAGCTAAGACTTTCCTTTTGAACCGTAACGTAGGTTAGGGGTGTGGGCTCTAGAAGGAAAGGATTTAGTAAGGCCCAAGGTCATTAAAGTTTTTAGGGTAAAAGTTATCGAGGATCACCTATGTGAGGTATGCAACAAATCTCTCCACCTTATTTTTTTTGTTTCCCCTTTCTTTATCTATCTTTTTCCAAAATCGTTTTTCCCTTTTGAAGGGATCTTGATCACTGTTTTTCATCTAGGCTCTCCTTTTTCAGTACTCTCTTGTGGCTTTTATGTCAATCTACTTGAAACTGTCTTAATGTGGGAGGTGATCCTCTGACATTGTATTCAAAAAACTAGATTTTTACAGACTCAAAAGGACTAACAACAGATTTCCATTTGATGGGCTAACAAGGGATTTCCATTTGATTTCCTTCTTTGGATAGTAGAAAGAGGGTCTATCATCCTTTTGGCAGTAACTATTGCCTCAAATGAATTTCCAAATCCTAGGGACCCCAAACCTGGGGCAAATTTCAATAGACTAATATTAAGAAAAATTGGTTTGAAATTTAAGGCTCAAATAGGTTATCAAGTGGTAAATCAATGCATTATTTGGTCCTTTCGGCCATTATTGTGTAAAATCCCTCAAATAATGCATAGCGGAATAACAATTTGTGTGAAGGATCAAACATAAACAATGCAACAATCTAAATGGTGAATATATAGAAATAATTCCACAACCACAACAAGTAAATAAAGCAATAACAATAAGAATGACACCAGAAATTACGTGGTTTGGCGAAACCTACATCCAAAGGAGCAAATGACATGAATTCACTATCTTGTCCAAATTACATGAAGAATACTTGAATTCTCTCAAAATACTCTCAATCAACCATTGGCACCCTTGGCACACAAAAGGCACAAAAGCACACCATATACAACGTATTATGTGTATACATAAGCCTCGTTGGAAATTTCCCCCTAAAACTCAACCAAAATAACGTCCAAATTATTCAAAATTCAAAATTTGTGCAGACTACAACAAGCCAAACCATCGACGATTTTCCTAAAACCGTCAATAGTTTCAAATACAAAGAGCAAGCAATCTAAAATTTAGCCAAACCATCGATGGATTTCTCGAAATCATCAATGGTTTTCCTCTGCTTTGTTGTGCCTTAATTTCTTTCATTTTTTCCCTTAGTATGTGAGACATAATTCACAACAAACTCCACCTCGGTGAACATACGCCCCATAGGAGAAATAGAAAAACATGAACATGTTGCTCCACCTTGAACTTTGGAACGTTAGGTTCGGACTGTCTCTCGTCTAAGTAATAACTCGAACCAAGAAAAATAAAAGAAAAAATAAATAAATGAAAAGAAAAAGGAAAGGAAAGAGAAAGAAAAGAAATACAAAATAAATTTAAAAAGGGGCATCAGCAGGGACTCGTCGACAAACTCATTTTCTTCGTCGACGAACGTCTTTCTTAGTCTCAAAGACGAGTACACGTGTCTCATCGACGAGGAATTACCAATAGCAGGGAAAATTGAGGTTTTTAAATGCTTTGTTGACGAACCTGATGTTCTCATCGACGAATGTCCTTTTTTGGTTCGTCGACGAACCTTTTAGACTTGTCGACAAACGCTAAATTATAAAGAAACCCTAAACGAACCTTTTAGACTTGTCGACAAACGCTAAATTATAAAGAAACCCTAAATCCATTTCAGCATGAAATTTCTCTCCTCTCTCTCTCTCTCTCTCTCTCTCTCTCTCTCTCTCTCTCTCTCTCTCTCTCTCTTTATGGTTCGGTTCTCCTACCTTCTCTCTTCGATTCTGATCCGGACTTAGCCCGATTCGACTATCGAAAACCACTACAAGGTTCTTGGGGTGATTTTCTCCAAGTTGGCCAGAGCAGAAATTTGATTTGGAATTCTTGGGCACCACTCCAAAATTAGGCTAAGTAGGATATTTGTAATATTAAATTAATTATTGGAAGTGTGTGGGCCTAGGAAATGTTAAATGATAAATATTCTGCGATTGAACTGATTAAGTTAGGATTTTTGGAATACAAGGTTCCGTTTTCCGTTTGTTTTAGGCAGAACTTCGAAGATCAGGTAAGGGGAATAAATTATTCCAAGCTTTTTATTAAATTTGAATCGATTATTTTCGAGTATAGGAACCATATAATTATAGTATGATTTTTTTAATAGTTTAGGCAATTGAAAATAATGATTTTTATTGTAAATCATATTTGGGAAAAACATATGGCAAGAAAATAATCCTTTAAAATTAACTGGTTGTTAATAACTGCTGGTTGAGAATACTGTTGCTTGTGAATATTGTTCAGTTAAGAATGCTTGATTTGGAATACTGCTTGATTGAGAGTACTGTCTGTTGTGAGTGCAAATGTGTAGTAAAATACATAGCTGCTGAAGTACGCAGCTGCCCTATCTGGGCCACGTACTGTGCCGTACGCAGCAACTCTATGCGGGCCACGTACTGTGTCATATGCAGTAGTCCTATATGGGCCACATATTGGATAGTATGTAGTAGTCCTATGTAAGCCATGTATCGAGATAGTACGCAATAGTCTTATATGGGCCACGTACTATGTAGACTACATAGTAGTCATATGTGGGCCACATACTGAGATCAATGGAATGTATTGTTTTCCTGTGTGGATAAACTGTGTTGTATATGTTTGTAGACTATATGGGATGATTGATGTGAATATGTGTGAATACTAATTTGAGAATATTTATGGCAAAGTAAATCTCTCCACTTGGGGGCTTATTGTGAAGGGTGAGTGCCCTGATCGGTATCAGTTGTAGCCACACCCGAATCAAAGGGTACGATTACAAATGGTATTAGAGCAAATGGAAGGTACATGTATGGGCGTGTAATCTTCCCTATCCTTGAGAACTTTCGCCAATAAATATTTATGTTTGTGTGCTTGGATATGTATGTGTATGCTCTGTTGTGGTGGATTAAGAAATGGCTATATTTTATATATATTGAAACTCTCCTGCCACACACTGCTATAGTTTATTTCTTCCTTACTGAGAGGTCTCTCACCCTAAGGAATTATTGAATTTTCAGGTCCTTTAGGCGATCGAGCATAGAAAGCTCAGGGGCAGGGTTGAGAATTTTGGGTAAATTTTGGGCGGTTGTAAGAGCTGAAATATGTATAATTTTGTTTTAGAAAATCTGGTTATGTAATATATGTGGATGGATACTTCTTTTGGGTTATATATAGTACTCTGGTATTTTATTTGAGGTTGTTCATTATTTTTCGTTGCATGAATGGTATCTGAGACGGTAAATGGTCTCTTCACACCCGGGCCCCACCTGGTGGGTTCGGGGCGTGACAGTCTAGCACTTGGAGACAAACGCCAAATCCAAGAAATGCCGCTTAACTTGCCGATGACAATTTCAGCTTCTACCATTAATCCCAATACAATTGTAGATGCAACACTCGAAGACTTCACTCTAGGCTTTGAACAAGGTCTTCCCAAAACAGTAAACACAAAACCTACTGCAAGCCTTCTATCACCAAAGCCCCCTCCATAGTCTTCAACAAATTTCACAGCTGACGGTCCACTTTGTTGAATGCTGAAACACCTTATTGCACAATCATAGGAAACCTTTGATGTATCCCGAACATCACAGCCCATCCTTGGGTATCGAGCGGTAAATATTTCACAATGATTCTCCATTAAACCCCCTTAAGATGGCAAACGAAGTCTCCTTGTGGTTCCGTATACAAAGCCACCCTAAGATAACACCAATCTCCCTGCAACCCTATCTACAAAGCCACCCTAAGATAATACCAATCTCCCTGCAGCCCTGTTCATGTGAATCAGCAAACCAAAATCCTTCTTGGTTGTCCCTAACACATTCATGTCAAAAATTTTTAGCGGAGTTCGCAACTGATTAGCCTCAATTAAAGTCTTCCTAGCCAATAACATGTCATTCACACACAACAAATACATCACTCCACTGCATCCTATCACCCTCTTCCTAACTAGAAGCCTCACCAACTCACATATCTGATACGTATGCAATACCTCCATTTCCTCCATCATAGCACTCATCCACATATTTTTCCCTTTTCCATGCATTGCAACTTGAAAAATAGTAGTTCTACCTTCCTGCTGGTAGTAATGAATGCATAAAACTCTAGAATGCCAAATTTATACCTAAGTGGTGGTCTGATAGTGCGCATGGGCCCACCGTGATTGTGCTGGTCTACCAAGCTGAAACTCCTTGCAATATGAGCAATTTCATCTCTACCCTGAGTCTGTTGCTCCACCTGCATCACATACCCATTCATACTGTGATACTATTGACCCGAGATAGAACTCCTCACATTTATTCTCTGAGTCCCTAACTCCACCTATCTAACATGATTCCTGCTGCCACAGTTTTCTAGCATTTGTTTCTCTTCCTTTACGATAGTACACTACCCCATGACTTTATCACCAAAAGTCATGTCCTCGATCACTCCTTTGTTTGCCATAGGATCACCTAGCTTGCTCCCATCTTTCTTATACCTAGAAAGATGTACTGTTTGGATATAAAACCAAGCCTAAATCCTTCATCACTAGAATAGTGCACTAGTGAACATCCACTCATAATCGAGTAGTCTACCGCAAAACTTGCCCACAATTCACATGCAACTCTCCCATCTAACGATACCTTTGGCGATCGGTCACACGAGAAACACATCATACTCACTAACTTCACTAAGAAGTACCCTGCAATCCCTGTATATGATTTGCGCTGCTTACAAAACTCTTTGAACAAAACCATCATACTCAGTCTCAATGTCTGACCTGAGAATCTCTCTCCTGGTCTGGTTCTCCTCCTCAACCACAAGTTAAACCTAGGAAACACATCAGGCTTGTGCCATATGAGATGAACCATGACCTTTCGTGCTAAACCCATGAAAAATATATGTATGCCCCATGATGCTATTCTTACCAGTATTCAAATATTTGAATACATGTAGTCACTCATATGCTTTAACCGCATATGCCACAGAATATCTAAATTGTAGCTCCACTTACAACCATGACACCCTGCAGTGCATAGATATTCCCCACTACCTTTTCTTTTTTCATCACTATTGAGTCACCTTCACATACTTTCATTTCTCCACTTTCAGACTTGTAACTATACCCGTTACAATCTAAAATACCCAATAAAATGGCATTCTTCCTTAGACCCAATACATGCTTTACATCATGTATGGTTCTTACAACACCACCATACATTTTGATTTTGACATTTCCAATACCAAGTATTTTTCATTAAAATATCATTTTTCATCAAAATACAACTATCATTAACTGATTTGTAGGTGTCGAACCATTTTATAGGATAAGAGAATCCGGTATCTAGGATCCAAGAATCACCTGTGAAGCACTCCGAACCTAATGAAATAGATAGCATATCCCCATCAATGCATTCTGAATCTTCCTTCACTACACTTGCAGATTTTGACGAACCCTTAGACATATACCGTCTTTTTCAATTTTCTCCAAACTGATCTCAGATAATCCTTATCTATGACATGACACAACACGTTATTGGTTAAAAAAAATTGAATGGTTGATGCTTCCGTTGCCCCCAATTCCTTCCAAGTCGCAGCATCCATGTTATTCGGTTGAATTCTATATAAAACGTTCACTATGCCTTGCTGCACCAAAAGATCCTTCACCCTTCTCTACTATAAATCGAAAGTATCAGTTCCAACAAACTTGACAACATCAAATTTCATAGAAGAAGATGCAAAGACTATTACAACAATGCTCTGATACCAATTGTTGAGTAAAAGTCCTCAAACAATGCACAGCAAAATAATAATTTGTGTGAAGGATCAAACATAAACAATGCAACAATCTAAATGGTGAATACACAAAAATAATTCCACAACCATAGCAAGTAAAGAAAGCAATAACAATAGGAATGACACCAAAAATTACGTGGTTCGGCAAAGCCTACATCCACGAGAGCAAACAGTAAGAATTCACTATCTCCTTGTCCAAATTACATGAACAATACATGAATTCTCTCAAAAATACTCTCAATCAACCATTGGCACCCTTGGCACACAAAATGCCAAAAAGCACACCATAGACAATGTGTAATAACCCAAGAAATTCTTACAAGACTCATCGACGAACATAGGGATTTCGTCGGCGAGGGCTCTTCAAGATCTCGTCGGCGAGGTCCCGTCTCGTCGACGAGAAGATACCGAGAGGGGATTTAAAGTAGACTGAAACTCATCGACGAGGGTGCAAGATCGTTGATGAACTTTCTATAGGACTCGTCGATAAGGTGACGTGTTTCATCGACAAATCCGGCTCTATAAATAGTTGAAACTCAGATTTTAACATAATTCTCAGCACATAAACCTCTCCTCTCTCTCTCTCTCTCTCTCTCTCTCTCTCTCTCTCTCTCTCTCTCTCTCTCTCTCTCTACGTTTCCCTGCCCCTTCTCTTTTTAATCCTGGCCCCATTTCTTGTCGAATTGAAGATCTGAGGCCATCACAATGCTCCTGGCGAAGTTCTTTGCAAGTCTACCGAAACTGATCGTGGGGAAAGTTGATTTGAAATACATCCCAAATCCAGGGTAATGTGTTTTATTTTGAATATGCTTTCCCTACAGTTATAAGAAGTGTCGTATATAGAAAAATATTGAAGTTTAGTTCTGAGAAATATTGTTTTCAGGGTGTTGAGCGGGGAACCCTGCGGTTGCAGGGCGGATTATTATGGGGGAGAGGGCTTTTTCAAGAATCAAGTAAGGGAATAAACTAAGCCAGTAATTTTATGAAAATGTATGTATGATCTTATAATGTTTGGTTTCAAGAAAATGAATACATACATATATTTTGTGTTGGGAAATACTGTGATAAAAGGCTATATGTTTAAATATACCTAATATCCATTCTGTGTGGCATGAGTAAGATTTATTGTGAAATACTGTTTTTTGAAAATATTTTTATATGATATGCCGGCGTACGAGCCAAGCTACTAATATGATATGCTGGCGTACAAGCTGAGCTATTGAGGTGATTGAGCTGGCGTACTGGCCGAGTCTCTTATTTGTTATGTAATGCGGCATACAGGCCGTGATTGATAAAATATGAAATACCGACATACAGACCGATGATTTTTCACTTTATATATGAAATGTGATATGATGATAGTGAATTGACAACTATTACTATGGAATAATGATGTATCATGATTTATAATATGATATATAGTATCAGAACCTGATTGGCTTGGTTTAGGCTTACACTAGACATGGTACCATAGCTATGTAGTCACATTTATCATGATAATTGTGTTATCGCTGTCGTACAGGGCAGCATGAGGATGGATAGTCGGTGTGGTTATTGAAGTGTTGGCGCCCTAGTGTACAGACCAGTTTGGCAGACCCATCGTACTTACAGACATTTATTTTGACTTGACAGTGGTTGGCTAGCCATTATCAGGTCCTGCCTTCGGGCCACACAACCCAGTCATGTGGGGGTAATACATGACATTAGCCAGCTAACCTACTAGGGTTGTTTTCGTATTATTATCATTATAAAAGACGAATTATGTTTATGGAAACTTAGTATGTTCGGTTATGCTACGGTTATATAAGTTTTCCCAGAAATAATATTGATAGATTTACCAAATATGTTTATGTATGCTCTTATGTGTAACACAGAATACTCATGTTGCCACACACTGGTATTAGTTTATTTTCCCTTACTGAGAGGTGTCTCACCCCAAAATTTCATGAATTTTTTAGGAACCCTAGATAGAAGAGCGGATGAAGCTCCGCTGAGGTAGATACATTCGACCAGCCCTTTCTGAAGGGTAAGTCATTTGCCAGGGTTTGATGGTGGTTTTGGGTGTTGACCCTAGGGCTGGTTTTGGTTATTTTGGGATGTGTATTATGGATATAATAAACTCTGATATTGTATTAAGTGATATTAAGTTATGTATATGATTTTATGTTTTCCTGCTGCTTAGGCTTCCGTACTGTATTTTTTATATATTCATGGTACCCACGGGTACAGGTAGATAAGATCTGCAAGAGTTATTATTTTGGGTAAAAAAAAATGGTAAAATAGGCAGATCGTTACACAATGTATTTTGTGTATATATAAGCCTCCTCAGAAGTTCCCCCCTGAAACTCAAGAAAAATAATATCCAAATTATTAAAATTTCAAAATCTGCGCAAACTGCTCCAAACCAAACCATTGACGGTTTTAGATATCGAAAGCAAGCATTTTGAAATTTAGCCAAACTGTCGACGATTTTCCTCTGCTCTGCTGCACCTTGATTTCTTTCATGTTTTCCCTTAGTATATAAGACATAAGTCACAACAGCATAGTGATTGATAAAAAATGGCCACCTACAATTTGATCAAAATACTGCCATTACACCCATAAGACACATACCACAATTACAAGATTAAAAGGCAAGAAAGTTTACTCATTGATCTAATTGAAAGGTACACATTATATCACACATAATACTTTTTCACAGCATCTGAATTGATGGGGTTTGGCAGGTCATCCCTATCCATATGTGCTAACAATGGTGGCCCTCTTGAGAGCATTTTCTTTACAACATAAAGCCTTTCATAGTTCAAAGTACATTTCCCATGGGAATCATTATGAATTTGTAGGATCTTCTTTAAGACAAATTCTCCTTCCTCAAACTGTCGAGGACGCACTTTCTTATTATGAGCTTTTATCATTCAAAGTTGTTTATAAACAAAGGTTGCCAATATTTTCTCCTCAATGCAATTTATCTAATCATATCTTGCATTTATCCATTTTGCATCTTCCAACTCTACTTCTTTCTAGACACGCAAGGATGGGATTTCGACCTCAACCGAGACGACTATCTCCATTCCATATACTAATGAATAAGGAGTTTCCCCTAGGGAAGTGCGAACTGTGGTTCTGTATGCTAGTAGAGAAAAGGAAACTTCTCATGCCAATCTTTATAAGTATCTATCATTTTACTCAAGATCTTCTTGATATTCTTATTAGACATTTCAACTGCCCCATTCATCTTTGGTTGATAGGATGTTGAATTGTGATGCCTCATTTTGAACTAAGCACATAAGTTTCTTTGTTTAAGTTTTTCTAAAGAATACGAGTAGGATTTTTTTACATAGAGGAGCATTGCTAGCACTGCTATGGATATGTTATCAAAAATATTTTAGTAATGCCTTTTTGAAAAAAAATATGTTAGTTAATTGGTTCAGCTTTTTCGTAGATGTATCCATATAACTGTTATAGATGCAATTAATTGACTTTCAAAATTTTTTTTCTAACCTAGAATTTTAATCGAAATGAGTTCTTTAGATCCCCTAAGCAACACCAAATCTAGGGAGGATGTGATTAGCCTATAGTTCCTTCCTTATAAAATAAAATTTAATGTCTGTGCGAAATTGAATTTAAGACCTCTTATTACCAAAAAGCACACCTATGCTTATTAAAAATGACATCTCATTATTTTCACTAAATATATTACTCAATGTATTACATAGATACAATCGTAGAAAACATCCTAAATAAATTAACAAGATGCTATTAAAAGCACAAATATAAATGTACGTATCCTTATACATAATAGGAGATAATCCTACAATTATATGTAATAAAAATTATTTGTATTTATAAAAGATTAAATCCTACTAAATAGTTTTATTATAAAATATAACCATCTATATAATGCCAGATAGCATGGGCTTAGTAGTAGTGAATTAATAGAGGACAGAAATTAACAAAGAGAGGAGAGTAGAATGGGGGATGAATGGATGCGAAAATGCATTGTTCCATAACCCAAAAAAATAACAAAAATAGATAGTATTTCTTGTAAACATTGCCTCTAATCATCATCAAATTAGTATATTATTGTTAACCGTATAAAACAAATAGATAAATCTTAAGCCTTCATCAATCCCAAGTGAAGATGAACAAAATCAATCCCAAGATCATGGGCTCGGTTCCCTCTAAAGAGTTTATCCCAGAGAATTACCAAAAGTGTGTTAATGAACGGGCAGCTTTCACTCCCCCGGTTTTGGTGTCGCACCATAGTGTCCAAAATGGCACAATAATGGTTGAAGCCCTCAAATTATCCAAAAAAAAAAAAAATCAAACTCTTGAACTTTGACTAAAGAGTAAGATCACATATAATTGTTTGCCATCATATACATTCTTACAAAAAAAACAAAAAATCCCTAGATTTGATGAATTTGGAGAATGGGAAGAGCTAAAGGAACTCAACCATTAGGTTTCCTGCACACTAAATTGGAAGCCAACGTGACTTTCTGCGCAAAATGATTATTCAATATAAATCAGAATAATTCAGGAATGCCCCACTTATGATTTATCTGGTAAATTATCAGGGATGCATTAATGGATGGACAATAATGTTTTGATCCTCTTAATTAGTGCCATCTGGGTGGGTTCAAAGGGCTTGTCCAGATTGGAGTTTCAAATAAGAAAAAAAATAAACTAAAACAAAACTTGAAGAAAATGCAAGAACCATCTAAGAACTAAAAAATGGCGAGGAAAAATTTTGTTGAATATTTTAGTAAAATATTCACTAGATTAACATAATATCCATTTTATAGTTATTCATATTATGATGACAATGTCAGTTTATGAAAATGAATTTATTCATGCACAATAATTATTTAATTTTCGTAACTCAGATGTGCACAGCAGGTAACCTTACAATAATTTTTTTTTTTTATCTCAATAGTGAGAGATATCACTAATGTAAAGCACACAAAAAAAAAAAAAAAAACAAAACAAAACAAAACAAAAAAGCAAATAAAAGATTCTTTATCTAAGGTTAGTGATTATTATGAGCCAACATGGCAATACAATAAATTAAGGAAAATCTTGTACTTTTTCTTTATACCTGTCACATGAATTAGTGATTGTTATGAAAAAAAAATGTTTTTGAGTGTGTTGGCATACATATATGGAGTCATATATTGTCAACTTCTGTTTATTGATCTCCACCACTAGAAGTACATGGGATTCGGAAGAAAGCATACCCAGCATACGCACAATTTTTTGAGAAAAGAAAAAAAATTATGTTAAAAATTTTGGTAAAATACCAAATGAGTCCACCATCTATTTGGCAAAATTATTTAAGTCTTTACATTCCATGAAATATATTAATGTTTTAGAAAAAGTAATTTTTGTTATGAAAACCATGAGGGATTAATGGTTGTCACCCCTTCGTTTTTCCACCACCATAAATTCATTCTCATCCTTGTTGCCCTAAAGAATGACACCCTCTCCCTCTCATTTGAACACAAAAATTGCATGCTTGAAGATTCATTGCATGCTTGAAGGAAGTATATATATAATAAGGATAAGAGTAAAAGAGAGATAAAGAGAAGAGAGATATTTTGTACAAGGCTGGTTCCAAATCGTCTTATAATTCCTCCCAAGATAGTGAAGTTTTTTATCTCATTCACCCATGGAATAGGCATAGCCGAACCACGTAAACTTTCTTTCTCATCTCTATTTTATTTTCTACATATTTTATAACATGTTATCAGCACAAGACTCTAACTATCTAAGACATTTATTCAAATCCTATTTAATTTATTTCTCGTAACTTTTACTCCATAAGAGTATAATATTCTCCAGAAGAGAATATGACTTTTAAAATTTAATACCAATTCCTAGAACAGATGGTAAGACTGTCCTCTTGAGACTATATATTTAAATCTCTCATTTATATATTTAATCTCCTGAAGAGATAGACCTCCTGAAGAGGTTATAAATCTAATTTCCAAAAAATATGATAAATATCAAGAAGAGGGTATATTTTTAATCTCCCGAAGATTAAATTCGACCTGTCGACTCGGGTGTGCATATAGAGGAGGGTGAATAGATGTTTTTTGCGAATATATAACTTTTTCTACAAAACAACTTTAGGCTAGAAACAAGTGAAATATATCACAATAAATAAAAAATAAAAAGATTCACAACAAATAAATAGTGAAGGGAGAGAAAAGCTTAATACAACGATGTTAACGTGGTTCGGCACCAAGCCTACATCCACGCCTTGTGACCAACTCAAGGATTCCCAAAATCCAATAAGCAATCCTCCTTCAAAGACAAAGAAGCCTTTACAATCTTAGGTACACAACCCAGCTACTCATCAAGAGCTACAACAAGGTGCTCACCAAGAGTCACTTTACAAAGGCTCACAAAGAACCTCTCAATACAACAAATCAAAACAACTAGATGCAACTTCAACGTGCTCCTTCTTGAGCTGATAATACAAATCGAACCTCCCATAACTCTCTTTGTAAATGATGTGTAAGACAAGAGTAAAGAGCAAAAGAGTATGAGAAAATATGAAAACCTTGAAATGAATGCTCAATCAATGTGCTTAACAACCAAGTGCTCAACTAATGTAAAATGAATGCACAAAACTCATATTAAAGGGCAAAGGATCGAGCAGCTCGTTGGAGAGCCGTTGAGCATTAATGGAGAAAATACAATTTGAAAACTAGTTGTTATTGTGCATTAAATATGTTCTGCTGCCCGACACTCGTTGACGATTCCATGACCTTGTCGACGAGTCTTACATATGCATCCATCGACAAAACTTCTATGTTTGTCAACGAGTCTATTCTACTGATATCAGATAGGTCTCGAATTCTCTTCGCCGATGATTCCCCTGAATATGTTGACGAGCCACTCATATACATTCGTCAACAAATCTCTGCATTCGTCGACAAGTATACTCTGAGATTTAAGGAGGCCTTGGGATCTCTTCGTCAACGAGTCCAATACACTCGTCGACGAGTCACTCTGTTTTTGCTTTAATAAAAACCTAAATGAAAATGGACAAGTTCCAAAAAAAAATATTTTGTTCAAGTTAAAAACCAATCTTGTCCAAAATTATTTTTACCAGTTATAAGATGTCTTTATTTGATAAAATACGTTTGAAAGCCATTTTGACATCTTATCTAGTTAAGTGACTTAATATGCCTGTGTGAGCTTGGTTTTCATGTCTTAGCCTATTGTGAACTATATGCATATGCAATTTGCTCGTCTCTTGCAAGATACTCTTGAACACACCATATTCACAAGAGTTGTAACATACATCCTACCTCTCACACACACAACCCAACAATCATACAAACAATGTAAAGTTTCATATATGCTTTGTTTTTTTGGATGAGCTCTGAATGTGCCATGCGCTGAACTTTGGTAATGGTCATTTGCTTATTGCTTCTTCGATACACGTCAGACCCTTATGCTTTGCTTTGGAATTCTCCTATATATCTGAACTAAACTTGACGAAAAATATTAGTACACGTAAGAACCATTAATGGGTTGTTGTCATCAAAACAATCTAGAATGAGAACCCTTAGCCCTTAGGTCTAACATTCTTCCCCTTTTCGATGATGACAAACCATTGGTGTTCTTTTGAAAAAATAATTTCTTAAAAATGCTCCCCCTCGAGATATGCATACATGTCTAAAAGATTTTAACAGTTCCTCCCCCTTAATGTACGCACTTTATAACCCTTTTATCATATTTTATTTTTGGAAAAATCACTAAGAATTTCGGTAGCATGCCCTCTGTAACTAGAGTTGTGACGCCCTGAACCCAAGAGTAGGCCTGCAGTGTTAAATAAAAATAAAAACTTCCTGATACCATAAATACCATAACCTACCCTAACAAGGGAAAACCAAGTGATCCTATTAATATTGAAAACAAACCATACAGCGGAAGGAAAAGACCTCAATCACATTACCAGAGTTCTAACTATTCCCAAGTACACATATACAACTATCTATCAATATATTACAACCCAAAAATGACAAACATAATAGCTGGTGTCTCCCTAGCTCTATCTACCACTCCCAAAAGTCTACTTCCAGATCTGTAGTAAGTTAGGAACTATTTCCTATAGGACTTGAAAATAAGATAGACAATGGGGTGAGACACTTCTCAGTAAGATGGACTAAGTTATTATCAGTGTGTTGCCAACATGAGTTTTTGTGTGAACATACTTCTTTCATTATTTAACTGTATTTGAAATGACATTTTAAAACTGTACTGAACTGTATATCTGAAAATACATAATTTTTTAATAATATACTGTTGGCTCAATATAGCTCATTCATAGTAAATTTGCCTATATATGCATAAAAGAAACACCACGTACTGTAAAACTAGCACCGTTATGCTTTCTCATCGACATGCTTTCCTAACGACATGCTTCCCCCCATGACGGGTTGTGCGGCCCGAAGGCTGAAATTAGCATATGGCCAACCGACTGTAACTAAGTCAGAAAAAGGTAGTAAGTACAATTATGCCTACCCTATACCCGAAACATCATAGGGAGGGTCACCCGGAACTGCATCGGGAGGGTCCCCCGAAATTACCTTGGGAGTAGTACTATATCCAAGCCACAAATCGACTATCCCGCATCACACTTTCATCCCAGTGTGATTCCATTCACTGGCCAAAACATAGCTACGATACTATGCTCATCATAACATCTGATCTATCAGGGTTCTTAAATTATATATGACAATTTACATAATAAAAATTGTAATTATGTGTTGACCCATAGGTCATACCCTGTTTTGATTATGAAAAATACTCGGGGTATTTAATGATTTCCAAGTTTGTGTGTAGGTTCTTATTGGAAAATACTCATATAATGGCATGCGGCAACCTGAAGTAAAGCCTGAAGACCCCGAAGACTATTTTCATGGTGCAATTCATTTCACTATTATTGGGTCTATAATATTTAAGCAGGAACGGTCTATAATAATCTCTACATGTCATGCATGTAGGATTTGTAAGGTCAAAATGACCGTAGAATGACCATAGGGGCTGAATGACTTTAGGGCACTTTCAATCGACTGACGCTGGATTTTTGGGATTATCTCAAAACGGCCTCAGTAAAACCCTAGTATGACTTTAGGTCCCAACACTCATACACATATATCATACTAAATTGAGGAGTGTTAAAAATGCACTTAATTGAATATTTCTAAGGATTTTAAGAGAGTTCAGGCGATCGAACCCTAGGTGAAAAAATCACCTCAGGCGCCCGAACTATTGAGAAGTCAATAGTTTAACCATGCTTCGGGTGACCGAACATATTTTGAGCTTATCTCCCTCGGGCACCCGAACCTATGTCGGGTTCCTTTTCAACTACCCGGGTGCCCAAACGATCACATTCAAAATAAGGCTTGGGCGACCGAATTGGCTGGTTCAGTTAACCGAACCTAGGACCGGGCACCCAAACCTACGAAGAAATCTTTCTAACCTTGTTTCGGGCCATCGATCTTCAACATGGGTGACCGAACTTAATTTAAAAGCCTTTATTCCTATGTCTGTTCGGACGACCGAACCAAGGCTCAGCCACCCAAACCTTTTCGCGTTAAAACTATTTTAACTGAGGTAAACATAGGTTAATTTGGGTTAATATTTCCTAAACATTTTAGACTTTTCTAAGAATACCCAATAAGTTCTAAACGGTTATATTTTTGCCTTGGTCTATAAATATGAGTTCATTTGTGAGGATTAAGTAGAGACTAAGAAAAATCATTAGCCAAAATTCTCTCAAACTCAAAATCCCATTTTGCCTATAATACTTCCAAACACTCTCACACCTGCATTCCATCAATAATTTTTAGCTTTGTGAGAGTTCTTGCCTGGGTTATTGCTTAGTAGTGTTGCTCATATTCCCATTGCTTTGCTTGGTTGATTGGTATTGATTTTGGGGAGTTAAGCAAGTTTTCCCACAGATTTCATTTAATAAATCTTGTGTTGGGAAAAACCTAGTAGCTTAAAGATCTTTGCATTGTCATTGCAAAGATTCCTATAGCTTGATTTTGTTGTGCAAAATATTTTTAACAAACTATATTATTCTTTCAAGCAACTCTTGAGCATATTACATTGAAGAAAATAATTTGAGTTGTTTTGAATATCTGCAGGATTTTTGAAACCTTGGTTTATTATTGAGATTTAATATTTATTGTTTCAAAGAAATATCTTGATGAGAACACTCTTGAGCATATTAGCGATCATATCTTGTTGAGTGTGACTTGCACAAAAATAAACATCACTGAGCATATATTTACCTACATTGTTGATGTGTATGTGATTGATTAAGTATACTTCACGTATTGGGGTACATATCTGCTTTACATGAAAGCACAATCATTGTACCATTTGTTGTATTAGGAATAGCTTCCCAAGAGGGGGCGTGAATTGGATTCTAAAAAAAAAAATCTTTTAATTCCTTTTGGGTTACCTTAAACTTCTTTTATTTCTTTTAACCAATTTTTGACTTGTTTTTTTAGTTCTTTAATCAATCAAGAACACAATTAAACACAATCAAACATTTACTCAACAACCAAACTTTGAAAGCAGAAATAGTCAAACAATTGATCACAATTTCCAAACCAATACACCCAATTTGTTTGCCAAATATAGATTCACTTCAATACAATAAGATTGATGTAAGATTCAAGATTTAGAACTTTTGGAATATAAACACTATCCAATCAATCTCAAGCTCTATACCATTCAATCACAATATATCTTTTGTTGTCAGCCCTGGATATAAATTTGTAAGCCCTCTAGTTTAATTATAATTTAAACTTTGCTGATATAGATTTGTTTCTTCAATATGTTTTTCAACAACACATTCACACTCTTCTCAATATTGAGAACTCAACTAAACTCTTAGTTAATTTATCCTTGGGCTATTAACCAAGTAACGTACTCCTATATAGTTTCCGCAAGATGTGGTATAACCAATGTACTCCCTTTCAGTTTCCGCAACCCAAATCAAAATTAAACTTTTAGTTTATTTGATTTCCAAATATGCATAGTTTATATGATTTTCAAATTTAAACCATCCACGCAATTTAACTATGTACTG
This sequence comes from Malania oleifera, assembly GCF_029873635.1. Taxonomy (NCBI): domain Eukaryota; kingdom Viridiplantae; phylum Streptophyta; class Magnoliopsida; order Santalales; family Ximeniaceae; genus Malania; species Malania oleifera. Next base: position 59,299,180 of record NC_080427.1, on the reverse strand, counting down.
AAAATAAAGAGTAGGGAAAGAGAGAGTGAGACGGAGATTTTTACGAGGTTCGGCTTATACCCAACCTACGTCCTCCCCTTTGACAAACCACCAAAGGATTCACTAAACTTGTTCCTTTGATGGGCGGAACAATACCTTTACAACACTTCTTGGTTAAGGCTAGAGCCCGCCTTCTCCAAACGATATCCCCTCGTCTGGTCACTCCTTACATAGGCTAGAGCCCGCCTCTCTAAGCAATGTTCCCTTGCTTAGCAAATGATCCAAACAACCCTTGGAATCATCAATCTACAAGAAATAATTCAAATAGATGCATACAAATAATGCTCACACAAAGAGCTGATTAGTACACGTTAGAAACTAATATACTCCAAAATCAAAATATCAAAAAAATGAAGTAAGAAGCTTTATTTGAATATCACCGAATTACTTCTCTTTGATGAGGATCAAGAACTTAAATCGAATGCTTCATAGAAGTTGTAAAAGCTCAGAGATTTATCAGAAATTTCCCAGAAATTCAGAACTTTAGAAACAAAATAGCGAGAGCTTTGAGTGAAAGATATCTTGAAGGAATTTTCAATGCTTGGTATATTTTGATTCTCATAAACCATGTATATATAGGCTTCAAAAACACTTTCATTCATGCTCCCCAAGTTTCCTTGGAGTGCCCTCAAAGTTTCTAAAAATATTAGGGCGCAAGTCAATCAAATTTGAAAAAGAGAGATTTAAAAAATCTGCCCGTTATCGTAGTTCGGTTGCTTGAAGTCCAACCTCAGTAGCTTGAGGTATGTTCAGGAGCCTGAAGACACAGGGCCAGGCGCCTAAAGGTACACTGCTTGCTTAATTTTCTTTAGCAAAAATCTTTGGTTTCCTGAGGTTTTAATCTCGGTCGCCTGGGCAGTACACAACTACTTTCCTTCTTTCTTTTCAAAGACATTTGGTTTTTTTGCTTTCTTACTCTTGAAAAAAATTTTCTTGGGATATTAAAATAAAATATCAAAGTTCATATTTATCCCCTAATGAGCTTCAATTCATTCATAATGACATTTTTAACTTTGAAGTACTTACATGAAGATTTCCTAACAAAATAAGCATTTCTTGTTCTTTGAAGCTTCATGATTCTCTTGAAGCTTTGAGTTCATTCCATCTTCAGATGTCTTTGAGCTTCCCTTTTTGATCTCTTCAAGATATATCACATACTTTTAAGTTGTTTGAAAAACATCATTACTTGAACACACAATGTCATCAAACATTTTCTTCATTTGTTATCATCAAAACAAGAGATTAAGCCTTGTAAGGCCAACAATCTCCCCCTTTTTGATGATGACAAATATGGAGCAAAAATTTATAAAAACTTAACACGCTCCCCCTTAAAATAAGCATAGATTCAAATTTATGAATATTCAGCATAGTATATGGTCAACATATAATGTGTGCATATTCAATTCAGCTCAACAATTTCAAATATTCTAATCTCAAATATTCCATTCAGCTCAATATTCCACTCAGCTTTAATTCAAGTTTTTGCTCTCTCTAAACCATCTCTCCCCCTTTGACATCATACAAAAAAGGGTGCATAATTTGAATTCAAAGAGCAAAGAATTATATGCATTTAGAGAACCAAGTAATAAATCTTAACACTCCCCCTGTCAATTTTGCTTTTATCATCCCATGTAAAATATTGAATCATATCATGTATCAAATATCAATATCATGCTAAGATCATCAATGTCACATCATGCTCATAGAGATAATCATGCTCATAAATAATTTGACTTTGTGGTACCAAGTGAGCTTTTAGATTTGATATCTATTGGAATTTTTAACATGTGAAACCAAAAATACTTTATAGATACCAAGCTTAATATCACATAATGTATATAGTTCATGGATACTAATATAACTACTATATCTTTCATAGCTTATAGATAAAGAGCAATATGTTTATCCATGTGATTCATTTAAAATCATGCATGTTCAAGAATTATCCTTATATCAAAAATTTATGCTTAAACTCAATAATCTCATTCTCAATTTTCAACATAGTGAGTCATACTTTTCAATATAAATCAAGTCAAGTTAATTAATACACATGTAGCATATGGCATATCAATACATCACATGTAGGCAAGTAAGCATGTAGCATGTAACATCAAGGCGCTTATATAATAAGCTCAGATTTGATATTTTCTTATGTTAAGCCTTGTAAAAAGTCATCCTATGATTTTGGCCAACAATGCCATTTTCTATTTTATATATGTGTGAAGTCATTATTTCATTTTTGGTACCCATATTTTCTTGGGTCCGGAGGATTTTTCAAGAGAGATTTCTTTTATTTTCCATACTTGTTTGGTTTTAACACCTTTCCTCTTAAACGAACATTCAAACTTTATATGCCCCTTTTTCTTGCATTGATAGCACATGGTGTTTGTGTAGGCATTAGAAGATGTGCAAGTATAGTCTTTGGATATGTTTCGAAAATATCCCATGTAAGAATTCTTTTTCTTTTTATTTTCAATTCCATTGAAACCAATGTCTTCTTTATTTAGAGACATTCTTTGTAAGCCAATCATCTTATCAAGGTTTTCCTTTCCTTTTGTGAAGTTGTAAATAATTTTATCCTTATCTTTAATTTGATTTTTAAGATCATTTAACTCCATGTCTTTCTTGTTATCAACCTTATTTAATGATTTCTATAATTCTAGAGATAATTTTATGATTCTATCCTCTAATTCAGAAATATACATATATTTCTCATATACGGTAGAGGATAAGGATCAAAGGTCTTCTATCATTTGGTCATTTTTGTTTTCTAGTTTCTCAATTTTCAAGTTGTTATCTTTTTCAGCAAGATTTTTGGATTCTATTTCTTTCATTACTGATTTATACTTATGTTCTAATTGCTTGAGTTTTGAGTCTTTATCTCTTTCAGCATTTTTTAAGAATTCTAACTCTTTCATTAAACTTTCATTCCTATTCTTCAATGAGGTGTTTTGTTTATTTGCTTTCATCGGCATCTTATGTACTTTGAATAGATCATTTTGAAGTTCATCATAAGATGGCATACCCTCATCACTTGATTCATCACTACAAGAATTATTTGAAGATTTAGTTGAGGAGCTTTCTTCGTTATCACATGCGATAAAGCACGTGTAAGCAACCTCTTGGTCACTTATTTCATTCTACGAACTACTTGTACTATCCCAAATAGTGGCTTTCATGGCCTTCTTGTTTTTCTTTTTAGACTCTTTCTTCAATAGTGGACATTCCGGTTTTAAATGTCCAACTTTATTGCAATTGTAGCATTTATGAGTTTTATTCTTTGATTTCTTTTTTCTAATTTCTTCTTCTAATTTATCTGATTCATATTTTTGATTTCTTTTCTTGAATTTTTTTCTCCTTCTTAGTATCATTGCTAGTTTTTTAGATATGAAGGCTTCTTCATTTTCATCCATTTCACTACTTGAGTTTTCTTTTAAGGCTTTAAAAGCTATTGATTCTTGGGCTTTGGTTTTTCCATTCTTTTCATTCATTGCCATTTCATATGTGAGTAGAGAACCTATAAGCTCATCTAAATATGTGTTTTTCATATTTCTACCTTCCGTAATAGCAGTAGCCTTTGGTTCCCACATGGAGGGAAGGCCTCTTAGAATTTTTCTTATCATCTCATAAGTAGTGTAAGTTTTTCCTAATGCATTTAGGGAATTGATTATGTGAGTGATCCTAGTAAACATATTTGTAATTGATTCATCCGAGTTCATCTTAAAAGTTTCATACTCACTTGTGAGCATATCAACCCTATTATCCCTAACATCCGTTGTTCCTTCATAAGTAACTTCTAGCTTATCCCATATTTCCTTAGCTGATTTACAAGTCATTACTCGATTAAATTCATTAACATCCAAGGCACAATATAAACCATTTATAGCACTTGAATTTGTTTGGAGCATTTTATAATCTTGATCGATCATATCTTTCTTTTCTTTTGGGATTTGTTTTCCATCTACTATCTTAGTGGGAATTTGATCTCCTTCTATAACAACTTCTCATACTTTCCAATTCATTGTTTGGAGATAGATTTGCATTCTCTTTTTCCAAAACGTGTAGTTCAAACCAAAAAAGATAGGAGGCCTAGTTGAAGATTGTCCCTCTCCAAAGGGAGTTATGCCTAAGTTAGCCATTATGATATTTTTATAGCTTCTAGTTAAGAGTTGCTATAACCCCACTTTGATACCAATTGAAATTAGGAATAGCTTCCCAAGAGGGGGGGTGAATTGGATTCTAAAAAAAAAATTCTTTTAATTCCTTTTGGGTTACCTTAAACTTCTTTTATTTCTTTTAACCAATTCTTGACTTGTTTGTTTAATTCTTTAATCAATCAAGAACACAATTAAACACAATCAAACATTTAATCAAGAACCAAACTTTGAAAGTAGAAACACTCAAACAATTGATCACAATTTCCAAACCAATACACCCGATTTGTTTGCCAAATATAGATTCACTTCAGCACAATAAGATTGATGTAAGATTCAAGTTTTAGAACTTTTGGAATATAAACACTATCCAATCAATCTCAAGCTCTATACCATTCAATCACAATATATCTTTTGTTGTCAGCCCTGGATATAAATTTGTAAGCCCTATTATTGAATTATAATTTAAGCTTTGCTGATATAGATTTGCTTCTTCAATATGTTTTTTAACAACACATTCACACTCTTCTCAATATTGAGAACTCAACTAAAATCTTAGTTAATTTATCCTTGGGCTGTTAATCAAGTAACGTACTCCCATATAGTTTCCGCAAGATATGGTATAACCAATGTACTCCCTTTCGCAACCCAAATCAAAATTAAACTTTAAGTTTATTTTATTTCCAAATATGCATATTTTATATGATTTTCAAATTTAAATCATCCATGCAATTTAAATATGTACTGAAAATAAAGAGTAGGGAAAGAGAGAGTGAGACGGAGATTTTTACGAGGTTTGGCTTATACCCAGCCTACGTCCTCGCCTTTGACAAACCACCAAAGGATTCACTAAACTTGTTCCTTTAACGGGCGGAACAATACCTTTACAACACTCCTTGGTTAAGGCTAGAGCCTGCCTTCTCCAAACGATATCCCCTCGTCCGGTCACTCCTTACATAGGCTAAAGCCTGCCTCTCTAAGCAATGTTCCCTTGCTTAGCCAACAATCCAAACAACCCTTGGAATCGTCAATTTACAAGAAATAATTCAAATAAATGCGTACAAATAATGCTCACACAAAGAGCTGATTAGTACACGTTAGAAACTAATATACTCCAAAATCAAAATATCAAAAGGATGAAGTAAGAAGCTCTATATGAATATCACCGAATTACTTCTCTTTGATGAGGATCAAGAACTTATATCGAATGCTTCATAGAATTTGTAAAAGCTCAGAGATTTATCAGAAATTTCCCAGCAATTCAGAACTTTAGAAACAAAATAGCAAGAGCTTTGAGTGAAAGATATCTTGAAGGAATTTTCAATGCTTGGTATATTTTGATTCTCATAAACCATGTATATATAGGCTTCAAAAACACTTTCATTCATGCTCCCCAAGTTTCCTTGGAGTGCCCTCAAATTTTCCTAAAATATTAGGGCGCAAGTCAATCAAATTTGAAAAAAAGAGATTTAAAAAATCTGCCCGTTGCCGTACTTCGGTTGCCTGAAGTCCAACCTCAGTAGCTTGAGGTACGTTCAGGAGCCTGAAGACATAGGGTCAGGCCCTTGAAGGTACACTACTTGCTTAATTTTCTTTAGCAAAAATCTTCGATTGCCTGAGGTTTTAACCTCAGTCGCCTGGGCAGTACACAACTACTTTCTTTCTTTCTTTTTCAAAGACATTTGGTTTCTTTGCTTTCTTGCTCTTGAAAAAAATTTTCTTGGGATATTAAAATAAATTCTTTAAGTTCATATTTATCCCCTAATGAGCTTCAATTCATTCATAATGACATTTTTAACTTTGAAGTACTTACATGAAGATTTCCTAACAAAATAAGCATTTTTTGTTCTTTGAAACTTCATGATTCTCTTGAAGCTTTGAGTTCATTCCATCTTCAGATGTCTTTGAGCTTCCCTTTTTTATCTCTTCAAGATATATCACATACTTTTAAGTTGCTTGAAAAACATCATTACTTGAACACACAATGTCATCAAACATTTTCTTCATTTGTTATCATCAAAACAAGAGATAAAGCCTTGTAAGGCCAACATTCCCCAAAAACATACATACTTCAATTCAAATGGTTCATATTTCAAAAATAACTGACATAACCTAATCTCCTTACTTGTTCCTGAAGAAACTACTTAAAACCTTCAGAACACAAAACCCTAACCACTCGAATCTGGGGAAGATCAACGGCCTACGTGCCAGAAGGAGGGAGAAAGAGGATCGAGGAACACCCAAAAGTGATTCGGGATGCTTAGAAAGGAAAGAGTGATGAGAGAGAGAGAGTGAGAGAGAGAGCTTCCGAAAACCCAAGGTTAGAGATAGTGAGTATGGAATGAAAAAATAATATAAGAACTTAACTTATAAACTCTGCCCCCATAGGAAACCATTGACGGTTTCCTAAAATCGTCGATGGTTTGGCCACTTGCCAACCAAAAACACCCTTATATGCTCTCAGTAGTTTGCCCTGCAAGAAAACCATCGACGATTTTTATGAGTCTCTCCAAACCGTCGATGGTTTGGTCCTGGCCAAACCCTTTTTCCTTATTTTTCTTTTCTTCTCTTTTCTTTTTATTTATTTCTTTTATTTTCTTGGTTCAGGTTACTACATTCTCCCCTCCTTAAAAAAATTTCATCCTCAAAATTTGCTAACTAACTTTCATCACATCCACTGAATTATCATTAATCTACTGATTCGACTCTAGGAGGAGCCAGTGGCCACCCACATAGCAGCCCCGTCCCAAGTTAATTAACTACCCTCACTTATGGCGAAGGAATACCATGGTTACATACAATGTCTCGGGAGATTACAATACCCATAGAAAACTCTCCCAAAGACCATCCATAAACCAAAATAGAAATAAACAGATAAACTAAACAAACTTACTCTAAACAACCTATATGCCAAATCAAATACCTACCTATACTGTCATACTTACCTGTATAGCACAGAGCTTTTCTGAATAGCTATGGGTACTTTTGACATATTTCCTCCTTTGATTCCTAGGAAGCTTCCTCCACTACATGATTACACCAAAGTACCTTCACAAGAGAAATTCTCTTATTGTGTAGCTCCTGTTCCTTATGGTCCAAGATCTGAACTGGTGTTTCCTTATATGCCAAAGTTTCCTCGATCTCCAAAGACTCATAACTGATTACATGTGAAGGGTCTAGGACATACCTCCTCAACATGGACACATGGAACACATCAAGGATTCTAGACAACTCTGGGGGTAACGTTATCCTGTAAGCCACCAAACCAACCCCCTCTCCAGTATCTTGAATGGCCCGATAAACCTAGGACTTAGCTTACCCTTTCTTCCAAATCTTATGACCCCCTTCATTGGAGCAATCCTAAAAAATATCATATCTTCTATCTCAAACTCTAGCTCTCATCAACGTGTATCCACATAGCTCTTATGCCAACTCTGTGCTGTTTTAATCCTTTCCCTGATGAGTTTGATCTTTTCAGAAGTCTGCTGAACAAGTTCCGGCCCCAAAATTCGCTGCTCACCAACCTTATTCCAATACAACGGATATCAGCACCTTTGACCATACAATGCCTAATACGGTGCCATTCTGATGCTGGTCTGATGACTGTTGTTGTAAGCAAACTCAACCAACGGTAAATATTGAATCCAACTACCCCCAAAATCTAGCACACTCGTCCGCAGCATATCCTCTAGAATATGAATGGTCCTCTCAGACTGTCCATCGATTTTTGGGTGAAATGCAGTACTAAAAGTGAATTGAGACCCCAATGCTTCCTATAAACTCTTCTAGAATCGGGAAGTGAATCGCAGGTCCCGATCCAAAACGATGGACATAGGCACCCCGTGCAATCTGACTATCTCCTGAACATAGAGTTCTGCCAGCCTATTCATGGATAATTGACTTTAAACGGAACACAGTGCGCGGTCTTAATCAGATGATCCACTATTACCCACATAGCATTTTGTCCATGCACTGCTGAAGGCAACCTCGCTACGAAGTCAATAGAGATATGCTCTCACTTCCACTCAAGAATACAAAGTGGTTGCAACAGTCCCACTGGGCTCTGATGCTCTGTCTTCACCTTTTGACATGTCAGGCATTGCTCTACAAATCAGGCGATCTCTCTTTTCATTTTATTCCACCAGAAAGATTCTTGCAAATCCATGTACATCTTAGTGCTTTCGGAATGCACTATAAAGAGTGAGCGATTTGCCTCTTCTAGAATGGTTCGTTTGATCTCAACGTTATTTGGTACACATATCCTGGAATGAAACCTCAACACCCCATCATTTGAGACATTAAAATCTATTCTCGAACCATCTTGTACGCCATTCACAATCTCTACCAACTCTACATCTCTCGTTTGAGCTGCCTTGATCCTTTCTCGTAAGGTCGATTGAACTACCAGGCTAGCAATGAATGCCTGGTGATTACCTTCCAATAACTCCACACCCAACCTTTCCAAGTCCATTCTGATCCAATGTTGAGCTACAACTACTGAGACTGACACACCTACTGATTTCTGACTCAACGCATTAGCTACCACATTAGCTTTTCCTAGGTGGTAACTAATGGTACAGTTGTAATCCTTTATCAACTCAAGCCATCTCCGTTGCCTTATATTCAACTTTTTCTGAGTGAAAAAGTACTTAAGACTCTTATGATCAGTAAAGATCTAGCATCTTTCACCGTATGGGTAGTGTCTCTAGATCTTTAACACATAAACCACCATTGTCAATTCCATGTCATGCATGGGATAGTTCTTCCCGTACTCCTTGAGTTGGCGAGAAACGTATGCAATGACTTTTCCTTACTGCATTAAGACACACCCGAGTCCTTTCTAAGATGTGTCACTGTAGATCATGAATCCAAATCTCCTGATGGAATGGTCCAAACTGGGGCGGTGACTAGTCATTGTTTCAATTCTTAAAAGCTCTGCTTACACTCACCAATCCACTCAGACTTCATGTTCTTCCTCATAAGTCGTGTTAGAGACCTGATTGTCTAGAAAATCCCTTTACGAACTAGCGATAGTATCGTGTCAAACCCAAGAAACTTCTGACCTCATGCACGTTCTTCAGCCTCGCCCAATCAACTATTTTACTCGAATCCACCAAAACACCTTCCTTGGACACTACATGTCCCAGAAATGCAACTTGATCCAACCAAAATTCACGTTTCTTAAATTTAGCAAACAACTTCTTTACTCTAAGTACTTGAAGTACTAGCCGCAAATGAGCTTCATACTCCTCAAAAATCCTTGAATGAACCAGGATGTCATCGATGAACACCACCATGAACTGATCTAAGTACTCATGGAACACTCTGTTCATCAGGTCCATGAATGTCGCAGAAGCATTCCGAAAGGCATAACCAGAAATTCGTAGTGGCCATACTTGGTCCAAAAAGCATTCTTCGATACGTCCTCTGATTTAACCTTTACCTGATGATACCCGGATTGAAGATTGGTCTTGGAGAAGCCCTGTGTGCCCTGTAGTTGGTCGAACAGATCATCAATTCGAGGTAACGGGTACTTATTCTTCACTATCACTTTCTTGATTTCTCTATTGTCGATGCACATCCTCATTGACCCGTCTTTCTTCTTCACAAACAACATCGGTGCTTCCCAGGGTGATATGCTAGGCTTGATAAACCCTTTGTTAATAAGTTCCTACAATTGCTACTTTAACTCCTTTAGTTCAATTAAAGTCATTCGGTATGGAACCTTAGAAATTGATGTTGCCCCTGGTAGTAAATCAATTGCAAACTCCACCTTGTGATTGGGAGGCAACCCTAGTAAGTCCTGTGGAAAAACATCCAAGAACTCCCTAACTACGAAAATGTCCTCCAACTTTAGCTCCATCTTTAGTGCCTCTTTCACAAATGCCAAGTACCCCTAGCATCCCCCCAGAAGTAACCTCTTTGCCTAAATTGCAAAAAGAATCCATGTTGCAGAGTGTACACGTCTTACAAACTTAAACTCTTGTTCCCTAGGAAGTCTGACCACTACCTCCTTCCTATGGCAATCAATACTCGTGTAATTAGAACCTAGCCAGTCCATCCCCAAAATAACGTCAAAACCATGCATGTCAAATACAATCAAGCTAGCAGGTAGCCTCATCCCCTAAATCTCCACTTGGTAGTCTCTTATTACCTTGCTACACACTACAATTGACCCTGTCGGTGTAACTACAGCTAACTCTGCATCTAACGACCGAGTCTCTACCCCACACAACTTGATAAATCCCTGAGAAATAAAAAAAGTGTGTCGCTCTTTAGTCAAATAGCACAATAGTTTTATTTAAAAACATGAAAATGTTACCTATCACCACATCCACATACTTAGCATCATCTGGAGTCAAAGAATACACCCGCGCCTAGGTAGTGCCCCTTTGGTAGTTCCCGCACGGTGCCTGGTTGCTTCCCCGGTACTGATGTTGTTGGGGTGTGTAGTTCAATATCGCATGGTAGTCCCACGCCAAATGTCCGGCCCTACCACACTAGTAATAGCCACCTAATCCACCTTTGCACTCCCCCGGATGCCTCTTGCCACATATAAGGCAAACAGGGCATGGTGGGGTACCCTGAACTGCCCTACTATCCATCCCTCATCCCTGGCCTCCGCTGCTACCATACCTCCTCCATGGACCCTGCCTCACTCCTATGTGTGAACTAGAGAGCATAGGCCTCTTCTTTGGGTTCGGTATCTCTATCCCTCTCTATCGGCTCGTCTCCTCAATGGTGGCTTTATCCACCACCGTAGAAAAATCTTGCACCTATAGCACCACCACATGCTCAAAGATCTCTTGTCTCAAGCCCCTCTCGAACCATCAAGCCTTTCTGAACTTGTTGGGTACCATATAGGGGGCGAAGCGCAACAGCTCCACAAATCTAGAGGCGTACTATTGTGTTGTTAGATGTCCCTGAGTCGGGTTCAAGAACTCCTCTGCCTTAGTGTCCCTTATGGAGGTTGGAAAATACTGGTCAAAGAAAATCTTTGTGAAGCGGCTCCAAGTCAATGCCACAGGTACTGGTCTTTGCTCCTCCAGCAGCTTTACTGCCAGCCACCACTTCTCAGCCTCTCCAGTCAACTTGAACGTGGTGTAAAGCACTTTCTGCTCATCTGTGCATCGCAACACAACCAATATCTTTTCAATCTCCTGCCCCCAACTCTCTGCAATGATTGGTTCGGCGCTTCCTACAAAGGTGGGAGGCATCTACGGGTGAACTGTTCAATCGTACACCCCAACTCAATGGTGGGATGGTCCTGCCCTCGGGAACACCGCATGACCTCAACCATGAACTACTGGGCAAAATACCGAAGTGCCAATGCTGAATTGCTGCCATCCTCATGGCCAGCCCACTTCACTAACTCCTTTTCTCTTATACATTTAAGAATTTCCAAGAACAAGCCTCAATTACCACAAAAAGACGACATACCCAATTGATCTAACATTTGAGTTATAACTTTTGGAATTCCATTCTCTCTACTCAGAAACAAAATCATCGATGGATTGCCATGGTTTTTCTAAAACCATCGTTTCAGGATAAACACAGAAATTCGTCAAGGAAATTCAGCCTCTAGGCTATGAAACCAAAACCCAAAATTTCTACCCATCCTAACTCAATCCTATACTCTGGTAAGATCATTTGACAAAATTTGCAGAACCTAGCAACCTAGGCTCTGATACCACTTGTAACTTTGCCCATTTAAATTTGGTTGTGGCTACAACTAGTACCTACCAGAGAACTCACCTTTCTCAATAAGCCACACCACAATCATTCACAAGCGACAGTTCCCAAGGATAGGGAAGAGTACATGCCCATAACACTGTACCTTCCCTCTGCTCTAATACCACTAGGTGATGCCCTGAACCCGAGAGTGGACCTGAAGTGTTAAATAAAAATAAAAACTCTCTGATACCATAAATACCATAACCCGCCCTAACAAGGGAAACCCGGGTGATCCTATTAATACTTAAAATAAACCATACAGCAAAAGGAAAATACATCAATCACATTACTAGAGTTCTAACTATTCCCAAGTACACATATACAACTATCTGTCAATATATTACAACCCAAAAATGACAAACATAATAGCTAGTGTCTCACCAGCTCTGTCTACCACTCCCAAAAGTCTACTCCCAGCCCCGTAGTAAGCTAGGCACTGTTTCATGTAGGACCTGAAAATGAGATGGATAACGGGGTGAGACGCTTCTCAATAAGACAGACTAAGTTATTATCAGTGTGTGGCCAACATGAGTTTTCATGTGAACATACTTCTTTCACTATTTAACTGTATCTGAAATGACATTTTAAAACTGTACTGAACTGTATATCTGAAAATACATAATTTTTGAATGATATATTGTTGGCTCAATATAGCCCATTCATAGTAAAATTGCCCATATATGCATAAAAGAAACACCATGTACTGTAAAACTAGCATCATCATGCTTTCTCATCAACATGCTTTCCTAACGGCATGCTTCCTCCCCCATGACGGGTTGTGTAGCCCAAAGGCTGGACTTAGCATATGCTCGGTCGACCATAGCTAAGTTAGAAAAAGGTAATAAGTACGATTGTACCTACCCTATACCCGAAACTGCATCGGGAGGGTCACTCGGAACTACATCGGGAGGGGTCCCCCCAAACTGTCTCGGAAGTATCACTGTACCCAAGCCACAAATCGACTATCCCGCATCACACTCTTATCCTAGTGTGATCCCACTCACTAGCCAAAACATAGCTACGGTACCATGCTCATCATAACATCTAATCTCTCAGGGATCTTAAATCATATATGGCAATTTACATAATAAAAGTTGTAGTTATGAATTCATTTTCATAAACTATATAAAACATCAGCTGATCATTATTCTGAAAAATAATTGTCATACACTGTCACGGTATAAAACCAGCATATCATAACTCAACATTCAGTCATCATAACAAATCTTGGCTTATAGCCACCATATCACATCTCGGCTTATAGTCGTCATATCATATTGTATCATAACTATATAAACATTTTGTTCATTTATGCCATTTTAAACCGTTCTCATGCCACACAATTTTCATCTGATAAATTATAAATATAAATAACTGTCTGAGAAATATACAAGTTATTGAAAATAGAGGCATGAGCATCTCTAGGGTTTAATTTAATTCAAACTATATATTTTACTGAAAATAGGAGATGTTCAACCCATTCACAATAGTTTTCCCCAAAACATATAAAAGTTAAAAAAAAAAAATCCCATTTTCAAATGCCTGAATCATTCCGAAAATCATATATACTGTTTCTATACACAAATACTTCAATTTAAACAATTCATATTTCAAAAATAACCTATATAACCTAATCCCTTTACCTATTCCTGAAGAAACTACCTAAAACCTTTAGAACACAAAACCCTAGCCACTCGAATCTGGCGAAGATCAACGGCCTACGTGCTGGGAGGAGGGGGAGAGAGGATCGAGGAGCACCCAAGAGTGATCTGGGACGCTTAGAAGGGAGAGAGAGAGAGAGAGAGAGAGAGAGAGAGAGAGAGAGAGAGAGAGAGAGAATGAGTGAGTGAGAGTGCGTATGGCGATCAAAAACAAGGGGCTTAAACAAGCTAGAATGAGAATCCTTAGCCCCTAGGGCTAACACGGACTCTTGAAAAGGTGAAAGGTTTACCCTCCAGATGAGATAGTATATTTAACCTTCGAAAGAGGTGGTAAATTATTACCCAGTTTAATATTTTAAATTGGAATCATATTCCTAAAAAGTACAAATTGAGAAAAACAATATAATGTTCTTAAAGAAACATATTTAGTGCCTTGGAAGGGTGGAAATAATATTATATTATTAGCTCAATTTTATTTCAGTTTTTACATTTTTTTTTTAAATTTTTATTATTGTTATTAATTTATTTAGATGTCAAACTAAGCAAAGTTGAATATGTTCCCCTTGACATCAAAGGCAACAATTATTTATCATGGATTCTTGATGTTGATATCCATCTAAATGCAATGAACTTTGGGAAACATTTTCTTAGACGAAAATACCGCATTCCTACAGAATCGCACAAAAGTTTTGATCTTCTTCCGTCATCATTTGGATGAAAAATTAAAACTGAATACCTCACTGCTAAAGACCCGCTTATTCTCTGGAAAAATTTAAATGATAGATATGACCATCAAAAGAATGTGATTTTACCAAATGCTTGATATGAATGGTTGCACCTATGGTTGCAAGATTTTAAAATAGTCAATAAATATAACTCAGCTCTGCATAAGATTAACTTGAAGCTAAAATAATGTGACAAAAATATTACTAATGAAGACGTGCTTGAAAAGACTTTTACTACTTTACATCTCACTAATGTGCTCCTACAGCATAGGGAGAAGAAATTTTCTAAATTTTCTAAACTTATATCATGTCTTCTTGTTGCTAAGCAGAATAACGAGCTTTTGATGAAAAATCACCAAACTTGTCCAACTAGTTCAACCACATTCCCTAAAGTGAATTTGAATACATCTCGTGGTCAAGGAGAGGCCGTAGGCATGGTCGTGGACATTGTTGTGGTTGTGGTCAAAATAATCACTGGCATCGACTTAAGGCTGCAATCCCCCAAAAGGGGGATAACCCCCAGAAGAGGGATGGCCCCCAAAAGCACGATAATGGTCAAAATCAGCAACCCAGTCATCATGAAAATGAATGCTATAGATGCAGAAGAAAAGGTCATTGGTCGCATACCTATCGTATGCCCAAAAACTTGGTAGATCTATGTCAAACCTCAATAAAAGAAAAGGAAAATAGTAAAGAAGTATAAACAAATTTTGCTAATAATATTGTTCCAATAGACCTTGATGCTGGACCATCCAACTCTATTTATCTTGATGTTGCTAGTTTCCTTGTAAATCAAGATGAAAATAATGATGTAATATTTTAAGATATAAAGAAATCAATATTGTATTTTGATTTTGATAAATAAATTATCGTATTTATTGTTGCTATGATAATTTATAATAATGAGTTTTTAAAATATGTGTTGTAGTTTGAATTGTCTTAAAGTTTTGAACAATTCTAAGATGTCTTTGGAGGAAGTTTGTTTAACTGATAGTGCTACAACACACACAATTCTTCGAGATAAGAAATATTTTCAATACTTGAATATATCTTCAACAAATGTTAAAACAATATCTGGTTCTACAAATTTCATTGAAAGCTCCAAAAGAACTAATATAAAGTTACCCAATCGTACTTTATTACAAATTGATGAAGTTTTATATTCTAGCAAATCCAAAAGAAATCCGTTAAGCTTTAAAGATTTAAAACTTAATGGATATTACATTGAAACTACAAATAAAGGCAGTAAAGAATTCCTTTATATTACTTCTATCATTTCTAGGAAGAAGTAAATTTTAGAAAAACTGTCAACTTTATCTTTTGGATTGTATTATACAAAGATTAAAGCAGTTGAATCATATAATGTCTTACACCAGAAGTGCAATGACCCAAAGTTATTTACACTTTGACATGATCGTTTTGGACATCCTAGAAATGTAATGTTGCGAAGAATCATTGAGAATTCACATTATCATCCACTAAAGAACTAGAAGATTATTTTATCAAGTGATTTCATGTATACTGTTTGCTTTAAAGGGAAATTAATTGTCAAACTATCTATTTCAAAAGTAAGTCTTGAATCTCCTACTTTCTTACAGAGAATTCATGGTAATATATGCAAACTAATACATCCACCATATGGACCATTTAGATACTTCATGGTCTTAATTGTTGCATCTACTAGATTGTCACATATTTATCTACTTTCTACTCATAATATTGCATTTATCTTATTTTAATGTTAAAAGTTTTCTATTGGTAAAATAAATATTTTGATACGCATAATTATGTGTAATAGTTTTTTTAATTAAAAAGAAAAAAGAAAACATGCATTGGTAATAATAATAATAATAATAATAATAATAATAATAATAATAATTTATTATTATTATTATTATTATTATTATTATTATTATGCAATAGACCCACATGAAGCAACTGAACAATGGTTGATAACCACAAGATGCATTACGTGAGTTTAAAATTAAAACAAAACAAAACAAAACAATTTTTAATATATGAGGTTATGAATGTATGCCGGTAGCACATGCAACCTTCCCCCTTTAAAAATGATTATTCAATATAAATCAAAAAATATATAAATCAAAAATGCCCCACTTATGATTTGTTTAGTAAATTATCAGGGATGCATCAATGGACGGACAATAGTGTTTTCATCCTCTTGATTAGTGTCATTTGGATGGGTTCAAAGGGTAAGTCTATATTGGAGTTTCAAGTAATATATATAAACTGTTGAAATATTTTCTAAAATATACGATTTTATAGGTGGGTTTTTCAAAGTCTTCCTTTGATGAATTTTCTAAAGCATTTAAAGTAATGTGGGTTTGTCCCACATTGGAAAAAAGTGGAATAATATCTTAAAATTTGTTAAGAGAAAGTGCTAGTGTGTACTCTAATTCGCACCGTCCGCACGCCCACACTTTGCCCATGGCGTGGGCTGTAGGGCGCTAGTGGCGCATTTAGTTGCGAGAGTGTGACCATTGATTATGATCGGATGGTTAAAATTTTAATCTTATATTTTTATATAGATTAAGTTAGGCGACTGGGGTGCTTCTGTGTTTGAAAATATTCAAACAGAATAGGCACAGTCGACTGACCCTATTGAGTACAAACGACTGACTCCATTCTGAGTTTGAAAATATTCAAACAAAATAGACCCAATCGACTAACCCTTTCGAGCATAGTCAACCGATGCGTTAAACAGCGCTGAACAGATGCAACCTTTCGGAATAGATGCAACCTATCGGAAGAGAAACAATTTTGAATATATAAAGACAAAGTTAGCCCCATGAAATAAAATAAGAAAATTCATCATTCTCTACTTCTCTTTCTCTCAAATTCTTCCACAAATTATATCTCTTAAAAATCTGGATTCTATTTTCTACAAGGATAAAATTCCAGAAAATTTGTTCAGATTACTCTAAGGGTGTTTGTGATCAGTTTTTGTTTGTCTATAATGCAAACTGATATCAGATCATAATCTAAGTTTCATTGTATCCTGGAAACATATCTGCTAACTCAATACACACCAATCTGGTGGGGGAAAATAACATTTTAAGGAAAACGATATTGTAACGTACCTTGAAGCAATTTTAAGTTCTGTAGCATTTTCCTCATCTTTTTTTCTTACAATCTTAAAATTTTATTTCTGAAATGGCTGGTTTTTTAACCTTGAGAGAGTTCGCTACAGATTTTGTTATGCTTGAACGATTCAATGGAAGCAATTTTAAGCACTGGCAGAAAAAGATGCACTTCCTTCTTGCGAGTCTAAAAGTAGTGTATGTTCTGACCACCCCCAAACCTGCTATGAATGAGAATGAAACCTTTGCTGAAGGATGTGCAAGGCTTAAATGGGAGCAAGATGATTATATTTACAAAGGCATCATTTGCAATTCAATGTCAGACAATTTGTTCGATCTCTATGAGAATATGGCTACTACAAAGGAGTTGTGGGATGCACTTGAGGCTAAGTATCTCACAAATGATGCGACTAGTAAGAAATTTTTGACTGGTAAAATTTTCAATTATATCATGGTTGATAATAGGTCTGTTGTATAATAGTTTTGTGAAATTGTGCACATCCTTAATCAGTTTAATCGGCATAACATGAAAACGGATGAATGCAATTCTGATTCATCTATTATTGATAAGTTACCTCCATCATGGAAAGATGTTAGAAAATCTTTGAAGCACGGGAAGGATGAAATGTCTCTTGAACAATTGGGCCAACATTTCCAAGTTGATGAAGTGTTCAGAAAGAACCAAAATGGTGCAAAAGAGCATACTTCCAAAGTACATATGATGGAAGAAGGAGGCATTTCTAAACAACCCCAACATCCCAAGAAAGGGAATTCAAAGAGGAAGTACAATTCTATCAAGAATCAAAATAAGAAAAAGAAAGGTTCATACTTCCATTATGGAAAACCTGGACACTACAAAAGTGAGTGTCGTCTTCTCAAAAAAAAAGCAAGATGAAACAAACTCTAACAACTTTGTGGCAATGATTTCTGCAATCAATACTGTTGATGATGGCTATGCATGGTGGATTGACTCAGGTGCAACAAGACATATTTGCAAAGACAAAAGTTCATTCTCAAAGTATGAACCAGTGGAAAATGGCAACGTTCTCTACATGGGAAATGTGTCCACTGCTGTAGTCAAAGGCAAAGGAGATGTCACCTTAGAATTTACTTCTGGAAAAAGTTTGACTCTCACTGATGTATACCATGTACCAAAAATTAGAAAGAATCTAGTTTCTGGAAGCGTGCTTAATAAGTTTGACTTTAAGTTAATGTTTGAATCTGACAAATTTGTACTCTCCAAGGGTGGAGTCTTCGTGGCAAAAAGGCTATATGTATGAGGGTATGTTTAAACTTAATATCAATAAAGTGAATGTTTCTATTTATATGGTTGATTCACTTTCTTTATGGCATAATCGTTTAGGATATATTAATACTACAAAACTTCACGATATGGCTAATATGGAATTATTTCCTAAATATGTAAATGACATGAATGACAAGTGCAGTGTATGTATTAAAGTCAAAATAACTAGAAAACATTTTCCTAACAAAACTACTAGAACTTCATTACTTCAATTAGTGCATAGTGATGTATGTGATTTGCATGGAACACCTACCATAAGAGGCAAAAAAATATTTTGTAACATTTATAGATGATTTTTCTAGATTCTGTCATGTTTATCTTATGCATTCTAAAGATGATAAATTTAAGATTTATAATGCAGAAGTTGAAAACCAATGTGACACTAAGATAAAGTGTCTTAGATCGGATAGAGGAAGTGAATATCACTTCCCTGCCTATTGTAAATCAATAGGTATGATACATGAAATTTCTACAGCATATACTCCACAACAAAATGGAGTGATAGAAAGGAAAAACCAAACATTTGTTGAAATGGTCAATGCCATGATGTCAAATTCAAGACTAAGTAGTTGTTATTGGAATGAAGCCTTACTAACTGCATGTCATATATTAAAAAAAGTTCCTTTTAAGAGGACTAAAACTTCTCTATATGAGTTATGGAAGAAAAGAAAGCCTAATTTAAAATATCTTAAGATTTGGGGTTGTAGAGCAATTATAAGGCTTCCTGAACCTAAGAAAAGGAAATTAGGTGAGCGAGGAATAGAAGGTGTATTCCTTGGCTATGCTGAACATAGCAAAGCTTATAGATTCTTGGTAATTGAACCAAATGATTCTATAGGAGTTAATTCAGTGATAGAATCCAGAGAAGCAAAGTTCTATGAAAATAAGTTCACTTCCATACAAAGAGTTAGTGATCAAAATAAATCAATGGAGACTTTGAAACCGCTTTGTACTAGTGGTGGACCTTCTGAACCTAGTGAACCTAGGAGGAGTAAGAGGAGGAGAACATCAAAGTCTTTTGGACCAAACTTCATAATCTACCTAGTAGAAGGTACTAGAGAATCACACTCTAAATAAACTATAATTACACCAAGTGTGGAATCAATGAAGAGGCAATGAAGTCTCAAGATTCTATATTACTCTAGCTTGCCAGGAGACTTTTGGTATTCTTGCTCTCATTTTGTATTCGCTAAGTAGTCTTGGCAGCGCCATTTTGTACCCATTTTGTATGAACTTTTGTGATAATGAATTTGGACCGCCGTGTCCCGTGAATCTACCTCAATATTTGAGGGCACCACGTTAAATTTCTTGTCTATCACTTTGTTTATGTGCATTACACCATTGATTTATTTCTCAGAATCACTCATCTTTTCTCAACATATATGAAGTCATATATTGTCAACATCTATTTATTGATCTCCACAACTAGAAGTAGATGAGACTCATAAAATAGATGGTAATGATATGCCCTATGCACCACACCCAATACATCCACAATTTTTTGAGAAAAGAAAAAAAAAACTGTGATAAAAATTTTGGTATAATATCAAATGCCTCCATTTATTTGGCAAAAATATTTAAACCTTTACATTCGTTGAAATATATCATTTTCTTAGAAAAAGTAGTTTTACAAATTTATATATCTATAAAACTACATATGCGTGCATAAATATTATGCAAATATTAAAATTAATGGGACAATTCAACTCTTCCAAGCTCAAATCATCTCTCACTACTCAAACTTCGGTTGACCCTTATACTATTTTTTCATCAGAACGAAAATTATATCAGTGCTACTCTTAAATGAAGACATTCGTATTTGGAAGCCAACTTAAAAGTAGTCTCATTAAACAAGAAAATAACATTACACATCACTAACCTAAAGCTGTTTATTGAATGTTTTCTATCTTTTGAATCTATTTTAACATCCTAAACCATCCAACATAGATTTTAATTTTTAATTTAAAATTTTATTTTAGCTTGTGCATATTTATCTTGCCATTAAAAAATAATTTAGTGGGGAATCCTTAGAGACATAATTCTTAACAATTTATACATTATAAAATGAAAAAAATATAAGTTTGATTTGATAAAAAAAAAAAATTAAATACGACATATTGCGTACACCACATGTATAGTCCATGACTAATATTAATCATTTCAATAGAAGCCTTTATTAATTTGAGACATCACTGAGTCAAACACCGATTAAATATCTCAATTGAATACATAAAATATCACTATCAATGATGAAGGAAAGAGGAAAAATCTTCGAGATACATTTTTTTTTCTCATTCTTAAAACGCTCTTAGTATCTTCTCTCAAGTCATAAGATTAGAAATCTGGAGCATGTATGGGTTGTGTGTCCAAAACTCTAAACTAAAAAAGACTTGCAACAAACATCTTTTTCAATCAGTACCCATTTTCTCCCTGATTGAAAAGGCTTTCTCTGTCAATCTGAGCCCCACCAATTTAATAATTGGGCCAAAAGTCAAACCTTGTCACAGGAAACAAAATATTTTAATCTACTATTTTAGAACCTTCGGATTTGACCATTATTATCAACATTTAACTGCAATAATTGGTTCCACTTTTTCCAATCACGTACTTGTCTCCATGCAATCGTGCACTTCCAACTCTATGCGTGTATTAGTTTTTTTGTAGAGGATGAGAAAACGCAGAGAGCGAGACACGGAGAGATTGACTGCTAAAACAAAAGGGGGCAATCCAATGCACAAAACTCCTACTTGAGTGATATCCAGGAAAGAGGCAGACCACCTTAGGTTTATAGTGCACAGTCTTAAGCATTTTTCTAAGAACGTGTCGAACCTGTGACCTTCAAGTCGCAATAATTCTATTGTTGGCCTAGGCTCCCTTCGGGGAGATTGAATGCTAGCTAATGAAATTCATTATGAAGCAATCAAATCAATAGCAGGTCCGATAAATTTTGAATTATGCAGAGAATGAGTAACAAGATTGTCAGAGGGGAATACATACCTCTTGAAGATGACAGCAGAATGGTTAGGGTGCCCGAGAATGCTGCAGCATTTGTCCAACTGTTGCTACCCCTTCATCCCCGCATTTCACCATTGCCATTGCTATTAAGGGCCCTGCATCCTTTGCTGCATCCTTTGTCTACTCGTACGCATTTGCAGGCTGAAAGTGTAAGAGGGAAGAGCCAAAGAGGCCTTTGCCATTTGTAGTAGCATCAAGAAGCATCATTCATGGCAAAATCTTCTCATCATTTTCTTCAAACATACATGTTCATTCAATAAATTATGTAAGTTAGCTTACCTCTTGAAGTAACCAGAGCCCCAACTGCCATGAGTAAAAACAATTATAGAGCTTCGAGTGATGGGCAACTTCTCAGCTTTAGTCACCACAAGAAAAACAACAGAACAGAACAAAAGATCATTTAGATTTGCAGATTATAACGAAGTGAAAGACAAAACACTCGGTAAAACTGGCTCCACAGGAAGCAACTTCCAAAAGTGCCACTGAACAACATAAGCCATCAAATTTACATTGGACAAAATTCACTAATCTAGTACTTTACAGGCTACAACGGTTTTCCACACGTGTGAAAAACAAACAAAAAAAAAAGATACCTTAAGATTGGCGCCTTGAACTTCACCGCTGGACGTCTAGGATCACTAATAATTTATACATCTTTACACAGATACAAATCTCCTGAACCTAAAAGGGGAAAGGGCAGAATGTGTGTGTGTGTGTGTTTGTTTTGGACATTCTAAGTCCAGCAATTACAACAAAAACTGTCCAAGACCGTTTTCAACATACAACTATCAGCTCTTCCTCCGTTTCCTTCTCAAGAAAGGCATAGCACTTAAAGATTTTACAGGGTTGGTCTCAGGATCAGCTGCCACATTCTGCTGCAGTGACTTGCTCACCTTGGAATGACCACCACTGCTCATAGCATCTCCTGTTTGAGTCTGCTCAGCAATAGATGCTTCAGTCCTTTCTCTCTCGTGTGGTCCTTCTGAAGCTGCTTTGGGGCTGGGACTTGACAGAATTTGATTGCTACCATTCGCAATTTCATCCATGAAACCAGGATCATGGGAAGAGCCGGGGTTTTGACAGGTGTTAGGCTCAGGAGGGTTAAAAACACATTCATCTCGCTCATTCCTGCTCTCATTCTCATCCACACAAAACCCACCCCCAATCTTAAGATATTCGGTAGAAATGTCAGCATCAAAATTAGCATCAGCCTTCTGTCTCAAGCCTAGATCAGCAGTTCTGATTTCTGGTTCACCTTCATCCACACAAAACCCACCTCCCATTTCATAGCAGTCTGCACACGAGCCCTTCTCAAGTGAAGTATCTTCGAAACTATGCTGTTTCCTTTCACCCTTGTCAAGTGAAGTACCTTCAACACTATGCTGGTTCCTTTCACTGATGACAGCAGCATCACCACATGTGTCCTGGAACCCAAATGGTTCTTGCTCCATTGCTTTTTCATGATTCCGGTCTTTTGGCTTCCCCTCATTGTCAATGTCCAAGTCAGTCGCAATATAATTCACAGGCTTCCGAGGGCGCGTTGACTGAAATTTTTGCACAAGCAAATGGTTCAAAAATAGGTTAGATAAGCTTTAGAATAGGGGGGGGGGGGATTTTAAAATATTTTAAAATTAGGCTTCCAACAGTATAACTTTTTTAGGCATAATTAATATTCCAACAAATTAATCATGCAGGTATGAAGCATGAGATGATGAGATGGTGTGAAAGTAAGACACATCAGCTTGCAAGTCCAACCAGCAGCTGTGCAAAACTGGTCAGAGAGTGAGGAGCATGCCATACCATTCTCCTTCCCTTTTTTTCCTATGGTGTTTTTAACTTGATTTGCAGGTAACTGGTGATGTTAATGTCCCAATTCATTGAATAAAACACATGGTAAGCAAGAGATTTGCCTTCAATAGCAACTTGGGATGACATGCAGTGTGTGAATAAATACATTCCCTCTGCTCCTGTTATTTGAGAAGCACCTCTCAGACTCAGCATGTAAGGAACAAGGCAATTCAAGTGTTGGGTCACAGTAAATCAAGAAAAAAGACACCAACTCAGAACTAAACCAACCTTTAACAATTCTTTATTTGATATCCACATGCAGGCGCATGCATTGGTAGGTTCACTTGTTGGTTCAGGTCATCAAAACCAAGCTGAAACCACCCAACCATGACAAGAGTTGCCCAATTATATTATATTTACTCGTAAGCCTATCAGAGAAAGGCAACATCCTCCTCTAATTGATCTGATAGAGAAAAGGAGCATGAAGAAATGCTTACCCTCCGCACTTTATGTGGCCCTTCCAACTTTTCAACCTGGAGATACTGCTCGTCACCACTGCAGTCACTATCATCAGAATGGCTTTCTGTATCCTCGAAACCAAGGCTTTCTTTCCTCCTCCCCTTCCCTGCTCCCCGGCCCCTCCCCCTCCCCCTTCCCCTTCCTCTACTTCTTCCATTCCTACTTGACCCCTTGTTACTGGTGTGCACACGGCCTTCTGGCTGCATAGGTGTTTCTAGGTCTCCAAGTTCAGATGGTAGAGGATCTCCCTGCATTTTCCCCTTCCTCGACTGTTTTGGAGTTGATTTCCCTCCAGACTTACCTTCTTCTTGAGCCAAACCATCCTCTATTCCATCAAGGGAATGTTTCGATTTGTTATCACAAGCTTCAGTTGCACTAACTTTTTTCCTCTTTCTATTTTTACAATCTTGCAAAGCATCATCCATCAATTCCGAGGACCGATTCCCCGTTATACCTTTAACAGCCTTTTTTATTCTCCTGCTGCGAATTTTTGCAAACCTCTCATTGAAGGAGTAAAAAGCTTCCAACCGCAGTTGAGTCTTCATCAAATAAAGCAAAGAAACAACAATTAATCAAAGATACCATTGGGATTCCTCTCCAGAAAACAAGAAGGAAATGCATTATAATTTTTTCAAGAAACAAATTACATAACAATTCACTGTCTGAAAACAAAGAAATGATTTGGTGACATGTTACCTTAATGCAGGACTTGCAAAGAAAAATGAACCCAAAAAAATCTCCCCGGAGCATGTTTTTTTTCCAGATTTTCCCCCACCAACCCAACTTATCATCAGGCATGCATGCACCATATGCAAAAAATCAACCAACCTGACTACATTTGATCATGTAAACCATACTTGGAGCAATTTGATTGGCACTACAGCATTAAAGGCAAAGACATTAATATTGCTCATATGTTGCACACAAAATTATTCTTGATTCCTCTCTAGCTAAAGCTGGCACCAAAGCATGCACACATGCATGACTCCATATGTTCGTGTGTATGTGAACTGTGTGCGCACACATATGTGTGAGTATGAGAGACTAACCTCATGCTTGCTGTACTCCTTTAATACAGGCAGCAATAACTCATCTGCCTTCTGGCTGCCCCACCCAAACTTTTCCCAACACATTCTGTACAAAAACAAGCTAGTCAGAGAAACAAGCATTTTGAATTTTTTTAAATGAAATATACAAACCACCTTCTCAGTGTTGAACAAAACTAAAATAGAGGTAAAGCAGAACCATAATTCACTGCCTGGCAGATGACGTACAATCTGCCCTCAATCTCAAATCAAATCAAAATCAAAATCGAATCATGCATATTCATGCCAACAAACCACATTGCCAACTAAATAGTCACACAATCTTGGTATAACTCACTTGCGAAGAACAAAAAGATCTGGCTTCCCCCATGAGAAAGGCTCTGTTGACTTGTCCACTTGTGGAGACACATATGCTGATACAACAACCTCACTTGGAAAAGAAGACGGAATATGCCAGTTCTTGCTCACGTTCCTCTGTATACATATAATATGATATCACATTAAGAGATAACAATAATCCTTTACTGATATAAAATTTAAGCAGGAAAGCAGAGGGATAGAAACACTCTAGTTACATGCTTATCCATAAATGTCTGCTTCACATTTTGCATGTAATCTAGAGACTGATCATCTTCATGAACTTGGGAAGCACTGTTTTCAGTAGCAGATATCCCTGCATCACTGTTGTCAAAGGCTTTCAGCCCTCGTCTCCTAGAACTAGATCCTGTTTGCGCATTGACTTTTCCTAGTATCATTGGGTCTGGTGATTCAATCCACTCCCGGAATTTATGAAGACCATCTTCCTCAGGAAATGCATTCACAACTTCAATAGCATTAACTATACCAATCCCACTACATCAATTCAGAAAAACTGAGTGAGAGGTGTGAGAGAGAGGTGCGAGAACACAACCCACACACATCGCCTTGCACTCTGTACTATTTTGAAAAAAAGAATGGTCAACACAGGCAAAAATGCATATCGATTGTAATATTCTGCATATTCAATACCATAATATTTCACAAACATGAAGGTCCTAGCTCACTAATTACCCCCCCCCCCCCCAAAACAAAAAAGGACCAAAAAAAATGTAAATACGATCCCAATAAGTGAGATGGCAAAACCACCATAACTTACCTAACACCTTCAGTATAATCACTACCAAGAAGCAATGCCATGCGGATTAATTTTTCTTTGGTTAAACCAAGCTCATTCTCAACATCCTGAAAATCCAAACAAATAGAGTTCAGCTGCACATAATATGACAGTATAAAACCATCCCCTCACTTGCTCCCCCCACCCCACCTCCAAAAAAAGTAAAAACAAAACAAAACATAGAGAAGAGAAGAGAAGAAAGAAACACACAAAAAATATGGAAAGTTGCAGAAGGGAAGGGAAACACAAAAAATTAAATAATGCATAATTTTGCACAGAGCCTAAAGCAAAACAATCAACTCAATCAACAAAAGTGGGAAAAATCAAAGTGAAAAAGCAAAGGAAATTTCAGTAAGTTCAAAATCACAAAAAAGAAAATGAACTTCAGAAAGAAAATTTACAAGGATATACAGCCCAGCGCTAAATCAAGACAATTTATGTTTAGTTTCTAATGAAGCATCACAAAATAAATGCTAAATTGAGGTAATGATTAATACAAGAACACTTGATGAACTTGTGGCAATAAATTGCAGAACAAAATAAGAAGAAATACAAGAACAGTTCTGCCAGATCCAACCTTCATGAAGTATGTCTCAACATATTTACGGTCATCAAATATATTTTTGTAAACACTACGAGCCCCAAACAAGAACACGTCAGAGTCATCCGTGACAACACCATCAACAAGGTTTTCCAGTTCCATATATGCACATTGAGCTTCAGCTTCCATTGGTGCAATGATATATGGTAACCCAAACATTTGAAGCAGTTCCTAGGAACAGCAAAGAAATTTTTTTTTTAGAATAATAGATCATGAATGCAGCAGTGCTCTTCATCAATAGAATTATCAACACAGGATCTAAAAGAAGAACACCTTATACAAAGAAAAATTATGGGAAAGAGAATAGAACATTAAAAGAAGAGAATGCATGTCTCCCAGGCATGACACCGAACAAATTTACCCAAAATAAAACAAAGCAAGCACCCAGAAAGCTTGTCAATCATTGACTTATCAAGGCTTGTGCATATTTATTTTAGCTACATAAAATGGTAGATAGAAACTTCAAAATGTAGCAATATTATAATCCATGATTAGATTTCTTTCTTTTATATCTCCAAAATCAGGAAGGAGATATAAACCATCTACATTCTGAAAAGATGTCCGTATTCTCATTTTTTGGACCAGCATCTCACGAATGTTCGAAGTTAAAATGCTACTTGAGTAAGTGTTCATCAACCCAGATATCAAGAATAATGCATCCATGATGGGCACTGAGACTTGCCAAGGATGTGTTCCTACTCTCTAGTGCCAGTAAGTCTATTTTTATTTATGAGCTGAATAAATAATTTCTTGCAAGTACCCTCATACACATGACGTATAAAATGAAGAAAGGATGCCACACTAAAAAGCTCCCCCTAAAACCAAACCACATAAGGGCGCAGTTTCTCATTTCCCCAAGTACCCTGCCAACATCCCTCCTAAAGTACAAAAAAATTTGATTTTTAATAGCAGGAATTTAAATAAAAAACAAGCACATCTAATCTAAAACATCATCTCAATATTTTTAATCATAAGAAAATAACATAATTTGAGCACACACCTGGCATTCAGCAAACATCTCACTACTGACAGATTCTGCATTACGTTCAAGCTTTCTCTGCTCCTCATCTAGACTTATACGCTCTTGACCTAGATTTAGCATTTCCTCTTCCAAATCAGCCTCAGTAACTTCAACCTGAATCTTGCTGTTATCACTGATTGCAGATTTGACCAGACTGTTTTCTGTTTCCTGGATAAGCCTATCCTGATTTATTTCTTCAACCAATCTTTCCTCATTAATGTCAGTTGTTGCCTCCTTTACATTAAATTTACCTAGAGGAAAAGCAACACCAATTGTCTCGTTTGATTGAGTTGGCATGTTTTTAAAATCATTTTTTTCAGGAGCAATAAAAACAGTATCAGAATTGTCATCCAAGGCTGCATTAGATACAGAAGAACTAGGCCCAAAACACCTTCCAGAAAAGGCTGACACCCGCTCACCATCAGAAGAAGTATCCAAGCGCTGCCCTGCAATCAAATGAATCTCCTTTGTTTCAATAGGAAGAACTGTCAATGGCATTTGTCTTCTCTCTTTGATTCCCCAAGTATTTTTTTTATTCTTGTTTACGATTCCAGTGGGAATGGTTGTGGGAGGAGGAATCATCTAGTGAGTTGGGAGATAGCTTGTAGGTTTAAGGAAGAGGGGGAGGGGGGGGGGGGGTGGGTTGGTTTTGGTAAGTTGGTGTTTAAGAACATTGCTTTTGTGGGTAAATGGTTATGACATTTCCCTTTGGAAACAGATTTTATATAAACAACAACAAAAAACCAAGCCTTAAGTCCCATTAGGTAGGGTAGGCTACATGGATCCTTTTCCATCAATTCACACAATCCAACGCATTTTCCTTAGACAACTTAAGGACTATTACCATTCCAAGTTATTTTAGGTCTACCCCTACCCCTTCTGCTATCACTAATAGAAACTAGCTCCTCCTCACTAGTGTACTATGTAGCCTTTGTTGCGGATGGCCGAACCATCTAAGTCACCCCTCCTTTATCTTATCTTATCTTGTACACTTGTTATGTCTTAACTTAATGCGAATATGTTCATTCCCTAATTTATCCTTTTAGGTTATATCACTCATCGATCTTATCATTCGCATTTTGACAAATTTTACTTTTTGGAGATGTTATTTCTTAGTTCCCACCATTTTAATCAACATAGCATGGTTGGTCTTATAGTCGTCCTATAAAACTTTCTTTCTAATTTTAAGGGTATTCTATGACACATAAGGTGCTTGAAACATATCTCCATTTTACCCAACTTGCTTTAACTCTATGCATTAAATCTTCTTCGATTTATCCTTCGATTTGCATAATATATCTAAGGCATCGAAATCTACTAGTGCTATTAATTTCTTGAGTTAATCTTTTCTCCAATAACCCTCTTGGATCCTGCCATACCTGAAATGTAATTTCATATATACTTCTTATTTCTTCTTATCCTAACCACTACATTCTAAAATTTCTCTCCATAATTCTAACTTATATTCTACTTCACCCCTAATTCCATCGATCAATATAATATCATCTCCAAACAACAAACATTGGACCTCATTTTGGATACTCCTAAGGGGCGGGCAAGAAAAATTGGAATATCGAACCAAACCACAAAACTGAACCAAACCAAACTGAAAAATTGATTAACCATTTTTTCAATTCAGTTTTGGTTTGGAGTTTTTAATTTAGTAGTTATTAGTTAGGTTTTGGTTCGGCCCATTCAATAACCACAATTAACCAAACTGAACCGATATACTATAAATATACATATAAAATACATATTATATATAATATTATATAAAATTTTAATAATTTAAATTTAAAAAGTTGTATTAATCTAATATTCATGCTTAAATTTTTATTTTAAATATTTTAAATTTACATGTTGATTGTAATGAAAAAGAAATATTATTTTTAGAGACTTTAAAATTTTACAATTTGGTTTGGTTAACCATTGAATATTGATGTAAAAACCAGTTAATCGAATTTCAATTAACCGTTATAAATGGTTCGGTTTCGGTTCGCATTTTTTAGAGAACCAAAACTTTGGTTCGGTTAATGGTTCGAGGATAATGGTTCGGTCAAACCAAACCATGCCCATCCCTGATACTCTTAGTACATTCACTAAAAACTAAAGCAAAAAGATAAGGGTTCAAAGTAGATCCTTGATTAACACCTATTATGATTGAAAATTCTCTAGACTCTTCCACCAGTAATCCTAACGCTAGTTATTATTCTATCATACATATCCCTAATGACATAGTATAGCAATTGCATGCACCCTTTTTTTTCTAAAATTGACCATAGAATTTCCCAAAGTACCCCAACAAGCTTTCTCGAGGTCAATAAAAACTATATGCAAGTCCCTATTTTCTCTAAACTTTTCCATTAATCTTCTAAAAATCAATCTCTCAGAAAAAACAAAATAATTTTTTGAGATCCTCATTTCTACCCTTAATCTTTGTTCAATTAGCCTCCCCATAGTTTCATCATAGGACTCATAAGTTTAATTAGTGTTAGTTATTACAATTTCAAATATTATCTTTGTTTTTGTATATAGGTATTAAAGGACTTTTCCTCCATCATTTGGCATTTTCTTAGGTTTTTTTATTGTGTAAATAAATTAGTTAACCATATACTTCAATTATCATCTAGGAATTTACAAACTTCAATTCAGATATCATCCGATCTTATAGCTTCCCCATTTTTCATCTTTTTTTAATGCAATGTTCGCATCCATTTACTCTAATTTTACAAATAAATCCCAAATAGTCATTTCATCATTTTTCGCTTCTAAGTTTAAGCCTTGGTTTACAGCAAACAATGTATTAAAGAAGCTTCGTCATCTCTCTTTTATGTCTTCATCTCTAACCAAGACCTATCATCCTCATTCTTTACACATTTTACATCTAGTCCTTAATCTTTCTTTCTCTAGCTTTAACAATATTAAATATGTTTTTCCCCTTCTTTGGTATCTAGTGTAGTAAATAAATTATCATAAGCTCTAGCTACACTGATGGCCTTTTTTTGCATCTTTCCTTATCTCTTTATACTTTTCAAAGTTTTCTATGTTTCTACACTTTTGCCATGTTTTATATCAAATTATTTTTGTCTTCGTGGCTTTTTGGACATCCTAGCCACCAACTTTCTTTACTAGCCAAAAATCTTCCTCTAGATTCACTTAAAATCTCTTTTATTATATTTTTAATAGATTTAGCTATCCTACAACCACAAAGTATTTGCCCTTATCCTCTATTGTCCATCACCCCTCCTTATCACTTTAACTTTAAATTTTATTATATTTTCTACCTTCAAGTTTCACCACCTAGTTCTCATGCATTGATTTATTTTAATATTTCTCTTCATTTTTTAATACACATATCTAACACTAAAACTCTATATGATAGTCAAACTTTCAACTGGGACAACTTTAGAATCCTTACATGATAAATGGTCTACCCTCCTAGTTAAGAGAACCTATTTGACTTCTTATTTTGTCCACATTTGAAGATTATTAAGTGTTTTCTCTCTTCTTAAAGCAAGTGTTCATTATAATAAGATCATATGACATGGGGAAGTCTAATATCATATCGCTGAACTCATTTTTATCTCGGTATCCATGTCCTCTATGTATCCTCTCATGACCTTTATTGTCCTTTCCAATGTTTCCATTCAAATAAGCTCCTATTAATGTTTTCTCACTCCTTGGTATCCATTGTTTAGTACTATTCACATCTTCCCAAAATGGTCTCTAAAGCTTTCTGCTAAGCCTATTTGGGGAGTATAAGCACTAATAACATTTATTGTTTCTTGACCTAAGGCTATCTTGATTTTTAAGATTCTATTCCCTACTCTTTTAAAATCCACAAATCTACCACACTACATTTTAGATCATCCTACCCATTTTTATGCTTTTCTTTTCCAATGTATGACAACTTAATCCTTGATTTTTCGATTTCTCTAGTGTAACACACTATCTTATAATTAGAGTTACTCATGAAACCCTTAGAAATTCATTTCACATGTATCTTGTTTCTTTTTCCCTTGTGTCAAATATAAAGTGGGAGATGGCTGGAAGTTTCATTTTTTAAAGGATCTTGGGTTAGGAGAGTTATGTTTTCAGTTTCCTTCCATCTTTCACCTTAATTTTTGTCTAAAAGCACTTATTTCTATTTTTTCTCATCATGCATGATACTAGATTTCCTTGGAATTTTAAATTTCATAGAAACCTAAATGACAAGGAGATCAAGGAGTTTTTCTCTAGCCTAGGTTTGTTCGATTCTTTTTTCAAATGCTAGGGATATGAAAGTCTAGTGTTTTGGATAATTCTAGTGTTTTTTCATGTAAATCATTTTACTCTCATCTAAACTGATCTTTCCAATCCTTTTTTTATTGCTAATCATCTATGAGAGCTAAAATTCCTTCCAAGGTAGTAATGTTTAGTGTGGATTGCCATTCTTAATAGAGTTAACTTGATTATCTTAATAGAGTAAACGCCAACAATCTATTGTAGCCTCAAAGACCATGTGTAGCTCTCTCTCTTGATGTGCTTGTGATGCGTTCTGTTTAGCAAGAATCATGTTCATTTATTTCTTGCTTCATTTATTTGAGACAGGATTTATTTTTTTTTGGCTTCCTTACGGACGTTCCCTCTGGGTTTTTTTATAGGATGGCCTTATCTGATATTTCAGCATGATTAGTTTGCCCTTCTAACTTTTTATTTTTTATTTTTTTGGTAATAGCCAGATTTTGTATTCAATTTCCTTTTGTTTTGTGAGGATTCTCATCCTCTTTGCAGTTCTTAATGAATGCTTTTTCTATTAGAAGAAATAGCACCTTCAATTGAATGTTCCGGATCTGAAACTGGGTGTCTGTTGCATGGCGTATCTAACAATACTTCCATCTTCTCAGGATCCATTGCAATCAATGATATCACCTGCGGCCCTGGAGAACCATCCACGTGTAAATTGTTCAATCCACTTGCAGACTCTGGATCTGGCTTTTCAACTCCAACCATGTCAAAGAATGACACATTTTGTTGCAGATCATTCTTCAATGGCAGATTGAACTTAGCCCTGTCATTTTCTATAACTACACCTTCACAAGACACTTCTTTAAATTTACTTTCAGAGAATTGATCAGTAGGTCTCTGATTTTGTAAATCCTCGAGACTTCTTTTTATTGCTTCCTGGATGTCGGATTCTTCTTCCAAAGCACCTCGTGAAGTAGCTACAGTGCAATCAGCTTGATGTGGGTTAGTACTTTTACCAACATCACAATACCCTTCCTCCCATTCAACATCACTCTCATCACTAATGGCAGTTTCTGCAAGAGATGATTTGGTTTCTGCTTTAACATCTTCAATGAAACAGTCACCCATATCTCCAACAATTCCTTCCTCCCAGTCAAAATCTGAGGAAGAATCAGAAGATAATTCTTTTGGAAGCGTGTCATGAATAGAAGGAATAATTACAGGATTTTCTGCTACTAAGCGAGCAAATATATCATCATCCCCATCAAAACATTTGTGCTCCTCTTCAAAAGATATTTCTATAGAAAGTCCACTTTTAGATGTAGACTTCTGTGCCACATTATGATTTTCATCCTGTATCAAAGTGCTCACCCCGCTGCTCCCATTGACAGATTTACAATTACCCTCACCTGAAGTTTCCAGAGACTGGATTTCAGTACTAAAGCTTTTTGGGGCACCATGGCCCTGTTCATTAGCTGTAGCCTCAGTATCTGCAATGTTATTTGCACCAATTCTATCCTGCTCAATCTCTTTCATCAAATCCAAATTTCTTTGCAAGTCACGGGTCATACGAATCCCCATAGCCCTGACTCTGCTGACTCGAACACGACCTCTTTCATCCAGGTAAGTCTCAACATCATCATGAAAACCTCTTTGTGGTTCTTCTGCAACTGATCCTGATTCTGTTGCACTGTTAGAGTTAACTTTGGATGTGACGCTATTCAGGGAATCTGAAGAAGGATGTTCTGTTTGTGTCTGACAATGCTTATCACCATTTTTCTCTCCTCCAGCAGATGTAAGTGCCCTGATTAAATTAAACATGTCTTTAAGCAACAAAAGTCATTTTAGCAGTTGACAATGAAAGACACCAACAATGCTGCAAGTTCATCAGGAAGATACAAACAACGAGTAGAATTTCTAGACATTAGGTTGCCACTTATCATGCATAACTATAGTATAGAATAACAAAATATATTCACTCACTGTTTATCCCCAGTAAATGATGAAGAGAAGATAAATTCTCTATTGGCTTCAGAAGCTATCCGTGAAGTCTGTACACCACCAACTCCCCTCCCAGCAGCAGACTTCTGAACTTCATCTATCTCCCGACGGAAAGCGACAGTTTTGAGGTAAGCCTGTATCTGTAGCTCTGAAAATTTTGCGGGGGCCTAAGTGTGCATAAAAAGAACTAATGGATTAGCTTATGTAACTTGAGATTTAGTTCTGTAACATGCTCCAAGCATGGTAGATATTAAAGAAATTTTTCAAACACCATAGAACTCAAACTAAAGATTTAGAAAGCGACACGAAAAATTTACCCTTAGTAGTGCATAAGTTTCTAAGTATTATCTCACAAAATTCTCAATATAATCAACCTCCTGATAGCCCTTCAAAATAAGATATATAAAAACAACATGAAAGAACATGCACAAGATCATTTATGGCAAAGGATTTCTATTATAAACTAAAACTTTATCTTTCCCGTCGAGATCTTAAGTTCTTCAATAAGGGAAGACCCAGCATTCATTTGCATGCACAAATTCAGACAAAGGTAACACTACACTTTTGCAAATTCAAACGAGGTAAAACATCTCTTGCCCCACACTAAGATCTTAAAACTCGCAATATTGCATTAATTTGAAAGTATACCCACTATTATCCCATATCGTTAAAGGACTCATGCTTGCCTATGAGTCTCTTGACTGCTTCTTGTGCACATTGGGTAGATAACCATCATGTAAATAGTGTATGTCGTAAGGTAATTCCTCGGTGAAAAAGGGAAGAATGACTCCTCGACCGTATTGATGTTTAGAGTAGGAATTGCATAAAAGCTCTTTAAGGGAGGGCGAATGTTCATCAATTATTGTATAACTCACTAGTTTTGAAAACATTTTTGGGCTAATTGCCTCCTTTGCTAAACATGCATTGCCTGCACAAGTGTAATAGATGAAATGCGTTGTGTCACGGACCCCCAAGTTAAACTCAATTACGGGGCCGCACGGCACTCATCAAGGCACTCCCTCGATAGAGTCAGCCAACAACTATACATTCAAACTTGCAGTCATGAGCACCAGAGAGGTTTCAAAAGTCATTCTTAATCATGAAATATTAGTTCCAACAATATTGAATCATGAAGGCAAGCAACATTCAAACTCAATGATAAGCGGAATATTTGTTTTATTCAATCAACAAGACATCCATAGAAGACATCATCCGAGTAATTCTACATCCAGTATAAAAATCTCTGGCAAGGACAGGTGAAGCCATCTCTCCTCCCCATTTAACCGAGATCACACTGTCAACCCCTAACACGTTGCTTTATTGTCTAGCGCTGTTTTTACTTGCTGCTTCCATATAATTTGTATTCAATCACTGTGAGTAAGTTCATGTGGTGAGTTTGTAGTTTACTTTCGTCTAACTAGTTAAGCTTTTGTACTATAACTAGTGTTGCACAACCCTTCACATGGTGTGAAGTATTCAGCCCGTGATACACAGCTATAGAGCTAAGCTAAAATGAGATTGCTTAATATACACTGTGTCTTTCTTACTTTGCACGCTCTTGTTTTCAATATCACCAATATACTTTTATTGTCGCCAACTATCTGCATAGACAGATGTCGATACCTAATGGTTCTTCCTATTGCAACCTCATCGTATATTTTCTCAAGCCAACACCTCCAGCATAAGTTGCAGGTAGCACACCACATATACAAGTTAAAATAGCATATAATGCCATATGCAATCTTACAAATGTTTGACATCAAAATGAATTAGTAATTCAGTCATAGTAGAAGGGATATTGGAGAAAAGGCAAAACTTGATGGCAAGAAATCAACACTAGTAGATTTTGATACCTTGGATCTATTAGGCAAGCTGAAGGAGAAATTGGAGAAGATGAAATGCATAAAATTAAAACAAGTTGGGTAAAATGGAAAAGTGCTTCGAGTGTGTTGTGTAATCGTAAAATATCCTTAAAATTAAAAGTTAAGTTCTATAGGATAGCTATAAGACCAGCTATGCTATATAGATCAGAATGTTGGGCAATTAAAAAACAATATACCCAAAAAGTTAAAAGTGTCAAATTGAGAATGCTAAGATGGATGAGTGGTATAACATTAAAAGATAAACTAAAAAATGAACAAATTTGCAGTTAGGCATAACTTTTGTAAAAGATAAGATAAGGGAAGGACGATTCAGATGTTCGGGCATCTGCAACGACGGTCAAATAGTCCGCCAATGAGGAGTGAGCAATTGTCACAAGGAACAGTAGAAGGGGTAGGAACAGACCTAAAATAACTTGAAATGAGATAGTTGGTAAGAATTTAATAGCTTCAACTTTGTCATAGGAAATTGTCCATGATAGTGTAAATTGACGGTAAAAGACTCATGTAGCCGACTCCACCTAGTGGGACTCAAGGTTTGGTTTGTTGTTGATGTTGTTATGAGGACATCTTTCATAATTGGAAAAACTACTTATAATATATCATCAAAAAGGGATATGAACAAGATTAAGATACACCAAAGGAATTCCTCTTAAATAACCAAATAACTGTTATGGGGCCAACAATCCTACCTTTTTAACTTTCTGATACCTCTGTCTGTTTTCTGCCATTAATCTCTCCCTCATCTAGAAAACAGAAAAACAATATCTACATAAAATTAGAGCTAAAAGGAGACAAAGAACAAAACTGATAAGAGCTCAAAGCTCTGAATTACAGAACAGTTACCTGTACTAGAAGATCAAGTTGCATGGATGGAGGCAAAGAAGCTAATACAGCTGGATCAACTTTTCCATGCATAGTTGGCTGCAAATTCAATCAGATAAAATAAAATAAAATAAAATATTATCGGAAAGAAACAATAATCAGTCGAATCCAAATCTGTTGCGAGATAAACATTATTGAAGGTGTTAAAATCGAATTTGAGAGCTGGCATTATTCTACCATTTCTCTAGTGCACTGCCAATGTAAGTCGGAAAATTGTTTGGGGAAAAAAAAAAGGAACAAAATATGGGTAATTCTATTATCAGATTTCCATTCGTATTTAACGATCTTACTTTCCAATAAATTATTACCAAATATGAGCAGTAATATCTATGGGAGCAATCGATCAAAAAACTGTAGAGGGAAAAGGCCCAGTTAGATTGTCACAAGTAAAGAAGCTCATGCAAAAACTTACAAGGATCATTTCTTCATCTTCATCACCCTCATCTTCATCAGAATGCATCTCAGCACCAGATGTAAATACACTCTGGTTAAAATCCCCATTCTCCTCTGCCACAAGGGATGCTGCCAACCTAGTGAGCTCAACAACACAGCCAACAGAGTAATTGATAATCCATAGTTGAATAATTCATCAAAAAAAGAGGAAAAAGAAACTATGTTCACACATTTCATCTTGCTGTTCCTGATTGTAACTCTTTAATCCTATATCATTGCTTGCTGGAATATCACCCACTGTGCCAAACTCATCTGATAAAACCATTTTACCCTTGGCATCCTTCTTCTGTTTCTGGTTCTCAAGATCATCGGCCAGCTCTTTTACCCTCATAGCCTTGAGCTATTAACAAAATCAAACAAAATGAGATGTCAAAAATAAATAAATAACTTTTAAAAATTTCAGTTTAACCCTTGATTGGTATCATTTCATGCAAACATTTCCTTTTTCTAGAGCCTCTTTCATTTTGATTCGCATGCTGTTGTTTTCTAATGAAAAAGCAGGAAAAATGTGTTTCTAAAGTCTCATACAAATGGGTCCTCAATCCCAAAACACATAGATAATAATTGTCAAAAGATGTTGCTCCTGAGAAATTAGCATACTCATTGAACGCCAATACTCGATTAAGGACCAAAGACACAACATAATTAACGTCTCCCAGCACCCCAAAAAAAAAAAAAAAAAGCGAAATAATGTAAATAGCAACAGGCAATTTTTTTTTTTTTACTAAA
Organism: Malania oleifera; assembly: GCF_029873635.1. Taxonomy (NCBI): domain Eukaryota; kingdom Viridiplantae; phylum Streptophyta; class Magnoliopsida; order Santalales; family Ximeniaceae; genus Malania; species Malania oleifera. Next base: position 59,261,142 of record NC_080427.1, on the reverse strand, counting down.
CGCATCATTGAGCATTATACTTCAAAATACTGCATTTTACATACAGTAAAGCAAGGATCACAAATACCAATCACTTCAAAATTAGAAAGGTATTAGGGGGGAAAACTCACGTGATTGAGAAGCAACTTCTCAGCAGTTTTCCGGATCTTAGCCTGGGCATTCTCACGCTGGCGGCGACGAGCGATAACTGTGCGGCGCTTGAGGGCTGGCGTCCCGCCATCGAAGACGAAGACGGGCTTGGTGCGGAGGAAGAGGAGCTTGCAGATGCGGCGGAAGAACCCCACGAGGTGAGCATTCTTCAGCATCTCTCCCTTCTCGTCCCGCATCGCCTTCATGAACTGTATCATCCATATGCTCGCATCTGCAACAAAAAGACGATGGCGGAAATTAGAGAAATGTCAGGAATTGCAGGCCATGTTGACGAATTAGGGTTAGGGTTTGATGGGAAGGGGTGGACCGATAGCGAGCTTCTTTCCGGTGAGGGTTTCGACGGAGACGCGACGGCCGACGGGGGCGATGAGTTCCCAGAGACCGTGCACTCCCATTTTGCCGCGGACTCGACGCTTCTCCTTCGGTTGTATTGCCGCCAATCCGACTTCCGGAGTAACGTGTGGATTTTATAGTGACGAAGAGACTGCGTTAAAACGACATCGTATTTTGCTCCATGCATATGAAGCTAACATCGGGTTAGGAGAAATACTTTCCTAAAACTTCGTAGGTAGGAATGAAATCAAACGAAAATTATATGATAAAAAAAATAAAATTATAAAGATTAATTTATTATTTTTACCTCCCAAATAAATTATTGAAAATTTTAAAATATAAAAATTTTAATATTTAAAATTCTCTAATTACAAGACATTATATTAATATTTAGATCTAGCAAAGTATTATATGACTTGCATTGATCGTGAATTCTAAAATTTATGTGTACATTATTTAATAAGTGTTTCTTAAAAGGAAATAAAATTAGCTTTTCTTGAGTCGCTTGCAAAGTACTAATGACTTATTAATTTCTACTATAGATGAGTTGCACGCATAACCCTTAAAATTGCTTTGGAATGCTTAATTATTTTTTGTTCAATTGGGAATTTTTCAAGTGAAAGCAATTTGATTTTTTTTTAAGCCAAAGTTGAATTTAATTCGAACCATGAACATATTGGCCTATGGTTGAACATGAATTTTGAGTATCTTATGATGTTGCCTCAATGCCCACATCAAGGTTTTAGGATATTCTTAAACATCCTATTCTTCTCTGTCACACCCATTTATGATTTTTCTCAAGCACCATGCTTTTCATAAAGAGCATAAAGGAGGCATAAGTCAGACAATCCACACTAAAGTGTAACACAAATAAAATAGATGTCATGTCGACCAATGTATACTAGAGGGAAAAATCAATCATCACCATTACCTCACCCCTCTAAATTTCGCTTATAGAGTTAATGCCAACAATATCAATCCAATTTCACCCTGCAAATGGAGTGATCCACTCTTATACCAACTATCACAGGCAAGTAGATTTTCATTGCTATAATGGATTGCTCACAAGACAAAACAACACCAATCCTATATAGCCGTATATATAAATGCTGAAGGGAGGGACTATACAATGATCAAACATAGGCGACGTAACAATTATTGTCACAAGTAGAATGGCCACTAAGAAGACATAAAATCGAATGGTAAGGGCATTGTGCTTATAACCCATAAGCTCTAAAGGTCACCATTGCTCATACTCATAAAAGCATATATGCCATTAAACATATATAAGTTGGGACTATATATTAATTTAATAAAATCTAACACTACTTGAGTCATGCACCCAAAGGTTTAGTATCTCCCAATAAACCGAATTGATACAAAACAACATCGTCCGGCTGTTAATTCTAGTAATATAGTAGATGCACATCCAAACCTTTTCATCAAGCCTCAAAACTCCACATTAAAGTCCAAAACATCCCCCAATACATTTTAAGATCGCACCCCAAAGCTCTCATAAGGATGTTCTATACTTATTGTGATCATTCCCCTAAAAGGAGCTTTATTTGTCATTCTCATTTTATAATGAGGAAATATCAGGGCTAGTTTAGTTGTAGAAAACAAATTTTATTTTCTATTTTTAGTTTTAAAAAAATAAATAAGCATTAGCTTTCTTTTTCTTTTTTTTTTAAGTTTTCAAAGATATATATTAAAAAGCTAAAGGGTTTGCTTAATTGTGAATTTATTTATTTTTTTTCATCTTTAGATTCCAAATAATTGAGAAAAAAAAAAAAAGACATCTTGTTTTAATTTTTCAAAAAAAAATACATGAAATAAAAAAATATAGAAAACAATACAAAAGATATTTTTCAATATTCATATGCAAATTTTAGAAAAAAAAAAATAGAAAAATAATGTGTCATTTTTATAATTATTTGAAAATTTTGAAGTGAAAAATAAAATTATTTGCCACAAGTGAATATAATTGTTGCCAAATTGATAATAATTTGGGTTCATTTAGTTGTGGAAAATAGTTTTTATTTTTTATTTTATTTTTTCAAAATATTACAAAAAAATAGCTTGATTTTAATTTTTACAACATTTATATGAAATAAATGAATGAAAATATACAGTTTTGGCAATAATTTCTTGTGAAAATAATTTAATTTTTAATTTTTGTGTAATTACAAAAATGTCATCTTATTTTCCAAATTTATATAGGGAAGTTGAAAAAAAAAATTTTAAAAGAAAATTTTCTAAGTTTTTAATTCTTACTTTGTATATGAGAGCATGCAATTCAGGTCTTGTATTTTAATTTGTGTGGAATATGTATAGACTCTTTTTTTTTTTTTTTTCTAAATCCACATTAATCCAAATTTAAGCATCACAATTCATGATTACAATATTGCCTTATATAAAATTTTAAAAAATAAAAAAAAATTTACCTTTTTCTTATCATTTTGATGTCTAAAAGGCAAAAAATTATATATTGTTTTGCATGGTTAAACAAACTCTTTATTTTTTATTTTTCATTACGAATCTTAAAAATTTTTAAAAAAAATAAGCTAAAATTTTGTAATTTTTTAGAAAATAAAAAATTGGAGAAATGAAAAAATGTTCTCTACAACGAAACGGGCCTTTGACTTTTCTGCGACTCTTTGGAAAACCAAAATGAAAATAAAAATTATTTTCCATAATTTAAGAACATTACTTCTTCCTTTTTTTCTTCTTTTTCTCTCTTACCAATTAGATTTCCATGCACGAGAAGAAGTATGTATAGAGAATACAAAATACTTCCACCAATCACAAATTAGAAAAATTGTTCATTCCCTTGGTAGTCTAAATTGTCTTAACAAAGTATAGTATTGATCTTTCAATAAATTTAGCATTAAAAAGAAATTTATGCTTTCAATCATCTTGAAGATATAGTATCAATGTATAGTAGGAATAGTGGATATTAAAATGTTAATTAGGAATCTTTCACTACGAATAAAAAATGATAAGATAAATTTGCTAATGCCTAACTTATTAAAATTTGAAAATTAATTTATTTATGTCTCGAGTATTAAAAAATTTAAGGGTATGTTTAATTGTGCAAAATATTTTTTACTATTCATTTAGTTTTTCAAAGAATTATAAAAATTTCAACTTATTTTTTCAAGATCCGTAGTAAACAAAATTAAAAAACAGTTTTTTTTTTTTTTTACATTTCAAATAATTACAAAAAAGATAACTTATTTTTTAATTTTGTAAAAATAATTTAAAGTGGTATTTAAGACAATACATTTCGAAACTTGGATTTGAATTTGTCCAAATTTAGAAGAAACTTAGTAGACCCCTTTACGATATCTATACAAATAAAACTATATGTTATACTAAGGAAACATTTGGTAAAATTAAGTTTTAAGTATTGAATACTAAATTCAAATCTAATTTTGTAAGCCAATCTCTTAATGTGAAATCTGAATTATTTTAATTGTTTAGTATCTAATATCTTAATATATGTTATTTTACAATTTTAGCATAAACAATTATATAATTTAAATTTTTTAATTTAACATAAATAATATTTTTTGTCATATATTTAATTAATAATTATGAATGAAAATAATATAATTTATTATATTACAAAATAAAATTTATTATTGTATAAAAATAAAATTTATTAATATAATTTATTATTGTACAAAAATAAAATTTATTATTTTAATTTTAATCTCTTGGATATTGGGGGTTTTTTTTTATATCATTATCATTTTTTAAAAGAATACAACTGGAAATGAGACCTCTGAATTTAAATCAAACATGTCTCTATGTCTGCTTTATCGGAGGAATTTTCATAAAATTTAAAGTTATAATCAAACACTTGGATATCTAACTAGTTCAGGCATAACATTGTTCAGAAGTCATTTGAATCAAATAGGCGCCCCCTAAATCATAACCCACAAAAGTCAAAGTACATGATTCAAATTTCATGCTCCAAAAATTTTGAGTAAAAAATCAAAAATCAAGAAAATAATAAAACATAGTTTTCAACTTTTATGTGTAAATTTAGAAAATTTGAAATCAAAGTATAATATTCAAAAAATTAGATATACAAAATAAACTATTCACACACAAAAATAATGACAATTTTTTTTATTGTTCTTATTATATATAAAATGTTGTAAAAATAAAAAAAAGCTAATTTTTGATAAATTAAAATTATTTTTCACAAGTGAATGCAGCCTAAAACTTGCTAAAAAATATATAAATTGAAAACCAGATTAGTTAATAAAGTCAAGAAAAAAGAAAATGTTTATTTATTTATTTATTTTGGAACCTACTAGCCTAAACTGATTAAAGTGGCATGATTGGATGATTATAAGTTAAAATCAATCCAATATCTATCTATATCTATACTATACTTTTGAACTCTTTCTGTTTCTTCTTGACGTGTGTCTTCAGCACGGAGTTCTATGGTCAGCTTGATGGAGTTCCTTTCTTCACAGCTGCTCTTCCTGTGGGAACTCCCATTGATTTTGAACTTTCTTCGTCTCCTCTTGACGCATGCCTCCGGCAGGTGAGTTTGTGTGAGATTTGGAGCCTGCGTTGTGGTCTCTGCCCGGTGGAGTTCCTTTGTTCGCTGTTGTTGTGTTATATTTTTTTAGCTCATATGATGACATACACAAAGGAGAAAAATATAATAGAATCAGTATGTTGTAGGAAATCATCGAAGATTTGACTGAATTTTTCAGAATGTTGTTCTCGTGTTTAATCTGTCGAAGGAACCGTCGACAGAATTGTCAAAAAATTATCTCAAACCGCCGACGATTTGTGCTGAAATCATCGATGGTTTCGTTCGGTTTTGTTCTGGGCAACGGCACTGATTTTGAATTTTGAATGTGAATATTAAGTTGGTTGGGTGTTTGGAGGGAAAACCTCTATGATGTTTATAAATATGTCCATTGTGATGTATCTGTAACATTGGAAGTGTCTTTAACACAAGATAATAATATTTCTTTATCAATTGCTCCTATGGATGTAGGCATTGCCGAACCATGTAATTCCTTATGTTGTTCTTGCTATCATTTGTTTGCTTTGATTGTGTTCTGTATTTGCTATTTCATCGATTGTTGTGTTAGACTTCCACTATACAAATTCGAGTTTTATACAGCAAGTTGGTATCAAAGCAACTGTTGTTATGACTTCAGGTACTTCGTCTGCAAAATTTAACGTTATCAAATTTGATGGAATCGGTAAATTTGGTCTATGTTAGAGAAGGGTAAAGGATTTGCTTATACAACAAGGGATGATGAAGGCATTGTATGGTGTTCAACTGAAAGACATAGATGGGGCTAATTGTAAGGAATTAAAGGCAAAAGGCTATTGCTTCAATAAGATTGTGTTTGGCCGATGAAGTGCTACATCATGTCATGGAGGAGGATTCTCTTGCGTCTATTTGGCAAAAGCTTGAAAGGCGGTACATGTTTAAATCTTTTACGAATACAATTTTTCTTAAGTAAAGGCTTTATTGGCTTAAGATGGTGGAGGGTTCTGATTTGAAATAACACATTTAATCAATTCATAAGTGATTTAATGCAGATTGAAGTGAAATTCAAAGAAGATGATAAGGCGTTGATGCTACTGAATTCCTTGCCAGCATCTCATGCGAATGAGAATTTGGTTACAACTCTTACTTGGGGTAGAGAGACCCTGAATTAAGAACAAGTGACAAGTGCGTTGTTGGGGTTTCATCAAAGAATGAAAGTCTGCGATACAATTCCACATAGGAAAGGACTTGTGGTGAAGGGTAACCATGATCGTGGAAGAAGAAAATTCAAAAATGGATCGACTCAAAAATCTTGATCTCAATCCAAGAAGAAAAAGGATATCCGGTGTAATAAATGCGGTAAAAGGGGGCACGTTAAACTAAAGTGTCTGGAATGGAAGAAAGGGAATGCTGAAAAGTAAGAAGGGACTTCAAAATCAGTAAATATAGTTCAATAAGGAAATTCATATTGCAGTGACAGTGACATACTTTTAGTTTCGTCAGGGTCGGATCGCCTTATGGACTCTTGGATCCTAAACTCAGTGTGTTCTTAACACATGACTCCAAATAAGGAATGGTTCAACACTTACAGGTTGGCAAATTCAGGTTTAGTACATATGTGCAATGATGTATCATGTAAAATCATTCGCACTAGAGATGTTAAAATCAGAATGTTTGATGGTACTGTAAAAATTCTATGTGATGTAAGACACATTTTGAACCTATGGAAGAGTCTAATTTCATTAGACATTTTGGACTATAATGGACTCATTGCAAGTCTGAAAGTGAAGTTGTGAGGGTGTGCAAAGGCAAGCTAATGGTGATGAAAGGGCAAAAGTTAGATGAAAATATTTATTCACTATTGGGCACTACAGTTGTAGGTGGAACTATAGTCGTGGATTCTGAATTTGATGAAGTCATCTTATCGTATATATAGTTAAGGCATATGGGTGAGCATGTTAAGAAAGAACTTCACAAAAGGAAGCTCTTAAAGGGTATGAAAACATGCAAGCTGAATTTTTGCTTGTTTTGTGTTCTTGGGAAGCAAAGCAGGGTGTGATTCAAATCAGCTATACATAAGACAAAAGGTATTATTGATTCCATACATTCTGATGTTTGGGGTCCAGTGAGAGTAGCATCATGGGGAGAATATGTTTATTTTGTGAGTTTTGTTGACGATTACTCATGGAAGATCTGAGTATACCTCATGCGACACAAGTCAAATATGCTTGCCAGGTTTAAGTTGTGGAAAGTTGAAGTGGAAAACCAAACCGGGAGGAGAATTAAATGCCTCAGGTTAAACAATGGGATCGAGTACACTGATTCTAAATTCATGGAGTTTTGTGCGTAGCAAGGCATTAAGAGACATTTCATTGTTTTCCTAACACCTCAACAAAATGGTGTGGCTGAAAGGATGAACCGAACTCTAACCGAGAGAGCTCGGTATCTTGGGCTTAATGCAGGGCTAGTGAAGAACTTCTGGGCAAAGGTAGTTAGTATGAATTGTTTCTTGGAAAACCGATCGCTAAAGGGCATCACTAGAGGGGAAAGTGGTAGAGGAGGTATGTAGGGGAAATGTAGTAGACTATTATGGATTGAAGGTATTCGGCCAATGCTCACATGTCTAGTGAGGAGAGATTGAAGTTTGACACAGACTAGACATTGCATCTTTTTGGGGTGTCAAAAGGGTGTGAAGGCGTTCAAGCTGTGGGATCCAATGGCAAACAAGGTGGTGATCACTAAGGATGTAGTTTTCAATAAGAAAGCTATGGTAAATCATACTCAAGTTGATGATAAAGAGAAATAGGAGCTAGAAAACTAGAGTAGAGACGAGCATGTTGTGTAGGTGGAGTTAGAAACTCAAGGCAATGATCTTTATCCCCCAACTGTAGGAAGTTCCAACTCGAGAATCTGGCAAGTTGACAGTATTCCTATATGGAGATCCACATGCACTATCAGACCACTGCCCATGTATGTTATACCATGTTATACCATGTTATGATAAATTATATTTTATCCAGATATGATTCAGACAGTTTTACCAAATATGATTTATGTGTTGTTACATGTATAACACGAAAATACTCATGTTGCCACACACTGATGTTAGTGTATTTCCCTTACTGATATGTGTCTCACCCTAGCTATATAAACATTTCAAGGAACCTAGATAGAAAAGTGGATATAGCTCCGCAATGTTAGAGGTTGACTGTTTTACCCTATCAGAAGGGTAAGTCATTATGCTAGAGTCTGATGGATTTTTGGGTTATGGCCGTAGGAAACTTTTTTGTCTTTTTGGGATGTGTATATGTATATGACATGTGTGGTAGAACTCTGGTATTGTGTTGGTTGGATGATTTGATATGTATATGTTTTTATGTTTTTTGCTGCTTAGGTATTAGAGTTGTATAACAGGTACATCCCTGGTACACATGGGTTCAAGTTGATCATGTTTTATTAGCTTAACAAGATATCGGGATTATTATTTTAAATGTTATTATAGAAAAAAAAAATTATGGTAAAATAGGCAGGTCATTACAACTTCAGTCACCAAAGCTTTTAATTAAGCCTAAAAACCCAACGTCGGTCGACTGAAGTCTTTGTTAAATTCATTTCGGCCATAATTTTTTACCTTAGTTTGTTTTAAAAACCTTTGTGTGATTTAGGCTATTTTGAAAAAGGTTTTATGTGAACGGTTATGTAATGACCTAAAGAATGATGGTATTTAAATAATAAAGAAATGGAAAAATGGAAACAGTAACAGAAGAAGGTAGCAGCCTTCGTCAACGAATGTTTCGCGTTCATCGACGACGTGGCAGTATAGGCTTGTTGACGAAGGTGTGCCTCGTCGACGAGAAAATACCGAGAAGATATATTAGGCATCTCTGAATTTCGTCGACAAATGGGAGAGTTCATTGACGAATTGCCTCTTGACCTTGTCAACCAAATTACGTGGCTCGTCGACGAAGGTCATAGTATAAATAGCCTAAAACTTAGCTTTTACGCAAAAAAATCGGCGAAAATCTCTCTCACTCTCTCTCTCTCTCTCTCTCTCTCTCTCTCTCTCTCTCTCTCTCTCTCCTCCTTACGGTTTCTCTCTCCTCTCTCTTCAATTTTGGCTCCGTCATTCACCAGATCGACGATTTGAGGCCACCACGACGCTCCTGGGGAAGTTCTCTCTAAATCTGCTAGAGTGAATCGTTGGTGGGACTGAGTTGAAATTCATCCTTGAGTTGAGGTAAGACTTTTTATGGGAAATTTGGTTTTCTCATAGTTATTGGAAATGTTATTCATGGAAAAATACTGAAGTTTAGTTATGGGGGTTGTTGAATTCAGGGTGTTGAACGGGGAACCTTGTGGGTGCAAAACGAGTGGATTTTTAGGAGGTTTCTTCTCACTGTCAAGTAAGGAAATAAACTAAAGCAGTTATTTTTTATGCAAATTATATTATTATTTATCAGCAAATTTATTTTCAGGAAGCATGTATAATATATATGAGAAGATTCGTAAAAATGCATATTTGAAAAAATACTGCTATTATGTTAAATGTGTATATATATATATATATATATATATATATATATATATATTATAATGAAATGCCATAAAATATGATTTTAGAATGGAATGTATGGTTTATTCAGCATTGTGTGGTATGAATATTATTTTACATGAAAAAGTGTTATGTCATGGCAATTTTATGAATAAAACATGTTTTTAGAGATTATGAAATGTTTGGCGCAAGGCCGTGATTGATAGCCGGCACAAGGCCGTGTATGATGTATGATTTCAACGCAAGGTCATATGTATATGTATGAATTTGGCGCAAGGCCATAGATATGAAAGTAATCGGTACAAGGTCATATGTATTATGGTATTACAGAAAATGCTATCAATCTAATTACGTTAAACAGTATATTATCATGTATTATATGTTATCAGAACCCGGATGTTAGTTTAGTTCAGTTATAGGAGCACGGTACCGTAGCTATACAGATTAGATATTATGTTCAGACTTGTGCTAACCACCCCACAAGGGGGTGGGAAATGGATAGTCGATATTGCTTTTATTATAGAGTTGTAGACGTTCACCTGGTAGTCCGGACCAAGGTGTGGCGAGCCCATCGTATTTATAGACATTTTTGACTCGGCAGTGGTCGGCCAGCCATTGTTAGGTCCCGCCTTTGGGCTGCACAACTCGTCATGGGGGGTAATACATGACATTAGCTAGCTATATATCCTAGGTGAATTTTCGGTATTATCATTTATATCAGACATTTTATGAACTGTATGATTTATTAGAAAATAAGAAAGTATATAATTATTCCAATATGATATGATGAATGTTTTACAGCTTATGAAATTTACTGTATATATATATATATATTATAGCATAAAATATTCATGTTGCCACACAGCTGTATTTAGTTTATTTTCCTTTACTGATAAGCGTCTCACCCCCAAATATTAAATAATTTTCAAGAAACCCAGAAAGACCGGCAGATCGAGGCTGCCGTTAAGTTTGTTGAGTTACCTCGCTAGGAGGTTAAGTTTGGACTAGGATTAGAAGTTTTTTTTTTTTTTTTTTTTGTGTGGGATCCTAGAGATATTTTTGTGTTAATTTTTGGGAGATGTATATAAACACAATGTTTTGGTTTATAGTTAACTCTGGTGTTATACATTTTATGGTTGTATAAATGTTGATTTATATTTACTGCTACTTAGGTTTCCGCTGTGAATGTCAAATGTGTCCCCATTACCCACGGGTTCAGGTTGACTTTATTATTATTTATGTTTTATTTTATAATAAGATAAGCAGGTCGTTAGAGTTTGGTATCAGAGCCTAGGATACTAGGTTTTGTAGACTCTAGAATGCAGCAGTAATAATATCAGAGTATAGGATAAGGGAATTTGAGGTCTGGTTTTGTAGTCTAGATGCAAGACTTTTGTGGTGGTTTGTGTGATTTTCTTGGGGTGACGATTTCAGGAAAGTCATGGTAAACTATCGTCGAGTTAGGTATCTAGGTTGCAGGATTGAACCTTGAATTAAGATCAAGAGAGACGAATTAATTAGAGTAAATATTATATTGGTTGGATGATATGTATAGTGAAGGGGTTCTAAGTCAAGTTATTTATTTTTCAGGATGTACTCTGATGGTAGTAGTGCCCATGCCAGTGGAAATGAGGGTGCTGGGCACTCAGGCGCTGCGGGTGGTGATTCAAATGCAGTTTTACGCAGTGTGGCACAGTAGGTTATGGTAGAAATTGCTAGGAATTCTAGGGAGCTGGTGGTTCATCTGCTGGCCACAGTAGCTCGATTGAGAAATTCATTAAGATGAATCCTCTAGGATTCTCTGGAGGAACTGACCCTGCAGTCGCTGAAAACTGGGTGTAGGAGATAAAGAAAATATGTGCAGTGCTGCAGTGTTTAGAGGAGCAGAGGGTACTGTTTGCTACCTATATATTGACTAAAGAGGCTAAGAGATGGCGGATGGCGGTGAAACTCTTAGAGCAGCAGAGAACAGTACCTGTGGAGATGATGTGGGAGCGGTTTAAGGAGACATTCTTCGACAGATTTTTTCCAGCCTCGTCCAGGGAAGCTAAGATAGAGGAGTTCCTGAATCTGAAGCAGGGGCAGCAGACCGTACAGCAGTACGCGGTGAGGTTTATCGAACTATCTCGCTTTGCCCCGTACATTATTTCAGATGAGGCGAAAAAAGTATGACAATTTGAAAGAGGTCTGAGGAGGGAAATATACAAGCAAGTGTCGATACTGAAGTTGCAAGATTTTGCTGAGCTGGTGGATAGGGCCACTATAGCAGAGATTGGAGAGCGGTTGGAGGCTAAGGAGCAGAGACAAAAGAAGAGGTCCACACCTTCTAGTTCCTAGTAGAGAGTCGTCCGTGGTTCGTGGAAGAGAGGTGGCTATTATAGAGATCAAAGGCAGGAAACAGGGATTCGAGGTTTTCAGGGTATGCAGCCACTTCTAGCTTGCCCGACTTGTGGGAAGAGGCACCCGAGAGAGTGTTGTGCCGGGCGAGGTGTCTGCTACCAGTGTGAGGAGTCAGGACATGTGATGAGGGATTTCCAAGCTCAGATTGGTGCTGTTTATGTTCCTAGACCTGCTCAAGGAGGTTATCAGGCGCTACGTGGAGGCCAACAGAGGAATATGGCTCTAACTAGGGTCTTTGCTCTTACGCCGGGTGATGCTGAGACAACCGACGACGTTGTGACAGGTACGGTTAATATGTTTTTATTTAAAGTTATTCCCCTTTTTGACTCAGAGGCCACACACTCATTTGTATCTGTGGGGTGTGTTAAATTGTATGGGTCTAAAATACAATTACTAGATGTTGAATTATTAGTGGCTACACTGACCGGGTCAGCGGTGATATGTAGTAGGATGCTCCATGGTTGTCCAATTAATGTTCAGGAGAGAATTTTATTTGCTAACTTAGTGGTGCTGGATATGCATGGGTTCGATATCATTTTTGGCATGGATTGGCTAGCAGCTAATTCTGCTGTTATAGATTGCCGCATGAGAGAAGTGATATTCTGACCTCCATGGAAACCAGAATTCAAATTTATAGGGTCACGAGTGCAACCTCTACCTCAGATGGTCTCAGCTGTTCAGGCAAGGAGGCTGCTCCAGAGTGGCTGTTAGGGATTTGTGGCCTTTGAGAAAATGAATTGAAGCTTATCAATACGGCTGTGGTGAAAATATTTACAGGCATGTTTCTGGATGAATTACCAAGTCTACCACCTGATCATAAGGTAGATTTTTCTATTGATCTACTTTTAGGTACATTGTCGATTTCAAAAGCACCATATCGAATGGCGCCGACAGAGTTGGCAGAGTTAAAAGATCAGTTGCAATATTTACTTGATAAGGGCTTCATACGACCTAGTGTATCTCTATGAGGAGCTCCAGTATTATTTGTAAAGAAGAAAGACGGGTCTATGAGGATGTGCATAGATTACAGGGAGATTAATATAGTGACCATCAAGAATAAGTATCATCTACCTCGTATCGATGACTTGTTTGACCAGCTCTAAGGTACACGAGTGTATTCTAAGATCGACCTCAGGTCAGGCCACCATCAAGTAAAGGTAAGAGCAGAAGATGTTGCAAAGACGACTTTCAGGACCAGGTATGGGCATTACGAGTTCCTTATTATGCCATTTGGTTTGACGAATGCTCCTGCGATATTTATGGATTTGATGAATAGGATTTTTGATCCATATTTAGATCACTTTGTTGTTGTTTTTATTGATGATGTACTGGTCTATTCGAGGAGCTATGAGGAGCGCGAGATACATTTAAGGCAAGTCTTACAGATGCTCAGGGAAAAGAAGCTGTATGCAAAGTTTAGCAAATATGAATTTTGCTTCAAGAAAGTTGTGTTTTTGGGGCATGTCATCTCAGGAAATGGAATTTCTATGGGTCCTAGTAAGATTGAGGTGGTAGTGAATTGGGCTAGACCAAGGAACGTCTAGGAGATCAGAAATTTCTTGGGGTTAGCTGGTTATTACCGTCACTTTGTCGAGGGATTCTTAGCTTTGTTAGGGCCTCTGACACGGTTGACCAAGAAGAATGCTAGATTTGAATGGGATAATAGTTTTGAGCAGAATTTTTAGGAACTGAAGCAGAGGCTAGTCGCAGCACCAGTACTGATCATCCCGTCAGGGGGTGAGGGTTATGTCGTTTACAGTGATGCATCCTTGAAGGGACTTGGCTGTGTATTGATACAGCATGGCAGGATGGTGGCGTATGTGTTCAAAAAGTTGAAAGAATATGAAAAGAACTACCCTACCCATGATCTTGAATTGGCTCCAGTGGTACACGCATTGAAGATTTGGAGGCATTACTTGTACGTCGAGCAGTGTGAGATTTTCTTTGACCACAAGAGCTTAAAGTATTTATTCACTAAGAAGGAATTGAATATGAGGTAGAGAAGATGGTTAGAGTTAATTAAGGATTTTGACTACTATCAGTTACCACCCAGGGAAAGCAAATGTGGTAGCTGATGCACTGAGCAAGAAGTTTGGGGAATCAGTGTTGGCGGCTATGAGGATCTAGCATCCGATCATGATGGATCTAGAGAGACTTGGCATGGAGTTGATAGAAAGTCCTCCAAGATGTATCGCCAGTTTAGTAGTGTAGTCTACTTTGTAGGAAAGAATTAAAGCTGCTCAAAAGGAAGATCTAGAAATATCAGAGGTAACAATTAGAGTGTAGAATGGTCAGGGGGAGGAATTCTGCATTTCAGATGTCGAAACTTTACAGTTCCGTTCTAGATTGTGTGTTCCTGCTAATGCTAACATTAGGAAGACTATTCTAGAGGAGGCTCACACAACTTTGTATACAGTCTATCCCAGCAGTACGAAATGTACAGGGATATGCGAGAATTTTATTGGTGGAGTGGCATAAAGAAGGAAATCACCAAGTATGTAGCCCAGTGTTTGACGTGCCAACAGGTAAAAGCTGAGCACCAGAGGCTGGAGGGTCAGTTGTAGCCGCTATTTATCCTAGAGTGAAAGTGAGATCATATATCTATGGATTTTGTCTCAAGACTGCCGTCGACATTGCATGGCCAGAATGCGATTTGGGTGATAGTAGATTAATTGACCAAAATCGCTCATTTCCTCCCTATTAAGATCAGCTATTCCCTTAGCCGTTTGGTGGAGATTTACATTCAAGAGATAGTTCGTTCTCAAGGAGTGCCTGTGTCCATAGTGTCAGATCGAGACCCGCGTTTCACGTCACGGTTCTGGAGAAGTTTGTAGGAAGCTTTAGGGTCTCTGCTGTTGTTTAGCACGACATTACATCCTCATTCAGATGGACAAATTGAGAGGACGATACAAATACTAGAAGATATACTCCAAGAGTGCGTATTAGATTTTGGGGGTAGTTGGACTTAGTTCATGTCATTGGTAAAGTTCGCATATAATAACAGTTATCAGACCAGCATTGGCATGGCACCATTTGAGGCTTTGTACGGTAGGAGATGCCAATCTCCTTTGTATTGGGATGAGATGGGTGAGTGGCGAGTTGTGGGACCACAACTTGTGTAGCAGGCGTACGATAAGGTTCGGCTCATCAAGGATAAAATCATTGTAGCTTAGAGATGACAGAAAAGTTATGCCAATAATCATCGCAGGAATTTAGAATTTGATATTGGTGATCATGTATTTCTAAAGATAGCTCCGTTAAAAGGGGTTATGAGGTTTGGAAGGAAAGGTAAACTTAGCCCTAAGTTTATCGGTCCGTTTGAGATTTTAGAGAAAGTGAGACCGGTTGCCTACAGGTTAGCTTTACCGCCTATGTTATCCAGGCTGCACTACGTATTCCAAGTTTCTATGTTGAGGAAATACGTCTCAAACCCTTCTCATATTATTAGTTATGGTGAGTTAGAGCTCAGAGATTCACTGGTTTATGAAAATATACGAGTGCAAATTATGGATAGAAGAGAACAGGAATTACGTAATAAGAAGATTCCTTTGGTAAAGGTTCTATAAAGGAATCATGTTATAGAAGAGGCTTCTTGGGTGCTCGAGGAACAGATCAGACAAAAGTACCCACAATTGTTCCAAGAAGTTCAGATTTAATTAGGAAATGTAAGTAAATATGTAGTATTTCTTTTGCAGGTACATGTTATAATTTACTTAGTAAGTAATATTTTAGTTTAGGGGGGGGGGGAGGGATTTTTATTTTTACTTATGTAATCTCCCAGGATTTGAAATGTAACCACGGTATTCCTCCGCCATAAGTGAGGGTGAGTAATAAAATAAGTGGACCATTTTGCCTCTAAGGGATGATGAGTTATATGAATAGTAAATTTCGAGAACGAAATTTTATAAGGAGTGGAAAATGTAATGATTCGAAGAATGATGGTATTTAAATAATAAAGAAAAGGAGAAAATGGAAACAGTAACAGAAGGAGGCAGTAGCCTTTGTCGATGAGGCAGTATAGGCTCATCAATGAAGGTGTGCCTCGTCGACAAGAAAATACTGAGAAGATGTTTTGGGTAACTCTAAATTTCGTCAACGAAGGGGAGGGTTCGTTGATGAATTGCCTCTTGACCTTGTCGACGAGATGACATGGCTCGTCGACGAAGCCCATAGTATAAATAGCTTAAAACTCAGTTTTTACGTAGAAAAATCGGCGGAAATCTCTCTCTCTCTCTCTCTCTTTGATTTTGGCTATGTCATTCGCGGGATCAACGATCTGAGGCCACCACGATGCTCCTAGGGAAGTTCTCTCCAAATCTGCCGGAGCGGATCGTTGGTGGGACTGAGTTGAAATTCATCCCTGAGTTGAGGTAAGACTTTTTATGCAAAATTTGGTCTTCCCATAGTTATAGGAAATATTATTCATGGAAAAATGCTGAAGTTTAGTTCTGGGGATTGTTGAATTTAGGGTGTTGAATGGGGAACCTTGTTGGTGCAAGACGAGTGGATTTTTAGGGGGTTTTTCCTCAGTATCAGGTAAGGGAATAAACTAAAACAATTATTTTCTATGCAAATTATATTATTATTTATCAGCAAATTTATTTTCATGAAGCATGTATAATATATATGAGAAGATTGGTAAAAATGCATATTTGAGAAAATATTGCTATTATGTTGAATGTATATATATATATATATATATATATATATATATATATATATTAGAATGAAATGTCAAAAATATGATTTTAGAATGGAATGTATGATTTATTCAGCATTGTGTGGCATGAATATTATTTTACATGAAAAAGTGTAATGTTATTGCAATTTTATGAATAAAGTATGTTTTTAGAGATTATGAAATTTTTGGCACAAGGCCGTGATTGATAGCCGGCGCAAGGTCGTATATGATATATGATTTTGGCGCAAGGCCGTATGTATATGTATGAATTTGGCGCAAGGCCACATATATGAAAGTAATCGGTGCAAGGCCGTATATATTATTTTATTATAGAAAATGCTATCAATCTAATTACGTTAAACAATATATTATCATGTATTATATGTTATCAGAACCTGAATGTTAATTTAGTTCAGTTACAGAAGCACGGTACTGTAGTTATACAGATAAGATATTATGTTTAGACTTGTACTAACCACCCTACAAGGGGGTGGGAGATGGATAGTCGATGTGGCTTTCAGTGTAGAGTTGTAGAGGTCCACTTGGTAATCCGGACCAGGGTGTGGTGGGTCCATTGTACTTACAGACATTTTTGACCTAGCAGTGGTCAGCCAGCCATTGCCAGGTCCCGCCTTTGGGCTGCACAACCCGTCATGAGGAGTAATACATAACATCAGCTAACTATACATCTTGAGTGAATTTTCGGTATTATCAATTATATTAAACATTTTATGAATTGTATGATTTATTAGAAAATACGAAAGTATATGATTATTCCAATATAATATGATGAATGTTTTCTAGCTTATGAAATGTACTGTATATATATATATATATATTATAGCATAAAATATTCATGTTGCCACACGACTGTATTTAGTTTATTTTCGCTTACTGAGAAGCGTCTCACTCCCCGAATATTAAATAATTTTCCGGAAACCCAGAAAGACTAGCTGATCGAGGCCGCTATTGAGTCTATTGAGTTACCCCGCTGGGAGGGTAAGTTTGGACTAGGATCAAAAGTTTTTTTTTTTTGGATGTGGGATCTTAGAGATATTTTTGTGTTAATTTTTGGGAGATGTATATAAACACAGTATTTTGGTTTCTATTAACTCTGGTGTTATACATTTTATGATTGTATGAATGTTGATTTATATTTACTACTTCTTAGGTTTCCACTGTGAATGTCAGATGTGTCCCCATTATCCACGGGTTCGGATTGACTTTATTATTATTTATGTTTTATTTTATGATAAGATAAGCAGGTCGTTACAGGTTAGGTCCCTAAGGTCAATCTAAGGTCGTCTGAGCAATCAATCCATATCATGCAGATGCATGCATTATTACAGACCAAAGATAAAAATTAAATGCAATACAAATAGAATAAATGTCTTCTTCTTTTGCTCTTCAAGTCTTCATGGAACAGTCAGGATGATGTGAGCTTTAAGTCCTTTCTGGTTTCCATCTTCCTCTTTGTGTGTGCATTCCGAATTATGAACTTGTTCAAAATACTAGACATACACATGAGACACTTGTGTTTGTCAATATCAAAACAGAGATCGGACTCAAAAAGCTAACAGCATGCTTTCACTATACATTTGTTTCACTCGATATGAGCCACATACTACAACACCCCGAGTGATTGGCTTCCACCCTAAACCCCTCCCAATATCTTTATAAAACTATTTCAAATTATTGCTCCCTTTTTTCTTTATCTTTTATTTACATTTACATACAATACAAATAAACTTGACAAAGTGAATCGGGTTGGATAATCCATGACTGATTATGCGGATTATCAGGTAAGAAAATTTTAATTCATATATGACTCAATTAAATAGTGGATTTATGATAGTTCAGATCGAATAATCTATCATTCTCATCCTAAGTATAGTTTTTTTTTTACTAAATGATAAACAATTTATTTCATAATATAATAACTAAAAATTTTAAAATTAAAATATAGTTAATTGTTACATTTAATAATCAATCACAAAAAATAGAATGCTATATTATCTAATAACTATGAAAAAATTTAAAATATTTAATAACCATTCACAAAATTATAATTTATTAAAAAAATTTCAAATCATGAATTTAGGAATTATGCTTGATTATGAGGATTAGGTATTTGAGCTTAAGTTGAGTGGGGAGAAAGGCAAAACTAGAGGCACATACAATAATGTGAGCGTTAGGAGTGTGTGACTAGTCATTGGCTATTTAGGCTTATGTTGGTCAGTTAATCTCTATTAAGCATGGACATATGGAATATCTATGGGCTTGGGTATTAGTTATTAATGGGTTGGCATATATCTGTCTGATAAAACCTGATATCTGCAACCAACTCATTTTTGGATAGATAAAATTTTTTTAAACCATATTCAACTCATTTAACATGCAAATTAATTACGAATCAGTTTAAAAGGCTCAGATTCTATTCAGATTAATAGATTTCTATCCATTTTCCATGTCTACATTAAAAATATAAAATTAATTCAAATTATTAAAAAATATAAAAATATGTAAATCATGTTTCTGTTTCATTAAAATCAAACACCTTTTAAAAAATTGTTGGATTTAAATGGGTAGTTGGTGGATAGACGCTAAAGTCCGTTGAAGGTGTAAGGATAGGATAATAAGAATTGTAAAGATTGTAGTAGGGAGAAAAAAGGAGCTGAAAATATTCATATTAGATTAAATAAGGGGAGATAGAGAGGAAAGACAATAAAGGGAAAATAATGTGAGAGAGAAACATAGAGATATAGAAGGCATTGGGGTAGGCTTAGCACTAGGCTAGTTGTATTATGTGTATAAATTGATTGAGAAATGTCTTACAAGATAGTTTTACACCTATTTATATTCCTTTAGAGCCAAACATATATGCATAAATTCTAAATTTACAAATTATAAACTCAAGCCATAAATCATAATCATAAATTCAATCTATTTCTAAACATTAAAAATTTTATTATAAATTAAAACTATTTAAAACCTTAAACACATAATTATTATAATTGATATTCATACTTGCCCAATACTTATACGTCTGTCACTTGATGATTTGACAATCATAGATGATCAGATGACATTTGTTGCCTAGTAATTAGGCGATCTCCGTCGCCTAGATGGCCACTTATGATCACTCTACCTCGCCTGGTGACTAGGAAATCGACGTTGCGTGATGGCCAACTGGCCATTTTAACTTAGACAACTACTTGATATTCCTAATTTTCCTAGGCAACAAATAAATGGCCTTGCCTAAACAATTTTTCCATTGTAACTTTTTGAGTTATTTCCCTAGTTGGGACTTTCATCATTCTTCAAGAGAGTGCAAAAAAAAAAAAAAAACCAATGCAAACAATACCCCATGGTTACTCCATGTAGTTGCACTTTAATGTTTAAAAACGAGTAGCTATAAAGGAGGTAAAGGAGGTGAAGAAATTCAAATTCAAAAAAGAGTAGGGGAGATAGAGAGGGAAGATAATAAGTGGAGAACGAAGTGAGAAAGAGAGAGATAAAAATAAGGATTGAAGGCATTCAAGTATGTTTAGTACTTGACTAGTTATATTATGTGTATAAATTGATTGAGAGATGTCTTACAAAATAGTTGTACCCCTATTTATGTTCCTTTGGGGGTTAAACTTATATAAATTCTAAGGTTACAAGCCATAAACTCAAGTCCTAATAATAAATTTTATCCGTTTCTAAACATTAAAAACATTATCATAAGCTAGGATCGTTTTAAACATTAAAACATAATTATTATAGTTGACATTCATATTTTCCCAATGTTTTTTTGTCTTGTCGCTTGATGACTAGGTGATCTTAGATGATTGGATAACATTTGTCGCCTGATGATTGGATGATCTCTATTGCTTGGGTAGCCATTTATGATCTCCTTGCCTCGCTTGATGATTAGGCCATCAATGTCACCTAATAATCATATGGTCATTGTTGCTTGGGCGACTACTTGGTATTCCTAGTTCGCTTAGGTAACAAGTAACTTGCCTAAATCTATTTTTTCACTGTGAGTCTTCCAACAATTTTCCTAACTAGGACTGTCACCACTCTTCAAGGAAGTGTAAAAAGGCATTGCGAACCGTTACATTTACATTTACATACATTAAAACTCTAAAATTAGTTTGAATTATTAAAAAAAATATAGAAATATTTATATCCTGCATGTGGGTATACTCATCAACTTTGAAGAAAATGTATTGTGTATTCATATTTTATTTTCTAAATATAAAAGTAAAATAAAATAACATATATTCTGTGAATGTTCAAGTTTGTTTTACAAATTAAAAAGTAACAAATTATGGGTATTTATACTTTAATTTGACTAAGGTTTGGATGGTAATTAAAAAAAGTTAATTATAATTTGAATTTCTAGGTCATTTCCAAAACCTTAAAACAATTTCATTATGTTGTGTTTTGAAACTAGAATTCAAAGTATTAAAAAAGGATTTATATTAGAATGCTAATCCTTCATGTGCTTGTTTGCTTTTGTCTTAAATTTGTTTTTACTATTACTTATTTTTTAGATTCATCTCATGATGGTTTAGTATCAAACAAGTTAAACTCTATGCGTACGTATGTACATAAAATAAATACATAATATATTGAGATACTCTTTTTTTTTTTTTAATATTCGAATGAAGTACGTATAATTAATTTTATTTATTTTATATTTTAAATTCTCCTATAGCTAGCATAGCATGGGCCCATTGTAAAGGCAAGTTGTTTGATAATGTTAAGATTTACTCTTTTCTCTTTTTCTTTTCATGGTCACGTGAATTTGGTCTACGCAAGCACATATGACTAGTTTCACACCTCCTATTCCTTTTCATATTTTTTTATTGATAGAACTTGAGACCTCTAATACATCTATAACCTTCAAACTCTAATAGAAGCACGTGAACTTAGAAACCAAAAAAGAAGAAGTTAATTTATAATAATGTTGATCGGTGGATCGAATCACAAATAGTGTTCTGAAATTGAAATTTTAAATTTATGAAAATTTGAACAAAACTAAAATATAACTTGACTTGGGAGATAATAATAATTTGATTTAATGGGGGCAAATGGGTGTAGTGATGAAACAATATTTAATGGGTCTAGTGGGATATGATAATGATGCATCCTTGTGGAAACATAAATAAAGGAATACTTTTTTTCAAATTTCAACTTCTTTGTAGGCCATGCTACAAGAAGTGACATGCAATATATGAATTTCTTGCTACACAAACCACAAACATGACAACACAACTTCATTAAAATACAATTAGGAGGAAATTTCCTGCCAGGCAGAAAATGCTTGCAAAGATTAATGTAGGGTTTGTGATTATGCACCATAATCAAGACTCAAGGCCAAGTCTTAATTAAATTTTTTTTATAAATTACAGTTGGGATGAAAATAAGTGAGAAACGTGTTGAGAGTACTATATAATAATATGAATATGACATCAATAGTATGATTATCGTACAAACTAAAATTAATTTACAAAATTATTTTGTGTTATATTATTTCTTTTAATCATAATGAGTCATAGAGTGAAAAAGAGTTAAGTTTCAAAACTTAATACTGTTTTTAGCTCTATACTGCTTTGCAAATAGAATGACTGAGCATAAATCCTAATATCACGAATATCCTTCGACTGTTATCTCTTAAACTTCTTAGAGTTCGTTAATTTTTCTATGTATTCATAATCCTCTTGACCTTTCTTGTTGTAATCAGCTAGTTTTGTATTTTTCTCAAAAAAATATTGGCTTTATTGTGACTTTGTTGGCTCTCTAAGTCCGATTCCATTTTGACAATTACAAATCATGTTATTTCTTACCTGTGCACTGAGCTTATGAACATGGTTAATTCTTAGCACGCATGGTTGGTAAGGACGCAAGGATGCCATAAGGAACACAAAAATCATATCACATTGTTGACCTAACAAGGTCTTTCAATTGGTTTTGGTGATAACAAATAAAAGATGATTTAACTTGAAAAGGTTGAGTTTTGCTGTTTTAGGAAATATGGATTAAGTGTGGTTCAAAGTAAACTTCAAATATAGCTCAAGTATGGTGTAAGAGAAGATCAAGTATAAATCAAGTATGAAGACAATTTTTCAATGATCCAAAGAGAGTCTAACATATTTGAAGCTCAAGAAAATTATTCAAAGAATCTCAAGAGCAATGAGAACTCAAGCATGATGGCTTAGGAAACATATTTGTAAGTATTTCAAAAGTTAAAATATCATTTGAAATATGTTTTGAAACTTTTTCAAGAGTTTATAAAGATTTAAAGACCTATTGAATTAAGTTTTATGAAGATAATAAGAGAGCAAATTAGTTTTTAAGAGAAAAATATTTATAAAACAGGATTTTTAAAGGCTAAGATGACTGAACTTTTCAGTTCAGATGACTAAAGTAGAGACTTCAGATGACTGAACTTTAAGTTCAGACATCTGAAGAATTACTTCAGACGTATGAAGATTAAGTGCAGACGTCTGAAGAATTAATGGAACAAGACAGAAAGTTGCAGTAGTAGTTCAGACGTCTGAACTTGTGATTTCAGACATCTGAACCCAAACTTCAGACGTCTAAACCCAGACTTCAGACATCTGACCCTGTATTTAGTTCTGTTTTAAAGGGGATTCAAGAACTTCAGACGTTTGACCTCGAATCCTCAAACGTCTGAACACTATTCAACGGGCAAAAATTTTAAAACTCTGATTTTTTTAAATTATAGCCATTTGAACCCCAAATTTTCTAATAACTTAGGAAACTCTTGCAACAAGGAAACCTACTTGGAAGCCTATAAATACATGGTTCTTGTGAATCAAAAAATTATCGCAAGCATTGAAATTCTCTCAAAGCTCTCTTGCTCTCAAAATTTCTTTTGATCAATCTCTTGCAAAGCTGAAAGTACTGTTATTCTGATATTTTTGTTCATCAAATCCTATAGAATTACTGATTTCTCGTATGGAGAAAAGGATTTTGGTGAATTCTTTGAAAAGTTTCAAAAGTTTATTTCATTCTTGATATTTTATCTTTTGAAGTACATAGTTTTGTTTTGTACTAATCTACTCTTTGTGTGAGCTTCTTTTGTACACCATATTTTGATATTTCTCTTGTAAATTTTGGACGATTCTAGGCTGTTGGAACGTTGACCAAACAAGGACATATTGTTTGGAGAAGGCGAGCTCTGGCCTTGATCAAAGGAGTGGTTGTAAACAGGCGTTGTTCTACCCTGTAACGGAACTATTATAGTGGAACCCTTCGGTGTTTTGCCAAGGGCGAGGACATAGGCTGTGTTGAAGCCAAACCTCGTAAAAAATCTTGTGTCTTTCTCTCTATTTTACATACTATACTTGCTGTGTTGTATGATTTAAAAGTGCAGATCACAGGTTCTAAAGAGAAAGAAACAAAGACTCTTGGTATTTAGAAAGTATGTTTCGATTAACCATTTGTGGAAACCCAAAAGGGAGTACGTTGGTTAATCTGCGGAAATCTTGATCAAGAGAAGCGCATACTAAAAGCTTATTCAAAAAAGGTGATAAACATTCATAGGGAAATCAACAAAAGCAAAATTATTCTTGATTGAGTGATTGAATTATTTTAGCTTTATTGATTGTCTTGTTCATTTAAATTATAAGTATTCTAAAGTGTGATTATCAATTATCTGTTGTGCTTTCTTTAGTATCTTAAGAAAAAGATTAAAAATTATCAAAATTAAAAGATTCCAATTCACCCCCCCTCTTGGGAAGCTATTCCTAATTTCACACATGATTGGAACCTGAAGAGCAAAGGGGAAGAAGACAAATTGTCTTTATTGTAGTTGCAATTCAATTTTTGGTCTGTAATATTTATGGTCTGTAATATATGCATTGCATGCATGATGTGATGAATAAGTTCAAAAGACCATAAAATGACCATAAGAATCCCTTAAGCTACAAATCACATACTTATAATAACAGGGATAAAACTTATTAGATCAAACAAGCATTACCTCATTTCTTTTAGTGTCTCGGTCGACCGACCTTTTGGTGTTATAAATGCCTCGACTGACCGTCCAGAACAAAAGTCAATATGTTGACCAAGCCTCAACTGACCAAATCATGAGTGTTTAAAAGACGTCGATCGACCGACCCCTCTGACAGCCCCAAAGTCAAAATGTTGACCACAACTCAGTCAACTAACCCAACTTTGAACTGAGCTTCTATGTCGACCAACCTTCATACTACCTTCCTCAGCCGACCGGCTTGTAAGTTCAAAATGACCACGGTCGACCGAACTTCAAGCCCAGAAAACCGAACCTAAGCTTCGTTGTTCCGAACCTACTAAGGTTCATTGGCTCGGCCGGCCGGTCACTATCCCATGGTCGACCGAACCTCTCGGGTTGCCGAGTTTTTACCTTGGTAATCAGGGGTTAATTTTTAATTAAACATGGTTAAACTTTTTCTAAAATTCCTTTTATATCCCCAACAGTTATATTTTATTGAAAAACTATATATACCCTTTCATTTGGTCAAATTAGGGTGATTAGCTATCTTAATAAGCGAAAATTCTCTGAAATTATTTGTGCAAATTTTCATACTCTCATTCATACAAGCTTACATTCATACTCTTACTCATTCTTTTTGCTAAATCCCTTAGGTAAGAGTGTTTTAAGATCATCTATCTCATTTGCAAAGGCTTACACTCTCATTGCATATTCTTGTTTGATATTGATTTTATTGAGAGTAAGCTAGAGTTTTCCCTTATGATTTAATTCATAAGTCTCTTTTGGGAAGACTCTTTTGGGCTTGTGAATCTTTGCATACTTATTGCATGATTCAAGAGCTTGTATTGTGCTTTTAGAAAAATATTTTTTAACAAGCTAAAAATCTGAATATCTCTTATACTTGATACTTAAAAATTATTTTTGAGATATGTGCTTGTGCTTTTCAGATCTTTGAGTTTACAACTTGTGATTGGTATATATATATATCTTTACTCAAAAATTCATTCATAACACTCTCACATATTGATTGTTATATTTGCATTATCTTGAGAGTAGTCATATATATTTCATTGAGCTTATAATTCTTATTATACTGAAGTGCAATTGATTATATTTGTACATATCAGCTTATTAGAGAAGCACACATATTGTACACAAAATTATTTGATTGTCTGTTGTAATCCAGGCATGGCCTGAGGTGGGTCTTCTTCGCTCCTTTAAGGAGAGGTTGTAAAGGTTGGGGTTAACCCTACAAGTTTGATTTGGGGTATTCCTTGCCTAGTAAAGAGAGACTTTGTAATTGGTGTCACTCCACCTGCAAGTGAGCTTTAGTAGAATCCTCGGGTTTGTGAGTTAGAGGCGGGGATGTAGGCACAGTTGTCGAACCTCGATAACACATCTAGTGTCATCTTTACTTTATTTGCTTTACTGTATTGTGCATCCTTGATTAAATTTATTTGGAGCATATTATTTGTGAATTCATTTTTTTTTTTATTTCATACGAGCATTAGATTGACTCTAAGGTTGTGAAATACTGCTTGCTAGAATATCTGACCTAGAATTTTAAAAATCTCCAATTCACTCTCCTCTTGGGATTACACTAAAAACGACATTTGGTACCTAGTTGCTTAAACTTAAATGTTTTTCTGCAAAAAAGAACACAATAGCTCATGCTAGTGTAACCCCATTTGCCGAGGGACACTCCTCCACACGTCCTCTTATTTTCTGTGGTATGAACTATACATTCTGGAAACAAAGGAAGCAAATTTACCTTCAAAATATTGATTGGAAGGTGTGGAGAGTGGTATCTAGAAGAAATTATGTCCCTGTTAACTAGAGTGTACCTAAAACGGAAGATGAATACACTGATGATGACATGAAAGCTGTTAATGTTAATGCAACTGCCATTAATGTTTTGTACTGTGCTCTTGATGTCAATGAGTTTAATAGAGTCATGGCATGCACCACTGGCAAGGAAATATGAGACAAATTAGAAGCTACTTATGAGGACACTAAAGATATAAAGGACAGTAGGATTGACATGTTAAATAGTGAGTATGAGGCCTTTAGGATAAACTCTAGAGAATATATACAGAGCATGTACACTCATTTTACGCACATCACTAACTCACTACATGCACTTGGCAAAACCTATCCCACATATGAGATGATTAGAAAAGTTCTTAGGGGACTTCAACAGTCTAGAAAGCAAAGGCTACTACTATAGCCGAGGGTAGAGACTTAAAAGCAATGACTCTAGATGAACTAATAAGTTCACTCATAACATACGAGATGGCTATTAATGAGAGATTGAATGAGCATAATAGAGTAAGGACAGTAATTGCTTTAAAAACATCCACTAATAGTTCTAGTGAATACAGTGAACCAGAGTCAGGAGAGGATATGTGTTGGAAATGGTGTATTCCCAAGAAGGGGGTGAATTGTGTATTTAAAACTTCTACCTAGGTTTAATCCAATTCGCAATCAGTATTTCGCAAACTAGGGTCAATCTATGCAAATACCAATTACTCACAAAAAAAAAAAAAAAAACTGAGTAGAAGTTATAACAGTTATAGCACACTCAGAGCTTTCCAAACATTCACAATAATAAAAGTATAAAAATTCAAGTGCAAAATTTAAATAGTGCAAGGAAAGATAAAGCACAACACAAGAAATGATATCGGGGTTTGGCTAATACTGCCTACATCCCTGCCTCAAGCTAACAAGCAAAAGGATTCCACTAAATGCTCTCTTATGGGTGGAGCGACACTAATTACAATACGCTTTCCTTATTGGGTAAGGGAATACCCCAGGTCAGATTCACAGGACTGGCCTATACCTTTATAGTCATACCTTGGAAAGGTGCTCCTGGTTTTCTTAACCGAGTCTAAACCATCAGGTGCACGTTATAGGCCAGTACAATCCTTTTCCGACCACACGTTGGGAAACAACATAGATATGAATTTTGTGTACAAAGAGATGCTTCTAATACAAGAAGATGTGTACACTAATAATCACAAATACACACGCGTATGATATGACATGAAGTTGAAGTGAGTATGTATGATATCTCTAAAAATGATTTTGTAATTTTTGAAAATGATGTATATGATTATGCACTTCAAAGATTCAAACCCTGATAAAAGTTTCCTCCCAACAATATTTATCAATAAAAAATTATAGGAGAACTAAAGGTTATAGCGTTCAAGTGATTTTTGCAAGATAAATATTTATCAATGAAAGCACAAATGCAAGTAGACAATATAAGCACAATGATATATGAATGAAAAATATGTGCTCAAGTCTTTCAAAATAGCCTATAAAAATTTTCTTCCCAGAAATGATATTCAAATATTTTAACTCAAGGGAAGCTAGAGTTTTTTCTCAAAATAATTTTTGCAATAAAACACAATGAGCTTTTGGAGTCTTACAACGACTATGCTAAGATTCCCAAGCTATAATAAGTTTTCCCTCAAAAATATTTATCAATAAAAATATATGAGGGAAACTTTCAAGTTAACTCTCAAGAAATATTTTCAAAC
This sequence comes from Malania oleifera, assembly GCF_029873635.1. Lineage (NCBI taxonomy): Eukaryota > Viridiplantae > Streptophyta > Magnoliopsida > Santalales > Ximeniaceae > Malania > Malania oleifera. The sequence continues at coordinate 59,232,957 of NC_080427.1, read as the reverse complement.
AAAACAAGTGAGAGTAAAAGCTTTTCAAAAGTGAATGCCCAAAAATATATGTTCTCCAAAAGAAAATTTTGAAATAAATAAGTGTAGGAGAGTGTAAAAATGAATAAGAATCAAAAATATTTTGGGAGGAATTTTCTCACGAATCTCATATTTAAAAATAGAGTAATGAGGGGGTATATATAGACTTTGGAAGATTTTTTACCGTTAGGGACATATTAGGTATTTTAGAAATAACTTAATAAAAATTTTACCCTAATTAGCGTAGTAAAAATGGCCTGACCCGAGAGGTTTGGTCAATCGAGGATAAGGGTCGGTCGGTCGAGTCAGGGCGATTTCTAAACCTTCGTAGGTTCAATTGACTATGGGTAAGGTTCGATTTGCCGGGCTTTGAAGTTCAGTCGACAATGATAAATTTGAACTAAATGGCCAGCGGCCGAGGGTGGTAGGAAAGGTCAACTTTTAGGTTCGGTTGACCGTGAAAGCTGTGTTCAAATTTGGTCGGTCACCGAGTTTTGGTCAACTCTTTGACTTCGGGCAGACAGTGGTTCGGTCGACCGTTGTATACTCAAGGGTGGTCAGTCGACCGAGGACATTTCAATCTACAATTTTTCCCTTAATTTGACCCAAAAATCCAACGTCGGTTGACTGAAGTCGTGTCTATGGTCTTTTGATTTTCCTACAGTCCGTCTTCGGTCATTTTGAGCTTTCAATCACATCATGTATGCAGTGCATTATTATAGACCATAATTAAAAAACAAGAATGCATTTACAATAAAATTAAATGTCTTCAATCTTCTTACTCGCATGTCTTCATGGAATGCGCCGAATACATAATCTTCTTACTCGCGTGTATTGTTATATTGTTTTTGTCATAGCGAATATTCTTATAGTGTACCTTGTTATATTGTTACATGGTATATATGAGTATACTGTCATATTAAGTACATTGTTATTTGTAGTATTATTAGATTATATGTTTATATTAAGAATATGATTATATTTTAATATCATGTCATTTCTAGTATTTCATTCTATATTAAAATATAACCATATTCTATGATAATAAGGGTAAGATGCATAACGTAATAGATACAACCTAAGCATGGATATTAGACCTATCTACATATACAATGAAAACCCAAACATTAGAATAAACCAAAACAAGAAAATAAACAAAATAGGAAAGAGAAAGAAAGAAAAAGTAATACGTGCACGCGTGTGAGTGTGTGTAAGTGCGTGCATGTGGCCGGCATGCAGAGAAGCTCACCGGAGGGTTGCTGCCAAAGTTGGAAGAACCGGCTGCCGGAGTTGATGGGCAGAAAATCAGTGATGGCAACGGCGAGCTTGAGATGCTACCGTGTAGAGCCGCCGGAGTGATGCCAGCTGTGGGCGCTGCGAGAGCTGGTGTGACGATGCCGGAGCTGGTGCGACGACGCCAGGCGTAGAGCAGAGGCTATGTTTGGCTACTCTGTGACGACTATGTTGTGTTCTGAAGGTGTGGTGACTGTTGCCAGCGATTTCCTGTGCGTGAGGTGAGGGTGGTCGTGGCTGAGTCGCCGGAGAAAATGGAGAGAAAGGTTGTGCATGAGGGAGAAGCAGCAGTAGTGCTGCGTGGATTAGAGAGAAAGGAAACGAGAGAGAGAGAGAGAGAGAGAGAGAGAGAGAGAGAGAGAGAGAGAGAGATGGAGGAGAGGATAGGGTTGTCGTCCTCTCGGTGATCGAGTTGGGTGGAAGGAGGGCTGTGCGGGGAGAGCTGGGTGTTGGTCGGGGGGCTGGTTTGAAGGAGATGGCAGTGAGAGAGAGAGAGAGAGGGAGAGAGGGAGGTAGGGGAGGAGGCCCTATTGCAGGGAGGTCGGGGTCTCTTTTATAATCTTCAAAAACCCATTGCCTCCCCCTCAACCCTAGCCGCATGCCTTGTTCCTGCTCGCGGTTTAAAGCAGCCCATCGCATGCACATTTCAATTGGGTCCAGCCCCTTTTCATTGCTCCAATGCAATTTCCTTTGGCCCAATTTTATCATTAAAATAAAAGAGAAGCCCGGTTAAAATGAACTTAACTCCCAAAAAATAAAAACAACTCAATTAAAAAAATAAAAGAAAAACTCAAGTTAATTTTTTAAATAAAATACCTCAATTTTAATCTTTAAAGAACTCATTAAAAGATTCAATTTTAAAAATAAAAGGACTCGATTTTGAAAATATCTGAATCTTAATTTAAAAATATCGACACTCAAAAATAAATAACCGGGACTTAAAAATAACTGGGACTTAGTTTAAAAACAAATGAGGCTCAATTTAAAATAAAAGACACTCGGGACCCAAATTTTAAAATAAACGAGATTCAAAACTAATCGGGACTTCACTTCAACAATAACCGGAACTCAATTTTAATATAATTGGGACTCAAGGACTCATGACTTAATTAGAATTTTCAAAAGGATTATCGATATAAAGTTGACTCTTATTTGATTATGATGTAGGCTCCATCTGTCTTTTTATTTTTACGATATTCCTTTTAATTTGTTATTGATTCTTATGACTTATGACCCATGAGAGCAATTATTAATTATTAATTATTAATTATTAATTTCGTCCACCAAACGTTTCTATGGGCAAGGATACATGCCCATGGACTAGTGTGAGTTAGAGAGAGAGAGAGAGGGAGAGGGAGAGAGAGGGCGATGGAGGGGGTGCAGGGGAGGAGGTGGTGGGGGCGGCAGTGTTGGGGTTCCGGCGACGTGCTGCCGTTAACGGGGATGGTGGGGATGCAGTGCATCACGGTGGGGCTGAGCACGCTGTTCAAGGCGGCGACTTCCAGAGGGATGAGCTACTACGTCTACACTGTCTACATCTCTGCTATTGCCCTTCTTCTCCTCCTCCCCTCCCCCTTCTTCTCCCACAGGTACCCTCACTTAAAATTCTTCTTTCTTCATCTTACACTTCCCCATATTATATAAATATTACACACTGTATCCTCTCTTTATTCTGCCTCTAATTTACCTTTTTGGAGTTGAAATTTTGATTTTTGATTTGTATTAATTGAGATAAAATATCATATAAAATTGTATCGAATTTTAGTAAAATTTATACAAATTCAAATGGGAAGTCTGAAATTTATGCTACAAAATATATATATATTTATAAGAGCCTGAGATTTTAGGATGAATTATTTCCATGGTTTTCACATACTAGAAGAAAATTATATTGCAACAGAAAAGAGAAGGACCATTAAAACAAAGAAGCACTAGTTAACAATTTCTCCCTTATTTTTCCAGGAACAGAGGACTACCTTCCCTTAACTTCTCTGTGCTCTGTAAAATGGGCCTCCTTGGACTAGTTGGGTACATAAAATTTAAGCCTCTTGTCAAAAATTCAAAAGGATTTCATCTTCTCATTGTGTTTTCTCTGATTAATTTTTAGTCATTAATTGGATTTTTGGGACAGCTACACTTCACAGATAATGGGATACAAAGGCATCAACTACAGTTCTCCGACTCTCTCCTCTGCCATCAGCAACCTCCTCCCTGCTTTCACCTTCATCTTTGCCCTGCTTTTCAGGTTCATCTCTCCCCTTCTATTTCTCTCTTTCTACTGCATTTTGTTTTCAGACCTCGAAATTATGTTTACTTCTGCAAACATAAATTTCGAGACTCAAATTTATATTCGTGCAAATTTAAATTTTACAGGTTATTTGAATTCACATAAATCTAAAAGGATTTGGAACTTTAAACTTTCAAACCCCTGTCTCTCTCTGTTTCTCGTTTTGGTTTCCCTAAAAAGAATGGAGAAGGTGGATCTTAGTAGGCCAAGCAGCCAGGCAAAGGTGCTGGGCACCATAGTATCCATAGCTGGAGCATCTGTGGTGACATTCTATAAGGGCCCACCAATCATTGTAGCCCCATCACAGCCGTCCAGTTCAGGACTCCTCCATCTGCAGCACTTGAATTCATCATCATCATCACAATCCAATTGGTTGCTGGGCAGTCTTTTCCTTACCGCTGAATTCTTGCTTATCCCACTCTGTTACATTATTCAGGTACATTCATTAGTATTTTGTTAAATAAATAAAATGTATATTCCAGAATAATGAAAAGTTATACATACAAGTGACAGCATTTATATTAATACATGTAATCATTAATGTAATTTTATTGTATATTCAATTTCGCTCTGTCCTATATGTGATTATTGTGAGGCTAAAAGGGAGTTGCTTTCTCCTTACTCTGCCTCTACATCAAATTTGAATCACAATTAATATCAACACACAGTCAAATTTAAATCACATTCAATAAAACATTTTATTTGCCTTCCGTGCAGATGAAATTTTAATAGATTTTTATGTTCGTGTAAACAAATTTGATGGAATTTAATTAAGTATATAAACATATTTATATGGGTATGCTTATAACAACTCATGTTTAACTTTATTAGGCAAAGTTATTATTACAAAATGTCTTTTTTCAGAAATAAATTTGCCTTAATACAAAATACGATGTATGTATGCATATATATATATTTTAATTTTTTTGTTCTTTTTTCATCTTGGATCTAATAACACGATACCTATTTCTAAATTAATATATTTTATATAATTTTTAATTCACCTCCTTTGCCTTATACGGCTCTATTATATAAATAAATAGTTCTCTGATTAAAACGCAAGCTTCTGTCTATTATTATTTATTGAGTACAAAATTCACATTAGGATTGAATAAATATAAAATACCCATCAGAGTAACATATTAAAAGATCAGATTAAGATGGACTATGACTTCATCCTAATCCATTCTATTCAGTCCTCCTGCTGCATGTGTCAAACTTGTTAACATTATATGATGAATTTCAGGCACAAGTTATGAAGGAGTACCCATCAGAGCTAACAGTGGTTTTCTTCTACAACTTGGAGGCTACCGTCTTGGGTGGAATAGTAGCCTTGATTGCTGAAGAAAATTGGAGTGCATGGAGAGTTGGACCCAATATTTCATTGCTCTCCATACTCTGCTCGGTAATTATTAATTAAGAGACTAACTATTATGCACTAATAACCTACACAGAGTATATGAAATGTGGAGAAATTCAATCTTGCTCCCCTTAATTTAGATGGAATACCAACTGGAGATGGATTTTTCGAAATGTTGATGAACACTACCAACCTACACAGATTCATAGAGAACATGAAATGGGGTGATGTTCAATATTTGGAGATACCCATTTTGTAAAGCGAACGGAGATGGATTCTTCGGAATGCTAATCATTTTTTCAGATGAAATGCAAATATTGATCGAGTTGAATAGCCAAGTTTGAATGTGGGTATGTAAATATCAATTAATAACGTAATTTTGGGATGTGTAGGGTATTGTTGGGTCGTTCATGAACAATGTGGTTCACACATGGGCTCTGCGGTTGAAGGGGCCAGTTTACGTAGCAATGTTCAAGCCATTGAATATTGTAATAGCTGCTGCAATGGGTGTCATCTTCCTTGGTGACCTTCTCCATCTTGGATGGTATGCTTGTGCTTCTCTCTCTCTCTCTCTCTCTCTCTCTCTCTCTCTCTTACACACACACACACACACTCACATAACCCTAGGTTTGGTCTATGTTTTTAGAGGTCTTGAACCAAAGGTTGACCTATTAGCAGATGGGATGCTGCTAATAGGTCTTGGATTCAATTTTGCACGAATATTAATTCTTGATTTATCAAGAAAGAGTTGTGTGATCAGTCATATCCCCTCTCGATTTGGTGTCATGTGAGAGGATTTGAAGGATTCATCTAGATTAAAATTTTGAGTGACAAAAAAAAAAGACAGAAATTAATTATTCTACTTAGCGGCCATATGAGTTTGCTGTTTTAATTACATTTTCAAATTTCCATGGCTCTCATTTTCTTTTTTGTGGGCTGTTTTTGACAGTGTTATTGGAGCAACGATGATAGCCGTAGGCTTTTATGCTGTAATGTGGGGGAAAGCAGAGGAAGAGATGAGCCATGAGGGCTGTGAGGTTGGAAGCTTGAGACCTCAAATGCATACTCAAAAGACGCCTCTCTTGCCCAAGTCACAAGAGAAATAGTATAATAAGGTCGAACAAATATAAAGCAAATGCAACCAATTCTTAGAGTCAAGTCTTAAATTTTTATCCTGTTAGATGATTAATGACTGATGCTTGAAGACTTGAAAAGGATCAAGCAAGGTTGAGGAATCATCTCTTCATCCTCTATAAATTTATAATTAGAAGAGTTTATAATTAGAAGAAGAGACATGGAGGAATTGTCGATAATGTAATTTGATTGATCAGGGAAAATGATGAGCAATTATTTGGTGCTCAACTAATAAGGTAAAGTGTTAAAAATAACATATTAATGTGAAATTGTATGGGCAATGCAAGCTTTAACATGAATTTAATTTGTTATGTGCACTTGAATTCGTGTGAATCATTCTATTGAGTTTTACTTAAATCTACACAAATTTAAATTCAAACCCTAAAATCTACGCTCTCAAATACAATTTATGCTCATTCTTCATATTTCTTTTTAACAAATTAAGGTTACAATTCTCATCTTTTAAAAAACTCTCATGTTTGTTAAATACTAACATGAGCATTGTGTTTAACTCAACACACAATGTATCAAATGGTATGATTCTATTATAGCATATAAAAGAGATTTCCTTAGTAAAACCGTTTCCCGAGTAAAGATACTATGAGAAGCGAATGAAAGGCATCATAAAATTTACAAAAAAAAAAAATAAGGTGTAATTTCTAGAAATTAAGAAAAATGGAAAAAGTCTCACATGGATCAATTTACGTAAAATGCGTTATTAATAAAAAAGAATTCTCCCATCTTTATTTTAAATTATTATTTTTTCTCAAATTTCTCAAATAATTGCATAATCACCTCCTTTTATAATAATAGAATTAATAAAAAAAGTTATCATGGTTGTAAAGGAAAGTTAAAAATATATATATATATAAATTTTATACATCATAATATTTAATTATATTAGAAAATTTCTATTTTAATAAAATTGATATCAAGAAAAAAAATCTAATAAAAATAAATTTTCTCTTCTTTTGTTTTATTTTATTTTTTTCTAAAGAAAATTGTTGATGGAAAAGTTTCAACCATTAATATGATGTAAATTCTAAATTTAAAATGTGTTTTTGAAGTTTTATATGAACGTTCATGTAATGACCCGAAAAATAATGATATTTAAATAATAAGAGGGAGATAAATGGAAACAATAACAGAAGGAGGTAGTCGACGATGTCGTACTTTGAGAAAATATCCCAATAATTTATCAGGGCCTCGTTGACGAATACCAGGGATTCGTTGACGAGGGTACAACAGGACTTCGTCAACGAGGGCGAGCTTTGTCGACGAGAAAATACTGAGAATGGTTTTTGGGACAGACTGAAATTCGTCGACGAGGGAGAAAGTTCGCCAATGAAATTATTGAAGAATTCGTAGACGAGGTGACGTGTCTCGTCAACGAATCCGGCTCTATAAATAATAAAAACCCAAATTTTTTATGATAATTGGCGCAAGAAACCCTCTCTCTCTCTCTCTCTCTCTCTAGGTCCCTCTCTCCTTCTCTCTTCGATTCTGGGTCCGTTTTATGCCGGATCGAAGATCTGAAGCCACCACTACGCTCCTGGCGAAGTTCTCTACAAGTCTGCTGGAGTTGATTGTTGGTGGAGTTGGTTTGAATTTCGTCCCAATCTCAGGGTAAGACATTTTATTTAGTATTTGTCTTTCCCTCAATTATAAGAAATACAATACACGAAGAAATACTGATGTTTTGTTCTGGGGGATTTGATTTTCAGGGTGTTGAGTGAAGAACTTTGCGGGCATAGGGCCAGAATTTAGTAGGGACTTTTCAGAGTTAAGGTAAGGCAAATATGCTATGCTAGGAATTGTTATAATGTTAACAGAGATTTTTCACATATGTATATACCAGCTTATTACCTAGTTTTACAAAATATGAATTTTAAATGCTTGTGTGGCCCGAGTGGATAATTATGTGATGAAGAACTTATATAGTTTTTACAGTGTATCATACTATACTGAATACACAGATATAGACAGTACATACAATTTATATAGTTTTTCTAGTATATGGAGTTATACAGAATATATAAATATAGTTATATATTCACAGAGATTATATAGAAAGATATGTATGCATATACAGCTCTTATACGAACAGTTTCATAAAACAGATATATATATATATATGTATACAGTTATATATATACATATACATGTATACAGTTTTTCTCAGATCAATATGTTATAGTTTTATACAGATTAGTATATCACAGATATTTATCCAAATTAGTATATTACAGTTTTACTCAGATCAGTATATATTACAGCTTTATACAGAACAGTATATACAATGTTTATAGTATGTCATGTTTCCTATTACCATAACATACATAGTATACAGACAGATATACAGAGATAACATCAAGATGCTATGGATACAGTATACAGAGATTACAGTATTTACAATACAGAAAGATAGCGTTATGGTAATTTTGGAAACATGATGAAAACAGTAAAAGAGTATGTGTGTGTGTATATATATATAGTATCAGATCCCTAAGGAAAGAATACAGACAGATACAGATAAAGAATACAGAGTACGGTACCGTTGCTAGATACAGATAGAGTGTAACCACATATCTCAAATAGTGAGTGAGTACTGTCGACCGTGCTCAGAGAGTATGCAGCTCCCTAGTTCACTGGGTGGAGGGGGCTGATTTGATGAGGTAGTAGCCAGTCCCGAGCCTAAGAGTGGATGCAGTTTAGTCGGCCTGAGGTAGTGTAGAGTATATTGACTTATCTAGAGGGCCGACCAGATTAAGTCTCGCCTACGGGCCGCACAACCATGTCATGAGGGGTCAAATCATGACATATAGAGTTCTAGGGATAAAACACAGTTATGTATATGTATACAACTTTACAATATATGATGAGTATAGTATGATATTAGCAATACAAAAAGTAGAAAACTCAGATAATACAGTTATATTTTAATTTGTGAAAACAAAGGTATGCTTTACAGATTTATTATTGTATTACTATTTAGTTGTTATTTAAAAAGTATTCTTAACTTAGTTGCCACACACTAGTAATAGTATATTTCCACTTACTGAGCGTCGACTTACCCTATGACTTTAACATTTTTCAAGTGAGCCAACTGGACGAGCAGATCAGGCTCGGAGATAGAGAGCATATTGATTACCTTGGTTATAGGGTGAGTTTTTTTACAGAATTTTGTATTTTTGGGGTAGATGATACTAGAGGGATTTGTTTTGTATGGCTATGGTCCATATATATTGGATTCTGGTATTGTATAGTATATATATACAAATGGTCATATGCATTGTATTTCCGTTGCTTAGGTATGAATGTAGATAAATATATATATACATATAAATGGTAAGAATTTTGAGGATGTTACAGTTCATCTCTTCCGACCCCTAAATTTATTTTTTAAGAAGAATTTTTAATTTTTACTTTTAGTCTAAAAATATTCATCAATATTTTATTTAATATGTTTAAAAAATATTTTATCCGACCGTTCAAAATCAGCGTCTATGAGTCCTCTATCTACGGAGAAAAAGTTAATTTGATTAGACCACAAATGACCCTCCTAGTCAACTTGTTAACATGGATATTGTGAATTATGATGTAATCCTATAAATGGAGGGGTTATCTATTTATCATACACTTAGTTGATTGTTTCCAATAGAAGGTAGTACTCGGAGATCCAAATGGAGTGACGGTTTCTTTCCAACTAACAAGCTCTCATGTTTGATATCTTGAGTGCTTGTGAAAGGATGGAATTTTGGCACATGTCTGGGATTTGTAACAGTTGTGATATTATGTGTAATCCCAAGAGGGGGGGGGGGTGAATTGAATATTTTAAAATCTAGGTCTCTTAACTCCTAATTTAAAAAAAAAAAAAACTTACAACCACACATACACAAACTAGATGACAAGCAGTTTAGTATTTCTCAACTTATCAATTTAATATGTGACTTTATCAAGCAAATAGAATTACCCAATTACTTAACATACACAACAAACATATAATTAAGTGCATACAGAAATTAAAAGAGTTAAGGGAAGAGAGATGCAAACATGATTTTTTTGAGGTTTAGCCAACTTAGCCTACGTCCTCACCTTGGGTAAACTACACAAGGATTCCACTATACTGCTCCTTAACTTGGGACAGAGCTTCCTGTTACAATCCGCTGCTTACAAGAGACGTAGCTATCCTAATCCACTGCTTATAAGAGGCGTAGTGTAACGCCTCGAACCCTTAAACTCGGGTCCGATGCTTTATACCAGATCATAACCTTATAAATCATATTCCATAACATACGCAGCAGAAAACATAATCATAATCTCCATATAACATCATACCAGAGTTTACTAATTCTAACTATAATCCATATTAAATCATTCATCACCAGCATTTCCATAAATCTACATAACTCCCAAAATAATTCAGTAATTTCACAATCATTTCTTACTCAATAGCCTTAAAACATAAAGGCATAAAACTTAAATATTTACATTCCCCAAAATTAACATAGAACTATACCATTTTCTTTTTCTATTTCCCAGTAATGTTATAAAAATCTCGAGCTCTCAAAGCTCAATCTTGAGGAAATCCTGAAAAAAAAAAAAAAATTTATATTCGGGTGAGACACATCTCAATAAGGGAAGAAATAATATATTAAAATAGTGTGTGGCCAACATGAGTTTATATATATCATAATATTTAACATTTGAAAATCCTTAACATAATTTCCGAAATCATTCCCCGATCCTAATCAAACACATGCAAATGTTTAACCCACGAAATTACCCGAGGATAGGGGTGATTACCTGCCCATACAAGTAACACCCCTCTGCTCTAATATTTAGGCAACCCAAAGGTCGCAACTAAAGCTTACCAGGGCACTCACCATACTCAGTAAGCCCTCAAGTGATAAATTAATCTCGTACTCATACCGTTCAACAATAGCTTACTGGCAAAGGCCCTAAGGATAGGGAAATCTACCCGCCCATATAAGTAGGTTCCCTCTGCCCTAGTACGTTATGCGGCTACTGTCACATCTGTAGCTACTAGTGCACTCGCCTTACTCAGCAAGCCCTCAGGCGAAGAGTATGCCTCGCCCAATTGTAACATGTTTTACGTACCTACATACTTCTAATATCATAATACATCATTCTTTCTATCATTATTCAATCATACACATATGTTCATATTCATGGCTTAACATTGCATTACATTTCACTTTAAGTGACTTTTTCCCATTTTACATTGTTCACATTTCGCATTTCATTTCCATTCTATTCATTTTCTTTTTCATTTCATTTTCATTTCATATTCATTTTTATTTTACTTCATAAATACTCGACATCTTTCCAGCCATGGTTCGTTAGCTTCGGCATCCTTTTAGCCGTGGTCGGCATCTTTTCAGCCATGATTGGTTAACTTTGGCATCCTTTCAGCCGTGGTCGGCATCTTTTCAGCCGTGATTGGTTAGCTTCGGCATCCTTTCAGCCGTGGTCAGCATCTTTCCAGTCGTGATTGGTTAGCTTCGGCATCCTTTCAATCGTGGTCAACATCTTTTCAGCCATGGTTGTTTCCATGATTGTATTAACACTCACATGCAACATATTTCATATATCATTTTCATGCTTATTTCATTTTCTGTATATCTTGCATCTCGTATATATAACATAATTCCACACAAAATTCTATTTTACTCATGCCACACAATTTAGTAATAAAACTCATACACTGCCTGTAAAATAAGCCAACTAACATTTAATGTTTATATACTAAAAATACCTTTTATTTCTTACATAAATACTATGAAAATATGTTTCCACTTTCATCAGTTCATTTTCACATATACATGTCTAATAAACAGCCTTAAACTCGGGAAAAAAATATAATTAAAATGGCTGGCAATTTACCCATGCTGAAAAATTACACATACATATAACACAATTTATTTTTCATTTAATTCATAAAACTTTTGATTTAATATATATTTTTTCCCTTCCTTGATTTCTTGAACTACGCCAATAGGGACTCCGAAAAATACCTGCGGCGCTCACCCAGACCTTGAAATTAAATTCCAAGTTCCAATAAAGTATTCCTGAATAAAATATTATTTAAATATTTCTTAGGGCCACAATTCCTAAATAAATAATAATACCCTTAAATTTAGCCAAATTCTCAAATCTCACTCTCGCTTTGGAGTAGGGTTTAGAAAACCCCAATTGGAAAATTACATACGCCAAAATGACGATGATGACGACTAAGACCTCGTGGTGGTGTCCGTTCGTCGATTTAACCACATATTAACGACAAAATTAAGAAAATGGGAAAAAATTACCTTTCCCCATGAGCAGTGCCTAAGTCGTTCCCATGAAAAATCTTCTCTAGTAGAAATGTCGGCAGCGGAATTAGGATTCCAACGGCACCTTCCGTTTCTCGATCTGTCGCAAACTCACCGAGTAATTAAGAGAAGGAGAGAGACGGAGATGGAGTGGCTGGAAATATTTTTTGTGGGGGCTGCGCCTCAGCTTCTTCCCTACTTCTTTCTTCTTTCTAAATCTTATCTTATACTTATTATGTATACATACACACACACACACACACACACACACACACACATATATATATATATATATATATATTATATTAACCTACTATATAATTATATATATATTTCTCTTATTTTAGTTAGTTTTTTTTTTAATCAATGTAAAAATGTTTAATTTAATAACTAATTATTTAATTAATCTTAATTTAATTTAATTTCTTTTCTTCTTTTTTCCACGTCATTCCTTTTATTTATTTATTTGTTATTTTATCTATTATATTTATTTTATTTTTTATTATTTCAATCATTTTAAATTTTTTGGGTCTTCACATTCTCCCCTCAAGAAATTTCGTCATCGAAATTTGTTACCTGATCTTTCATTTCCATAATGCTACGATTTACCATATCCCATACCATAATCTCAACAACACAATTATATACTTTAAATCCAATACACATCCAAGTTCTCCATATAAGGACCAGTCTCACGACTAGGAAACATCACCATCGATGGATTTACCATGGTTTTCAAAAACTTTCGAATGAATCAGAAAATCACAAAAGTCCGCCAAGGGATTTCCGCCTCCAAGTTATAAGACAAAATCCTATACTTCCCTACACCATACCGACTTCTCAAAACCTAACCTAACCCATCCATTTAGCATCCTTATCCTAACTGTTTCATATACTCTGGTATAAATAATTTCTAACCTAATATTCTAATATTTCTATATCCAGGCGATGTGTTAATCACACTTCCGGCTGGACATTGCTCTGATACCAAAATTGTAACGCCCCGAACCCTTAAACCCGGGTCTGGTGCGTTATACCAGATCATATTCTCATAAATCATATTCCATAACATACGCAGCAAAAAACATAATCATAATCTCTATATAACATCATACGAGAGTTTACTAATTCTAACTATAATCCATATTAAATCATTCATCACCAGCATTTCTATAAATTTACATAACTCCTAAAACAATTTTGTAATTTCACAATCATTCCTTACTCAATAGCCTTAAAACATAAAGGCATAAAACTTAAATATTTACTCTCCCCAAAATTAACATAGAAATATACCATTTTCTTTTTCTATTTCCCAGTAATGTTATAAAAACCTCGAGCTCTCAAAGCTCGATCTTGAGGAAATCCTGAAAAAAAAAAAAATTCATATTCGGGTGAGACGCATCTTAGTAAGGGAAGAAACCATATATTAAAATAGTGTGTGGCTAACATGAATTTATATATATCATAATATTTAACATTTAAAAATCCTTAATATAATTTTCGAAATCATTCCCTGATCCTAATCAAACACATGCAAAGATTTAACCCACGAGATTACCCGAGGATAGGGGTGATTATCTGCCCATACAAGTACCACCCCTCTGCTTTTATATTTAGGCAACCCAAAGGTCGCAACTAAAGCATACCAGGGCACTCACCTTACTCAGTAAGCCCTCAAGTGATAAATTAATCTCGTACTCACACCATTCAACAATAGCTTACCGGCAAAAGCCCTAAAGATAGGTAAATCTACCTGCCCATACAAGTAGGTTCCCTCTGCCCTAGTACGTTATGCGGCTACTGTCACATCTGTAACTACTAGTGCACTCGCCTTACTCAACAAGCCCTCAGGCGAAGACTATGCCTCGCTCAATCGTAACATGTTCTACGTATCTACATACTTCTAATATCATAATACATCATTCTTTCTATCATTATTCAATCATACACATATGTTTATATTCGTGACTTAACATTGCGTTGCATTTCACTTTAAGTGACTCTTTCCCATTTTACATTGTTCACATTTCACATTTCATTTCCATTCTATTTATTTTCTTTTTCATTTCATTTTCATTTCATACTCATTTTTATTTTAATTCATAAATACTCGGCATCTTTCCAGCTGTGGTTGGTTAGCTTCGGCATCCTTTTAGCTGTGGTCGACATCTTTTCAGCCGTGATTGGTTAGCTTCGGCATCCTTTCAGCCATGGTCGGCATTTTTTTAGCCGTGATTGGTTAGCTTCAGCATCCTTTCAGCCGTGGTCGGCATCTTTCCAATCGTGATTGGTTAGCTTCGGCATCCTTTCAACCGTGGTCAACATCTTTTCAACCGTGATTGTTTCCATGATTGTATTAACACTCACATGTAGCATATTTCATATATCATTTTCATGCTCATTTCATTTTCTGTATATCTTGCATCTAGTATATATAACATAATTCCACACAAAATTCTATTTTACTCTTGCCACACAATTTAGTAATAAAACTTATACACTGCCTGTAAAATAAGCCAACCGATATTTAATATTTATATACTAAAAATACCTTTTATTTCTTACATAAATACTCTGAAAATATGTTTTCACTTTCATCAGTTCATTTTCACATATACATGTTTAATAAACAGCCCTAAACTCGGGAAAAAAATATAATTAAAATGGCTAGCAATTTACCCATACTGAAAAATTACACGTACATATAACACAATTTTTTTTTCATTTAATTCATAAAACTTCTGATTTAATATATATTTTTCCCCTTACTTGGTTTCTTGAACTATGCTAACAGGGACTCCGAAAAATACCTGCGGCGCTCACCCAAACCCTGAAATTAAATTTCTAATTCCAATAAATTATTCCTAAATAAAATATTATTTGAATATTTCCTAGGACCATAATTTCTAAATAAATAATAATACCCTTAAATTTAGTCAAATTTTCAAATCTAACTCTCGCTTTGGAGTAGGCCCTAGAAAACCCCAATTGGAAAATTACATACGCCAAAATGACGATGACGACGACTAGGACCCGGTGGTGGTGTCCGTTTGTC
Source organism: Malania oleifera (assembly GCF_029873635.1). Lineage (NCBI taxonomy): Eukaryota > Viridiplantae > Streptophyta > Magnoliopsida > Santalales > Ximeniaceae > Malania > Malania oleifera. The sequence goes on along the minus strand of NC_080427.1, from coordinate 59,217,472 downwards.
GATTTAACCACATATTAACAACAAAATTGAGAAAATGGAGAAAAATTACCTTTCCCCATGAGCAGTGCCTAAGCCGTTCCCATGAAAAATTTGCTCCAGTAGAAATGTCGGCAGTGGAATCAGGATTCCAATGGCACCTTTTGTTTCCCGATCCGTCTCAAACTCGCCGAGTAATTGAGAGAAGGAGAGAGACGGAGACGGAGTGGCTGGAAATATTTTCAGGGGGGGCGTGTCTGCGCCTCAGCTTCTTCTCCTTCTTCTTTCTTCTTTCTTCTTATCTCTCAGTCAGTTACTTTATATATATATATATATATATATATATATATATATATATATATATCTCTCTTATTTCAGTTAGTTTTTTTTTAAACCAATGTAAAAATGTTTAATTTAATGACTAATTATTTAATTATTTAATTAATCTTAATTTAATTTAATTTCTTTAATTTTAATTTATTTTCTTCTTTTTTTCACGCCATTCCTTTTATTTATTTATTTGCTATTTTATCTATTATATTTATTTTATTTTATTTTTTATTATTTCAATCATTTTAAATTTTTTGGGTCTTCACACGTAACTTCCTCCTCATGATTCACAAACCGAACCGTTGATACAAATAATGAATAATAAATATTCTTGAACACTCAAACACTTCTCAATAAGCTAATGAGTACAATCAACCCTAAACACTCTCACAAGGTAAACTATGAAGCTCAAGAGAGAATTTATTTTTCTCAATGATGGATTTAAAGATAGGATCTTTATATGAAAAATATATGTATATGAGATGCTTCAAAGATCGACACTTTATTCAATATCTCGCAAAAATAATTTCTTTAAAATATATGCTAGATTTGAGAGTTTGATTTCAAATAACCTTTTGCAAAAATATAATATGAAATCCCTTCAATAATATTCTTGAATATCACACAAATCTAAGTTCTTACTTTCAAATATTTTATGCAAGAATAATAAACTATAAAATATTTGAATAAAAATATATACTTGAATATTACAAAGATTTTAAGTTCTAGAATATTTTTCCCAAAAGATTATATATAGGAAAGTAGATTTCTTTCTCCCAAAAATAATTTCTAGATAAATCGAAAAGTGGAGTAAATAACAGTTTAACAATAGGATTGAATGCTCAATAAAAAACTTTACCAAACCTCATGATCAAACTAGTTTTGTGTAAGATGATATGAATGTAAGCACTTGGATCTGGAAGATGATGGTGACGAATGCCCAAACTTGATGTGAATGTTTTGGAGTGCAGGCAAAAGTTTAGCAATAAGTTCAAAGCTCTCAAGAAGTATGCAAAAGGTGATGACCTAGGGTTTAGAGTTTGTATTTATAAGTGTCCTCGCCATCTGGAAGATTTATGGCCATTGGATCATTTAAAATAAAGAATTTCCATCCGTTTCCATACTAGAGCGTCGTTCTGTGCGACGTACTTGTCGACGAGTGGATACATTCATCGCCGAGTGTCCTTCATGAGTTCGTTGATGAGAATAGGAGATTTGTCGATGACTGGGCTGCCTGAGATTTTTATGGTCTCAGTATTTTCTCGTCAACGAGAGCAAAGCGTTCGACGATGAGTGGTCTTCAGTCATTCATCGACAAGACTAGGGGAATTGTTGACGAGCTGCCTATTATTCAGCCCAATCCAACTTAGGTCAATGCATATGAATATGTCATGAAAAACATGAATCCTAAGGTCAGTCTATATGTCATTTTGAACTTCGCATCATATCTTATGAGTTATGCAAATTCAGTCAAACCTAATTTGAATTACAACTGAAAGATTTGGATTGCTTTTATCCTTATGCTCTTCGACTTCCATGGATTAAGCTAAGTAGTATATACTTTGTGTTCCTCGTGGCTTCTATAGCGTGCTTACCATCCGTGCATGCTAAGTCATGATCCTTTTCAAAATCTGAATGCACAGGTAAAATACCAAATGATTTGTCATTATCAAAACAGGATTAGACTCATAGAGTCAATAACAATGATGAAAGGAAATACACAAGTTAATGAAACCCAAACTTCTTTACCCATAGGTGATGAATTTCTAGATATTTTTTTAGATGATTTATCGGGGCTGCCTCCAAAAGGAGATTGAATTCAATTTTGATTTGGTGTTAGGAACGTAGCCTATGTCGATTGCTTCATATGGAATAACATTAGTTGAACTAAGGCAACCTAGGGTGCAACTAGAAGATTTCTTTGACAAGGAATTTATTCGGTCTAGTGTGTCACCATGGGTTGCACCCGTGTTATTTGCTAAGAAATATAAGGGGTCATTGAGGCTATGCATTGATTATTAAAAGTTGTTAGGCAAGATCACCTAAGGATTCCACTAACTCATTCCTTTCCAGGTGAAACAAATCGATTACAATCCTCCTTTATGGTAGAGCCCCCTCTCCAAGTGATACCTCGCGCTTGGTTACAACGATCCAAATACCTGAATTGTCAAAGAAATAAGAACAAGAAAAAAAATTCTTTAATACAAAGAATGCTCTCAAATAGAGCCAGTGGTACAATTGAAATCTATATACTTCAATAACAATTACCGAATGAAATAGAGATGAAGTTCAAGAACAATATCACCGAAATACTTCTCTAGATAGAAATCAGTATTTCAGATTGTATAGCTCAGAGAAGAGTTATCAGTGCTTTAGAAAATCTTACCAATTCAGAATGATTGATTGAGTAAGAGAGAGCTTTGAGAGAGTAAGTAAGCTTTCAGCTTAATAGCAGATTTTTCAATTGCTTGGTGTTTGTTTAATTCATGAAAACATGTATTTATAGGCTCATAAAGCTTAATTTGCCCAAGTTTACTTAGAGTATTTTCCAAATTTTTAAAAAATTTGGGGCACAAGAAACTTAATTTTGAATTTTAAAACTTTTAAAACATATAATAGTTAACAGTGTTTAGTCGCTTGAGGAGTCGAGGTTAGTCGCCTGAGGTTCATTAAAACTGAAATTTTTGAACTGAAAATAGGGTTAGGTGCCTGAGGTAACAAGGGTCAGTCGCCTGAGGGTACACTGCCTCTTCAGGAATTCATCAGGAAGTTCTTCAGGCACCTGAACTTATTCTTCAAGTGCCTGAGGTTTGACTTCAGTCGCTTGAACAGACAAATTTCCTATTTTTCTGTTTAGTTTTCAAAAAATACTTAACTCTCTTGCTTTATTACTTTACAAAATCATTTTCCAAGGTTTTAAAAACAAGGTCTCTAAATCTAAAATAAACCCTAATAAGCTTCAAACCATTTCACATGATATTTGAATATGAAGTCTTTATAGGTGTCTTTGCTTTGAGTCCTCTTGACTTGAAGTTTGAGTCAACTTTAGGTTTCCAAATGTTTTGAATCCTTTTAGTCCACTTGAGCTTCCTTTGGATCACTTTAAGAATGAATATGACTTTGTGGTCCGTGATGATCTTTGAACTTGCATTTCTTTTGATATTTTGAACTTTGTCATTTAAGCATTCTTGAAACATCATCACTTAACAACGCATGTTAAATTAACCTTTCTTTGTTATTATCAAAACAAGATTCGAAAGTCATGTTAGGCCAACATTATTAATTTTAGATCCTTAGACTCATCATCACTTTCAGATCCTACATGTGCGTGAATCTCATATTTTATCTTTTTAGATTTTTATTATAATCCTATAGCGTATTATTTGTTTTAGAATTTCTTGTCACCATAAATGATAATTTGATTTCTTGTGTTATAATTAAAACCTTAATGCTTGCATATTTCCTATTGTCCCCGTGAGTTTGATCATAGGACTCACCATTGTATTACTTTGACAGTTTCTACGCTTGGAAGTCAATAATATTAGCTAATCACGGATCATAGATGACCCTTCAATCGTCCGTTGATCAAAACTGCACACTATAGCAAAAACTTAGATTTTCTCTTCTGCTTCTCCCTCTTTCTGCTGCACACTTTCTCTCACTTTTATAGAGAATTTTATACTGTCAATCTTAATTTTTTTTACTTAAATGACGTATAAAAAGGTCTCTAAAAAAGCCCAATAAAGAGCCCAAAGAAAATGAGCTAAAGGGTCAAATGAGTTTCTGATTCATATAAACAACTTAATAACTGAGGCCTAAATTGGCTAGACTATTTTCATATCTATAGCGGTGGCTCAATTCTGGCATTTGTCTTTAATTTTTCTTATTTCCTTAAATTTCTCCAATATGAACCAAATAGGTTGTTGTGGTGATGGTCGTGGCATACAAACAGGCAATAGCAGAGTTGGTGGCAGATGTCAGTGATGGTAACGCAGTATGAGAGCATTCGAAATCACTTTTGTTTTTTTTTTTTGTTTTTAAGAGTAGTTTTCGTTGGATAATATCTTTTTGACTGTAGCCTCTTATTAGTTAGAAAAATGATATTTGAGTTTAACAAGGTTTCTAAAATTATTTTACTCCTGTATACTAATTTCATTTGCAGCTAAGCTGGAACTGCATTATGTGTTCGGCATTCATTATGCATCAGATGGTGAAATGAGAGTGGAGGTTGTGGTTGCAAGCCTGCAATGGATGTTGTTCTGCTGTTGATGGTGGTTGTGCTGTCATGGACTGACGGAAGTTGAGTTATTAAGGAGATCGTGGCAGGTGATTTTGGACTTTGGTGATTAGTTAGCCCTCTAGTATGGCGATTGCGACAGTGACTTGTTGGGAATTAACGACAAATTCCCAAAATCTATAACAAATAAAATAGAGAAAGAATACAAGCCCTCAATCACAAGTATAAGACAGTATTTACGTGTTTCGACAATTTTACCTACATCAATGGAATTGTAGAAATTTCACTATTATCAAGAAAAAAATACAGAGAGTGGAGCGGTACAATACTCTCTCTTTCGCTCTCTCACGAAGTGTGACCACTTACCCTAATCACCCAAAAACAATCATTTTATATGCTGCACACCAGTTCCGAATGAGCTACAAAACGGGCTCAAAACAACTCAAGCTTCAGCGCTCATTGACTAAGCCTTAGAATAGAAATCTCAGCCAACATGACTGGATGTTTGTAATGGTGGCGATGATGTGGTGTTAGAATTGGTAGTGCAAGTAGTGGTTGCAGCTGTGGTAACTGGTAAGCTGGTGGTTGCAGTGTTGTTACATAATGAAGGTTGTAATGCTGGTCTGTTTTTGGATTTTTGGCTTCTCATATTTGCCACCTGCTAATTAATAGATCATGAATGCTTCTGAGATTCCAAGTAAATAATTATGAGCATGTTCCTTTTTGAATTTAGTTTCTCATTTTACATAAAATTTAGTTTGAATGTATATATTTGTGGAAAGCTATGTATATAAAATTTATCTTGGCCTGGTAGTGCATCGTTTGTAGCTGGTGTGAGCTGAGTTGTCTTAAGTATGAGTGTGTGGCCGAGTTTTTTAGCAGTGGATGGCAAGATCATTGTCAAAAGTTTGAAAAACTATTATGTGATGAAGGGTACGTCATCATGTGATGATGCTCTTTGCCCAGGATAGTGATCTCACACACTAGATTATTCCCCTTAGATTTTGTTTGTTATGATGCAGGCAAAACCAAGGATGTTAAGAAGTATACAAATGTATCTGTTAATTTTAGGTGCGATAACATGGTACATGGAATGGTTTAGTTTAATAAGCTCAATTATCAGTTTTAGTTCTTTTAAACTTGGATATAATACATCTCTCTTCCCTCAGATAATGGAAAAAATATAGAGAGAGAATATAAAAACCCGACAATCTTTTGATAGTAGCAATTGTTCATTGTATATGTCAAAGGATTACAATTGAAGCAGAACCTCATTTCTACTATTCATGGATTAGAAGGATCACGACACTTACTGTAAAGTAGGGTAGTCTTAAAATACTAAATGGCCACTTTAATAACCCTTTTGAGAAGGACATGATAGTCATATTTTGATTGTTTCTAGTTATCATACCAGCACTTAATTTTCAAATGCTAATTTGGGGCTAGATTTCTTTTTTGTTAACTCTATAGCTGCAATCGGAACCACAAGACTACAATCTTTTTTTTCATTGTGAAGAAAATAGCTAATTGGCATGTGACCAATTCCATTAGTCATTGGAGCATTGGGGTCTTCTCCTTGTTCAACAATCCCAACCCCTCAACAAAATAAAAAAAAAAAAAAGTAAAAAACCTCATCCATAACTCTAGGCCTCTAGCTTCCTCAAACAGAGCTATATGGGTTTTGGACTCTAAATGCACTCAAGCTGAGGTCATCTAAGGTGTATCAAATCCATACATGGTATAACTTTTCATTTCACCCTTCTTCCTCCACATGATGAATTCTATGGAAGAAATTGTTAAAGCGTCCTCTATTTTTATTATTGTTATTTTTTTCCCCCTTTTAGGTAAAGTTAACTTATCTTTTTCCTTGGAAAACTCACCAATAGTCCTTGCCAAACTTGCCCCAAAATGGGTTGGAATCGGTTGGAATAGGACCTTGATCCCTGCAATAACCAGTGGTGGCTGTGTGTTGATAAACTGTGTTCATTTTAAAAGGTCTCTTTGCAAGGTGCAGCTTGCAATTTTTTCTGTCATTAGTCTTAATGACAACCATACTGTCGTGGACGCTCAAGCTGAGGTTGCTAACCGCTTGCAACTCGCTTGCATGTCCTTCCAAACCAGTTATCTAGTAACCTTCCTGTCTCTTGTTTCAAGCTGAGCTGCTGAATAATTGAGAAAGGCTTGAAGTTCAAACAATAAATTCTCTGGAATAAATTCCTGTGACCTGTCTGACAGTAGTCCTTGTTCAAAGAAGTCAAAATAATTGGCTTACAGGGGGGAGATCCAAATTTGACTGGTATAACTTCGCACAATTCAATGACATTAGCAGCACATTTCAAATACAAAAAGGCTATTTCTCCAAAAGAAACTTTATGGAAAATCCTGTTCCATTTGGGAATCATGGTGAAAAGGTTATCAGCAACCTTCATTTTGCTCAGGAAAGAAAATCAAAGGTTTCGTGGGTGATAAAATTTTCAAGCTAGTCTAGGTATCTTCTAGGGATGTGCTAGAGTGTAGTATTTGGGTAAGTTCACAGCACGTGTACTGCCTCATCCCACTTTGCCCCACATGCATGGATTTATGAGCCCATTTTACTCTAGTCTAGAAACTTTCTTTAGTTTGGAACCATTTTTTTTACAGTCACAGTCCGCTGGTTTTAAATTGGTTATTTATGCATATTATCGGCTCTAAGAGATCATTGCAGTAAATTGATTTTTTAAGTTTTCAGCTTTTTTTTTTTTAAAATTTTGCTATTAATTGAAATTTGGTTTAGTTCCTCAGTTTTTGACTGTTTAAATTCATGTTCAATTTTTGTTTAAATTTTTACTTTGACAAATTGAATTACCAGATTGGTTATTGGATCATCTAGGCAGCACCATGGTATTAAATTTTGGTAATTTCACAGAAATTTTGGATTTCAAGAGGGTCCAAAAAAAAAATGTACAATTTCTTTTTGCAAAGTTTCGGATGTAATTTCTAGGATATTTGAAATTTTGGATATAGTATGGGAAATTTTGGCTGAAATTTCAGATATGTACAGTAAAAATTGAAGAAAAATAGAACATTTTGAGGTTTTTTTTTTTTTTCTATTTTGTTATATACAGAATCATCTAGTTTAATATTTCCTATATATATGGCTTCCATGATTTACTTTGAGTATTTGGTGTTTCTTTAAATTTATTATATTTGTATGTGTGACTCTTATACTTGGGGCTCATAAACAGAAGATGAAAACATATGGATTGAATTCTTGAAGAGTACAACAATGACTCGTCGACTAGGGTCGTATTCTCGTTGACGAGTGTTTGCAGTGACTCATCGACGAGTAGATACCGAGAGGCTAGAAATTGCAGAGTTTCTGAGATATTGAGAGCATGAAATCAAATTCATCGACGAGTGGTCATACTAGTCGACGAGTGGTCTTCTCTCTCTCGTTGACTAGTGTCATGTTCTCGTTGACGAGTGCTCCTGGGCTTCGAGGAAGAATTCAAATTTTGAATTGGAACGTTAGGATAGTTGGGTATTTGGAAGAAAACCTCTGAGGGGTTGTTAAACAGGCCCTTCTGGGCATATTTTGAATATAGAGAGATCATTGTATGAAGTGTATTGTAAATTTTCAATTTCATAGTGAAATATTGGCCGGATTGCTCCTGTGGATGTAGGCATTGCCGAACCACATATATTGTAGAGGCCCAAAAAATATAATAATTAAAATAAATAAGGAAAAGAGGAAGGAGGTTTGGGTATAGCCCAAACCGTCGACGATTTTGTGGGGAAGACAGAAAACCGTCAACGATTTTCTTTTTATCGTGAATCGGTTACAGGTAAAATAGTTAAAAAGGGATGGGTAAAACCCAAATCATTGACAATTTTGTGAGAGGAACAGAAAATCGTCAACGGTTTTCTCGGCAGTGCTGAAATTTAAGGGAACCCACGAGCATTTTGTTGAAATTAAAATCAAAGTTTCTCTCTTACTCTCTCTCTAAACCCTACGGCCCTACCTCCTTATTCCTTCAATTCTCACTTCCTTAAGCCTTGTTTGAACGATCAGGAACCACCACGAGGTTCGTGGGAAGATTTTCTGTAGCTTAATCGGAGCAAATTTTCAGTTTGGGGATCCGATGCATCACTCCAAAACTAAGGTGAGAGTTTTAAATATTAGTTTTAATTGTTAAATAGAGTATTTGGGAGGGCCTAGGGAATATTAAATTATAATATTCTGAAAATTGAGTTGATTAATTTGGGGAAATGTAATTTCAGGGTTTTGAACTTTGACTGTCGTGGGGCGTAGATTTAGAGTTTCAGTAGACTTAATACGAAACATGTAAGGGAATAGATTAAGTCAGATATTTTCAGAAATTTATTTATGAATTAATGTAGTTTTTGGGAATACTGGTATTAAACAGGAAAAACAGATTTTGTAGCATGTTATAGTATAATATGAAGTAGAACTCACTCGTGTGGCATGAGTATAAGTTTAATGTAAATACAGTATGTTAGAATATGTTATTATTTCATGGAATAAGTATGATTTGACAATAGTTTTGGAAAATAATATTCACTACAAAAGTTAAGATATTTCTAGTATATTATGATAATATAGTTGGCGTAGATGCCATGAGAATTCAGTTGGCGCAGATGCCGAGATAGTATAGTCGGCGCAGATGCCGTGATTAGTTTTAATATAACAATTTATGCAGAAATTATGAAGTGACAACTTTTACTCATAAATATGTAAAAGCCAGATTTTATTTCAAAAATATGAAAAATGTTTTTTTATGAATAGAAATATATTATGTGAATTGTTTTATATAGTAACAAAACCCAAATGGTTACGTATGTTATGAGCACAGTATCGTTACTAGCTAGCAAGATCGGAGAGTAGGATACCCACTGTGTGTCGAGCCGTTAGAGGTTGACGGAGTAGGATGGGCGGACCAGATTGGTGTAGCCGACAGTGCATCCACACTATTTAAGAAGTGTGGGTTGGATAGTCTCGAAGTGTAGGCGGTGAGTAGGATACCCTTTGTGTATTGACCCGCCATAGGTTAACAGAGAGTACAATGGGCAGACCAGGTTGGGTAGGCAATCGTGCGTAGTTATGTCATGTTTGACTTAACCTGGTAGGCTAGCCAGCGTTAAGTCTAGCCTATGAGCTGCACAACTCGAATCATGCGGGGTTAATTCACGATTTGCAGTTATACATCCAGGGTAAGATTTCAGTAATATACAGATTTAACAAATCATTTAAATGATACGAGAATTCATTATGATATAGTAAGATAATGTTTAAAAGTACAGATTTTCATGTGTTATGAGTTACAACTTAAGATATATTACAGTTATATTATTTGCAGTATATGTTTATAATATGATAAAACTCACATTGCCACACACTGATATTAGTCTATTTCCCTTATTGAGAGGTGTCTCACCCAACATTACAAATATTTTAGGAAACCCCAACAGACGAGTGGAGCAAGCTCCGTGATAGAGGAGTTCGTTGGTATTATCTCAGTTGCAGGGTAAGTAGTCGAGTCGGGAGCAGGATGGATTTTTGGGGTATATATGTGTATATGTAGAAACAGTGAAACTCTAGTATTGTATATGAGTTAAGTATAATATGGTTATGTTGCTTAGATGACATGTATGTATAAACAGGTAAATTTCCAGTACCTATGGGTCCAGGTTGACTTTGACTACATTTTATGGTATCAGAGGATTATTAAAATAAAAATATATAGCATAAATTTGAGGTCGTTACATATATTCTCGTGTTGTTCTCTTTACTTGTTTCCAGATTTAATAGTTGTGTATGAATTTGTGATCTTGGTGCTTCATCATTTGCTACAAGTTTAATTATTCCCCTATGGATCTTATACTCGATTTCCACAACAAATTGGTATCAAAGAGTTTCTTATCATGGCGTCGGGTACTTCTTTTGCAAGATTTGATGTCATAAAATTCGATGGAACCGAGAATTTCAATTTGTGGCAAAGGAAAGTTAATGATATACTTGTGCAACAAGGAATGGTGAAGGCTCTACATGGTGTTCAACCGGATAATATGGATGAGGCAACTTGGTGAGAATTGCAGGAAAAAGTTGTTTCTACAATATGCTTGTGTTTGGCCAATGAAGTTCTCTATCATGTGATGGAGGAGGTTTCTCCAGCGGTTGTATGGCGAAAGTTAGAAAGCCGAAACATGTCCAAATCACTCTCTAATAAACTCTTTCTTAAGTAGCGACTCTATTGGCTTAAGATGGTTAAAGGATCAAAGTTAAATCAACATATTAATGCCTTTAATCAAATCAAAAGTGATTTGATGCGTGTTTATGCTAAGTTTGATGAAGATGATAAAGCTTTGATGTTACTAAACTCCTTGCCAGTGACTCAAACTTATGAAAATTTAGTTACCACCCTTACATGAGGAAAAAAGTCTTTTAATTTAAAAAAGGTGCAAGTGCCTTATTGAATTTTCATTAAAGGTTGAAAATATGTGATGAAGGAAAAGGACTTGTGGTAAAAGGTAACTATGAGCGTGAGAAAGTAAAATCCAAACATGGATCAAGTCAAAAATCTTGTACTCAATCTATGAAGAAAAAGGATATCTAGCATTATAAGTGCGGTAAAAAGGGGCATGTAAAATCAGAGTATCCGGATTGGAAGAAAGGAAATGTTGAAAAGCATGAGGGTACTTCAAAATCCATAAATGTGGTTCAAGAAGGAGATTTAGTATGTAGTGATGGTGATGTTCTTTCGGTTTCTTCGGGGTCGGATCACCTTACGGACTTATGGATACTTTACTCGGCATGTTATTACCATATGACACCAAGCAAGGAGTGGTTCAGCACCTACAGGTTGGTAAACTCAGGTTTAATTCTTATGGGTAATGATGTTTCTTGTAAGATCATTGGCATAGAAAGCGTTGAGATAAAAAATGTTTGATGGTGTTGTGAAAACCTTGAGTAATGTGAGACACATAACGAAGTTAATGAAGAGTTTGATTTCACTTGGCACCTTGGATTGTAATGGTTTCAATTACAAGTTTGAAAGTGGGGTTATGAAAGTATGGAAAGGTAATCTGACGGTGATGAAAGGGCAAAAGTTAGATGGGAATATCTACACATTGTAGGGAAATACTGTTGTAGGTGGAGCTGCAGCCATAGATGTTGATTGAATGTGATGAAATTGTCTTGTGGCATATGCGTATTGGGCATATAGGGTTACATGGTATGAGGGAATTACACAAAAGGAAACTCTTGAAAGGTATGAAATCATGTCAACTGGATTTTTGCAAGACTTGTATTCTTGAAAAATGAAACAGTGCAAAATTCAAGGTAGCTTTTTACAATATGAAAGGTATTCTTGATTATGTGCATTCCATTGTTTGGGGCCCGATTAGAGCAGCATTAAGGGGTGGACATGTGTATAATGTGAGTTTTATTGACAATTACTCATAGAAGGTCTGAGTATACTTCATATGGCATAAGTTTGATACGTTTGCCAAGTTCAAGATGTGGAAGGCTGAAGTGTAAAACCAGACGGGGAGGAGAATCAAATATCTAAGGTTGGACAATGGGACTGAGTACGCCAGTCTCGATTTATGGAGTTTTGTGAGCAACGAGGCATTAATAGACACTTTACCATTCGCTGGACACCTCAACAAAACGGTGTGACTGAAAAGATGAACCGAATTCTGGCCGAAATAGCTCGGTGTCTCAGACTTAATTAAGGGCTACCAAAGAACTTCTAAGCCGAGGCAGTTAGTATGACTTATTTTCTGATGAATCGATCACCAAGGGCATCACTACAGAGTAAAGTGGTAAAAGAGGCATGGACGGGAAATGCAGTAGACTACTTCGAATTGAAGGTATTTGAGTGCCCAGCCTATGCTCACGTGTCTAGTGAAAAGAGGTCTAAGCTCGACCCAAAGTCTCGACGTTGCATTTTTTTGGGATATTAAAAGGGTGTGAAGGGGTACAAGTTGTAGGATCTAGTGACAAACAAGGTGATGATCAGTAGAGATCAAGTATTTGATGAGAAGGCTATGGTGAAGTGTACTCAAGATTATGATGATCAGAAAAGAGAGCGAGAAAATTGGGGCAGAGATGAACATGTTGTGCAGATGGAGTTGGAAGCTCAGGGCAACAACAATTATCATGGTCCTTTGGTTGCAAGGTGCTCTAGTTCAGAAAACTAGCAAGTTGACAATCTTCCTATATGGAGATCTAGGGCACTATCAAACCTCTGCCAATGTATGGATTTGAAGAGTAAGTGTCTTATGCTTTTCTTACCAGTTGCAATGATTCAACTATATTTCAAAAGGCAGTGCACGACTAGGAGAAAGGTAGGTGGATGGGTGCAATAATTGAGGATATGGAATCACTACAATAGAATCAAACTTGGGATTTGGTGGAACATCCAGATGGGAAGAGACCGATAGGTTGTAAATGGGTATATAGGAATAAGGAAGCAATTTCAGAAAAGGAAGGATAAAAATTCAAGGTACAGAGGATAAAAATTTAAGGTACAGTTAGTGGCAAAAGGGTACTCACAGAAGAAAGGAATAGACTATGATGAGATCTTTTCACCTGTGGTCTGAGACACTTCTATTAGGATAGTGTTGGGGTTGGTAGCTCATTATGATCTTCATTTGGAATAAATGGATGTGAAAACGACGTTTCTTCACGGTGACTTGGAGGAACAAATTTTTATGGTATAGTCGGAGGGATTCAATGAATCGGGGAAAGAAAATTTAGTTTACAAATTGAAAAAATCTCTTTACGGGTTAAAACAGTCTCCAAGGCAATGGTATAAAAGATTTGATTCCTATATGATGAAGATTGGTTACAAAAAGTGTGAGTATGACTGTTGCGTATATGTGAACAAGCTTGATGATGTTCTCTTATTTTCTTGTTATTGTATGTCGATGACATATTGATAGCCGCAAAAGATTTAACTGAGGTAAATCAGTTGAGAAACTATTGCATAAAAAGTTTGACATGAAAGATCTTGGTTCAGCCAAGAAGATACGTGGGATGGAGATTCGCCAAGACAGAACTGTAGGGAGGTTATGGTTATCTCAGGACGGTTATGTACAGAAGGTGTTGGATAAATTTAGTATGACTGATGCAAAACCGGTATGTACACCTCTAGAGAGTCATTTTAAGTTGTCTACTACATATTTCCCAAGTACGGATGAGGATATTCGGGACATGTCAAAGGTCACCTATGCTAGCGTTGTGGGGAGTTTAATTTATGTCATGGTGTGTACGAGGCCAAACTTGGCACATGCTGTGAGTGTGGTGAGTAAGTTTCTCTCTAATCTAAGAAGGCGGCAATATTGGGAAGCCATCAAATGGATATTTAGATACTTATGGGGTACATCGGATTATGGAATCATGTTCGGCCAGCAACAGGGTAGTCCATCAGTTATGGGGTTCGTTGATGTTGATTATGTAGGAGATATAGATGATAGAAGGTTTACAACAGGTTATGTTTTTACCCTTGTAAGAGGACCTATATGTTGGAAATCCACGGTTCAATCTCTAGTGGCATTGTCCACAACTGAAGCTGAATATATAGTAGTTGCTAAAGTTGCAAAGGAAGCCTTATGGCTAACTAGTTTGGTCAAAGAGCTAGGCTTATAGTAAGATGAGGTTGTGCTGTGTTGTGACGGTCAGAGTGTTATTTACTTAGCAAAGAATCAAGTTTACCATGTTAGAAGCAAGCATATTTATGTAAGGTTCCACGAGGCTCAGGAGTTGATTACTTCAAGTAAGCTTGTATTGGAGAAGGTTCACACATCTAAAAATGCAGTAGATATTTTGAAAAAGATGGTCACTAGTGAAAAGTTCAAGCATTGCTTAAACTTACTCCATGTCTCCAAGTGATAGAAGGGACTCAAACTCAACCGAGTGGTCCAAGTTCAAAGGGGAGCAATCAAATATGTTTTTCGGGTGCTCCTAAGGGGCCTATAATCACCAAGATGGAGATTGTTGTATTTGTATGTGTGACTCTTATACTTAGGGCTCATAAATAAAAGATGAAAAGCATATGAGTTGTTGACTCTATGAGTCCAATCCTATTTTGATAATGACAAATCACTTAGTATTTGATCTGTGCACTGAGAGTGTGAACAGGAACATTATTTAGCATGCACGGAAGTTGAGGAAGTTATGGAAGCCATGAGGATTAAAGAATATACAACTAGGCACAATCCATGGAACTAAAAGAGTAGAAGAATGGAGATGCAAGCGTCAAGTTTAAGATAGTCATAGGAATGGGTATTTAGATTTCATTGCATTTATGTAATTTATATGATATAGCTAGAAGCTTAAAATCATACCCTAGACTGACTCTAGGACACATGCATATCATGAAATCTTTATCTACAATGTCCTAAGTTAAAAAGAATTTTAGAGGAAAATTTTTAGAGGCCTCGTCGATGAACCCTATGGCCTCATCGACGAACTTATGAAAGTCACTCGGCAATGAATACGTTGTTCTCGTCGACGAGAAAATACCGAGAGCACAAAAAATTTAGACAGGTCTCTCGTCAACGAACTCACGTTCACGTTGACAAATGAGTGTTGAACACTCGTTGACGAAGGTGTCCTCTCGTCGACGAATGTCAGGCGTAGAACTACGATTCAACGGGGATATGCGTGGAATTTCGTCCATTTAAATTGATCCAACGACTGAGATTAAACTTAGGGTCAAGAACTTATATAAAATTAACCTAAGAACCCTAGTGCCTCACTTTTTGAACACATCTTGAGAGCGTTAAACAAAAATTCTCTACGGGCCTGCATTCCAACTTCTATACATCAAGTTTTGGCCATTCTTATTCAAAAGTCAAGAGCTTTCACTCATATCTTACTACAACGTTCCATACATCTTGAGGTTTGAGGTTTGGTAAAAGTATTTTACACATTTAAATCTTATTTTTGTTATTCCCATAGCTCATTAAATTTATATATATATATTACTTGGGAATAAAAATAACAATCTGAATAGTTTATTCACTAATTGAATATATATATATACTTGAGAAAAATTTGTTTGAACTAAACTCTTTGAGATATTCTTGAATATATTTTTTGTTTTAAGATTGACTACTACAAAAACTATTTGATTACAAAATTTGAGAGTGTTTAAATACATGCTTGTGAGAAATCTTTACAATATTTCAAGTCATATTTTTATTCAATGAGTTAATCTTGCAAATTACTTGATAGCTGGAACCTAGATTTGAGTGCTATTAAAGATTATTTTTACAAGGATCATATCTTGATTTTCCCGCATCAAGTGGATTGGTTTGAAACCCTAAAATCTCCAAAGTGTTTATTTATAAGAAATTAATTTTTCGAAGATATTAACTTGAAGGTAATTTTGTGGAGCATATCATACATATAACAATTTTATCGTTACATATGTACTGAACTTCAAGTTTTATCATATGAATATGTGTTAGGGATTTCTAATGTACTCATTAGCTTGTGTACAAGCATTATTCAATTTTTGCAGAGTTGTTATATTGTAATCACGATTCAGGTTGTGAACCGGGTTTGAAGAGAAAGTTGTATCTCTTGTAAGCAACGGATTAGGAGAAAGTTGTACCTCTTATAAGCAGCGGATTAGGAGGAAGTTGTACCTCTTGTAAGCAGCGGATTGTAAGGGAAGTTCCGTCATGGTTATAGGAGCATGGTTTTTAGTGGAATCTTTGATTGGGTTGCACAAGGTAAGGACGTAGGCCGGGTTGGTTGAACCTAGTAAAAACTGTGTTTGCTTTCTCTTTTCCCTTACTCCTTTTAATTTTCGTAACGCATTTCATTACCTATCTTGCATGTGTGTATGTTTAATAACCTTACAAGCACTTGGTAAGTAATTGGGTATAATTGAAAATGGAATTATTGGATTTCAAGCCCTGGTGATTGTTTGAGTTAAATATTAAAATAGGAACTATTTGAAATAAAATTAAATATTTTCAAATACCCAATTCACCCCCCTCCTTTTGGGATTACACCTAAATTCACATGAGTTGAATTTTTGAAGAGTGCAGCAGTGACTCGTTGACGAGTGTCCTATTCTTTTCGATAAGTATCATGTTCTCGTTGATGAGTAGATATCGAGAAGCTGAAAATTGTAGAGTGTTTGAGATACCGAGAGCATGAAATTAGACTCATCGATGAGTGTCTTGTTCTCGTCGACTAGTGCTCCTGGGCTGTGAGGAAGAATTCAAATTTTGAATTGGAACGTTGGGATGGTTGGGTATTTGGAGGGAAACCTCTGAGGGGTTGTTAAATAGGTCCTTCTGGGCTTATTTTGAATATAGAGAGATCATTATATGAAGTGTATTTTCAGTTTTATAATGAAATATTGGCCGGATTGCTCCCGTGGATGTAGGCATTGCCGAACCATGTATATTCTCATGTTGTTCTCTTTACTTGTTTTCAGATTTACTGGTTGTTTATAAATTTGTGTTCTTAGTGCTTCATCATTTGTTGCAAGTTTAATTATTCAATTGTGCATCCTATACTCGATTTTCACAAAAAAAAAATTGAAATTGAAATTTCTGCAAATTGAGACCCTCTCCATCGAAATCGAAATTTTAGTCCTTGGGCAACATTGTTTTTAGGAGTGCTTTGCCTTTTCTCAACACACTTGCTAGCCATTTTTTTAGTGCTATCTCTCTCTCAAGCTCTCTACCCATTATACTTTCAAGCCAGTTTGGGGTTTTGTTCATATTTGTTGGTCAAGTGTGCAACTTACAAGTTTGCTACGGCTGTTGAATCTTGGGTATGGGATCGTGGAAACCTTCAGAATACCACTCAATAAACAATAGAGAGAAAGGCTATTATGGGGTAGAGTTTGCTGGGCTGTTTATCTTACTTGGGGCCTTAGTGGTAGAAAATTTTGATTTAGAAACAACCGTGGATCTCTACTTCAGCCTTCAAATTTTTTGAGCACTTATATTCGATTGTAAATTCTTGTTCTATTGTGTTCTTCTTTCCTTGTCTTGTGTTACCTCGCTTCAGTTATTTACAATTCATTGTTCTCAGTAAAATTTTTCTTACAACCTTTTTCCTCTTTTTTTTTTTATTTTTTTTTATTTTTTGGGTGTGTTGAATGCCTCATCTCCGATACCATGTTCCTCTCTTCCCCTCCTATAATTTGAAGCTGAGACCTCTTGCATGCAAGTCCCAAGCTTTGACCATTGGGATGTCCTCTAAGAGACATTTTCCCAATGATTTTAGGGCCCATTTAGTTCAAGAATTTTAGTGGGTAAAGGAAAAGAAAGGAGAAGAAAATAAGGAGGAAATTCATTTCCTATTGTATTTTTTTGTTTATATCAAATATTACTGAAAATGAAACTTTGTTCTAATATGATTAAAGATTAAGGAAAATTAAACATGAATGGTGTATAAAACTAAATTTTTGTTTATTGATTTTCTTTTTCAATTTCCTTGATTACCAAACATGAAAAGCTGGATTCCTTTATGTTTTCCTTTTCTTTCCCTTATATTTTCTAAGTTCCAAATGGACCTTGGGTTTCAACAGGACACCAGCTGCATAAAGCGAGCAGGAAAACATAGAGACATGAAAAAGAGAAGAGAAAGCAGATAACCTATTTTGATGTCTTCAACATAAAGTGCATTGGTTTTCATCATCATTAGAAGGTCTAACCAATCTAACGGTACATGAATTGAAATTGGAGGATTTGCTCAAGGATTCTTCGAGGTGCTTGCAAGGGGGAAGATATGGTAGTTGTTAGATTACCACTTTATGTAAAAGTTTAAGTTGTTACATTGTGGGTCAATAATGTATATCAAGTTTTAACACTCCTAGCATGTGCTGTTGTATGGTCCTCATAGCACTTGGAGAGATAAACATACGGTAGATAACATCCATTACAGGGAATACTATAATTTTTTTTAAACACCACACAATAAACGTGGGCAACAAGACTATAACCGAGGACCTCCTAGTTACCAACTCTAATACCATGTTTGATTTTCACTTTACCTAAAAGCTTAAACTTTAGGTTGTGGACCAACAATGTATAGCTTTAAAAAGTAACATTTATAAAGTCATTTTTAATAATTGAATGACTTAGGTGTTAAGAGGATTAGCAATTAGGCAATTTCAAGTGGAGGACACAAAAGCTTAGACCAAGTGGGGCAACCAAATGTTGGCCTAACAAGACTTAATCTTGTTTTGATGATAGCAAATCAAGGTTACTAAGCGAGTTTTTAAGTTAAGTTTCAGGACTAAAGTGATTTATGAAGTCAAGTAATTGTACTTGAAGAAATTTATTGAAACTTTGACTTAAAACTATAAATCATGTGGAACATGAAGAATATTGAAGAATTAATCAAAGCTCAGATGATTATTGAAAGCTATACTACATGAAAACTCAGGAACTTAGATTGTTTTATTTTGATTAAGTCTCATGTAAGTACTTTTATTCTCAATATTGAAGTTGAAACTCTTAGGATTCATTTTGGACTTAGAGACCTGTTTTAAAACATGGAAAATATTTTTATAAGGCCTAAAATATGTTTTCCAAGTTAACAAAACAATTTTTGGAATAAAAAAAATTGAAAAACACTAAGTGGTTAGTGGTCAAGCGACTGATGATTTTGCATTAGACTTCCTTATTTCTCCTCAGCTTGCTTTCTTTGTACATGTGTTCCACTCAATATGAGTCACATATTACAATATTTTTTGTTTTCAAAATCCTTGAATTTTTTGTTGTTTTAAGACAAAATCATGCACTAGTGAAACATGGTTTAGTCTTGTGGTCAGCCGACTCCCTCATCTTCATGGAACTCAAGATTTGAGCTCCCTCATTTATGAATTGTTCTAGAGCTACTGACAGGGAAGCTGGTCCAGAACAACAAGTTCAACTTGACAAAATGGGTTTGTGAGAATGGACTATAGAAGTTCCACAATACTCTATTTTCAGAAGGTGCAAGATGCTGGACTCTCCATGGGTACTATAAGATGGGGTGAACTGTGTCTCTAGATGCTAAGGCCAAGCATGAACCAAGTGGTTGTTATGAGCAATATTCTTGTGTGCAGCCGGCACATGGGGTAATAAACACATCACTATCATTCATTTGATGAATCCTATGCACTGGGAAGATCCAAGAATTTCTCCAATTTATGATTAATGCAAGTTAGTAGGAGGAACAAAGATCCATGGTTTCTGATGCATAATTGAGCATGTACTTTAGATCATTAAAATTGGTGGAAATGACAAACAGAGAGGCCTGGAAGAGAGGAAGACTTCTTCAATCCTTTCTATATTTCCATTTAGCTAGTCCAAAATGTTAGTGATAATAATTATATACATTATATTAGGGTAGAATAGTTTTTTCCCTTTTTTGACTCTTGTAGGCTATATAAGCCATCTAATCTACTTGTAAAACCCCAATGATTCAATGAAAGACTCATATTTTATCCTCCTATTCTAACATGGTATCAGAGTAGGTTAAACCCTCGAACTACTGTGGGATTCATTGAGTCGCCGTCGTTGGGGTTGTCGCTATCACTGGGGTCATCATCGTCATTCGGGTCATTGCCGTCATTTGGGTTGTCATCATTGTTGGAGTTGTCGCTATCGTAGTCGAAGATGATTGACGAGGAGGTTGGGTTAAGGGGGGCTCTGGGAGATCTTCGGGCCTGGAGTTGTAGGTGCTGTCTTCAACGAGCTTCGGTTATCGGAGGGCAATTCATGGCTAGCCCATGGAGTATGCAATTGATTGTGATATATGTGCTTACAACACAATGTGATTCGCTGTGTATGTGAGCCTCTACGGTCTGAATCATGGGAAATTGAAGGCTTGCATTTGTGGTTTCTTCCTTTTGCTAGAATTCTTCTGGTGCTTTTTTATGCGGAAAGTATAATAATCTAGTGGGTTGTGTACAGAGAGGAGAAGGAAGGGTGGAGTAAATGTTTTGTTCTAAAAAACATTTAACTAAATTGAGAAGCAAGAAAGGGAGTTTGTAGGCCTAATAAGGTCTTTCAATCGGTTTTGGTGATAACAAACGAAGGACTATTTAACTTGGAAATGTTGAATTTTTGTGTTTCAGGAAATATGGATCAAGTGTGATTCAAGTAAAGACCAAGTATGAATCAAGTGTGGGTCAACTAATCAATGATCCAAGGAGAAACTAAGGCATTTGCAGTTAAAATTAGCTCAAGCAAATTTTCAAAGAACTTCAAGAGCAATGAATGAGAAAGAATTCAAGCATGATATATAAAGGCTTAGGAAACAATTTGTAAGTATTTCAAAAGCTAAAATATCGTTTGAAATATGTTTTGAAGCTCTTCCAAGAGATTATGAGGACTTAAAGACCTATTTAAGATTTCTGAAATAAGTCTTGTAAAAATCATAAGAAAGCAAATCAGTTTTTAAAGAGAAATATTTTCTAAAACAGGTTCTTGGCAGATCATGTGATGACCCAAAAATATATATATATATATGATTAAAGTACAATAATAATAAAATAATAAAAATAGTCATTAAGTTAATATCAATATAGAAGTGTTTTTCTGTAGGATCCTTGATTCCATGTTTGATGCCTAAAAAAGACCTTGTCTTAGCGAGTGCTTAGAGACCATTGCGGCTCAGTCGTTCCCTGGAGGTCGGCTTGGTCAAAATGGAATTTCATAGGATAAACAGGATAGACACTGTTCGTACACGTAAATAAGTATATATACATAAAATAATGTTTTGACAGACATAATTTGTAGAAATACATAATAAGATGATAATAATATAGGTATCATATGTGGGGCCCACAAGACTATGTGGGGTCCACATGAGTCCCGGAGCCACAAGACACTGTTTATATACGTAAATAAGTACATAAAATAATATTTTAACTGAAATAATTTGAAGAAATATATGATAAAATAATAATAATATATGTATCCTATGCGGGGCCCACAAGACTGTGTGAGGCCCACATGAGTCCCGAAGCCGTATGGAGGTTTACACAAGTCTCAAAGTTATGTAGGATGCATAAAATCATATAAGAGTTATTTGAGTTACGTAGGATCCATTCGGGTCTCGAAGTTGTGTGGGGCCCACAAGACCATGTGGGCCCACATGAGTTTTCAAAATTTAAATTTAATTCTTATTCAAAAATAAATAATAAAATAAATAAATACTAAAAGTAGTTTAAAATTAATAACAATGATAATAATAATGATAATAATGATTAGGAAAAAATAATAATAAAATAATAAAATAATAAATTAAGTAATTGATTAATTAATTAGGTAAGTAATTAATTAAAAAATTATTTAGTGGGAATGGTGGCAAGCACTCCCACATGGCCTCCATCCCTATCTCATACACAACCCATACCTTGTCCATTCTTTAATTTTTAATAATTTCACCCATCTCCCCACACTTTTATAAATTTCATTTCTTCCCCAAAATTTTCCTATAAATAGGAAGCTCTCAACCTTCATTTTTCACAACAATTTTCCAAGGAAGAGAAGAATTAGTGAGTGAAAGAAATTGTGGTGGAGAGAGAATTTTTGAGTAAGTTCTCAATCACCCACTTTTTCTGATCTCATTTCTTAGAGATAGTTACAGTGTTCGTAAGGAAGAAGGTAAGTAAATTTTGATTATGTTAGTTTTTTTTTTTTATTTAAAATTTATACCCGAGTTTATTTTATAAGTAAATTTCAATTATGTTAATTAGTTCCACAAAATTTCCATGAGTTTATTTTTATGCATATTTAATTATACAAGTTCTATCTTTAATATACTTGCATCTATTTTTGGGTTAAGAAATGTTCTAATCCCCTCGGGTAAATTTTCAGCATTTTTTTCTATTCAAAAATAAAATTATATATATTTTTAACACAAAATTGTGTGGCATGAGTTTATTTCTACGTTACATTTTTTTATTTATTTATGAAAATATGAGTAAAGATGAGATTTTCACGATATTATTTTAAATTGCATAAATTATAATAAGATGATTTTTAAAACCCCTTATGGCAACGAAAGTTTAAAGTTACAGATGTTCGGTACCGCAACTTAAAGTTTATACGGATCAGAGTGCACCCACACTGTTTACAGAGTGGTTATTTATATTAGTGAATTTCTCCTGAGTGCACACCTGGTTCTGGACCAGGACTTAATAAGGAAAATCTCACTTAAAGTTTACGTACGTTGATTTAGTTTGGTTGGCCAGCCAGCTAAGTCCAGTCTTCGGACTGCACAACCCAGTCATGGGGGTAAACATGACTTACGGCAAATAGACCTAAGGGTGGTTTTTATAATATATGTTTATACATATTTAATTACGTGTACAAGTTACTGATGATTTGAAGGAAAAGTATAAGTTTACGTGAAAAGGATCATTCTGGTGCTTAAATGACGATTTAAGGAAAACGTATAAGGAAAAGTATATGTATGTTTATCATTAAATATTTTTACAGTTTTAAAGTTAAAAGTTTAATTTAGCAGTTATAATGTATGATTATAAAAATTTACAGTTGAAATTGATGACAAAAGTTTTATGCAGAAATTTTTAAATTTATATTCTAAAAGCAGTCTTGAAGTTATAGTATTAAATATTGTTTTACGAAATTCTTTAAAAGCTCATTTTAGCCACACACTAATAATAATCTTATTTACTTACTGAGCGTCGTCTCACTCCAATCATATTTTTATTTCAGATAACTCTAAAGAGCATGTTGGAAATCAGGCTTAGCAAGCATATGGGTGGGGATAGAAAAATAAAGATTATTTAGAAATATTAGTATGATGCCGGATATTTATGCTTATGTAATTATTCTTCTTTTGAAATAAATGATTGTAATATGGATAATTAGCGCTCTGGTTTAATAATAATTGAGTTTATTTGCTTCCGCTGTAAATCAATGGTAAAAAGTTAATATCCCAGGCCCCTCGGGGTCGGGGTGTTACAGATTAGATGACTGAACTTTTCAGTTCAGATGTTTGAAGTGGCAACTTCAGATGACAGAACTTCATGTTCAGACATCTGAAGAATTACTTCAGATGTCTGAAGATTAAGTGCAGACGTCTGAAGATTTTATGGATCAAAACAGATGCAGTAGCAGTTCAGACGTTTGAACTCGACACTTCAGACATCTAAACCTGGCACCTCAGACGTCTGAACCCTGTCTTCAAATATCTGACTTTGTGTCCAGTTAAATTTTTAAAGGGTTTCAGGAACTTCAAACGTCTGAACTCTCAGACATCTAAACACTGTTCAATGGGAAAATTTTTTTAAAAGTTAATATTTTAAAATATAGTCATTTGAGTCCCAAATTTTCTAACAACTTGAGAAACTCTTTAAGGAAACTCTTGCAACAAGGAAACTTATTTTGAAAGCCTATAAATACATGGTTTTTGTAAATCAAAAATATACCAAGCATTGAAAAATCTCTCAAGCTCTCTTGCTCTCAAAGTCTCACCTTGTTCAATTTCTTGCAATCTGAAAGTGTTTTCATTTTGATATTTTTGCTCATCAATTCCTGAAGAAAGATTACTGATTTCTCATCTGGAGAAAAGGAATTTGGTGAAATCCTTGTTAAGCTTCAAAAGTGTATTTCTTTCTTGATATTTATCTTTTGAAGTACATAGTTTCAATTTGTACTAATTTGCTCTTTGTGTGAGCATCTCTTGTACACTAGCTTTTTGATATCTCTCTTGTAGATTTTGGATGATTCCAGGCTGTTGGATCGTTGACCAAACAAGGGTATATTATTTGGAGAAGGCGGGCTCTAGCCTTGGCTAAGGAGTGATTGTAAACAGTCGTTGTTCCACCCAGTAACGGAACTACTATAGTAGAACCCTTCGGTGTTTTGCCAAGGGCGAGGACGTAGGCTGTGTTGAAGCCGAACCTCGTAAAAACCTTGTGTCTTTCTCTCTTCTTTACTTTCTATTTTCTGTACTTGCTGTTGTTGTGTAATCTAAAGTGCAGGTTGCAGGTTTTAAAGTTAGACATAAACAAAGACTCTTGATATTTAGAAAGTACATTTTGATTAACTGTTTGCGGAAACCCAAAAGGGAGTACGTTGGTTAATTTGCGAAAATCTTGATCAAGAGAAGTGCATACAAAGAGGTTACTCAAAGAATGTGGTAAACATTTACAGGAAAATTAACAAAAGTACTAATATTTTTGGTTGAGTGGTTGAATTGCTTTGGTTTCATTGATTGGCTTGTGAATTTAAATTTCAGTATTTTCAAGTGTAATTATCAGTTATTAATTGTGTTTTTCTTTGTATTATAAGCAAAAGCTTAAAAATTACTAAAATAAAAAAGAATCCAATTCACCCCCCCTCTTGGGAAGCTATTCCTAATTTTAGAGTTGGAACTCAAATGGAGCACAATTTTGTTATCTTTATTAGGTGGTTTGAGGTGAGAAAGGAAACAACTATTTCAGTTAATTTTCGTATTTTGTGAAAAAACAAAAGTAATGAGTACTTGGGTTTTGTTTAGGAGACCATCAAATCTTTTATTGAAATATAGGTGTTTTGATCCTGTTGCTCAGAAACTATATATCTCTCGTCATGTTGTCTTCCTTGAACACATTCCTTTCTTTACCGTTCCTCCTAACTCTCCCCGTATGGCGCATCCAAACCTCATTCATATTGACCCTTTCTTTGATGATGAAAATGGTGGCTATGGTGGTGATGATGATGATAAAAATGGTGCTGATAATAATGCCCCTCTTTCGGTCCCCCTGGAATCTCCTGTGGTTGTGGATTCTCATCAATCTCACTATCCCAAGCGTGCTCGTAAGTCCACTCAGTTACCAAATTTTGCTTTTTCTTGTTATTCTGGTCCTTTCACTTCTTTTTTAGCAGCTATTCACTCACTTTGTGTGCCTACCTTGTATAAGGAGGCTGCTTGTGATCCTCTTTGGCAACAGGCTATGGTTGAGGAAATTTCTACGTTGCATAAAACTCATACTTGGGATTTGGTGTCACTCCCTCCTGGTAAGAAATCGAATGGTTCTCGAAGGGTTTACAAGATCAAAAGAAGTCAGATGACTCTATTGAGTGATAAAAAGCTCGTTTGGTTGCTAAGGGTTTTACCCAAGAGTATGGTATGGATTATGAGGAGACTTTTGCCCCAGTTGCCAAGATGACAAGTCTTCGTGCTCTTATTGCTGTTGCTTTTTTTCATCTATGGGCTATTTCTCAGTTGGATGTTAAAAATGCCTTCTTGAATGGGGATCTGAAGGAGGAAGTTAACATGGTACCTCCACCTGGTGTCTCTCATAACCCAGGAGAGGTTTGCAAACTCAAGAAGGCTTTATATGGTCTCAAACAAGCCACTCGAGCTTGGTTTGAGAAGTTTTCGTTGGTTGCCACTTCTCTTGGCTTCTCTTCCAGTGCTTATGATTCTGTTTTATTTGTTAAGTGTACTTTTGCTGGCTGTATCATTCTTTCTTTGTATGTTGATGATATGATTATTACGAGTGATGATGTTGATGGTATTATGGAGTTGAAAACGATGTTGACTCAAGAGTTTGACATGAAGGATTTGGGGCCACTCCGCTACTTCTTGGGAATTGAAGTAGCCTAATCCCCTAAGGTTACTTACTCTCCCAATCGAAGTATGTTGCAGATATTCTTGACCACACTCATCTCACTAATAGTCGGATTGCTGATACTCCTCTTGATGTTAATGCCCACTACACTCCCACTGATTAAATTCCCCTACCGGATCCCACCTTGTATTGTACTATTGTTGGTAGTTTGGTTTATCTGATTATTACTCACCCAGATATTGCTTATACTATCCACATCGTAAGTCAGTTTGTTGCTTTACCTACATCTATGCATTGGTCAGCTATTTTGTGCATCTTGCAATATCTTCGAGGGATTCTCTATCATAGTCTTTTATTCTCTTCGTCCTCGTCGTTGAAGCTTTGTACATATTTTGATGCCGATTAGGTTACTGATCCTACTGACTGAAAATCTACTACCTACTTTTGCATATTTTTAGGTGACTCCCTTCTTTCTTGAAAAAGCAAGAAACAATATGTTGTTTCACGCTCTTCCACCGAGGCTGAATATTGTGCGATAGCATCTAGGATGATTGAGATTGTGTGGTTACGTTGGTTGTTGGTTGATATGGGTGTTATATTTTTTGCTCCTACTCCTCTTTATTGTGACAATAGGAGTGCCATCCAGATTGCAAGGAATTTTGTATTTCATGAATGGACCAAACACATTGAAATTGATTGACATGTCACCAGACACTACCTTCAGCAAGTGACTATTACTTTGCCCTTTGTTCCCTCCTCCATACAGGTTGCTGACTTCTTTACAAAGTCTCACACCATCCAGTGTTTTCGTTTTTTAATCGACAAACTCTCGATGCTTCTTGCTGTAGCATCGTGAGTTTAAGGGGGGATGTTAGCAATAATAATTATTTACATTATATTAGGGTAGAATAGTCTTTCCCATTTTTTACTCTTGTAGGCTATAATAAGTCTTCTGAACTACTTGTAAAACCCGAATGATTAAATAAAAGACTGTAGTATTTAATATTTTAAAAGGAATATTTATATCTATATCTATATATATATACATAATAAATAATTGAGCGGTTGCAATATGCCAGAATTGCAATAATCTTTATAGAATGTGTGATTTAATCCTTTTGACATATTCCAAACTGCACCTTTTATCTTATATTATCCCTTCCTATCTTTAAAATAAAATAATGCAATATCAGGTAGTGTGGAACAATGCAGGGGAAATGGTAAGGAGGGCATGAAAGTCCCATGGTTGATAGAAGATGCAGAGATGTAAGATCAAGCAGTTTGCTGCTATATTGAAATTCCCAATGAAGAGGTGATTCATTCAGCCATGTGAGTGGGTGTGAAAAGGGTTGCAGATCATTGGATCAGTCTCATCAAAGATGTTTTCTCTCTCCTTTTCTTTTTCTTTTTTTTTTGGAGTGATTGGAAGCATGTTATCCATTTGACTTAAACATTTGATGGGGCAAAAAGAAGCCTGCTAGTTAAGCAAAAATAGTGAATATTAATATATAGTTGACATTATTACAGCCTCCCCCCTCCCCACCTTTTGGTTATTATTATTATTGCAGCTCCCAGATGAACAGGCACCCAACATGCAATTTGAGAAAATTGAAATCCTTATCACTCCCTTTGAAGGTCAAGTAGGTGACTACTGACCCACCGCTTGAGTATTGTTGTAGTATGCGGCTTATATTGAGTAGAATACGTGCACATAAAAAGAAGGCTGATGCTGAAAGTAGAGCGGAGCGAAATAACGACATCAACCTTTTGGACTTGTAATTTTTTGTTTTATTGATTGTGATGATTAATGGATTGCGGGTGCGGGGCCAATACCCCGCGATACGGTACATGGGTATTTAAGAAATTTTTTTAATATTTCTGCACAGATAGGGTTAATATAAGTACATATGATTTAACCCTACCTTAAAATAGTGAAATTCAGCCGTCGCTTGCTCCTGTGGATGTAGGCATACTGCAGAACCACATTATATCCGTGTTTTTTTTATTGTTTTGTCTATCTCTTTGTTTTTCCGTATTATTCATGATTACTACATGTTTCACAACAAGATTATTGAAAAAAACAAAACCAAAAATTGATAAAAGTAGTGAAGTGAGCCATTTAAAATTATATGCACATTCTTTGGTTACTAAGCATTAGGGGATATTTTATTAGTTTGAGTTTGGAACCTTAATTTTTAGAAGTTTCATACCTTAATCAGTCATAAGGGGGGATACAGAAGAGTCTGTAATAGATGTTGGGTTATTATTCGGTGTGTGGTCTATGCCTTATACGTCTCAAATGGACAGAGAATAATAATAAAATACTATATTTGTTGTGAGAGAATAAAGCAATAAAGGATGAGAAAGGAAAAGTGGGAGGAGAAAGCAAGAGGAAACTTTTTTTTTTTTTTTTTTCCGGATTTGGTACGATAAAAAATTGAGAAAATTAAGAAAGTAGATATGGTTTTTCTTTTTCAATCATTTCATGTAAAAGTGAAAGAAAGTATATTGAAAAAAAATTTGTCAGTTAATTCAAAAAGATCTTTAATTACTAAATTTGGTTTCACCCCGATAATTTTGGATCATTTTATCTCTTCATGATTCCATTTACATTTAATTGTGTGTTGGCGTGTGGATTTCAACATTAAATTTGGGTTAAGGTGAAATTTGGTAAGGTAGTGTGTTTAGGAATACGAATTTCGAGTTTTGAATTTGGATTTAAATGAAACTTAATACAATTTGTTATTGCATTTTGGTTCAAAATTGCATAAATCCAAACCTAAGATTTGAAATTCAAATGTTCAATTAAGTTGTGAGCTTATTGCTGTGATACCATTAAATTTCAACATTAAAATTGGGTTATGTGGATTTAAGTGAAATTTAGTTAGCTGGTGTGTTTAGGAATGCGAATTTCGAGTTTTGAATTTGAATTTGAATTTGAATGAAACTTAAGTTGTGACCTTATTGCTTGATACCACTTGTTAGAAAATTTTCATAAGAAGAATCTTCAACATATTTTATGAAGCATAGTCAAGTAAGGACATAAAAAATAATTCATAATATATCTTTATACCCTTTCTATTATGACAACTGAATTTTGTAACAAGTACCTTATTTTTTTTTTTGAATACATAGGAACTCCAACCACCAACGAGTCTTTTGGACCCTTGGTGCGGCACCAAACCTACGGATCAGCGTCCTCCGCCTCCAGGTATCACTGATCAAGGTAAAGTCCGGATGCGGATACGGCTTTTGTACATCAATTGGACGTTCGACCAACCCGACTCCCGAAACACATCTTCATTACCATCCACGGTCCCTACTAGCTCACAGAGAACTCTCACCATTCACGGTCCCTGCTGCCTCACAGAGTGAACTCTCACCATCCACGGTCCCCGTTGACTTTTTTCTTCTTTTCTTGTTAGTCAAATCTAATGATAAAAATTTTACCAAATTTGGTTGAGTGATGAGGTTGACCAAGGGTCCTTCAATTCATCAAAAGTCATAAATGTTCATAAATGTACATATGGTCTTTCTTTTTCTTCACCTGTATCTTAATTCCATTAAATTTATTATGATATTTTTCCAAATGTATCACTATTGCTTCCATGTATGTCAGATATTTTTCATTTATACATGACTTTAGTCATTGTATTTTGCATATAATAAATATGATACTTGACTTTAATGTACATATTATCTATTCATGAATCAACTTAATTCTTAATTAATTATTTATATATAGACGCACAAACCCTATGTAATCATGAAGATCACACATATATACATACAGAAATTCAACATCCAATTGTAGGATAAAAATTACATGTTGTATATTGTTCAAATTCACACAAATCAAATTGAAAGTCTAAATTTCAAGCTTCATAGCTTAAAGATTGTGAATTATATTTTAATTGTCTGTTAACAAGTTTGATGTCATCAAAAGATTACCAAATGACCCCAACAATGATAGGTTTAACTCCTATATGTTAAAAAATCAACTTGTGAGTTTGTCAAACATTGAAGAAAAAAAAAAAAAAAGAATAAAGAATAAGTGTTTATATATGTGGTTGGATCCAAAATCTAAGAGATTTAAACTTTTGAATCAAGTTGGTATTCATCCATATCTACTAAGCTTCTATTAAGATTTCCTCAGCGCCTACACTAAGACTCCATTTGGAACTTAGAAAATATTAGATAAAAGAAAAAGGAAAATATAAAGGAATCCTCATTTTTATGTTTGATTATTAAGGAAAATGAGAAAGAATATAAAATATACGAAATTTATCAACAAAAAAAAAATTAATTTTACAGATAATTAATATATATATATATATATATATATATAACTTTTAATCAAATTAAAAGAAACTTTCATTTTTTATAGTATTTAATAGGAAAGGAAAATATAAAGGGAAATAAGCTTCTTCCTTATTTTCCTTTCCTTTTCTTGTCCCACGTGATCGATCAAAACGGATTCTAAGTGAATTCCTCCCCAACTAACCAAATGAATTAAAGATGGGTCCAAAAATCATGAAATAACAACTATATCTCAGTTGCTAAATGTCCCATCTCTTCCTCCTCATCTTCCTCCTCATTATCATTCTTAAACTACAACTAAGATGTGATTGCCATCCAAAACCCACACCTAATTGCCTTTGAACCAAAGACAAAAGAGGCTTTCACGTGTTCCATGCTTAAAGCCCACATCTCAAGCATCCCAAACAAAGCCATTTCTCACTCCAAATCACTTCCACAATGTGACCTCTTCCCCTCAACTTCAACGCAACGAAAACTTGCACCAACACGCAATATAAACTAAACTGGATTTCCAATTCAATGAACCAAAAATGAAATGAAATGAAATTCAAAAGGCTCACAAGAAATGAGTATCTAATATTATAAAGCAATTAGAATATCCCAATTCCCAAGCTTTCTTGGGTAGTTGGTTGAAACCGTTGAAATTGTGGATTCATGAATTTATTAATAAATGTAACCATCATGTTAGCAATTTTTTTAAAGCATAGAAAAGTATAACTAACACCCTTTTTTATTTGTTGGGGGGGATTTTAAATATAATAATCCTTGCCAATTTTGATGGAAAAGGATAGATGCTTAGTCAAACTCGACTTTAATCCTAACAGTGCAAGTTGATACATCGGGTAGGTAGGTATATGATGGACATTTGGACTTGAGCAAAGGATTGATGAATGAGAAAATTTAGAAATTTTGATTAGTGTAAATTGTATAAACAAAAATTTCTAATTTTTATCCTCTTAAGAATGATGCAACTCTTTTAAATCAACCAACCCACCTACATTTTATGAATAAATATTCAAACAAAGAATTTATGACAAAAGATACTGATATATTTTGGAATTTAATACAAAAAAAAAAGTGAATATATATATATATATATATATATATATTTTCAGCTAAAAGATGGCGGCACCTCCATTTATTTATTAATATATCCTCACTTTTGGTGAAAAATACTGGGGTTATAAGATAAAACAAAATTTTAAAAATTCATTAATTTTTGAAATTTTAAAAATTTCACAAATGTTCCTCCACGTTTGCTTTTTTAAACACTTTTACTTTTTATTAATATATTGTTGATTCCGATAAGGAAGAATAAAGTGTCCTGAAAATGTAAGCCCCGTTTGGAACTTGGAAAATGATAGGGAAAGTAAAGGAAAATATAGAGGAGTTCATTTTTTCATGTTTGGTTATCAAGAAAAGTACGAGAGAAAACAAAATATATGTCAAAATAATTAATAAAATTTTAATTTTATGTATCCTTAATATTTGATTTTTTTAAATTTTTAATTATATTAAAATAAAATTTTATTTTTAATATTATGTGATATAAAGATAAAATATAATGAAATTTGAGTTTTCTTCATATTTTCCTTTCCTTTTCTTTTTCCCATCAAAATCTTTAATCCAAACATACTAATAATATTCTCATACAATTTTTGAATCGTAGTTAAAATTTATGTCCTTTTACATATCATTAAGATCCTGTTCAGAACTCAAAAAATATTAGGAAACGGAAAGAAAAATATAAAGAATTCTCATTTTCATGAGAAAAAAAATAAAAAATATACCAACTCTATAAACAAAAATTCCATTTTAAAAATTATGATTATGATTATTATAATTTTTTAATTTTTAGTACTACTAAGATAAATTTTTATTTTTATTAGCATTTAATATAGAAGGAAAATATGAGAAAAAATGAGTTTCTTTTTATTTTCATTTTTTTTCTATTCCACATAAAATCTTTGATCAAAATGGACCTTAAAATAAGGGCTTTTTTACTCAAATTCTAAATAAAAATTATCTAAAATATATTTTACAATAAAATACCACTTAAAATATTATAAATTTAAGAATTGTAAACTTAAAGCTTAAAATTAAATAAAAATATTTAAAAATAAAAAAAATTTATTTGAATCTAAACAAATCAAAATTCCGAAACCCACACTCCAAGCTGGTCCAAACACAATTTTAAAAATTAAGATTCATCGACCAAGCTCTCGAACGCACCACCACCCTCAATTCCAAAGAGCCACTGTTTCCCAGGCACGACCGGCGCGCGCGGAGACTTTTGGATGAGGCCCAGGCCCACCCCTCGGCCCATTGGCACTGATGCCTGTCGCCCTCGCCTCCAACTTGACTATACAATTCTCCCAAGCGCATCAATGGAGCGTGGGGTCCACCCCCAGTTCCTCTTTTTGGCATCCTTCATTGGTTAACATTGCACTCTGGCATCTACTAACTAGCCTCTTTACAAATCACAGCCCTTCTTCTTCTTCTTTTTCTTCTTCTTCTTCTTCTTCTTCTTCTCGCTTCCCTGTTTATCGTTAACCCCAGAGAGAGACCCTTTCACTTCACTTCTTTGATATTGATTCCTTCTCTACACTTTATATACATGGCGTAGTGGAATACCCATTTCGCTTTCGCCTTTTTATTCAAATTTTATCAATGAAAGCCTTCCCTTTTAGGGTTTTCTGCCGCACCAGCTTTCACTTCTGGAGCTTTTAAATATTCATCAATGGTGGGTTCTCCTGAATCAAGGTAGGTGGCCTGAAACCTTCGCATTTCTTCTGTCTTCTTCAGTCATTATTGCTCAATCAGTGGCCTGGGTTTTATTTTAATGAGTTAAAAAGTGGGTACTTACGGCTCCCCGGTCATCATAGAATACCAAACTTCTTCACCAAGTGCAAATATTCTCTCAGGAACATGATATGAAATTTTTTGGGTTTTCTTTATCTCACATTCGAATTCAAAAATGAAGTGATGATCGTAGTTTTGTTGTCTCAAAATGAGTTGGGTCTGATCTGTAAGGAGAAAAAGGGATGTTGTTTGGTTGTTCACAGATGATCTGTGTCATGGCAGAAGGCAGAGGACATGCTTGGCTGCTTGAGCATACCCATCAGAAAATGTCTTGGATTCAGCATCAAATGCAGCAGAGAGATGGTATTTTGACCTACCCACCTCCTTTATCTCCCCCACCCCTACCATCATCTTCATCTCCTTACCCTGGTGCATTTCATAAAGAATCAAACCCATCATCATCGGCATCATCATCATCTGGCACTAGAATCAGTCCTGCTGTTCTTTTCATTATAGTAATTTTAGCTGTCCTATTTTTCATATCTGGTATTCTCCACCTCCTTGTTAGATTCCTCATAAAGCATCCATCTTCCTCTACATCCTCCCAATCAAACCGATACCCAGAAATTTCTGAATCAGATGCTCTTCAGAGGCAGCTTCAGCAACTCTTCCATCTCCATGACTCTGGTCTAGATCAAGCATTTATAGATGCTCTCCCTGTCTTCAATTATAAAGAGATAGTGGGTCTGAAAGAACCATTTGATTGTGCTGTTTGTCTTTGCGAGTTCTCTGAGAAGGACAAGCTGAGATTGCTTCCTTTGTGTAGTCATGCTTTCCATATCAATTGTATAGACACTTGGCTTCTGTCAAACTCAACATGCCCTCTTTGTAGAGCGATTCTGTTCTCTCCAGGGTTTCCTATTGAAAATCCAATGTTTGATTTTGATGATCCAAGAGGACATGATGGATGTCCTGGGAATGGAGAAAATGCGATTCCTAGTCAAAAGACCGTGGAAATTCAAGAAACTGGTGGTGAAAAGGGCGTTCTCCCAGTGAGGCTTGGAAAATTCAGAAAGATGGATGATGAGGCAGCGGAGACAGGAGGGGAGACTAGCAGCAGTAATTTAGACGCAAGAAGATGTTACTCAATGGGTTCATATCAGTACATCGTTGGTGATGCAAATCTGCAGGTGGCCTGGTGCCGTGACCGAGATGTCCGTGGCTTAAAACTTGTGAGGGGTTTAGAACATAATGGAAATTCTTCAGTTGATGGAGATGGGGAGGGGAGAAGTAGTTTTGTGAGTAGAGGTGATAGCTTTTCGGTTTCTAAGATCTGGCTCTGGTCTAAGAAGGGTAGATTTCCCAGTACTTCGGATGCCCAGAGGGGCATGCCTTCTTCTCTCAATACTGAATTGCCATGGATGAGGGATGCACAAGGGGTATGAAAAATAGTTTTTTTTTTTTGTTTCCTTGATTAATCATTAGTCCATTAATCAAAGCTTGTGAAGCTTTCGTTTTATTTTTTCTTTGTTCAAATTTCTAGCATGCTTATTGAAGAGCTGTGATGACGTTTATACTATTCTGGCCATGTACTTTTATTTTTGGTGGGAACTTCGAATTCCATACTCTTTACATCTCTCTTTTCCAAAGTGTTTCCTTGGTTTAGGTATGGACTATTGATGATTTGGTTTGTATGATGGAAGAATGCATCCATTTGATTATTGTGGCTAGTTTTGCACAACCCATTAATTTTGGCGTCAAATTTGTGTACCCATATTTTTGTGTGGTAAATCTGAATTTTGTGTTTGCTTGAGGGATGACACTATCCACCTTGCAAGGAGGTTAGCATTGTTAGCACCCGACATGGGCTTGTTTACACACTCCAATGCAGGTTTTGGGGCATGCATAGTGAACACATACATTTCTCTTTACTTCTGCATTCTTCTTCGAATTCTCCTTAATGTCTGCCTACATAGAAACAAGAGCAAAACACCCTAGCTACTTGAGAGCCGGTCCAGGCCATGAATATTCAAGGGTACGCATTATGACTTGGTTTAATTTTATTCATGAACAAATGTAGTAAGCTAAAAAAAAAATTGTTTTCATCATTTTATGCGAAGGAAGCCACAAGGAGATCACAGCATATCAGGTGAGGCCACCCTTTCGGAGATCAATTATCATAACCGGAAAGAGTACAGTAAGGGCTTCCAAGCATCAAGAGGCATCGGTGCTAAAACTTCCTTCTCTGTAGCTATGGAGCTGATGTTCCACCCACCTGCCCCTCCTTTTTGGCCTTGGAAAAGGGTTGTCTACAGAGATGCCGTTGCTTTTTTAATAGATGCTGTATGCACTTTGTTTATTTTGTTGGTATGCTTGAAAAATGTGTTACGAATTGTATTTTTGTAAAGTTCTTTGAGTGGACATGAAGTGGGGAAATGGGTATGGCAATGATTCTTTAATAAATAAACTTGATAGTCCCCCACTGATACGGTGCTGTGAAAGAGATACGAGTTGGGGGCCAAAGGGCCAATTTCTTTTACTTTTTTTAATTCCCTTAGAGCGCTCTTTTTATTTTTATTTTTATTTTTTAAGTAGATCTTTTTATAATTAGGAATACTTTTGGGACAATCTGAGCAGGACAATGGTGGTGGGATCCCTGAAAGTCCCCTGGCTGGATTTTTCCATTGTGATGAGACTTTGGATTCAATGCGATGGCTGTTCTGGCTTCTGGTGTGGGGCTGTGGATTGCTCTTCCCATGTGGTCATGCTGTGATAATGAGACCAACCTTTTTCCTCTATTATAATTATAATTATAATTATTTTTAATTTTATAAATGGCTTAGATAGCTTTAATGGTTGGGACAACCTATTTTTCAAATCAGAAAACAGGAAATTGTATTTAAAATAGAAAAAGAAAACATGATTGTCTTTTCTTTTCTTTTCCTGTTCTGAAAAAAGGATAAATGTGGAAACAAATATGTTCTTGATAATTTATCACACTAGTCCAGAAATAGAACTTGTCACCATTCATTGTCCCACGTATGGTGTAGGATGCATTATGAATTGGATGCCAAAGTGCATGTGTGCCATCGTTTAGTAATTCTCTTTCTCTCTCTCTCAAAAGGGTAGAGGGGGTGGTTAAGTGATTTGATGCATTGCATGGACCTCTTTTCTTTTACTGTTAATTTTTTTTTGGAGGGCATAGAGGGAGGTCGGTGACTGTGTTCCCCGTGCAAGATCTGGAATGGCATGTTAACAACTCCACCGTAGGAAGTGGGCTTTCCCCGAGTCTCGGGGCAAATCATAACTATGGGCTGTTTTCCACTATATATATATTAACAAAGTGCAGCACGCGGCCTACCTTAACCAAGTACCTGTAAAATGGATTCCACAAATTGGCTTTCAGATGTTGTGGTACGTCAACTTCAGGTGACAAAGTGGGCCTTTTTTTCTTTCTTCTTTGTTTGCTCTGCTCACCCTTCTTTTTTGCATATGGCACTAAGCAAAACTCATAATTCATAAATGCTTGTCCAATAATCTGACTGTTGGTGTGTCTTATGTGCCATTTTTTGTGCTGATATAGTGTGTGACAGACTAAAATAAGACACGTTGTGGATACAACTGCCCCTAATACTGTCCTTTAGTCAATAGTTTTCAAGAATGAAACTCGAAAAACTATTAGGGCATGACAGTCTGAAAGAGGGGGGGAGTGGCTGAGAATGTAGAGACAGGTGGTGGATGATTGTTGTCAGCTTGTGTTGTAAGGGTTTAGGGTAAGTCAAAATGATGCAAATCATATTGAGGGATTAGGTGTTTTATTTATTTTCCATAGGGTGGGGTTGTGCTCTTTATGTATTTTGAGAATGTTTAGTTCAGATGATTAGGAAATTTAACATTTGAGCGATATTAGGTTCTCTTTTTGTTTTTTCATTTCTTTTTGTCTTTTTATTTTGAAATAATGGTATTTGAGACCGTTTGGGTATTCGACTAAGCATCATTAGGTGTCATGGACCAAACATTTCACATCATATGAATGGCCATGTGGTACTAGTTATAGCACACAAGCTTAACTAGTTAGCTGAAAGTAGGCTGCAAACTCCTTGCATAAATATGTTCACAAGGATCGAATACCAGTACATGGTAAGCAATAAGTAAGCATTGAGTAAATGCAATAGTCTAGTTGTAAATTATAAAGCAACGCAATTTATCTTATTACATTTTCTTAGGTAACACGTGTTTTGCAAAGAAAGTAGGCTAAACATGCTTATAATAGTCTATGATTTTTTTAAAAAAATTAAAAATGCAAATTTACTTTGACATAAGGAAACTTCACCATGACTAAAGAGTGTTGGGTGGTCCAAGGCCTTCTCAACCCCAAAAGCAACCTCAAGGGGTGAGGTTTTCTCTTACACTTAATAGTTGACCATTAGCCCCTTCCACTAGCACCAGAAGAGTTCATAGGTGTACTTGATACATATGAGTGAACACCAATTTGACCCAAAAGATTAAACTTATTGGGTCTTGGGTTCAACCATGTATATAAGCATCCATCATCCACTCAAATTTTCTAATGTGGGACAAACTCACGAGTGAAATTCTCAACAATCTCCCCCTTATTTGTGAGTTCCAAGTACTTTCCCTTGAATAGAAATCATCTCCTTTATGGGAGTAAGCCCATATCCCTAACAATTGCTCAAGTGGGCCTTATCACTGGCGCCTTACATGCCTCGGATTGCATTCCACGTGTCTCCGAACCAATCCTACCTCCCACGTCTTAACCTTATTCGGATCCATCTCATGCCTAGATAATTCTTATTGGCCTCCGTCACACACTTGGTCTTCCAACTGTTAGCACGTTAGGAGAATTAGTTTCACGTCTCGACTTTTACAATGTCGATCACCCAGAGTTACGAACCGAACCGTCGGCTATGATTCCACTTGTTAGCACCGAAGGAGTGCATATGTGTGCTTGATACACATTGGTGAATACCAACTTGACCCAAAAGTTTAAGCCTATTGAGTCTTGGGTCCAACCATATATATAAGCACCCATCATCCACTCAAATTTTCCAATGTGCGATAAACTCACAAGTGAAATTCGCAATACAGTCATACTCTCCTTTTTCTCTAGGACTTAAATAATAAATCCTATTTTGCTATTTAATTACATGATGGTTGCTCATCTAATTAGCACAAGCCAAGTGGTTGTGTAGACAAGTCTAAGGTCCTAAATAAGCTTGCCTCTTAATATTATGGCTTGAATTTTATAATGGTTATTGTAGTTGTTTCTTTTTAAAGGATAGTCAAAAGGTACTATTTGTTGGGAATTAAAAAACAAATTCCAAAACCTGTGAGAAACAAAGTAGAGAAAGAATACACACCAAAGAAGAATTAATAACACGCACAAGACAGTATTTACATGGTTCGGAAATTTTGCCTATGTCCACGGAGTTGCAGGGATTTCATTAATATCAGGGAGAAATATTACAGAGAGTGCAACGGTACAATACTCTCCCTCTCGCTCTCTCACGAAATTTAATCACAAACCCTAATCACCCAAAAGCAATCTTTTTATATGTTGTGCATAGGGTTTCATTCCGAATGAGCCTAAATTTAACACAACTAGGCTCCACAAAAGCCCAACACTAGTTAAGGGAGTTACAGAATTTATAAATTAATTTGATTGTTTACGTTATAAAGACCTTAGTATATATTCCTATCGTAAATTCTATTCTATTCTCTTCTCTCTTTTTCTTGTATGCTTTCCTCCCTTCTTCCCTTCTTGTTTTTTACATTTTTCTCATGCACATCATCCTCTCATCATAATTGTCTCTCTTTTTTGTTCTGCATCAATTGGTACTAGGGTGAAGGAATCTTCTTTCCTCTTTTTGCAATCTATCCATAAATATCTTTTGTATGCTACGTTGTTATCATTAGTTACAGATCCTTCTTGGTTTCAACCCCTCTTGACACTTCTATGTTCTCAAATTCCATTTAAAAGAAAAAAAAATGTATTGGTACTATGAACATTTCTATGTGACACTCCCACAATTATCATCAATTCTCAATTCAACCCTTTATACGCCACCCCGCCAAATAAAAAAAAAAAAAAAAAAGAATTAATCCTCCAATATCCATATTCATAGCTAGAAATCAAATCCTAAGTCGAAAAAAAAAAAAAGCATGTTGTTCTCATCATGTCATTATCCTTATCACATCTTTATTTAAAGAATAGTAAGTCTTCACTATTGTTGACAATGTTTATTCATTCACTTCACTACTCGACCTTTAATCATTATTCACCACCAAACAATTTTTGTTTCATCTCATTATTACCTCATTTAGTCAATCTTCCTATTGTCGGGACGTCGTTAGAGAGTTCTCATGTCCCATTGCTCCATTGTTGATACTTACTTGGTTGTTACTTACTCCATTGTTAATGAACTATGGAGTTTTTGCTTGTTATCATGCTCCTTTGCAAACAAATTCAATTTGTATCTAGTTGAAGGAAGGGAAAAAAGAACATCAATCTTTTGTCATTGTTATGGAGAGGAGAGAACAAAAAACAAAAAAGTTTCTCTTTTTGTCTCTTATTTGATTCATATATAATAGAGAGACGAGGAAAGAAGTGGAGAGAATTGAAGAGATAAAAAAAGTGAAAAATGAATTTTTTGTTTCTCCTCCAAATTAGATTGAAATGGACATAAATAAGGAAAAACTATGTGAAAAAGACTAGAGCACACTTAGACAACTATAAAAGTAACTATTCTCTTATTAAACCAAACAATATTGAGGAAAAATAGTCTCTTTTCTTTTTTCTATTTTCTTCTTCTCTCACCTTAAGTTTCTTTTCTATTCTTTCTACTTCTCCAACCAAATGGATGTTAACTCTTGTACATGGTTCAAATAAAAAGAAGGAATGGTCAAAATAAAAGGAGGGGGAGAGGGGGGGGGGGGTGAAATCTTATGCATTAGTTGGTTCATGCTTGACTTGACTTGATCAATTTAGGGATTGTTTGGTGTCATTTATTTATTTTGTTTTTTATTTTTGCAATTGTATAGTGAAAAGAATATGTCATGGTAATGTGTTTGTATGGCTAGCCAGTTTCGTTTTTCTATCATTAGCTTTTTTAAAAAAAAAAAAAATTGGCAAAAGCAAAGAATCTTATTAAGCTAGAAAGGGAACATAAAAGTATTTACCTAACAACTTTAAAAGACTAGTTCTATTTGTTTTACAAAAAAAAAAAAAAATGTTCCTATTCCTTAAACATTTGACCTTTACATCTTGTATTGCTTGTATGGAAATTGACTCAGTGTTGAGCTTTGCTCCTTAGTAAAGAAGTTTGTTTTTGGCCTTCCCTACAAATTTTCAAAATCTCTGAGAAACAAAATAGAGAAAGAATACACGCTGAAGAAAAAAAATCAATCTCACGTACAAGATAATATTTACGTGGTTCGGCAATTTTGTCTACGTCCACGGAGTTGTAAGGATTTCACTATTATCAAGAAGAAAATATAGAGAGTGCGACAATACAATAATCTTTCACTCGCTCTCTTGCGAAGTGTGATGGCTAATCAACCCTAATCACCATAACGACGATTTTATATCCTGCATATAGCAATGAGCTACAAAAATGAGCCCAAAAAATTATTTCCCGGGGGCGTTAGGCCCAGGCCTTCACTCCATGGACTAAACCTTAGAATAGAAATCTCTCATTAAAAAAAGGTCGGGTCATCATCTAGATCAAAGGCAATTAGGTTCACAAAATCCAACAATTCCATATATGGTAGATAAGGAGCACATGGCTAATTTGTGCATCTCTCTAGTGGGAGAATTGTTTACCAGTGTGAGCTAACTTGTTGCAAGATTCTAGTCTTGCAGAGGGACTTAATTTAACAACCTGATTATTTTACCATTTTTTTCCATGATAGTAAAAATTGATACAATAAACCTAGCAGATCATAATCAACCTGAACCCGTGGGTATCCGGGATACATCAGAAACACAACATGGAAGCCTAAGCAGCAAGAAACATAAAATCATACACATCTCAAAGTACCATTTAGCAGAATACCAGAGTTTACTACAACCATCATATAGATATACACATCTCAAAAGTATCAAAATAGTCCTAGGGTCTCTGCCCAAAAATCTGTCTGACCCTAGCAAATACTTACCTTTCAGAAAGGGTAGATCGGCTGTAACTATCTCTGCAGAGCCTTATCCGCTCTTCTATCTGGGGCTCTTGAAATGTTAATATAATTTGGGGTGAGACACCTCTCGGTAAGGGAAATAAACTAATATCAGTATATTACAACATGAGTATTTCCGTGTTATACGTAAAAGCATACATAAGCATATTTAGTAAAAATGTCTGTATCATTTATGGGAAAAAACATGTATAATTCATAGCATAGCAGAACATACTAGATTTTCATAAGCATAATTCATTTCATATAATAATAATACAAAAACAACCCTGGAAGGTTAGCTAGCTAGTGTCATGTCTTACCCCCACATGACTGGGTTGTGTGGCATGAAGGCGGGACCTGACAATGGGTGGTCGACTACTACTAAGTCAAAATAAATGTCTATAAGTACGATGAGTTTGCCAGACCTAGTCCGTACACTAGGGGCGCCAACACTTCAATAAACCACATCGACTATCCATCCTCACGCCGTACGACAACGATAACACAATATCATGATGATCATGAATACATAGCTACGGTATCGTGCAAAAGCAAGCCTAAACCAAGCCAACTAAGTTCTGATAACATATAACATATTCCAAATTGTGATACATTGCTATTTCATAATAATAATAATTGTCAATTCAATATCATCATATCACATTTCATATATAACGTGAAAATCATTGCCCCGTACGCCGGCATTTCATATTTTATCAATCACGACCCGTACACCGTATCACATATTAATAAGAGGCTCGGTACATACGCCGACATATCATATAAATGGATATGCCAACATATCATGTGAGAACATCCTTAGCCCGTATGCCGGTATATCATAAAAAATTCTTGGCCCGTACGCCGATATATCATATTAAAATTCTGTATCATTTAGCATTTTCTCAGAAAACAGTAATTCATCATAAATTCTACTCATGCCACACAAAATGGGTATTATGTATATTCAGAACATATCATCATTTATAACAGTATTTCCCAACATAATGCATATATATATATATATATATATATATGTATGTATGTATGTATATATACATATTTTCCTAAAATCAAACGTTATAAGATTATACATACATTTTCATAAAACAACTAGCTTAGTTTATCCCCTTACATGATTCCTGAAAAGTCCCTAAACAATTAGTCCTGTGCCCGTAGGGTTCCCCGTTCAACACCCTAAATCAACATTTTCCAAAACAGAGATTCAGTATTTCTATGCGTACTACGTTTTCTACAACTGTAGGGAAGGCCAAATATTGAATAAAAGTCTTACCCTGAATTTGGGATGGATTCCAACTTAGCCCCACCAACGATCCACTCCATCAGAGTTGAAGAGAACTTCCCCAAGAGTGTCGTGGTGGCCTCGAATCGTTGAACTAGCAAAA
Source organism: Malania oleifera (assembly GCF_029873635.1). Classification (NCBI taxonomy): domain Eukaryota; kingdom Viridiplantae; phylum Streptophyta; class Magnoliopsida; order Santalales; family Ximeniaceae; genus Malania; species Malania oleifera. Next base: position 59,174,648 of record NC_080427.1, on the reverse strand, counting down.
GATCGGCCCAAAATCCTAGAGAGAATGAGGGAAAATCGAAAGGAGAGAGAGAGAGAGAGAGAGAGAGAGAGAGAGAGAGAGAGAGAGAGAAAGAGAGAGAGAGAGAGAGTTTTTGCGCAAAAAATCAGCTGAAAAATTGCGTTTAGGGCTATTTATACACTGGCCTTCATCGACGAGCCACATCACGTCGTCGATGAGGTCATGAAGAAAGTTTGTCGACGAACACGTGTTCCTCGTCGACGAAATTCAAAGCTGTGAAATAGCCTTTCGGTAACTTCTCGTTGACGAAATTGACCCTCGTCGACGAGCCCAATATGCCATGTCATCGACGAACGCAACGCGCTCATCGACGAGGCCTACTATTCCTCCTTTTTAAATTTTCATTTTCCTCCCTCTTCTATTATTTAAATACCATAATTCCTCAGGTCACTACATTCTCCCCTCCTTATAAAAATTTCGTTCTCGAAATTTGCTATTCATATGATTCATCATCCCTTAAAGGCAAAATGGTCTACTTATTTTACTACTTACCCTCTCTTATGGCGGAAGAATACTGTGGTTACATTCGAAGTCCTGGGAGATTACATATATAAAATAAAATTCTCCCAAAACTAAAATACTACTCACTAACTAAATCACTACATGTACCTGCAAAAGAAACATTACGTATTACTTACATTTTCCTGAATAATTGTGGATATCTCTGCCTTATCTATTCCTCGAGCTCCACAAGAAGCTTCTTCTATTACATGATTTCTTCACAAGACTTTCACCAAAGGAATCTTCTTATTACGTAATTCTTGTTCTTTCCTATCCAGAATTTGTACTAGCACCTCCTCATAAGCTAGTGAATCATTGAGCTCTAATTCACTATAACTGATCACGTGAGAAGGGTCTGGGACGTATTTCCTCAACATGAAAATGTGGAATACTCCATGGATCCTGGACAACACGGGTGGCAAAGCTAGCCTGTAGGCAACCGGCCCCACTTTCTCTAGAATCTCAAACGGGTCAATGAACCTAGGGCTAAGTTTACCCTTCTTCCCAAATCGCATAACCCCTTTTAACGAAGCTATTTTCAGAAATATATGATTACCAACATCAAATTCTAATTTCCTGTGGCGGATATCAGCGTAACTCTTTTGTCGACTCTGAGCTGTACTGATTCTATCTCTGATAAGCCGAACCTTATCACGCGCTTCCTGAACAAGCTCTGGTCCCACAACTCGCCGCTCACCCATTTCATCCCAAAATAAAGGAGAACGACGTCTCCTACTATAAAGCGCCTCAAACGATGCCATGCCAATGCTGGCCTGATAACTATTATTATACGCAAATTCCACCAGTGACATAAATAGACTCCAACTACCCCCAAAATCTAGTACGCACGCTCGAAGCATATCTTCTAATATTTGAATCGTCCTCTTAGTCTGCCCTTCTAACTGAGGATGGAACGTCATGCTAAAAGATAACTGAGACCCTAGAGCCTCCTACAAGCTGCTCCAAAATTGTGACGTGAAACGTGGGTCTCTGTCTGACACTATAGACACTGGCACACCGTGAGCACGAACTATCTCCTGAATATATATATATATATATATATATATTTCTGCCAGTCTATCCATGGAGTAGCTGATCTTGATGGGAAGGAAATGGGCAGTCTTGGTCAATCGGTCTACAATCACCCAAATCGTATTCTGACCATGCAATGCTGACGACAGCCCTAAAATAAAATCCATAGATATATGATTATATTTCCACTCTGGGATAAAAAGTGGCTGCAACTGCCCTGCCGGTCTCTGGTGCTCAACTTTTATCTGCTGACACGTCAGACACTGGGCTACATGCTCAGCAATTTCTTTCTTCATACCACTCCACCAATAAGACTCTCGCAGATCTCTATACATCTTCATACTACCAGATGAACTGTGTACAAAGATCTATGAGCCTCCTCTAAAATGGTCTTCCTGATGTCAACGTCAGCAGGAACACATAATCTAGAACGGAGTCGTAAAGCCTCATCATCTGTTATACAAAATTCCTCCCCCTGACCATTCTGCACCCTAACTAATACCTCTGCTAATTCTGGATCATTTTTCTGAGCAACTTTAATCATTTCCTGCAAAGTAGGCTACACCACTAGACTAGCAATACGAGCCTAAGAACCACTATCGACCAACTCTATATCGAATCTTTCCAAATCCATCATAATTGGATGCTGGATCTCCATAGTAGCCAATGCTGGTCCCACCAACTTCCTACTCAAAGCATCAACTACCACGTTTGCCTTCCCTTGGTGGTAACTGGTAGTGCAGTCAAAATATTTAATAAGCTCCAACCACCTTCTCTGCCTCATATTCAGTTCCTTCTGGGTGAAAAAGTACTTTAAACTCTTATGGTCGGAGAAGATTTCACATTGTTTACCATACAAGTAATGCCTTCAAATTTTCAATGCGTGTACCATTGCAGCTAATTCAAGATCGTGGGTAGGGTAGTTCTTTTCATACTCTTTCAATTGCCTAGAAGCATACGTTACTACTTTACCATGATGCATCAGTACATGGCCAAGTCCCTTCAAGGATGCATCACTATAGATAACATAACCCTCACCCCCTGACGAGATGATCAATATTGGTGCCATGATGAGTCTCTACTTCAATTCCTGAAAACTCTGCTCACAGCTATCATCCCACTCAAATCTGACATTCTTTCTAGTCAATCGTGTCAAAGGCCCTGATAATATTGAGAACCCCTTAACAAAACAATGGTAATACCCAGCTAGCCCCAAGAAACTCCTAATCTCCTGGACATTCCTCGGTCTAACCCAATTCACTACCTCCTCAATCTTGCTAGGATCTATATAAATACCATCTCCTCAAATGAAATGCCTAAAAAACACAGCTTTCTCAAGCTAGAATTTACATTTACTGAACTTAGCGTACAACTTCTTTTCCCGAAGCGTCTGTCGAATCCGCCTCAAATGTGTCTTATGCTCCTCATACCTCCTCGAATAGACCAATATATCATCAATAAAAATAACAACAAATTGGTCTAGATATTGGTGAAAAACTCTATTCATCGGATCCATAAATACCACAGGAGCATTCGTGAGACCAAACGACATAATGAGGAATTCATAATGCGTATATTTGGTCCTAAAGGCTATCTTCGATAGATCCTCTGCTTTCACTTTCACCTGATGATAGCCTGATCTGAGATCAATCTTAGAATACACCCGTGTACCCTAGAGCTGGTCAAATAAATCATCTATACCGGGTAGAGGATACTTGTTATTGATAGTCACTTTATTAATCTCCCTATAATCTACACACATCCTCATATTCCCGTCTTTCTTTTTCACAAATAGAACTGGAGCTCCCCACGGAGATACACTAGGTTGTATGAAGCCCTTATCAAACAAATCTTGCAATTGACTCTTTAATTCTGCCAACTCTGCCGGCGCCATTTGGTAGGGTACTTTAGAAATCGACATTATACTTGGAAGCAGATCAATAGAGAAATCTACCTTACGATCATGTGGCAAACCTGGTAACTCATCTGGAAAAATATTCATAAACTCCTTTACTACTAGCGTAGTAGCGACTTTCGATTCATTCCTTGACATTTCCTTTACAAAAGCTACGAATCCCTAACAACCACTCAATAATAGTCTCCTCGCCTGAATAGCTGAAACTAACTGAGACAGGGATTGCACTCGCGACCCCACAAACCTGAATTCCGCTTTTCCTGGAGGTCTAAATATCACTTCCTTTAAATGACAATCTATGTTGGCGTAATTGGTTGCCAACTAGTTCATACCGAATATTACGTCAAACCCATGCATATCCAGCAATATTAAATTAGCAGACAAAACTTTCCCCTAGATATCAACTAGACAATCTCAGAGCACCCTACTACACCTCACTGCTGACCCAGTCGGTGTAGATACCAACAGTTCAGTGTCTAACAACTGTGCTTCTGCCCCCATATAGTCTAGTGCACTCTAAAAACACAAACGAGTGTGTGCCTCCTGAATCAAATAATACAATAACTTTACAAGAAAGCATACTAACCATACATGTCACCACGTCGCTGGCTGTCTTAGCATCACCCGGCGTCAAAGCAAAAACCCTTGTTGGAGCCATATTCCTCTGCTGGCCTCCACGTGGCGCCTGATAACCTCCTCGGTACGGTCTGGGAGCAGGAGTGATATCTGGTGGTAAAGGGTAGTCTCGCACCATATGTCCCTTTCTACCGCAGCGATAATAGACAACTCGTCCCAGTCGACACTTTCCCTAGTGCCTCCTCTCACAAGTTTGACAAACAGGAGGATTCTACACTGTTTGAACCTCACGATCCCCAGTTTCCTGTCTCTACCCTCTGCCATAATTTTCTCTCCTCCACTGACCCGACCTATGACCCTGCTGATAGCTTGAAGATGCAGATCTTTTCTTCTGTCCCTGCTCCTCTACATCCATACACTCACAAACCTCTGCCAAGGCTGCTCTATCAACTAACTCAGCGAAATCCTGAATCTTTAGTACCACCACCTACTTGAATATGCCTCTCCTCAATCCTCTTTCAAACTATCTCGCTTTCTTTACCTCATCAGAAACAATAAACGGAGCGAAGCGAGAGAGCTCTATAAACCGCGCCGCATACTCTGGACTGACAACTATCCATACTTCAGACTTAGGAGCTCCTCCACTTTAGCCTCCCTGACAGTAGCTGGAAAATACCTGTCAAAGAATAACTCTTTAAATCGGTCTCATGTCATCGCTATCGGCGCTGTCCTCTGCTGCTCCAAAAGTCTCACAGCAGTCCACCGCCTCTCGGCCTCTCCTGTTAGTTTATAGGTGGCGAAGAGGACTTTTTGTTCCTCTGTACACTGTAGCACTGTCAAGACTTTCTCATTCTCCTGTACCCAATTCTTAGCAGCTGCAGGATCAACTCCCCCTGAGAACGCTGGAGGATTCATCTTTGTAAACTTATCTATAGTGCACCTATGGCCTGCAGACGGACCTCGCTACTCTTTGGAGCTCCTAGCAATCTCATCCATAACCTGCTGAGCCACGCTGTGAAGTACTACATCATAATCAGTCCCGTCGGCACTCGAGGGCCCTGCTCCATCACTGCCACTCATAGGCACTACCTCCTCCTGGATCCATCCTGAAAAACAAGAAACGTAATTTAGGAACTCTATACCTATAGTTTGCATGCCTAACATAGTTCCTTATCTTAACTTCCTCAACTCATTCCTAACTCCAGTCCTACATTCTAGGAACACAACCTAACAATAGTTTACTATGGTTTTGCTAAAATCGTCACCCCAGGAAAAACATAGAAACCACCACGGAAGTCCTACCTCTAGATTGTAGAAAAAAACCTTAAATCATTTTCCTATACTCTGGTATTGTTTCCGCTGCACTCTAAGTCTACAGAACCTAGCAACCCAGACTCTGATACCAAACTGTAACGACCTACTTATATTACCATTTTTTTCCATGATAATAAAAATTGATACAATAAACCTAGCAGATCATAATCAAGCTGAACCCGTGGATACCGGGGATACATCAGAAACACAACACGGAAGCCTAAGTAGCAAGCAACATAAAATCAGATACATCTCAAAGTACCATTTAACAGAATACCAGAGTTTAATACAACCATCATATAAATATACATATCTCAAAAGTATCCAAAATAGTCCTAGGGTCTCTGGCCTCTGCCCAAAAATTTGTTTGACTATAGCAAATACTTACCCTTCAGAAAGGGTAGATCAGTTGTAACTATCTCTGCGGAGCCTTATGCGCTCTTCTATCTGGGGCTCTTGAAATGTTAATATAATTTGGGGTGAGACACCTCTCAGTAAGGGAAATAAACTAATATCAGTGTGTTGCAATATGAGTATTTTCGTGTTATACGTAAAAGCATACATAAGCATATTCAGTAAAAATGTCTGTATCATTTTTGGAAAAAAATATGTATAATTCATAGCATAGCAGAACATACTCGATTTTCATAAGCATAATTCATCTCATATAATAGTAATACAAAAGCAACTATGGAAGGTTAGCTGGCTGGTGTCATGTCTTACCCCCACATGGTTAGATTGTGTGGTCCGAAGGCGGGACCTGACAATGGGTGGTCGACCACTGCCAAGTCAAAATAAATGTCTGTAAGTATGATGGTTCTGCCAGATCTGGTCCGTACACCAGGGGTGCCAACACTTCAATAAACCACATCGACTATCCATCCTTACGCTGCCCCATACAACAACGATAACACAATATCATGATGATCATGAACACATAGCTACAATATCGTGCAAGTGCAAGCCTAAGCCAAGCCAACCAGGTTTTGATAAAATATAACATATTCTGAATTGTGATACATTGCTATTCCATAATAATAATTGTCAATTCAATATCATCATATCACATTTCATATATAACGTGAAAATGATCGCCCTGTACGCCAGCATTTCATATTTTATCAATCGCGGCCCGTACGCCATATCACATATCAATAAGAGGCTCGACCTGTATGCCAGCATATCATATAAATGGTTCGGCTCGTACGCCAGCATATCATGTAAAAAACTTGGCCCGTACACCGGCATATCATGTGAGAACATCCTTGGCCCGTACGTTGGTATATCATATAAAATTCTCGGCCTTTAAGCTAGTATATCATATTAAAACTATGTATCATTTAGCATTTTTCCCGAAAACAGTAATTCATCATAAATTCTACTCATGCCACACAAAATGGGTATTATGTATATTCAGAACATATCGTCATTTACAACAATATTTCCCAACATATATATATATATATATGTATACATATATTTTCCTGAAATCAAATGCTATAAGATTATACATATATTTTCATAAAACAATTAGCTTAGTTTATCCCCTTACCTAATTCCTAAACAATTATTCCTGCCCCTACAGAGTTACCCGTTCAACACCTTGAAATCAACATTTCCCAAAATAGAAATTCAGTTTTTCTACTTGTACTATGTTTTCTACAACTATAGGAAAGGCCAATATTGATTAATGTCTTACCTTGAATTTGGGATGGATTCTAACTTAACCCCACCAACGATCCACTCCAACAGAGTTCTTGAGAACTTCCCTAGGAGTGTCTTGGTGGAATCGGATCGTCGAACTGGTAAAAGATTGGCTCGAAATCCTAGAGAGAAGGAGGGAAAACCGAAAGGAGAGAGAGAGAGAGAGAGAGAGAGAGAGAGAGAGAGAGAGAGAGAGAGAGAGAGAGAGAGTTTCTGCGCGAAAAATCAGCTGAAAAATCGCGTTTAGGGTTATTTATACACTAATCTTCGTCGACGAGCCACGTCACCTCGTTGACGAGGTCACGAAGAAAGTTCATTGACGAAATTCAGAGCTGTGAAATAGTCTTTCGATAACTTCTCGTCGACGAAATTGACTCTCGTCGACGAGCCCAATATGCCACGTCGTTGACGAACGTGTTGTTATTCCTCCTCTTTAAATTTTCATTTTCCTCTCTTTTCTATTATTTAAATACCATAATTCCCTATGTCACTACACTTAACATTTAAAGGCTTCTTAAACATTACTAATGATTACTAATGATTTCCTTGGTGATTAAGCACAAGAAAAAAGAGGTTGTTGTTAGTTTTTGTTGAAACTAAAAATTAGAATTTATGGTTTTTAGTTATTGCAGTTACCTATTGCTACAATCTTTTAATATTCAAAAATGACTTTTGTCAATTATATTGTTCATTCTATAATTAAGATATTTAGAATAAAATGACAATGTGATTTAAAATATAATTAAAATAAAGATACGACAAAAATTTCTAGAACTTGTAAAACTAGTAAAAATCATTCAAAAAAATATTTTTTTTAAAATTTTATGTACAATAGAATTGTTCTTGGAGTACTATGAAGTGAGTTTAAGATATCATAATTAAATAAAATTATTATAATTGATTTCTATTTCATTATAATATTTTCTAATTGATATTCTTCTGCATTTTTATTATTCTAATCATATTCTCCAACTATTTTTTGATTTAAGGACAAAGATGAATATGAGTTTAGTTGTTTTTTTTTTTCTTAAATTTATCTTAGCTTTTGAAAATATTTTAACTTAAAAGGTTGTCCATTTTAAGTTTTTAATTTCTATTTTTGGTTTTTAGTTGAGTTTTTGTTTTTTTATTTGCATTATATTTACCAATGGTACCTCAACTCTTCAACCATTATTCCAACAAAAATTAGCTAGTCAATCTTAACTGGTGGATCTAGTTTTTTTTTTTAATTGTAGTTTCTTTTTTTTTTTTTTTTAAAAAAATTCTAGACAATTTCAAAATAATAATAATAATAATAATAATGAAGAAGGAAAAAGTTTAGCTATCAAGAAAGATGGATTTGAAAAATGGAGAGGAAAATCTTGAAACTCTTTTGGATATTGAATATGGCAACATAATCAATTTTGTCGTTATATTTTTTTTTGCTAGTATCATGATTGATGTAACATCATCCATTGTGTAACAAGTATGAAGTTCTTCTTCAAAACTCCAATCTAAGTAATATATTATCCTACTTTAATGGTCATTAAAAATTTGAAATTGATTTTGAAGTCTTAAATTTGAAGGAAGATATTTGAATATAAGATGATATTGATGGAGTTAATGGTAGACCTACTAAAATGAAAAAAAAAATATATATATATATATATTCCAAGTCATATTGACGCATTCTATGGAAAAAAAATCAGTTATTGAATAATCAACAACTCAACGAGAAAAAGAATATTTTCATTTTGTTGTTGACTTTTCACTTTCTAAAGTTCTCATTGCTATGTATTTTCATTTCTTTCAAAATAAGTTTTCGTGTCAATTCAACATCCAACTTAAGAGAGTCCAAACTTGTAACTTTGTATGGTTTGCTATTTTTAAAATTCAAGTTTTGAGACTAATTTTTTTTAAAAAGAAATTTTACTAATCGAGAAAGAATGATGGAGATGATGGACATGGCTCGGAAGCCTAAGTTAAAATAATTATGATACTTATTTAATGTCTATATGGAAAAGTTGTAATTTTATTTATATTAAGATTTTTCTTAAAAGAAAACAATTTCCTAGCAATTTTTGAGCCATACTTTTAGGAGAATGTTTTGAGAATATTTTGCTTTGTTGTTGATTTAGATACTAGTATATAGGCATTGCTAGGGTTTTAGTGATTGTTTCGTTCTTGAATCTAAGAGAATATTTTGGGAATATTTTTCCTCTAGCCCGTTAATTTAAAAACTAGTATACAAGCATTATTAGGGTTTTAGTGACTGGTTAATTCTTTTTCAAGAACAACTAATATATAAAAGGCTCTAAAACATATTATTTTAGGAGAGTTGGAATTTTGTTGCCAATTAGCAATTGATTTGAGTTATTTTGTTGCCCTAGTGGCATTATTTTTCTCTTGTATTTTCTTCTCCATCTCTTTTCCCACATCTATCTTCTCACTTTTTCTATCTTCCCCCTTCACATTTCTCTCTTGCACACTTTACTTCGCTAGATCAAGTTTTTAGTTTGACGCAATATATTTAGGTTGTGCTGGATGAAAATCCATTTTATGAGGTTCAATAATCTCTTACAATGTAGAATAATGATTTGGTCATTAGATATGTACAATAAGGTTTGAGTTGAGAATATGTCACCACTTCTTGCGTAGTTTAGATTGAACAAACTGATTATTCATATAAAGCATGATGCCCCAATCGTGTAAGGCCGTCGACTTATTATAAAAAGGGGTAAAATCGCTCTAATCTCTTGTTTTGGAGAAATAAGTAGCTCACGAGAAATGGAAAGAAACATCTATTTGATCTCGAACTCCTCATATAGCACTTCTTCCAATCCTGGATGAGGGATCACTTGTAAGAATGACATAATGCTAGCGCAAACATATGATATATATATATATATACACTACAAAATATGTACCATTTGATTAGGCTAGTATTGGGAGTTTGGAGTTTGGATTTTAAATTTAGATAAATAAAAGACAATATAAAGTCATAATTTATTTTGTTCAAATGAAGATGAATTCAAGTCAAAGATCAGAAATTTCATACTTTCAAGAAAAGCCAAAAGAAAATTTTCATAGTTCAAACTAATCGTTTTGTTATAGGTTAAAGTAGAGTGCTTAGTACCCAACAAAAAAAAAGGTTAAAAAAATATGCACCTTTCTCTTCTACACCACATTCATTGTTACAAAAATAACTATGTTATTGTTGGGCCTTTAAGCAATACATGAGAGGAGTGGGGCGTGACATATGACAGGCCACCAAAAGAAAAAGGAAAAAAGATAGGATGGGCAGAGGAGAAATTAATAAAAGGGAATGAATGGCCCATGGAAAGCATAATGAAACAAGAGAATGATGAAACAGAGGAGAAATAAAAGAGCTAGTGGTGGAAATTAATAGACCCAAAATATGTCATAATATAGGATTAGTGTACACTCATTAGTCATCCCTATCTTATTAATTATGAGATCTTTTGAAATGTGCATGCTTGTGGAATAGAGGGTCAACTCTGTTTAATTATGCTTAGCTCCATGATGCCAACTCTTTGCTCACCACTAGTCAAAGGAAGACAGTGGGGGAGTCTTGAAAATGCTCCATACTATTATACTGTGTAAAACTTATAAAACAAAATTACTCTTTTATATTTGATTATTAAAAAATAAAAAGTTAGACAAAAAAATATATAGTAAATCAATAAGTTTGCTTTTGATTTTGATATTAGATTTTAAAATTTTGTAATCATATTAGCACAGATTTTATTTCCAACAATAGTTGATATAAAGCATAAAGGTCAAATAAAATGAAAATAAATTAATTTCTTATTTCCTTTTATTTAATCATAATTATTGATTCAATAACACCGTTGCAACGTCCTGGAGAAAGGTTCGGAATGACGAAAAGTAATAATATGATTTTTTTGATAGAGTCGTCACTAACCTGTTATTTACCCAAGTGCGGTTAAATCACCTAATTATGACTCATTGATTGGTTTGTAGACTATTCCTAGGCTAAGGAACCAATAGTTTTAGTTTGCTTTACCAGAGTTGGAATCGGGAGTTCAGTTATGTGAGGGGGAAGGTACTAGCACCCCCTACACACCCGTTCTACGAACGGTACCTATTTAATTATGAATTATCCCTAAATTAAAACTAATGATCTTTAATTAACTTTTTTAAATAAGCAATCAAATAAATTATTAAGCAAATAAATAAATAAAATTAATAAATTAATTAAGAAAATTTAAAAAGAACATAAAAATCAAAGTGTGATTTGGAATGTTTGATAAAACCTCAAAATGAGGAGATCTTATAAGATAAACCTCCCTCATAACTAATACATGTGAGGTTTGAAAATATCTATTTACCCTTCGTAAAATCATTGGGATGCATAGATGCAAAAGTCAAGTAAAATTATCAAATTTTGAGCAAAAATATCTTAAAAAAATTTCAAATTATTTTTTAAAACTTTTGTAGAAATTTTTTAGCATTTTTCTAAAACTATTTGGGATTTTAATAGACTTTTCCTATTTTTTTGGACTTTTTATTTTTCTATTTTTTTATTTGAGCCTAAATAACTCAAATATTTTTCTAGATTTTAAAAATATTTTTCTTGATTTTTCCTATTTTTTATTATTTTTTCCATTTTTTAAAAATTAAAGACCAATTGAAAATTTAAATAAAATAATAAATAAAATGAAATGAAAAAAAAAAATTAGTTCAAGAAAAGATCAATCGGTTCAACCGATTTGAAGCAGATTAATCGATTCGACTTAGTGAGGGTCATGTATCAACTTAGAGTCGTGACATGTGATAAATTTTATTTTTTTCAATTTACTGTAGCGTGACGTTAGCATTATGTCACCATACCACATGGCATCACCCAGTTTCTTCCTTTTTTTCTTTTTTCTTTTTTATTTTTCTGCGACAAGGTGGGGTCAGCATGACATCACCCTGCCACATGACATTTCCTGAGTGGCCTTGATCATTTAATAGGAATTACTAACGTGACAGCAATCCAACTGTCCAAAGAAAAAACAAATTGGATAGTTGAGATTGAGTCACGTCACCCCTATTAGCCTTAGTGGCTGCATAATCATGGTTTATATGTTTTGATGATATTAACCTATATATTGTTCCTAGTGTTTTCCATCTTTACAGATCATGTTTAGTGTGAATTTCATTAAGTCCTTTAAGTTCTAATTTTGAAAACTGTCAATTACAAACTTGCAAGCTACTTAACAACTAACTCAATTTTTCACAATTAATCAAAATAATGTGTGTTTTTATCAAGTACATAATTTTACCCAATTACTCACAAACGTACCTAATGTTCAATACATACACAATAAGCAGATAATTTCAATGCAATTGGAATTAAAAAGAGTTAAAGGAAAAGAGATGCAAACTCAAGTTTTATGAGGTTCAACCTACCCCAACCTACATCCTCGTCTTCAACAACCCACTCAAGGATTCCACTAAAAATTTGCTCCTTTAACTAGGACGGAGCCTCCCTTACAATCCATTGCTTACAAGAGGCGTAGCTTCCTCCTCAACCTCGGTTCATAGCCTGAATCGTGAATACAAAATAATGAATACAATTTCTGTAAAACTCAAAATGCTTCTAACCAAGCTAGTGAGTACCATAAAAATTCTAGTACATACTCATATGATAAAACATGAAACTCAATGAGCATGTAAGATGTTTTCAATGATATTTGTGTATCAACAAATATATAATCTTTGTGTGTATGTGTATATATATGTGTGTGTGTATGTGTGTATATATGAAAAAATATCTTCAAAGATTTGAACACAAGTCAGTATTTTTCAACCAGATTTCTCAAGGCTATGTATTTTAGAATCCTTAGGATTTGCTTGTCAAAAGTTTTTGCAATAATATTATAAGATGAAATCTTTGTGTAAAATATAAACTTGAATATCTGCAAAGATTCAAACTTTAGCAAAAGCCTTTCTTAAATAAACTTTTCAAGTACTAAAATAAGGATTTTTCTTCTTAATAAAAATATTAGCTATAAGAGTTTGAGAGATGAAAAACCTTTGATATATATATATATATTGAATCCACAAATAAATCACTTATTTATCAAACTTCAATCACCAAGGATGGCTCCCTCTTTTTGGTTGTTTTTATGTTTTTATTTACTTTGTTAGTTATGTTTAATTTTATTTGTCCTAGTTTGGTTGGTTGGTTTTAACTTGTAACCATGGTATTCCTTCCCCAAAAGTGAGAGTTTATTAATAAATAAATGGAGGTGCCGCCATCTTTTACCAAAAATAAATAAATAAAATCACTAAAGATGGCTTGCAAGATGTGTAGATGAAATCTCTTTGAAAAGTTTAGATGATTTGCCCAAAGAATATGAATGCAGTAGATAACAAGATTAGTCTCTCTAAAGTGTGTCTTCTTGTGTCTCTAGGTTTTAGGGTATGTTTAAATAGTGTTCTCGCTATTAGATTAAATCCTGGCTGTTGGATCATTTAAAAATAAAGGTTTTCGTCTATATATGCACTAAGAACGTCATTCTGCGCCGCGACCTTCGTCGATGAATGGGTACATTCATTGACGAGTGTACAACACTCGTTCGTCGACAAGACCATGAATTCGTCGACGAGAGCACTATCTAAACTTTTTGAGCTCTCGGTATTTTTTCGTTGACGAGACAACACCATTCATCACCGAGTGACCTTCATGCATTTGTCGAGTAGGCAATGGGGTTGGTCGACGAGGCCTCTAAAATTTGCCTCTAAAAATTAATTCAACCTAGAACTAATGTAAATATATCTTTCATGAAATGCATGAGTCCTAAGGTCAATCTAGGGAATGTTTGAGTTTCGAATTATATCATAGGACATATGTAAATACATTCAATCCTAAATACAAATTCCCATTGAAGATCTTGAACTTGAGGCTTGTTTCTTCATCCTTTTATTCTTCTAGTTCCATGGATTGAGTCAAGTGATGTACTTTAGGTTTCTTATGGCTTCCATATCAAGCTTACTGTTCATGCATTCTAAATTATGATCATGTTCACAAACTCAATTGCCTAGGTCAAATACCAAGTGATTTGTCATTATCAAAATAGGATTGGCCTCATAGAGTTAACAATCTTCCCCTTTTTTATGATGACAAACACACGAGCAAAAAATGGGTTACACCTAACAAGGCACCCCCTAAAATAATGCATAATTTAGAATTTAGCAATATAACAATATAGTTTACACACAATGAAGTTCATATACATTGTAGAATATGTAATATTTTTGCTAGTACAACTTTTCCATATATTTCTCCCCCTTTATTTCGTTCTCCCCCTTTTTTTCAAAAGAGAAAAAAATATATTTTGCTTACTAACTTCTCCCCCTTTTGACATCAACAAAAAGGTACAAAAAAAATGTTCTGACATAAATATATCACATCTTCACAATCAAAATACATTTCAACCTCTATGTTTCAAAATTGTACTGGGAAACATATTTCCTTGTGTTACTTAATTTACTTCTCCCCCTTTCTAAGGTATATTTGTGTTGTTGAATCAAATTTCAATGTGAACATACACAGTATTTCAATTTACATAGACATGGATAAGCAAATCATTCCAGTTAAAGTCCAAAGGTTTATGTGATTATCAACATGTGTCATGTATCCATAAAAATTTAACATGCAATAACCATTCTTTAAGTTTAACACCAAATGTAAAAGAAATTTGCCAAATGTGAAAATTTATACCAAATGTGAAATGTGAATTCTAATTTAAGTTGCTCCCCCTTAAATTATGTAGTCTAATATAACTCTAAGCAACTTCTTGACTATGCATCATACCTAATTCACGTCTAATTTAGATAAACTTATCCTCTGGAAGTGGTTTCGTGAATATGTCTGCCCATTGTTCATTTGTGCATACAAACTCAAGTATCACATATCCTTTTTGCACATGGTCACAAAGAAAATGATGTCTAATTTCTATGTGTTTAGTTCGTGAATGTGATATAAGATTCTTTGAAATGTTTATTGCACTCGTATTGTCAAATTTTATTGGAACTGTGTTGTAGTGTAATCCAAAATCCATAAGTTGTTGTTTCATGTAAAGTGTTTGAGCACAACAACTTCCAGTCGCTATTTATTCTGCCTCGGCTGTGGAAAGAGCAACTGAATTTTGCTTCTTTGAAAACCAAGGTACTAAAGATTGTCCTAAGAAATGAAATGTGCCACTCATACTTTTTCTATCCACCTTACTGCAAGAAAAATCAGCATTTGAATAGCTGATAATCTCAAATAAGGTATACTTAGGATACCATAATCCATATTCAATGGTTCCAATCAGGTATCTAAGTATTCTTTTGAAAACTAATAAATGAGACTCTTTAGGTGCAACTTGAAATCTTGCGTATAAACATACACTAAACATTATGTTAGGCCTGCTGGCAGTTAGATATAGTAAGTTGCTAATCATCCCATGATTGAGCTTAACATCTATTGGTATACATTGTTTGTCTTTTTCTAATTTTAAAGAAGAGCACATAGGTGTTCCTAGAATTTTACCATCTTCCATATTAAACCTTTTGAGCAAGTCTCTAATATACTTCAATTGATTTATAAAGATTCCATGTTTTTCTTGTTTAATATGAAGTCCTAGGAAGAAGTTAAGTTCTCCCATCATGCTTATCTCAAATTCATTTTGCATACACTTTGCAAACTCATTGCACAACTCTTCATTTGTTGCTCTAAATATGATATCATTTACGTAAATTTGTACTAGGAGCAAGTTCTCATTTTTAGCTTTTATGAAGAGTGTTGTGTCAATCTTTCCTTTAGTAAATCCATTTTCTAGTAGAAAATTGCTTAGCCTTTCAAACCAAACTCTAAAAGCTTGCTTTAAACCATACAAGGCTTTAGTTAGTCTATAAACGTGATTTGGATGCTTATGGTTTTCAAAATCTGGGGGTTGTTCTACATATACTTCTTCACTTATGTACCCATTTAAAAATACGCTTTTGACATCCATTTGATACTATTTGAAATTCTTAAATGCAGGATAAGCCAACAACATTTGAATGACTTCCATTCTAACTACAAGTGCAAAGGTTCCCTCAAAATTTATTCCTTCCTACTAGTTATATTGTTAGAACCCAACTCGAGATAGGTGTGCTAAATAAATAAGAAAAGAGAAGGAAAATTAAGAAGGGTAAAATCAGCAGGGCTCGTGGACGAGGCTTCTTTTCTCATCAACGAAGTCCCTTATGCAACTCAGCGACGAAGTTTAGTAGCCCGTCGATGAGGAGATACTGAGGGATTTTGGGAAATCCTGAAATCTTAGGCTCGTCAACAAGTCCACCTTGGCATCGACGAACTTCGTTCTGTGGCCCATCGACGAGGACGCCGTCTCGTCAACGAGTCTTACCAGTCCAACTTGCTTATAAATATCTTTTAACTTTTCTTAATGGAGAAGAAACCAAAAACCTCTCTCTCTCTCTCTCTCTCTCTCTCTCTCTCTCTCTCTCTCTCTCTCTCTCTCTCTCTCTCTCTCTCTTTTTAGGATATCGAGTCGTCTGTTGCCAGAATCAATGATCCGACGTTGTTACGTGGATGAGGAGGAGAATCTCTTCAAGGATAGTGGATCAGAAATTCGTTTCGAGGATTTTCGGGTTTTGATAAAAAATCAAGGTAAGGGTCCAATTTTGTTTTCATTTCGGTAGATCTGTAGAGAATAGTATTGTAAAGAAGTATTGTTCTTAGTTGTCTAGGTTTCGGTAACTCGGTTCGTAGTTTTGGAGCCATTGAGTTCATGTTCTGGTTTTCAGGTTAAGGTAAGGGGATTTTGTTTATATTAGTTATTTTTGAAATCGGAATCAATAAACAAGTAGTTTACGATTGTATGTATGATTTGGCTACTTATTTGAGAAAATCTATAGGGCAAAAATACGATTTTTAGGAAAAGTTGGGGGTTCGGGTATCATCTCTATTTTTGTTGGAAAATTGTATGTTATATAAAACTATGATATTGAGATGACCGTACCTATATTCATATTAAACTGTATTCTCGAAATGAAAACGATATGATTTGGTGTATGCCAAATAAGTGTGGAATAAACTATTGTATGTAAATGTTCCAAGTTTTGTAAAACAACTGTGACGACTAATTACTGTAAGCTGAGAAATACAGGAACATGAGTTCCAAAATTGTTCCAGATTTTTTGAAATTTGCCACGTCTCGGCTAATTACAGTGGGAAAACACCATATCTTGACTAAATACCATGGGTGAGAGAGTTTGGCTCTATATCCAAGGGTGTGAAATATCGCCTGCTTTTTCTGGTTGGTCACCGATGGGTGTGTGTTGACACTGTATTGGTACAGCCCAGGTAAGGGTGTATTCCCTAACTCTGGGCAACACAAAGGACACTGGGAGGGATGCCAAGGGTACTTGGCGTGTGTGAAAGAAATGCCGAAAGAAGAACTTAAGTTGGAATAGATTCCTGTAGTGAGCGAGTTTCCTGATGTGTTTCCAGAGGACTTACCGAGATTACCTCCTGATCACGAGTTGGAGTTTGCTATAGAGTTGATTCCAGGTATGGTGCTGATCTCGAAAGCTCCATATCGTATGACTCCAGCAAAACTAAGGGAATCAAACGAGCAGTTATAGGAGATACTAGATAAGGGAAACATCCGACCGAGTGTTTCGCCCTGGGGAGCACCGGTACTGTTTGTAAAGAAGAAGGAAGGGTCAATGAGGATGTGCATCGACTACATAGAGATTAACAAAGTGACAGTAAAGAATAGATACCTGCTACCTAGAGTTAATGATATGTTTGACCAGCTATAGGGCACACAGATCTTCTCTAAGATCAATCTGCGATCTGGCTATCACCAGCTGAAGGTGAAAGCGGCGGACGTTCCAAAGACAGCTTTCCAAACTCGGTATGGCCATTACGAATTCTTGGTTATGCCATTCAGTTTGATGAATGCACCTGCAACATTTATGGATTTGATGAACAGGGTATTTCACGAATATTTAGATCAATCCGTAGTGGTATTCATAGATGACATCCTAGTTTATTCTAGGATTCTTGCAGAACATGAAATGCATCTAAGGCTAGTACTGTAAGTATTCAGAGAGAAGAAGTTATTCTCTAAATTGAAGAAATGTGAATTCTGGCTAGAACAGTTTGCATTTTTAGGGCATGTAGTGTCCAAGGAAGGGATGTCAGTGGACCCTAGCAAAGTAGAGGCGGTAGTGGATTAGGCGAGACCAAGGAACGTACATGAGGTTCGTAGTTTCTTGGTTCTGGTTGGGTATTATCGTCGGTTTGTCGAGGGCTTTTCTAAAGTGTCAGGTCCTCAGATGCAACTTACGTGGAAGAATAGCAGATTTGAGTGGACTAAGGAATGTGATCAGAGTTTTCAGGAGCTGAAGCAGCGTTTAGTTACTGCTTCAGTACTAACCATTCTGTTAGGGGCCAACAATTATGTGATTTATAGCGACGCGTCCCAGAAGGGACTTGGGTGTGTCTTAATGCAACAGGGTAAGATTATTGCTTATGCTTCTCATCAACTCAAAGAGTATGAGAAGAACTACCCTACGTATGATTTGGAACTAG
The DNA here is from genome assembly GCF_029873635.1 of Malania oleifera. Classification (NCBI taxonomy): domain Eukaryota; kingdom Viridiplantae; phylum Streptophyta; class Magnoliopsida; order Santalales; family Ximeniaceae; genus Malania; species Malania oleifera. Next base: position 59,155,965 of record NC_080427.1, on the reverse strand, counting down.
TAGCTGTCATTTTTGTACTAAAGATCTAGCGACACTACCTATACGAATGACGTCGGGATTAAGTGGGTCATTCTAGAGGAGGCACATCGTTCACTCTACATCGTACATCCAAGGAGTACAAAGATGTATAGAGATCTGAGAGAATCATTATGGTGGTCTAACATGAAAAGAGAGATTGACCGTTGTAGAGCAGTGCCTGACATGTCAGCAGGTTAAGGCAAAGCACTAGAGACCAACAGGACCACTTTAGCCACTTGATATTCCCAAGTGGGAGTGGGAGTATATCTCGATGGATTTTGTGTTAGGATTACCTGCAGTGGTGCATGGGCAGAATGCTATATGGGTTGTAGTAGATTGGCAGACAAAGACTGCACATTTTATTCCCATCGGAGTAAGCTATTCTCTGAATAGGCTGGTAGAGCTATATGTGTAGGAGATTGTACAACTTCACGACATCCCAGTTTCTATTGTTTCAGATTGAAACCCACGTCTTACTTCTCATTTCTAGAAGAATCTACAAGATGCCTTGGGATCACAGCTCACATTTAGTACATCATTTCACCTGCAGATGGATAGAAAATCCGAGAGGACTATTCAGAATTTAGAGGATATGTTACGGGCATGCGTATTGGATTTTGGAGACAGATGGATATGGTATTTACCGCTTGTGGAGTTTGCATATAATAACAGCTACCAAGTTAGTATAGAGATGACACCATATGAGGGCATTGTATGGTCGTTGGTGTCGATCTCCATTATACTAGGATGAGATAGGCGAGCGGCAGATACTAGGACCGGAATTGATTCAGCAGACCGCCTCAAAGGTTAAGCTGATAAAGGAGAGGATCAAGGTAGCATAAAGTCAGCAAAAGAGTTATGCAGATACTCGCCGACGAGAGCTAGAGTTTGAGGTAGGAGATATGATATTCCTGAAGATCGCTCTAATGAAGGGAGTAATGAGGTTTGGGAAGAAGGGGAAGTTAAGCCCTTGGTATATTGGGCCATTTGAGATCCTGGAAAGGATAGGTCCGGTTACTTATCGAATGGTGTTACCTCCAGCGCTATCTAGAGTTCATGACGTGTTTCATATATCAGTGCTGAGGAAATACGTGTCGGACCCTTTGCACGTGCTGAGTTATGAACCTCTAGAGATCGGTGATGTCTTAGCATACGAGGAGGTACCCGTTCAGATTCTAGATCAGAAGGTATAGAAGCTACGCAATAAGGAGATACCATTAGTTAAAGCACTATGGCATAATCACACAATAGAGGAAGCTTCGTGGGAGTTAGAGTCAAAGTTACGTTAGAAGTATCCTCAGTTATTCAGATATGGTCAGTACTAGATAGGTAAGCAGAATGGTATGTAAGTAAGCATGTATGTAGGTTAAGTAGAGTAGGATGTGCAGGTTTATAGTATGTATGGTCTCTAAGAGAGTTTTTTATGAATATTGTAATCTCCCAGGACATTATGATGTAACCACGGTATTCCTCCTCCATAAGTAAGGGTAGGTAATAAACTTGGGCCGGAGCCGCTATGTTGGTGGCTACTGACTCTTCTGTAAGCTGAGGTGTAAGAATTAGAGTATGCTTGGTAACCGTTAGCAAATTTTGAGGACAAAATTCTTATAAGGAGAGGAGATTGCAGAGACCTAAATTCATAAAATAAGAAAAGGTTAAAAAGGGAATTTTTGGAGGCTTCGTCGACGAAGTCCAAGTTCTCGTCAACAAAGGCCCTTCTATGCTTCGTCGACGAAATTCAGAGCCTCGTCGACGAAGAGATCCTGACCGACATAAAGAAAATATCATACTAGGGTTTGTTGACGAAGAGCCTTCTATGGTTCGTTGACAAAGGACCAATTCGTTGACGAGTTGGACTAAGTCAAGGGTCTATATATAGGATATTTTGTTTGCTTCTTCATTAAGAAAGAAAAATTTTCTCTCTCTTTCTAGAACCAGTGTAAACTCTCTCTCTCTCTTTTTCTGTCTCTCTCTCTCTCTCTCTCTCTCTCTCTCTCTCTCTTTCCCTCTCTCTCTCTCTCTCTCTCTCTCTCTCTCTTTGATTGTTCGCCATTCGTTGTTCGTTTCAACGATCGAAAATGTTGATTAAGGTGTAATCCCAAGAGGGGGGGGGGTGAATTGGGTATTTTAAACTCTTTGAAACTTATTTACTTTTTAGTCCCTCTTTCTAAATTTAACCAATTACTTATCATGTTCGTGTGAGGTTATTCAACATACATATATGCAATATAAGTAATGAGGTGCGTTGCGGAAATTAAAAAGATAAGGGAAGAGAGAATGCAAATGCGATTTTACGAGGTTCAGCCAACCCGGCCCACGTCCTAGCCTTAAGCAACCCACTCAAGGATTCCACTAAAATCCTTGCTCCTTAAATTGGGATGGAGCTTCCTTTACATTCGCTGCTTACAAGAGGTATAACTTCCTCCTAATCCACTGCTTACAATAGATACAACTCTCTCCTCAAACCCGGTTCACAACTTGAACCGTGATTACAATGAAATCTGTAAAACACTCAAAGTTGCTTCTAACAAAACTAGTGAGTACTGTAGACACCCCATTTTTTTTCTAGGCCCAATACAACAAAAGTTGTTATTATTATTATTATTTCTATTATCCTTATTATTATTTTTACTATTATTATAATTATTTTTATTATCTTACTTTATTATTATTATTATTATTATTATTATTATTGCTTTACTATTAGTTTTCATATTATTATTGTTATTAATATTATCTTTATTTTTAAATATTATTATTATTACTTTATTATTATTATTATTATTATTATTTTTAAATATTACTTTATTATTATTATCGTACGATTATTATATTATTATTATTTTCAAATCTTGTCATTATTACATTACTATTATTATTATGATTATTATTATTAAGAATTATTATTAGTTGCCATATTCATTATTACTATAAAAGTATAAAAATAAAAAAAATAAATAAAAATAAATAAAAGAGGGAGCTTTAGGGTTTTGATTTTTTATAAATAGGAAGGAAAAAAACACTCTTAAGGGGGGGGGGGGGAGGCACAGACCAAAGAAAAAAGAAACCTTACCTTGCAGTCTCGTGCTGCAGCAATGGAGTTGTCGGCGTTTGCGCAGTCAATTAGATGAAACCAATCGAACAGCGATTTCTTATCTAATCAATGCGAAACTTTACGAGGTCTTTTCTAACCCTTTCATCTTAATTGTCACCGTTCAGATTCTTCTTTTGAGTTTTCCCCCTTTGTGTTAATTTCTTGCACAGCCGTATCACCGCCGCAGTAGTGGAGTCATCAGCGTCTGCGCATCCAACTGGACGAAGCCAATCGAGCGGCGATTTCTTGTCCGATCAATGCGAAATTTTACGAGGTCGTTTCTAACCCTTTCTTCTTAATTGTCACCATTCATATTCTTCTTTTGAGTTTTCCCCCTTCGTGTTAATTTCTTGCATAGCCGTATCACCGCCGCAGCAGTGGAGTCATCACCATCTGCGCATTCCATTGGACAAAGCCAATCGAGTGCGAATTCTTATCCGATCAATGCGAAACTTTACCAAGTCGTTTCTAACCCTTTCTTCTTAATTGTCACCATTCAGATTCGTCTTTTGAGTTTTCTCCCTTTGTATTAATTTCTTGCACAGCCGTATCACCACCGCAGCAGTGGAGTCATCGGCGTCTGCGCATTCAACTGGATGAAGCCAATAGAGCGGCGATTTCTTATTCGATCAATGCGAATTTTACCAAGTCGTTTCTGACCCTTTCATCTTAATTTTCACCATTCATATTATTATTTTGAGTTTTATGACTTCATTTTAATTTATTGCACAGCCATCTCACCGCCGCAGCAGTGGAATCATCGGCGTCTGCGCATTCAACTAGATGAAGCCAATCAAGCGGCGATTTCTTATCTGATCGATATGAAACCTACTCGGTTGTTTCTTACTCTCCCTTGTTAATATTTATTGGTTTGATTAATTTCTTTGAGCTTCGTAATTTTATCTTCATCTCTTAGACAGCTTGTCCACACACCCACAACACACACTCAGCACACTGCCTACATGTACATTGAACACGCTAAATATAGGCTGTATATTATTATATTTATTATAATATTGTCAAGTTCTTATATTTCTTTTATATGGTATTATTCATAAGATCTTTTAAGGTGTATATGTTAGTAAGTTAATTGCTTTTTAGTCATAGTATCACTATATATATTTATCTTGAACTTTGGGTTTTTATTATTGTGGTATTTATTATAGACATTAACTAGCCTATTCTCGTTATGGTAGGATTTTAATAATTTTCTTGTTTACATATATTTGTTATAGATGTTAATTGATTTATTGTTATTCTCGTTATTTCTTTTATTATTTATTGTTAAAGGTCTGTCTGTTCGTTTTTCCCGTATTGTCATGTATTTATTACTATTATAATATGTGTTGATTATTTTGCGTTTAGGGTTTTTTTTCATAATTAAGGTTCACATGTGGGGTTATTATTATTTTGTATACTTAGTGTTTATATCATATGTAGATTAATTTTTGATTTGATTTATTTCCATAATTTCCTATTTGATGGTCATATTGGATATTTACATATTAGTATTAGCTTTAAATTGTTTCCATAGTTTCACAGCTTGCTTACCCTTTGCATAATTACCTGCTAGTCTTAGGGTTACTTGATTTAATTTGATGAGTAGATTGTTTCCTTTGTTTTGATAATTTTGTTTATATATGTATTGATTGTGTGTTCCCATTAGGTAAGTTACTATTATAATAGATAGAATATTATGGTATTACTATTATACTTATATTAGGTATTATCTATTAAGATCTTCTTCTTTTTTTTATTTCTAATATATATGGTATTACCTTTTATGATGTCTTTAGTATCTTGATACATATATTATCTCATGATAATTTGTTACTTATTATCCTATTATTATATATTAAAACCTCCCATACTAGTATTTTATTATAAAAAATTTAATACAATTTCAAAATTTGAGAATGTATTTTCTTAAGTATTTTCTTAATTTTTTATCCCTATGATTTTAATGCTAGGGTATGAGCTTTCGAGCTACACGCACCTTAAGTTATGAGGGAATATATATGTATATATTACATTTATTTATTTATTTATTTTTTATGTGTATTTATAAATTCATAAAAGGAGTAATTTAAAGACTTTTTAAATTAACTTAGGGATAATTTCGAATTAATTAAGTACCGTTCGTAAGAACGGGCACGTAGGGGGTGCTCGTACCTTCCCCTCGCGTAACCGAACTCCCGACCCCAACTCTGGTAATGTAGACCCATTCTACCCCTAACGGGATAGTAATCATGTGTTCTAATCACACTAAAAGGTTAGTGGTGACTCCAACATTTCCTATTTTTCCTTGAAAATTAAACTATTGATTTTTATTTCGCCGCCCGGTGCACACGCGCTCTCGAGACGTCGTAACAGCTTGGCGACTCCACTGGGAACATTAGAGAGTCGAGCCTGTAATTAATTCGAAATTATCCCAAGTTCAAGTTTAATAAATCTTTTAATTACTCCTTATTTTGCGAATATTGTAATTTGTAAATAACCTTGATTAATTGTAAATATTTTATTTCCATAATTTACAAACAACCTTAATTAATTAAAAATATTTTTTTTCCTAATATTAATTGTAGATATTTTGTTTCCAAATATTCTGAATAAAGCATATTAATTGTAAATATTTTGAATAAGCATATTAATTATAGATATTTTGTATACTAATCGTAAATATTTTGTTTCTACATATATATATATATATATATATATTTTTTTTAAGTAAGCATATTAACTAAAAATATTTTGTTTCCAAATTTTTTGAATAAACATATTAATTGCAGATATTGTGTTTCCATACCTTTTGAATAAATATATTGATTGTAGATATCTTATTTCCATATTTTTAATAGCATGTGAATAAATGCGGGGGTAGCGGGATTAGGTTAAAATTGAATTCACACACTTTTACGCTCTATACCCGAATTTTACCTACTAAGATTAGATAGGGGTGTAATAGCGTTTGTCCCTTCATAGCTTAAGCTTGATGGGACCCGCGAACCACCCTGCTTAGTGCGAGTTTTGCTCAGACCCCTATAGGGGAGGATGAAATTTCAAACTGGAGACCTTTTTGTCAAGAGGGATTAGAGCCTACCCACACGTACTTGTCCATAATTTTCCCTTAACTAGGATAGAGCCATGAAGAAACCCTATAAAATAGGTGTACCTACCTTGGGTCGGGACATGAGCCACATCTTTCTCCATGTATAGTATGTTGTATATATGTTGTGAGATACTTTGTATTATATCATACATTTTGCATCCATTTTAGACTTGCATACTACTTAGCCAGTATTCTAAAAAAAGCCCAATAATGAGACCATGACCCATCCTTTTAAAAAAAAATGAAGCACTTGGCCTGAACATTTTAAAATATGGGTCGGCCTAACCTTTTTCAAATAACTTGGGTCCAATTCTTTAAAAAACAAACCTAGGCCCGACCTTTTCCTAAGTAAAAACTCGGCCCAGGCCTAATTTTCAAAAAAGGTCAAACCCAGATTTCCAAAAATGGGCTTCGGCCTTATTACCCAAAAATTCGGGCCAATATTTTCTAAGTAATCCAAGCCCAAGTCCTTTTAAAACTACGACCTGATCCCATCATAAAATATATTGAAGCCCATATTTTAAAATACTCGAGGTCCAAGTGCATGTTAAAGTCCACAAGCCCGCATTGAACAAATCCAAGGTATTGACTAGCTTGGGTCAACCCCAACCTCCGATCATAATTTGACCTTTCATAGAATACGAGGTACATGGACCATCATCAAGGAAAGGAATGGTTAAGGGAAGAGTTGAATTAAAATTGTGGCCCATCAATGGTCGTCTTAATCTTGAAATCTTTCATTAGCGGGATGTTTTCAAAATTCTGGCAAAGTAGTCATTTAGGTTACATTGCATTCATACATTCACGCATAATTTCACGCATAGCCATGCATGATAGGCTGATGCATGTTCATATCCCTATTTGTATGTATTTGTGCACTAGTTACACCCATGCATAAACACCCATTGCATAACATAATCATGCATTCCATGCTCAATTTCATAACCATGTATGCATAGTCATCTCCAATGGGTCAATAATCACATTCAAATTATCTTTAAAACCATGGTCCAAGGTGATAGAATAAAGATCCTGGATTCCAGTATTGAGTAGAGCAAGATGATCTTGCTATAGAGAAAGGTTAGGATCATGGGGACTCGTTGCGTGATCATAGTAGGAATGTAATAAATGTCATCGGGTTGGAAGATTAATTGGTATTCAACTTCAAAAGTGAGCTCACGTGATACAGAAATGATATGCTTGATCACTTACGAGTGATAACGAGAGGAATGCATCCATGCTTTTCATTTAAATCATTTTGAAATTGAATGAAATAAGAATGTTTTTCGGTCTCATCTCATTTCATCTTCCTTGAACCATTACCTTGTGCCAAATTTTGTCTATTTTTGCTTGTATTTTGTCTAAGTGACACAGGAAATAATTTTATCAGTATAAAGGACTTGGAACCATGAGTTGATTTCAAGGGTCTATTCAATGGGGCAAAAAAAAAAAAAGGAAGAAGAAGGAAAAGCCTCCAAGTCGGAGTTTAGTAAGGACTGCACTTCAAGATGTTGTCAAGGAGTCTTATTGGGTGAGGATTTCAAAATGATGAAGAGTTGTAGGAGAAGTAGATGAAAATGACTTATCAAGCCTTATCATGCATTTGCTGAATGAAATCGACGAACAAAATCTCCTGTTTTATCTTCTAAATTATGATTGGTGTCTTAAGAGTATAATGATTGTATTCTGATCAAATGAGGGGTGGCTATCTTTGATCGACCAGTTTTCCCATAAAGGATGAAACAATGATTTACCATTTGTTAACCAAGTTGAGCCTGAATGTTAAACCAGTTTTTTTTTCTTAAAAGTCAGTTCACCAAAAATTCAACCTGGTTTGGGTTTTTTAGTGTTTGACAAGTCATTTGAGGCAATGATCACTACCAAAATGATGGCAGGCTGTTTTTTTTCTATCCAAAAGAAAGTAAAAAAAAAAAAAAAAATCCCTTGCAAGCCCTTTTGTGCCTTAAAAATTCATTTCTTGATTAACCTGTCAAAGGATCACACCCCAAACTGGGGCAGTTTTGAAAAGATCAATCCCAAATGAAGTTCAAATGGAAATGAAGTTAAGATTCTTTCGTAAAAGGAAAAGCAAAAGTTGAAGTAAAAGAAGAAGAAAATGAAAAAATGAAAGAAAAAAAGGAAAGAGAAAGAAGAAGAAAAGGAAGAAGAAAGAAAAATATGGGACATACTACATATGTGATCTTTGACCAAATTACCCTTCATGAAATCGATAAATTTTGAGCCTTATTTAAATCTTTCTTTCTTCAACCCATACCTTTAGCCTACGTAACTGTCCAAATGAAAGTACTGACCAAATTGGTATATGTTATTGTCTCAAATGATTTGTCAGACTCAATATTGAGTCTGAACTACGTAATGACCTAATCCTGAAAAGGTACGTAGGCAGCTTGTTCAAATAACAAGTTCGGTCAAAACTCTGTGAATATGGCACCACAAATTGGAGCTAAAACTTTTATTATGGAATGGGAATTTTAAGCCTTAGTTTCCTTATTCTTGGTGAAACCTCAATCCTAAACCTACATCTCGTCCCATGTCTTAAAGTCCACCTTGAGATCGGAATATTGATCAGACTACCTAATGAGATACTAGTTATAATTCAAGACAGGGAGTTTGAAATAAGCTTGAAATAAGTAAGAATGAACCTCTAAGCGGTAATACAGTGGAGAAGTTATGGTTATGAGGCTAAAAAAAAAAAAGTTTTGCCCATTGATATGATTCTATAAGCTAGCAAAGTTATATTAGTGTCAAAGTACTCGCAAAATTTGTCTCGTATTTAACAAGCACATAAAATCAAGCAAAGACAAGCAAGTTTGTGTATTCCATCCATATTCACATTGAGATTGAGTTATTTGATTGCATGCTTATTCATTTAAATTTCAAAGGGATTTTAAAACACTAAGGATGCAATCCAAAGAACGTCCTTGTGGAGAAAATGTAAGACGGATATAATCAGCTACAAATGCATCTACTAGGGTAGGTGTCATGCCAAGTTTCAGAGGAACACATTCAGGGAGATTTATGTGAGTTAGGAATTCAAAAATATGGCCAAAATCAGAATTGGTTTTGTTATGAGCTCATTGGTAAATTGGCACGTCATCATGTATTTATCAAAAAAAAAAAAAAATCTCCTTGCCCTTCAAAGTTTTAAAGGAGGATGGATAGTCAAATGGTTTCAGAATCAACAGTAGTTTCTATAAAGAAGATCCCTGTAGAGAAAGAGCGGTCTAACTGGGGCAAATGTCATGTCAGGTTTCAAAATCCGTTTATTCAAGAAGAATTGAGTTTCAATGGGACCCATTCAAGCGCCTTCTTATCAGATTGGAATATGAAATTAGGGTCAAGATCAACTGTAGGTCCATTCAACTGGGGCAGATTTTATGATTTTCATTTGAGCCAAGCCAAGCACCTCCATGGCCGGATGAGTCAAGAAAATTGAAGCCAAGATCAGTAACAAATGATGGTAACTGGGGCAGATTTTGGTTTGAGTTTTGTTTGGACTAATTCCGATGCCAACATATCAGAGTGCATGATGAAAACATAGCCAAGATCAATGGATGAGGATTGAAACTGGGCAATTTTTGAGTTCCATTGGAGCAAATTCAAGAGCTTTTAGGATAGAATAAAATTCAAAAACAGGGCCATGACCGGTGACATGTAAACACTGGGGTAGATTTTGAGCGCCTTTTGGAATTTGAAAAATGGCCAGAATCAGCGGCAACGTGGAATTCGAAAGCACACCCAAGATCAGAGATTGAATTGTCGACTACAAGCACGTTGGAAGGAGAAAAGATCCATGTATTACCATACATCCCATGCATTGCATAAGAAAGAAAATACAAGGGGCATCTCATGCAACATGCATACATCTTTGCATTCACGCATCATTATGCACACATAGCAACAAATCACTGCATTCTAGCATCTTAGGTAGCAACATGCATACATATAACAATAGAGCACCATTCATTCATACTTGCCTGGTTGAATAAACTTCTGAATAATTCTTTTGCATCCTTGACTAAGCCATTCTTTGAAACTGGGGCAGCTGGCCCCCATGCACAGATTGACATACTTTGAAACTATGGCAGTTGACCCCAGGAAGCAATTGATGCATTGGTTGTTGAGTCTTAAAGAGGGTAATCTTAAGACAGCCAAAGAAACTCAGAATTTTGTTCCCGATCGATAATCCCCGGTGGAATAATTATAAACCCTACACTTGAGGACACTTTCTAGAAGAATCTCGTGATCTTGCACCCAGTTGATCATCCTCATACTCACCCACTCGGGTTCCTACACCTGATGCACATCATTCTCAAACTTCGGGTTCCTACACCCGAGGCACATCGTCCTCACACTTCAGCGCTTGGGTTCCTACACCTGATGCACATCATTCTCATACTTCGGGTTCCTACACCTGATACACATCATCTTCATGTTTCGGCGCTCGGGTTCCTACACCCGATGCACATCATCCTCATACTTCTGCACTCGGGTTCCCACACTCGATGCACATCATCCTCATACTTCCGCACTCGGGTTCCTACACCCGATGCACATCATCCTCATACTTCAGTACTCGGGTTCCTACACCCCGTGCAAGTCACCCTCCTAAGTTATCGGGATCCTACACCCAACACAAGTCCTTCTCAAAAGTCTTGCTAACCGGGATTCTACACCCGAGTCATCATTAACCATTGGTCCAGAATTCCCATCGAATAGTATTCAGACTCTCAGAATCCTACATCTGAGAAGCGTTCGAGATCCTACACTCGAGCAATTAGCAGACTCTCAGAATCCTTCATCTGAGAAGTCCTCGAGATCCTACACTCGAGCAATCCGCAGACTTTCGGAATCCTACATCTGAGAAGACCTCGAGATCCTACACTTGAAGCAAGCCATCATTGTGACCCATGGCTGGATCATCGTATCCCTACGGCTCGAATTCCTACATTCGAAGCAAGCCATCATTGTGGTCCCCTCTTATTGACCTATCGCGGTCCCACTCTTATTAACCTTTCGTGGTCCCACCTTATTGACCCTTTGCGGTCCCACTTTTATATATTGACCCTTCGCAGTCCCACCTTATTGACCCATCGTGGTCCCACTCTTATTAACCCATCACGGTCCCACTTTTATTGGCCCATCGCGGTCCCACTGTTTTTTACCCTTCGCGGTCCTAGCTTATTGACCTTTCATGGTCCCACTCTTATTGACTCATCAGGGTCCCACTCCTATTGACCCATCGCGGTCCCACTGTTTTTTTTACCCTTCGCGATCCCACCTTATTAACCCATCGCAGTCCCACCTTATTGACCCTTCACGGTCCCACTTTATTGACCCTTCACGGTCCCACTCTTATTAACCCATCGCGGTCCCACCTTATTGACCATTTGCGGTCTCACCTTGTTGACCCATCACGGTCCCACTCTTATTGACCCATCGCGGTCTCGCTCTTATTGACCCATCGCGGTCCCGCTCTTATTGACCCTTCGCGGTCCCACCTTATTGCCCATTATGGTCCCACTCTTATTGACCCATCGCGGTCCCACCTTATTGACCCTTCGCGGTCCCACTCTTATTAACCCATTGCAGTCCCACCTTATTGATCTTTCGTAGTCCCACCTCATTGACCCATTGCGGTCCCATTCTTATTGACCCATGGTGGTCCCACTTTTATTGACCCATCGTGGTCCCAATTTATTGACCCATCGCGGTCCCACCTTTTTGACCTATCGTGGTCCCACCTTATTGACCCATCGCGGTCCCATTCTTATTGACCCATCGCGATCCCATCTTATTGACCCATCGTGGTCCCACCTTATTAACCCATCACGGTCCCACCTTATTGACCCATCGCAGTCCCATTCTTATTGACCCATCGCGGTCCCACCTTATTGACCCATTGCAGTCCCACTCTTATTGACCCATCGCGGTCCCACCCTTTCATCTTAATTTTCACCATTCATATTATTATTTTGAGTTTTACGACTTCATTTTAATTTATTGCACAGCCGTCTCACCGCCGCAGTAGTGGAATCATCGGCGTCTGCGCATTCAACTAGATGAAGCCAATCAAGCGGCCATTTCTTATCTGATCGATATGAAACCGACTCGGTTGTTTCTTACTCTCCCTTGTTAATATTTATTGGTTTGATTAATTTCTTTGAGCTTCGTAATTTTATCTTCATCTCTTAGACAGCTTGTCCACACACCCACAACACACACTCAGCACACTGCCTACACGTACACTGCACACGCTAAATATAGGCTGTATATTATTATATTTATTATAATATTGTCAAGTTCTTATATTTCTATTATATGGTATTATTCATAAGATCTTTTAAGGTGTATATGTTAGTAAGTTAATTGCTTTTTAGTCATAGTATCACTATATATATTTATCTTGAACTTTGGGTTTTTATTATTGTGGTATTTATTGTAGACATTAACTAGCCTATTCTCGTTATGGTAGGATTTTAATAATTTTCTTGTTTACATATATTTGTTGTAGATGTTAATTGATTTATTGTTATTCTCGTTATTTCTTTTATTATTTATTGTTAAAGTTCTGTCTATTCCTTTTTCCCGTATTGTCATGTATTTATTACTATTATAATATGTGTTGATTATTTTGCGTTTAGGGTTTTTTTTCATAATTAAGGTTCACATGTGGGGTTATTATTATTTTGTATACTTAGTGTTTATATCATATGTAGATTAATTTTTGATTTGATTTATTTCCATAATTTCCTATTTGATGGTCATATTGGATATTTACATATTAGTATTAGCTTTAAATTGTTTCCATAGTTTCACAGCTTGCTTACCCTTTGCATAATTACCTGCTAGTCTTAGGGTTACTTGATTTAATTTGATGAGTAGATTGTTTCCTTTGTTTTGATAATTTTGTTTATATATGTATTGATTGTATGTTCCCATTAGGTAAGTTGCTATTATAATATATAGAATATTATGGTATTACTATTATACTTATATTAGGTATTATCTATTAAGATATTCTTTTTTTTTTATTTCTAATATATATGGTATTACCTTTTATGATGTCTTTAGTATCTTGATACATATATTATCTCATGATAATTTGTTACTTATTATCCTATTATTATATATTAAAACCTCCTATACTAGTATTTTACTATAAAAAATTTAATACAATTTCAAAATTTGAGAGCGTATTTTCTTAAGTATTTTCTTAATTTTTTATCCCTATGATTTTAATGTTAGGGTTTGAGCTTTCGAGCTTCACATACCTTAAGTTCTGAGGGAATATATATGTATATATTATATTTATTTATTTATTTATTTTTCATATGTATTTATAAATTCATAAAAGGAGTAATTTAAAGACTTTTTAAATTAACTTAGGGATAATTTCGAATTAATTAGGTACCGTTCGTAAGAACGGGCGCGTAGGGGGTGCTCGTACTTTCCCCTCACGTAACCAAACTCCCGACCCCAACTCTGGTAATGTAGACCCATTCTACCCCTAACGGGGTAGTAATCATGTGTTCTAATCACACTAAAAGGTTAGTGGCGACTCCAACATTCTCTATTTTTCCTTGAAAATTAAACCATTAATTTTTATTTTGTCGCCCGGTGCACACGCGCTCCCAGGACGACGCGACAAGTACAATTGAAATTCCTAATACATAATCATATGATGAAACTTGAAGTTCAGAATGTATGTAACGATACACTTGTTAATGAATGAATATGCTTCAACACACAATTTCCTTTTTTCACCAAAACTCCCAAGTAATGATATAATTAGAAGCTTTGGAGAAAATTTGGGTTCTAGTTCATTTTGTGAAAATGCATGAATATAAAATGTGAACTTATCAAAAGATTTATCTTGAATATTATATCAATCACAATCAAAAAGCTTTCTTTCAAATATTCAATCACAACACGATCTTTGTAATATCCAAATCTATGTATATATATAATATGATTTCCAAAGATCAAAAACTGAATATAAAGTTTTCCAAAGAAAATATCCCTCAATAAAATAAATATTTTTGAACACCAAGGATGTTTAATCAAGTGTTTTAATATATCTAAAATATAGATCCTTTAACAGAATACACACTTGAATCCAAACTATTTAATCAATGATAAAACCCTTTATCAAGTAGTGATATTATCTAAATAATCTATATGAAAGTATACTCACTATCAATCACTCAGCTTATTTCAACAATAGATTTTGGAATGAGAAGTTCTTTGAAAAATATATATCAATCAAGCAAATCAGTTTATATGAAGAACTCTATGAAAAGAAATATCAACGTGTAGATTGATTTACCAAACCTCAATACCAAAATGATTCCACAATGATAGCTAGATGCTTTTTGACAGACGAGATAGCCTGAGCTCAAATTCGATGTAAGAACGTTGAAATCCTAGGCAAAGGTTTCAGTAGTGTGTTCAAAGTTATGCTAAACATGCAATCTCTACAAAACGTTCTACGGGCGACCGAACTCTCAGTTCAAATTAGGCTCGGGTGCCCAAACCATGAAGTTCGGCAGACCGAACTTTTAGTTAGTCGACCAAAACTCGATGGTTTACAAAATTGCCTTAACTTCAGCTAACCGAATGTAGTCTCGAGCACCCAAACTTTGAAAACACATTTTCTATCTATGTCTGTTCGGGCGACCAAACCTAAGGTCCGGGCGATCGAAATTCTCGGGTTACCCAGAATTAACTACAGTAATTGGGGTTAAAATTTAATTAAACTTTTTCAAAATCCCCAATAGGTCCTTAACGGTCATAATTTTAAGAAAAATTATAAATACCCTTTCATTTGTCAAAATTAGTAACTTTGATTAACTCCCAAATCCTCTTAAATTATTTTGTTAATCAAAGTTCCCTCAATTAATTTTTATTGCCAAAACTGTTTCTTGGGGCAAATCTTTTACTCTTCAAAATTCTCTTGCTTTCATTCTTGAAAATTTATTTTACAAGAGAGCATTTTTGTTTGGGCATTTTATAAAACAATATTTGAGAGTAAGATCAAAAGTTCTTCACATTGTTTTGCTTTGATAAATATTTTTGTGGAAGAATTTTTATTTAGGTTTAAATCTTTATTGTGCATATCATATACATTATTTTTCAAAGATTGAAAATATTATTTGATAGCACCCTTTCTCTACTGAGCATTATTTCATATCATTAGAGAGTGCATTTATTTGAGTTTAAACATGTACATCTTAGTTTGTATTTTCAAAAGCATTATTTTATAAAAAAATGATTTTAACGTATCCGTTGGGTTCAGCTCGGAATTAAATTAGGGAGTCTCAGTCCCATAAGTGAGATCGATTGGGTTCAGCCCGAAATTGAACTAGGGAGTCTCAGCTTCGTAAATGAGACCAGTTTGATTCAGTCCAGAAATTAAACTAGGCTTTTCCTCATCTCGTAAGGAGAGGATGTAAACGTCTTTTGCTCTACCAGTTTAAGTGAGTAGGGATAGTGTAATCCTTAGGGGGTATGCCCAAAGAGGGGACGTAGGCTGGTTTGGCCGAACCTCGATAACAAATATCGTGTGTCACTCTCTCTCTTTATCTCATTTAATTTCTGCACTTTAATTTCCATATGTGTATATCTGTTCATTTATAGTTATAATTATTTGCATGCACATTTATTTTAAATAAGATACACATGTATGTCTGCACTGATAACTTATTCGTTTTACATACACGCTTTCAATATTGAATGGGATATGATCTGTGGTGAATCGGCAAAACGTTTAAATTAGTGAAAAGGTTTTAAAACCCAATTCACCCCCTCTTGGGATCACACCATTTTCAACAATGGGCCTATTAGTAATGCTTTGAAATAGTCAATAATACCCTAAGAAACGTCACTAATATTTTTTTGGGATAGCTTTCATGTGAAAAATAGTTTCCCGTGATAGTTTGAGCAGAAAAATTGGTTTTTAGTGATGAAAGTATTAGTAACGGTATTAATTTCATCACTAAAAGTTCAGTATTAGTGACGGTTGTTAGAATCATTACTAATACTTCCACTATTAGTGACATTGTTTAAAAGCCGTCACTAATATGTGCTTTTAGTAACGAAATTCAAACTGTCACTAATACTTTCGTTATTAGAAACCAATTTTTTTTGTGGTGTGTGGACTCAGGAGAATCCACTACTTTGAAAATCACTCTGTAGAACAGTGTGGGTCTATTCTCTTTAACTATAAACTGTAAGCTACGGTATCAAGCATCTATAATCTCTGAGCCATAAGGGTTTTAAAACCTACTAATATATAAATTATGTAACAAAAATAGTATCTTAAAAATATCATCATTGCACATTGTTTCATAAAACATGTAATGTTCCTTAATAAAAATAAGCTTATATCACATGATTTTCATACTGAAAATATTTATTCTTAATAGAACATTATAATACTGTAAGTTACCTAAGAGAGTTAAAAATTTTTCTTTAAAAAATAAACTCGGGTATATTTTATAAAAAAAACTGGCATAATCAAACTCACTTACCTTGATCTCCTTTGGAATTGTAAACTTTCTAGTAAATCCTTAACCTATCAAGATAAACACAAATCTATAATTTAGAAAATGAATTATAATTTTGCTTTCAACTCCCGCAAAGGTCTAGTTCTAAATTTGATTGTATTTAAACCGCTATTCAGAAAAATATGAGGTTTATCTCGAAATGATATTCTTTTTATGCTTAGAATTTAGAGACAAATTTTGTATCCATACAACATCGTTTGGTCACTAAACTTGATTTTTGAAATTGACTTTCACTTCTGCTAAATAAACTAGACATCTCAAAATTCAGCACTTACCTTGAAAAATTAGAAAGCCATCTTTTCACACTTCAAAAATGACCAAATTAAATTCATATGTTCCTATATATGTTATATATGAGTCTACCAAATTTCGTAGTCAGATTCAAAGCAAAAGTTATAGAATAAACTTAGAACCTAAGTATGGTTGTAGCTCTAATAGCATACTGAAAGTATACTAACTGTAGACTCGAAAAACCAAAACTCATATCAAATGACTTCAAAAAATTTTGAAATTTAATTCTCAAGAATATTGATATAATAACTAGTAGCCCACCAAATTTCAAAATTTTTGGGCATAACATCGGTTCCAGAGAAATCCTCATCTTTTAGACATTCAATATTCTGACGAAGTTCAATGTATAAATCTTGAAAATTCTAAAGATCATACTAGGATACTTCCAAAATTCAAAAATTGAACAACTAAAATAATGCTTATACCATAATAAAAATCAAAATATACCACCAAAATTTAGATTTAGGAACATATATTGATTTAACCTTATACATTACAATTTCTCGGAACCCAAAATTATAATCCTCAAAATTGTGGAATCTCTTATTTTCTTTCTCTTTCTCCTTCTTTCCCTCTTTTTCTCCCTCTCTTCCTCTCGTTCTCTTTCTCCTTTTCTCCCTCCTGCAATTCCTATATATGGCACCCCTCCCCCCCTTTATATATAAATACTTTAAGGCACATAAATGAGGAGATAAGACATATTAGTACAAGGATAAAACACATTAGTGAGAGGATAAGGTACATTGATGAGAGGATAAGGGCCATAAAGCACATTGATGAAAGGATAAGGTACATTAGTGAGAGGATAAAACACATTAATAAGGGGACATGTGTCACTCATCCCTGAACCAGGGGACACATGTTTCCTTATCATTTTTCAAAGCCTGCAAGGTGACATGTGTCCTCCACATGTCACTTTCTCAAATTTTTTTTATTTATATTTTTTTAAAACTTGCTACATGACATACATGCCCCTTCCTAACTCCAAAATTTCTCAAAATATCATTTAATCTTCCAAAACTACCCTTGTACTCCAATTATATTCCTAACTTGTCCTATCATTTTTATAAAAAATATTCCCACACTTTTAATTAAATACTCATATTAACCTTGTATCAATTATCATTATATATATATATATTGGGATCATTACGATAAAAATTACTTCTATGAAAGTAATTTTAATTTTTCTAACAAATAGAATCAATTACAATGGTTGTATCTCAACTAAACAAAATGAGACAATTTGTTGTTCAAGTATATTAAAAAAAAAAAAAACATAACCATACATTGCAAGCATCCTTATAAGATTTTAAAAAATTTCTTGTAGAACTGTGAATTAAGAATTAGTTCATTTGAGAAAATAAATAAGAAAATTGTCCATACACACTATATTGATGTGATTGTAGAGAAACAAACAAATTCAATTCAATTGTTGAAGAAAACGAAAAAATAAAAATAAAAATTAGGAAAATAAAGTAGAAAGTGATGGAATTGGAGTCTAGAGGCTTGGAAACTAGGAGAGGTGTTTAAGGAGATTACAAAAGCTTCATATAAAATCAGTATTGAATTAGATAGGAGATGAGAAGTTGATTTTAATTATTATTTTTAATATATTTTAAAAATACACCAATCAATCGGAGTGAGACATCTAAACTCTTAACTAATGAGATATTAGTTAAAGACTATTTTTATTAAAAAAAATTTGAGAAAATTAGGATTGAAATTTGGAGATATTTGAACAATGATCTCCTTTAATATATTAGTATATTTATATATATATATATATATATATAAATATATTCAACATTGCCTCGATTTATAAAATAAAATTAATATGATAAATATTTTTAAAAATTAATAACAATATAATAAGACATTTATTTATTTTTTAATAAAAACAAAAAAAAGTTAGCATCACTTGGGCTATTTTTGTAGAAAAATGTTACGGAAGATAGCTTACCCAACACAGATTCACAAGAAAATATTTCATTATCACTTGCACACGAGAGAGAGAGAGAGAGAGAGAGAGAGAGAGAGAGAACCAGAAATGTTACTGTTCACATTTCCATTAACAACATGAACACCCACATGTACAACGATCGACAAACACTCCCTATGATAAAAATTAATTCTTAACAAATTTCTTTTAAAGAAGGGCACGCGCGTATCAGCCAATTATCGCTTTCAAACAAAGTCAACAATCAACTCATCGACGGGAACATCCCCGGAGCGCCGACTCGCTAGGCGCTGCACGCGCACTTCGAACAAAACCATGGCACAATGCTTCATGTCGATTCACTACCATTTCCATCACGTGAAGGTCGGCCCTCTGCCGAATCCATGACGTTTCGCCGCGCGGGATCACGCAACCTCGAGAAAAATGTCCTCATCCAAAATACAGTTCTGTCTTGGCTCCTCATCGAAATTGATGGAGTAAATCAAGGGATCGTACTTAAATTTTTCCCCGCCTAGACTCGCTCCGATAGTTTTTGTTGAACCGGTGAATGAAGGTCTTCCACTTGGGACGACAATAATCTCCGACCACTCCCTGACTTTCAAGAGCGTGTTCCACCCTCTGGTCCACCATGTCCCCTCCTTCTCCGTCGTCTAGACCCTCTCCCACCAGTTGGGCTCGACGACACCGACCAGATCAGAGCCAAGACAAGGGATCCAGAAGCAGCATCATCACCTCACGAACACTCTGTCCTGTATGTCCTCGTTGGAGTCCATGTCTCTCAGAGCCGTAGTCGAGAAATTTCCGTGATCTTTTGACGCCATGTCTGTGTAGAAAATTAGGGTTGGCTTCTAGGATTTGCATAAAATCAATTTTCGATGATCGATCAACAATTCCTGCAAATCTTAGCCTAACCTCCTGTCGAGAGAGAACCAGAAATGTTACTGTTCACATTTCCATTAACAACATGAACACCCACATGTACAACGATCGACAAACACTCCCTATGATAAAAATTAATTCTTAACAAATTTCTTTTAAAGAAGGGCACGCGCGTATCAGCCAATTATCGCTTTCAAACAAAGTCAACAATCAACCTTCATCGACGGCGAACCATCCCCCAGGACTCGCCGCCGCACTTCGCTACCGGCGCCTGCACGCCGCACCT
This sequence comes from Malania oleifera, assembly GCF_029873635.1. NCBI lineage: Eukaryota > Viridiplantae > Streptophyta > Magnoliopsida > Santalales > Ximeniaceae > Malania > Malania oleifera. Next base: position 59,135,739 of record NC_080427.1, on the reverse strand, counting down.
TTCGTTCAACAAAACCATGGCACAATGCTTCATGGTCCGATTTCTCTATCCTACCATGTGCCCATCACGTGAAGGTCGGCCCGTCCTTGCCGAAATCCATGGACGTCTTCGCCGACGCCGGGATCGACGCATACCTCGACGAAAAATCACGGCGCCCCACGTCCTCATCCAAAATACCGTTCTGCCCGGGCCCCTCGTCGAAATTGAGGGAGTAACTCAAGGGATCGTACTGGAATTTCCCCTGCCTATAACCGCTCCGGTTCTTCTTGTTGAACCGGCGGATGAAGGTCTTCCACTTCGGACCTGCGACGATCTCCGACCACTCCCTGACTTTCAAAATCGCGTTCCATCCTCTGATCCACCACGTCTCCTCCTTCTCCGCCGTCCGGATCCTCTCCCACCAGTCGGGGCCTGCGACACCGGCCCGGTCGGAGCAGAGACAAGGGATCCAGAAGCAGCACCCTCGCTTTGCGAACACTCTGTCCTGCATTTCGTCGCCGGAGTCCATGTCCTTCAGAGCCGTCGTCGGGGAATTTCCGTGTTCTTCCGTCGCCATGTCTGTGCAGAAAATTAGAGCTGGCTTCTAGAATTTGCAGAAAATCGATTTCCGATGATCGGCCAACAATTCCCTGCAAATCTTAGCCTAACTCTCTGTCTCTCTTCCTCTCCCTCTCTCTTTTTCTTTTGCAGCGAGAGAGAGAGAGAGAGAGAGAGAGAGCGAGAGAGCGAGAGAAATAAATGGTGGCAACGGAAACTTCGGGGGATACGACTGTTTTACTTTTACCGTTACCGGGAAATGCCGGCTGCCAGGCGTGTAGGGGAAAGAGTTTGGTGGGCACGTTGGCAGCTTTGATACAGTGTTTCGAGCGAGGGGGAGGCTCACATGGTAACCAATGGTACATTGCCGCGTGGCATACCTTAGTGCTGCTACTCCAACGGATACTTTTCTTATGGGCTTTGATCTTCTGCGGCAGCGGGGAAGGTGGGGTCAAGTTATTAAGATATGTGGAAGAATCTAATTGGGCGGTGGTAGTTGCTTAATGGCATTACTTTGCCCGGCTGTTTGCAAATTATTGGCATAGATTATTACTAATTCTTAATTTGTGTGGTGGGTGGAGGGAGAATATTTTTTAATGACCCTTTATTTATATTTAATCAATTAATAATTAGTTCACTAATTAATGACTTCTTAATGACTTTTGATCCTCATAAGCTCGATCACAAACATGTTATATTTTTATATGTGGTTATACTGTTGAAGAATGAAGATAGGTGAACTGGTTGCAGACAACTATTCATAACCATATCTGCTATGATTTTTTTTATTTTGTCTTATTTTCTCCATTCTGTTACAGGGAATTTGTTAGGAATAACGGTATATTATTCCTGTAGTTAGCTTCCAACTATTTTTGATTCCATTTGTATTGCATATATATATATATATATGCTGATCCAATATAGAAAATATACACGAGAATTCTTTCCTCTGTTCCACATTCTCTCCTTCTCTCCCCTGTGTTCGATCCATTATAGCCCAGCAGTTCTCACTCACAACAACAAAGCCAAAATCTTATATGGTATTAGAGCCACGATGGAGGAATCCTTCAATACCAACCAAACCACTTCTCCAAATCCACCACCAAATACCAATTCTCCAGGAGCCGTTCCTCACGACCCAACGCAACCCACCAGTCCTTGTTATATTGGCAGCAGCGATGGTTCAGGTGTCATGCTCGTCACACGCATCTTGGACTGCGGCAACTACTATTCTTGGGCTAGATCCATGAAGAGGGCTTTGCGGATTAAGAACAAGTTAGGATTCATTGATGGTACCATTTGTGAACCTTCTGACCCCAATGATCCTCTAATGGAACATTCGCTGAGGTGTAATGATATCGTGATAACATGGATGCAGAACATAATGACGGTTGATATCAAATCCAGCGCTACATATGCAGAGACTGCGCATCAGCTTTGGTTGGAGCTGGAGCAACGTTTTGCTCAGCAAAATGCTCCCAGAATTTTCGAGGTGAAGCAAGGCATCACAAACCTCAAGAAAAATCAAGACTCAGTAAGCATTTATTTTTCTAAACTTAAAACCTTGTTTGACGAATTACTCAATTATGAATTAATTCCTAACTGTACCTGTGGAGGGTTAAGAGTTGTAGTTTAGAACCAGCAAAGGGATTGTATAATGAAATTCTTGATGGGGCTCAATGATATGTACAAAGCTATTAAAGCACAGATACTTCTGATCAAACCTTTTCCCAGCTTGAATGAGGTTTACTCCATTATCCAGCAAGAGGAAAAGCAAAGAGAAATTTCTACAAACAACCTAGGCAGTGACTCTATGGCTTTGGTGAGCAAAAGGAATTTTAGCAAACAATCTGCTGGGCAACAAAGGCGGGACAGGTATTATTGTACCTTCTGCAAAATACTAGGACACTCTCTAGAGAGATGCTTCAAAGCAAATCCAAACAAACCCATATGTACTCATTGCCAAATGCCAGGCCACACAGCAGATAAATGCTACAGATTGCATGGATACCCAGCATGATACAAAGGAGAAGAGAAGAACAAACCTGTTATAAATCTGTCAAATGTAAATGTAGCTGTTGGTCTTGAGCAGGGGGTTCTAAAAGACAAACCTCAAATGTCATTGACACAAGAGCAGTGTGCTCAACTTCTGGCCCTTCTCAAACCTATCTTAGGCAACCAAGCCTTCATTCCCTCAGCCAATCATGTTCATGCCATGGCCACACCTTCATCCTCAGATACAAATAACCACAAAATTTCTGGTATATCTCTGTGTCTTTCTGCCTTTACTTCCAAATCCAGCAATGTCTTATAAATCCCTTGGATAATTGACACTGGAGCAACAGACCATATGATATGCTCCAAGTCCTTATTTCATTCCATCCAAAATACCATTTCCTCCTCTGTAGCTCTACCAAATGGTCAGATAGTGCCTGTTACTCATGTAGGAACAACCAAAGTCACCATGAATCTTATATTGCATGATGCTCTTTGTGTTCCCAATTTCTCTTTTAATCTGATTTTAGCAAAGAAAATGACTCAAGAACTAAATTGTTGCCTTGTTTTCTTTTTTGATTGTTGTTATATTCAGGACCTTTTGACTTGGACAACGACTGGCATGGATGAAGTGAAGCAAGGACTCTATCATATGCTGCAAAAGGAAGTCTCTCCTTCAGCTTTATCTGATGTCCTATCCAAACATAACCTCAAAACTAGCTTTTCAGCTTCTGTCAGCAACAACAATGAATCCTTTGACCTCTAGCACTATAGATTAGGCCATTCCTCTTACTCTCAATTTAACACAGATACCAAAGTCAGCATACCAAAACCCTCTGATGATCACCCTAATCTCATTTGTCCATTAGCTAAACAACACAAGCTACCATTTCCAACTAGTCAACATCAATCTAAGAAATGCTTTGAGCTAATACATTGTGATATATGGGGTCCATGTAATGAGATTAGTCATGATGGCTGCAGGTATTTTTTGACTATTGTGGATGATTTCAGTAGGTGTATTTGGGCTTATATGTTGAAGTTGAAATCAGAACCAAGCACCAATTTACAAAACTTTTGTGTGATGATGAAACCCAATTTGAAACAAAAGTAAAAACCATTCGGAGTGATAATGGAGGTGAGTTTGACATGAAAGAATTTCATCTAAAAAATAGAATTTTGCACCAAAGGACATGTGTGGAGACACCTCAACAAAATGCTACTGTTGAAAGAAAACATCAACATATTTTAAATGTTGCAAGAGCACTAAAATTTCAAAGTAGCATTTCATTGAAGTATTGGAACCACTGCATTCTTACGGCTGTATACCTCATTAACAGAATTCCATCTCCATTATTAAATCATAAAAGCCCTTTTGAGGTTTTTTCCAAAAGGAAACCCAGCTATGACCATCTAAAGGTTTTTGGGTGCTTGGCCTTTGCTACCACTTTGGTTAATGGAAGACAAAAATTTGATCCAAGGGTAAGAAAGTCAGTATTTATTGGTTATCTCTTTGGTGTCAAAGGATACAGACTTCTGGATCTAGATACTGAAAATATTTTCATCACTTGAAATATTGTGTTTCATGAAATTGTTTTTCTATTCAAAACAAACAAAATCAGCCATCCTGATACTAGTTTCAGCAACACTAATTCACTACCAAATCCAAATGAATTAAGTTTTACTCAAAATCCTGTCATTTCCATTCCTACTCTACCTATTCATAATCACTCCATAGACACTATCAGCCCCAATACCAATTTAGAAGTAGAGCCAATGAACATATCAGTTCCCAAAATAACTCCAGACCAGAAACAGAAGCTCTTGACAACACCCATACACACTTACCCAGAAAATCAACTAGAATAAGAAGAGCTCCTACTTATTTGCAGGACTTCATATGTCAGCAGTCAACCTTCCTTCTCCCATCTCAGGACTTGGACAAGAAGAAAGACCAGATCTTATCAGGCAAGCCTTCTCCTCTAAGTGCCACCATATCTTATGATAAATTGTCTACACCTCACAAGACTTTCGTGACCTCCATAACTTCACACACTGAACCTACAACTTACCTAGAAGCAAGTGCATCACCCAAGTGGGTAGAGGCCATGAAGGCTGAAATTGCTGCCCTTGAACTCAATGACACTTGGATTATTATGGATTTACCTCCTGACAAGGAAGCAATAGGCTGTAAATGGGTTTACAAAGTCAAATTTCTTGCTGATGGTAGCATAGAAAGATACAAGGTCAGGCTTGTTACTAAAGGGTACACACAACAGGAGGGGTTGGACTATCATGAAACCTTTTCCCCCGTAGCAAAAATGGTTATTGTGAGAACCTTGTTGGCTATTGCAGCAGTAAAAGGGTGGTTCTTACAGCAATTTGATGTCAATAATGCCTTCTTGCATGGGGATTTAGAGGAGGAGGTGTACATGGAGTTGCCCCGGGGGTATCCTAATGAAAGTGGGAGAAAAGTATGCAAATTAAACAAAAGTTTATACAGTCTCAAATAGGCCTCACATCAATGGTACTCAAAACTCTCAAATTTCATCATTCACCAAGGATATATTCAGTCTAAGGCAGATTACAGCTTGTTCACAAAGGTAACTGAGGGCTCTTTCACATCTATTCTAGTATATGTGGATGATGTAATAGTTGCTAGAAATAATATGGATGAAATTGATCAATTGAAGAGGTCTCTTGATGACCAATTCAAAATCAAAGACCTTGGTAAGCTGAAGTATTTTTTGGGTATTGAAGTGGCAAGGAAAGCAAGGGGGATTCATTTATGTCAACGCAAATATGCTTTGGACATTTTAAGAGACTTAGGTTATAACAATCTGTTATTTTACTGGGTTTTTTTTTTTTTTTTTTCATACTATGACATTCCACATGCTCTGATACCATACTAGGTTAAACTCAATCATTAACCTAAGCAGCGAGAAGCAGAAATCAAATAAATATAACCATATGTAAATATATATATACAATACCATAGTACTAACATGTTTCCCAAAATATACACATATATCTGTTTCCCAAAATACCCTCAACTATGTTAGGATATACAAAAATCCTCCACAATACTCACTTCACTGACAGGGCACTACTGTGGCCCCTCTATCTATGAGTCTAGTCTGCTCGCCTACCTAGATCACCTGAAAAATGATTCAACACTGGGATAAGCCAATGCTCAGTAAGACGAAATATGTTATTACTAGTGTGTGGCAAATGAGCTACAATATTATGAAAATCTGGTTCCATATAATCATGTATAACTGAATATGTAAATACAGTACAAGTTATAAAATCCACCACCCTTTCCATGTTGCTTAACATAACAATATTAAGGATTACTATTCAAAATACTTCTAGTGTACATAAGTATGTTCCCTGTTTCTGTAAATCTGTATATACGTAATAGTAACTGAAAACTTTCCCTATGGATAACTGTGTGTCATGATTTAACCCCTCATGACAGGGTTGTGCGGCCCGTAGGCGGGATCTACACTGACTGGCCGACCAGGGTAAATCACTATACTCCATCGGACTGATCTGCCCACCTCAACCCATATCTGATGGGGAGCCTATCCATGTCAAGGGCCTAGGTGATCGACCTACTACCACGTATTATCTAAATAGGTGGTTGCACTCATAACATAACATAATATCTGTAGCAACGGTACTGTGCTCTATAATTGCATAGTCCAACAGTGTCTGATACTATATACTATATTTCTATATACAACTATCTGATTTACCATGATTCTGAAATAACCATAATAATCATGATACTGTATAAACTGTAACCGTAATTCATACATCATAATACTGAGAACTGTATAATCATAACACTGAAACTACATAATCATAGTACTGAAATTCGTATAATCATGGTACTGAGATTCGTATAATCATGGTACTAGAATTTGTATAATCATGGTACTGAAATTCGTAAAATCATGGTACTAAAATTCGTAAAACATATCTTCGTATTATATTCATATTCTCAAGCCACATCATACTTTAATACATAATATTCATAATTTAATAAACTGTATAATATTTTAAAATTACCTAGCATAGCATATTTTCCTTACCTGATTACTGAAAAGACCCTATAGTATACTGGCCTAACACTCGCAGGGCCTCTTACACAACACCCTAAAAACAACATTTTTTAGAACAAAATATCAGTATTTTTTCGCCTACATCATTTCATATAACTGTCATAAAGCCAAAAATAGACTAAAAGGTCTTACCCTGAATTTGGGATGAAATCCAACTTCGTTTCACCAATGATCCGCTCCGGCAGACTTGCAGAGAACTTCTCTAGGAGTGTCGTGATGGCTTCAGATCATCGATCCAGCAACTGGCGTGGCCGAAATCGAAGAGAGAAGGAAGAGAGACCATAGGAGAGAGAGAGGAGAGAGTAATTTGCACTGAAATAGGATAAAAATCTGAGTTTTCACTATTTATAGGGCCAGATTTGTCGACGAGACACGTCACCTCGTCGATGAGTCCTTCAGTAAATTTGTCGACGAACCTTACCCTTCGTCGACGAAATTCAGAGTAGCCCAAATCTGTCTCTCGGTATTTTCTCATCGACGAGACCAAACTTTGTCAATGAGGTCCTAAAGACATTCGTCGAAAAATCCCTGTATTCGTTGACGAACCATGGAAATTCTTGAAATCATTATCTCCAAAATGCAATGTTCGCGTTCGTCGACGAAGCCTATTGCCTCATTCTATTTCTGTTCCCATTTCTCTCCCTCATTATTATTAAAATACTATTATTCTTCGGGTTATCACACGGGTACCATTGGCTCCACTCCAGCAAAGATTCCTTTGAATCAAAATGTGAGAATGCCCAAAGAAGAAAGAGAATTGCTTCCTGAGCCTGCTCTTTATAGAAGATTGATCGGTAGATTATTGTATCTGACCATAACCAGGCCTGAATTAGCTTACTCAGTCCAAATGCTAATCCAATTCATGAAGAATCCAAGAGTGCCACACCTGCAAGCAGCCCACAAGGTACTACGGTTCATCAAAAGGTCACCAGGGCAGGGTTTGTTCTATCCAGTGGACTCAGAAATCCATCTTAGAGGTTTTAGTGATTCAGATTGGGGGGCTTGTCAAGACACTAGAAGGTATGTGACAGGCTACTGCGTGTTCCTTGGGAAATCCTTGGTGTCTTGGAAATCAAAGAAACAAAGTATGGTCTCTAGGTCTTTTGCAGAGGCAGAGTACCGCGCAATGGCAAATGTGAGCTATGAATTGACTTGGCTGAGGTATTTACTTAACGATCTACAAATTGCTCATTCATAGGCTACTTCCTTGTATTGTGACAACAAATCAATTATAAACATTGCCACCAATCCCATATTCCATGAGAGGACAAAGTATATAGAAATAGATTGCCATTTAATTAGAGACAAGATTCAAGAGGGTTGCATTTCAACAAAGCATGTGGAAAGCAGGTTGCAAGTGACAGATATTCTCACAAAGAGCTTAGGCTCACAAGCTTTTTATTCATGTTTATCCAAGATGGGAGTATAAGACATCTACTATCCATCTTGTGGGGGACTGTCGAAGAATGAAGAAAGGTGAACTGGCTGTAGGCAGCTGTTTATAACCATATCTGCTATGATTTTTTTTATTTTGTTTTTTTTTTCTCCATTCTGTTACAAGGAATTTGTTAGGAATAACTGTATATTATTCCTGTAGTTAGCCTCCAACTATTTTTTATTCCATTTGTACTCTATATATATGCTGATCCGATACAAAAAATATACACAAGAATTCTTTCCTCTGTTCCGCATTCTCTCCTTCTCTCCCCTGTGTTCGATCCATTATAGCCAAGTAGTTCTCACTCACAACAGCAGAGCCAAAATCTTATAAATACTGTTATCTAATAACAATCTGTAAAACAAATGATCACTACTGCCTCTTTAAACCATTCAGAAATATTGGCAGTTCACGAAACAAATCGTGAATGTGTATGGTTAAGAACTATAATCCATGGCATTGAAAGGATAAGTGAATTATCACTGAAAAATGACACGTCAACAATATTGTACGAGAACAATGCAGCATGTATTGTACAAATCAAATGTGGGTACATAAAAGGTGATAGAACTAAACATAATTCACCAAAGTTCTTTTACACTCATGAACTTCTGAAGAAATAGGGTCGACTTTTCATAATATGGGGTCCTAGGCGATTTAATCAAGGACCCTTAATATTTTCTTTTTCTTTCTTCGTTTTTTATATCCGGATTCATATTTTCTCGTTGACATAATTAAATTTCAAAATTAACACTAACTATAAATTGACAAATTATGTAAACAAATAAAAATAAATTTAATAAATATATAGAAATAATAGATTGAAATAATATAACCTAATTATTATTATTATTATTGCAAATCGATTGGCGAGCGAAACTTTAGAGATATCAGATTCTTACCGGATACAACGCTCTAGTTTCAAAGCTTTCAAAATCTAAGAAAAAATAGAAAAAAAAAAATTCAGAGTGAAAATAATAGAAAAATAATGCACAAACATTGAAATCAAAATGAGGGTTGATGAAAATTACAAAGAATTGGAGGCCCGAAGATGATGAACACAAGAGCCGGAGCAAAAATCATAGAGAGAACGAGAGATGAGAGTGAGAGAGTGAGAGAGATGGAAAGATTTTTTTAGAGAGGCTAAGAGAAAGAGATGAGAGTAATAGATAGTTAGAAACATAATAAAGTTGTTAGTTAGGAAGTCAACGAGACTTGAAAAAAAAAAAGAATTAAATTGCATTTGTTTTACATTTTAAAATACATTTTCATTTATTTGTTTGTTGGGAAGTCAATGTATGAGAAGAGAGCATAATAAATAATGTTAAAATTATTTAATTAAAAAAAATTTGGAACCCCAAAAATATATTATTATATTAAAAAAAAATTGGGGGCCCCAAAAGGCGAACACCTCAGCCACCTAATGGTTAGGCCGGCCCTGGAAGAAAGGAGATGTTGACATTTGCAAAATTCGTTCAAGTGACAACTCAGCAGATCTATTCACAAAAGCATTGCCAACTTCAATTTTCAAAAAACATGCACATAACATTTGAATGTGACAACTTAAGGACATTTCTTAATTGATTGTATTTTTTAAGGGAAGTATGAATACTGTACTCTTTTTCCTTCGTTAAAGTTTTTTCCCATAAGGTTTTCCTTATGGAAGGTTTTAATGAGGCATATTCATAGTGTATAGTCATCCAAAAGGAAGTGTTTTAAAATATGTATATTTATGTAGATGACTATTTAGATAATAGGTTACAACCTTTGGTATGCCCACATAATGGTTCTTTATGTGGTTAATGTAGTAACCTGGATAATTATGGGAATTAAATAATAAAGAAAAGAGAGGGAAAATAATTTTAAAAGGGGACGCAACAGAGCCTCATCGACGAACAGTCTTCTTGGGCTCATCGATGTGGACGCGTGTCTCGTTGACGAGAGTTTACCAAGGGGTTGTTTTCGGGGCCTGAAACTTGTCGATGAGAGTTAGGTGCTCGTCGACGAACTTCCTTCTTGAACTCGTCGACGAGGCCACGTGACAAGAGGTCTATAAATAGTAGAAAATTGGGTTTCAGTGAGAGAAATTCATTTCTCTCTTTAACTTGGTTCTCTCTCCTTCTCTCCACGATTCTCGCCCCGTTTCGACGATTAGAAATCGCCGCGTTGATCTTGGGGAGATTTGCTACAAGTCTACCGGAACAAATTGTTGGTTTGGCCAACTTGGGCACCATCCCAAAATCTGAGTAAGTAGATTATTGGGGTATTTTCAGTATTATCAGGCTTACCTGAGTTTAGATTTTGTGTTATATAAAATATATAGGTGTTTTGTAGAATAAATTAGGATGTTATGATTTCAGGAGTAGGGTGTTTTTGGGACTCTGCAGACATGGGTTAAGGACCCCAGTGAATTTTTCTATAAGCCTAGGTAAATTATAGTTCAGAAAATTACGAGTGTGTAGGTTCGGAGAAATATAGTTGATTTATTGGAAATATGTATTTATGTATTATTTCAGGATTTTGGGGTTAGGACTCTGTGAGCGTGAGGATAAAGTTGGAGGTAAGCCTCCCAGCCAGTTAGGTAAGGGAAATATGCTATGCTAGTAAATTTAGAAATATTATCAGTAAATTATAGTACTTGTTTATTAAGGTACATGATATAAATTATATAGTTTTACAGATTTCAGAACATGAGTTTTATTAATTGTGTGACCTAAGTAGATATTTGTTTAGTACAAAATTTATATAGTTTTTCAGAATATCATGATTTACAGTGTACATATAGACAGATATATTTTACAGACAAATATTTACTAGACAGATATTCTACAAATATTATACAGACAAGTATTTTACAGTATTTACAAAATGTCATGCTTTCCAAAATCATAACACTCAGACATTACAGATTATTCAGTCAGATATGACAGTCAGATATTAAAGTAAGAGACTGCAGTTATTATAGTCACATATTACAGTTATTTTAGTCGAATATTATAGTATTTTCAGATCAGATTTATAATGTTATGGTTATTTTGGAAACATGATGAAAACAGTAGGATATCTATAGAAATAGTATATACAGTATTAGACCTTGATGAATCAATTTATGTTCAATTAGTAAAGCACGGTACCATTGCTAATATAGATTAGAGTGCAACCATACATCTTAGATAGTATGTCGATGATTTCCATCAACCATGCCTGGAGAGATTGCAAACTCCCCAGAAGACTGGGTTGAGGTGGCCAGTTTGACGAGGTAGTTACCAGTTCCGTGCCTAGGAGAGATTGTAGTTTGGCCGGGTTGAGGATTGGTAGGGTTACAGTTGACTTACCTGGTAAGCCAACCAAGATTAAGTGCCGCCTACGGGCCGCACAACCCTGTTGTTAGCTTTGGTGTACTCCTAAGAGGAGGGGTGTGAATTGGAAATTTTAAAATTTATCTCCTAGTTTAAACTATCTAGCAGCACAACCTAGGGTCTGTCTATACAATTTCCAAATGTGCAGATAAATATAATGTGAAAATTAAATCATACGCAGCATTAACATTATAACATACACGTGCGGTAAATATAAAGTGCGGAAATATAAATAGACACACGATATGTTATCAAGGTTTGGCCAATACTGCCTACGTCCCCGCCTTAGCTACACCAGCACAATTATTCCACTATGACTCATTTAACGGGTGGAGCGGTACCATTTACAACCAAGTCAATTAGCGAGGCTGACCTCAACCTACACCTTACCAGGATGGTGCACCTAACTTTTCTAATCGGGTCTAAGCCAATCAGAGACTAATAGGGCTAATCTCCCACTTCAGGCCCACGCCTAGAATACAATCAATATGAAATTTCCGTACAAATAAACACTTCTTTCACAAGCAAATAAGTACCACAACACACAGTATAATCAATGTACCTCAAGAATGTATGAACTATAAGCTCGGTGCTCTACGTGTGCAATCAACACTCAAGGTTATGTCTATAAACAAACAAGAACAAGAGTGTATCAATAAGCTAATCTTTGAAATATTGTATAAAAACTATTTCTCAATAACAATCAAGGGTTTCAAAGATTTTTAGCAAGTATAATCAAACAATCTCAACCAATATTTTCTTATGATGCTAGCACAAGAGATGTTTGAAAATATACTTGTGAAAATATTTTTGCACCCAAAAATATAAGCCTAAATGAGTATTGCGATGATAATGCAAACTCACTTAGCTATATGATTTTTCCCAACCAAAGATTTATCAAATGAAATCGGGGGAAAAATCTTACTTAACCCTCAATATGAAAATCAAATTTGTAATATACGAGTGAGGGTTTCTAGAACAATATAACAAACAATAAACACTCACAAGACTATATTTCTCAAAGGAATGGAAGTATTATGAGTGTATGGGGTTGGAACGAACAAATAGGATTTAGGAATTTTGAGAGAGTTTTTGGCTAATCCTATTTGATAATCATAACTAATCTAAGCAAATGAGCCCTTATATATAGAGAATGACAAAATTATGACTGTTGGGGACATTTAGGGTATTCTTTAAATTGTTTTAAAATGGTTTAAGAAAATTAACCCTATTTAATTAAATTTAACTGCGGTAAATATTAAGCAACCCGAGAGGTTTTGGGTGGCTGAACTTTAGTTCGGTTGCCTGAATAGACTCAGCTTTAAAAAGCATTTTAAAAGGTTCGGTCGCCCGAGTCTAAGTTTGGTTGGCTGAACAAAAGTCAAAAATATTATGTTCACGATTTGGGTGCCTGAAGCTAAGTTCGGTCGCCCGAGGCCTTTTTGAACATGGAGATTTGGTTGCCTGGGTTGGTGAGAAGTGCCCTGACACTAGTTTGGTCGCCCAGAGACGATACACTCATTTCTGGTTCGGTCACCTGAAAACTAGGTCAACCCGCTAACTTCCCAGCGGTTTGGGCGCCCGTGGTGTTTTGAACACCTGGGGTTCAGTCGCTCGACCTTTTACATATTTTGCTCCTTTAAGTCCAATTTTAAACCAATTGATTCCTTTGATTATGTAAGTGATATGGGGACTATTTGTGCATTTGTTTAGGGAGCTAAGGTTTTTTCTAAGGCCTTTTTGAGTACGCCAAAAAACCTGGCATCATCCCTAAGGTCTCTCTAAGGTCTTGAGCTTATAGATCCTACATGCATGATATGCAGGTTATTACAAACCTTGGATAATTATTATTATAGACCCAGCGAAATGAAATATAGATTACAACAATTAAAAATATTCAGGGTCTTCATTTTCCTCAAGTTGCCATGTGCCATCAATATGATCTTTTTAATATGATCCTGCACACAAACCTAGAAAATGTTAAATACCAGAGTATTTGTCATAATCAAAACAGGGTATGACCCATGGGGTCAACACCTGTCATGAGAGGTTAAATCATGACATACAGTTTTCCAAGGTAAACACTTCAACTATGTATATGTAAACAGATTTACAGAACATCGGCAGATATAATATAATACTAGAAGTATAAAAAGTAGAAAACTCAGATATTACAGTTATACTTTAAACTATGATAGATAAAAATTATACTATATATTAATTTACTAGCTTTTACAGTTTTAGATATTGTCAGTATAGTATTTACGTAACTTAGCTGCCACACACTAGTAATAGCATATTTCCTCTTACTGAGTGTTGGCTCATCCCAGTGATTTAACATTTTTCAGGTGATCTAGTTAGGTGAGCAGATCAGGCTTGTAGATAGAGAGATCTTTTGTACTGCCCTATTTAAAGGGCAAGTGTATTCAAGGGATTGTACTTTTGAGTAGATGACACTGGGGTGACATGTAAATATGTATGTATGGTTTGGAAACATTGAATTCTGGCATTGTTTATTTGGGTGTATGACTTTATGTTTTTCGCTGTATAGGTGTGTCAATTTGTGTACAGAGATACCTCAGTGCCCGTCTGGGGCCTAAGATGTTGTAACATGTATTACAGGGGTATCAAAGTATTTTATATATAAAAAAATGGTATGAAATTTTAGGTCATTATAGTTTGGTATCAAAGCCTAGGTTGCTAGGTTCTGTAAACTTTAGAGTGCAGCGGAAAACAATACCAGGATATAGGAATAGAGTTTGGAGAAAGATAAAATAGAGTATTAGTGAATTAATGTTGGGGAATTAGGATGAGAATTTAGGGTTTTGTTCTGCGGTATGAAGGCATAATTTCTAGGTGGTTTCTGTGATTTTCCTAAGATGACGATTTCAGAAAAACCATAGTAAACTATTGTTGAATTATATTTCCATATGGTAGGGCCAGACCTTAAATTAGTGATAGGGGTGAGAGGTATTTTAGTTAGTATATCATTATAAGGTTTGTATTCTTAGAATAATTTGGTAATATTGTAGGATAGACCTAGGAGGTAGTAGCGCTCAAGCTAGTGGCGACGACGGAGCAAGGCCTTCTGGAGCAGGAGGCGGGGATTCAGATGCTGTGTTATGCAGTGTAGCTTAGCTAGTCATGGTTGAGATTGCCCGGAACTCTTGGGAGCAGGGAGGTCCATCTACAGCTTAGGAGTGCACAATAGAAAATTTTATGAAGATGAACCCACCAGCATTTTCAGGAGCGGCTGATCCTATAGTTGTGGAGAACTAGATGTAGGAGATAGAGAAGATTTTGATAATGCTTCACTGCACCGATGAACAGAGGGTCCTCTATGCCATGTAAAAGCTGACAGGGGAGGCCGAGAGATGGTGGACCACCACTAGATTACTGGAGGAGCAGAGATCAATTCTAGTGCTGAGGACCTGGGCCCGATTCAGGGACATATTCTTTGATAGATACTATCCTGCCTCAGTTAGAGAGGCTAAAGTACAGGAATTTTTGAGCTTGTCCTAGGGATCGATGACAGTCCAGCAGTACGCCGTGAAATTCATTGAGTTTTCGTGCTTCTGCCCTTATATTGTTCCAGATGAAGCTAAGAAGGCGAGGATGTTCAATAGGAATTTGAGGCGGGATGTTTATAAATAGGTGGCAGTTCTTAAGATATAGGACTTCTCAAACTTAGTAGATAGGGCCATGGTATTAGAGGAGAGTGAGTAGACAAATGTGAGAGTACTGCGCCAGAGAAAGAGGCACACGCCTCCGAGTTTTCAGACCGGGCCTAGTCGGGGTCCATGGAGAGGAGGCAGAGCTGGTGAGGGTTAGAGGCAGATGACAGGACACAGTGGGTATCAGGGTGGGCAAACTTATCCCACCTGCCCCAGGTGTGGTCAGAGACATCCGAGAGAGTGCCGTTTAGGTAAGAATGTTGGTTACTGATGTGGAAGACCTTGTCATATGGCTCGATCTTGTCGGGGACCATCGAACTATGCACCAGCTCCCAGACCATTTCGGGCGATTACTAGGTGCCCCGTGGAGGCCAACAGAGGAACACATCACCGATGAGGGTTTATGCTTTGACACCGGGAGACACCGAGGCTGTTGGAGATGTTGTTACAAGTATACTTATTGTTTTACCATATAAAGTTGTTGTTTTATTTGACACAGGTGCCACCCATTCCTTTGTATCCGTGAGGTATGTTAAAGTAATTGGGGTAGAGGCACAGTTAGTAGATGTTGAGTTGTTTGTAGTTATGCTGACGGGATCTATGGTGAGGTGTAGGAAGGTACTTCGGAACTTTCCAGTGAGCATTCAGAAGAAAGTAATACCAGCTAATTTCGTGGTACTAAATATGCAGGGGTTTGATGTAATATTGGGTATGAATTGACTGGAAGCTAATCACGCCAGCATAGATTACTATAAAAAAGAAGTGATATTCAGACCCCCAGGTGAGCAAGAATACATATTTGTGGATTCACGTGTGCATGCCTCGCCATAGCTAGTGTCAGTTTTTAGGTGAGTAGATGGCTACAGGTTGGTTGCCAGGGGTATGTTGCCTACATAAAGGAATTGTCAAAAGAAGAACTAAAATAGGTTGATATTTCAGTAGTCAGAGAATTTTCAGATATTTTTCCAGAAGAATTGTCTAGCTTACCACTAGATCGAGAGATTGAATTTATCGTGGATCTACTACCAGGGTCGGCACCGGTATCTAAAGCACCATACCGTATGAATCTAGCCGAATTAAAGGAATTGAAAGATTAGTTGCAGGAGTAGCTGGATAAAAGATTTATCAGGCCTAGTGTGTCATCGTGGGGGCCCCAGTCCTATTCGTGAAAAAGAAAGATGGGACTATGCGGATGTGCATAGATTATAGAGAGATAAACAAATTGACGGTCAAGAATAAATATCTTTTTTCTAGGATTGACGACTTATTTGATCAGCTCAAGGGAACTAAGTCTACTCTAAAATTGACTTGCGGTCAGGTTATCATTAGGTAAAAGTTAGAGTAGAAGATATTTTGAAAACAGCATTTCAAAGTAGATATGAGCATTATGAATTTTTGGTGATGCTGTTTGGGTTAACTAACGCACCAGCAGTATTTATGGATTTAATGAATTAGGTGTTCCATTATCATATAGACCAGCTTTTTATGGTTTTCATTGATGATATACTAGTCTACTTGAGAAGTTTTGAGGAGCATGAGCATTATTTGAGGATGGTGTTGCAGATATTGAGAGAAAGAAAGTTGTATGTAAAATTCAAGAAATGTGAATTCTGGTTGAGGCAGGTTACTTTCCTCAGGCATATGATCTCCGAGGATGGTATATCAGTTGACCGGAGTAAGATAGAGGCAGTGGTGAGTTGGGTGAGGCCAAGAAATGTCCAGGAGGTCAAGAGTTTTTTAGGTTTGGCAAGTTACTACCGACGCTTCGTAGATGGTTTCTCTAGATTATCAGGTCCACTAACACGACTCACGAGGAAAAATGTGAAGTTTGATTAGACTGATGATTGTGAACAGAGCTTCTAGGAGTTAAAGCGGTGGTTGGTTTTAGCATTGGTACTAGCTATTCCATCAAGGGAGGATGGATTTGTGGTGTACAGTGATGCATCTTTGAAAGGTCTTAGATGTGTGTTAATGCAACATGGAAAAGTCATTGCCTACGCATCTAGACAGCTTAAAGAATATAAAAAGAATTACCCTGTGCATGACCTAGAGTTAGCCGCAGCGGTGTATGCACTGAAGATTTGGAGGCACTATCTTTATGGTGGGAAATGCGAGATTTTCACTAATCATAAAAGCTTAAAATATTTCTTCACCTAGAAAGATTTGAATATGAGATAGAGAAGATGGTTGGAGCTTATCAAAGATTATGATTATACTATTAGCTACCACCTAAAGAAAGCAAATGTGGTGGCTGATACACTGAGCAGGAAAACGACAGGAGCAGTGGTGTCAGCAGTGGAGGTTCAGTGTCCTATTCAGATGGATTTAGAGAGGCTAGGCGTGGAATTAATAGAGAGTGATCACCAGGCATTTATTGCCAACCTGGTGTTACAACCTACATTGCAAGAGAGGATTAAAGCTACCCAAAGAACTAATCCAAAGTTAGCAAAGTTGATAAAGAAAGTGCAAGACGGGCGGGAGAGGGAGTTCAGCATATTAGATGATGAAACTCTACGGTTCCATACTAGATTATGTGTTCCTACAGATGCTGATATCAGGAGGATTATTTTAGAGGAGGAACACAGATTTTTATATACCGTGCATCTAGGTAGTACTAAAATGTATCGGGATTTATAGGAATCCTTATGGTGGAGCGACATGAAGAAGGAGATTGCTGAATTCGTAAAGCAGTGGTTGACGTGCTAGTAGATAAAGGCTAAGCACTAGAGACTCGCAGGGTAGTTGCAGCCACTCTACATTCCTGAGTGGAAATGGGATCACATCTCCATGGATTTTGTGATGGGGCTACCACCAGCGCAACAGGGACAAAACACTATTTGGGTGGTCATAGATCGATTGACGAAGACCACTCACTTTATCGCTATTAAAGTCAACTATACTATGGACAAGCTAGCAGAGTTGTACATTCAAGAGATAGTTCACTCCCATGGAGTGCTAGTATCCATAGTCTCAGACAGTGACCCTCGATTTACGTCATGATTTGGGAAGAGTTTTTAGGAGGCCATGGGCTCACAACTAGCATTCAGCACAACTTTTCATCCTCAGACTGATGGGTAGACTGAGACAATGATTCAGATACTTGAGGATATGCTGCGAGCTTGTGTACAGGATTTTGGGGGTAGCTGGACCTAGTATCTGCCGCTGGTTGAGTTCGCACATAATAATAGCTATCAGGCTAGCATTGGAATGACACCGTATGAGGCTTTTTATAGTAGGAGGTTTCGTTCTCCATTATACTGGGATGAAGTAGGAGAAAGGCAAGTATTGGGACCAGAGTTGGTGCAGCAGGCGTACAATAAAGTCCGGCTTATTAAAGATAGAATAAATGCAGCTTAGAGTCGGTAGAAAAGTTACGCGGATACTCGCCGCTGAGAGTTAGAATTTGACATGGAAAATCGGGTATTTTTGAAGGTAGCTCCACTGAGAGGAGTTATGAGATTTGAAAAGAAGGGTAAGCTGAGCCCTAGGTAAATTGACCCATTTGAGATACTTGAGAGAGTAGGGTCAGTTGTTTCTAGGCTAGCTCTACCACTAGCACTATTTATAATTCATGAAGTATTTTATGTTTCTATGTTGAGGAAATTCGTCCCAGACCCATCCCACGTGATCAGTTGTGTAGAGATAGAGCTTAGAGATTCACTGGCATATGAGGAAGCACCACTGCAGATCTTAGATAGGAAGGAACAGGAATTGCGCACCAAAAGAATTCAGTTAGTAAAAGTCCTGTGCAGGAATCATGCCATAGAGGAAGTTTCGTGGGAGCTTGAAGAGGAAATCAAACAAAAATACCCATACCTATTTAATGGGATACAGTAATAGTCAATATTGTTCAAATAACAATAATTTAATTTTAATTAGTGGAGAATGATGAATGTATAGTTGTATTTTAGGTTATAAGGTAGGTAATGTTTTGGTTTTGGGAGAATTTTCTTTTATGAGTATATTTGTAATCTCCCAGAACCTTGAATGTAACCACGATATTCCTTCGCCGTAAGTGAGGGTAAGTAATAAAATAAGTAGCCTATTTTCCTCAAAGGATGGTGTTCAATATAGATAATAAATTTCGAGGACGAAATTTTATAAGGAGGGAAGAATGTAGTAACCCGGATAATTATGAGAATTAAATAATAAAGAAAAGAGAGGGAAAAAGAATTTTAAAGGGGGACACAGCAAAGCCTCCGCATTTGTCGACGAACAGTCTTCTTAGGCTCGTCGACGTAGACGTGTGTCTTGTCCACGAGAGTTTACCGAGGGACTGTTTCCGGGGCCTGAAACTCATTGACGAGGGTTAGGTGTTCATCAAAGAACTTTCTCCTTGAACTCGTCGACAAGGTGATGTGACTCGTCGACGAGGCGTCGTGGCAAAAGGTCTATAAATAGTAGAAAATCAGGTTTCAGCGAGAGAAATTCATTTCTCTCTCTAACTTGGTTATTTCTCCTTCTCTCTACGATTCTTGCCCCATTTCTCCTCGTTTCGACGATCAAAAGCCGCTGCGTTGATCTTGGGGAGATTCTTTACAAGTCTGATGGAACAAATTGTTGGTTTGACCAACTTGGACACCATCCCAAAACCAGGGTAAATAGATTATTGTGGTATTTTCAGTATTACCAGGCTTACCTAAGTTTAGATTTTGTATTATATGGAAATATACTAGTGTTTTGTGGAATTAATTAGGATGTTATGATTTCTGGACCAGGGTGTTTTTGAGACCATACAGACATGGGTTGAGGACCCTAGTGAATATTTCTAGGAGCCTAGGTAAATTATAGTTTACAAAATTACGAGTTTGTAGGTTTGGAGAAATATAGTTGATTTATTGGAAATATGTATATATGTATTATTTCAAGATTTTGGGGTTAAGACACCGTGAGAGTGAGGATAAAGTTGGAGGCGAGCCTCCCAGCCAATTAGGTAAGAGAAATATGTTATGCTAGTAAATTCAAAAATATTATCAGTAAATTATAATATTTATTTATTAAGGTACAGGGTATAAATTATACAGTTTTACCGATTTCAAAACATGAGTTTTATTAATTGTGTGGTCTGAGTAGATATTTGTTTAGTACATAATTTATATAGTTTTTCAGAATATCATGATTTATGGTGTACATATAGACAGATATATTTTATAGATAGATATTTACCAGATAGATATTTTACAAATATTATACAGACAAGTATTTTACATAATGTCATTCTTTCCAAAACCATAACACTCAAGCATTGCAGATTATTCCGTCAGATGTGATAGTTGGATGTTAAAGTCAGACATTACAGTTATTACAGTCAAATATTACAGTTATTTTAGTTGGATATTATAGTATTTTAAGATCAGATTTATAGTATTATGGTTATTTTGGAAACATGACGAAAACAATAGGATATCTATAGAAATAGTATATACAATATCAGACCCTAATGAATCAAGTTATGTTCAATTAGCAAAGCACGGTAGCGTTGCTAATATAGATCAGAGTGCAACCACACATCTTAGATAGTGTGTGGATGGTTTCTGTCTACCGTGCCTGGAGAGATTGCAGACTCCCTAGAAGACTAGGTTGAGGTGGCCGGTTTGATGAGGTAGTTACTAGTTTCGTGCCTAGAAGAGATTGTAGTTTGGTCGGGCTGGGGATTGGTAGAATTACAGTTGACTTACCTAGTAGGCCAACCAGGATTAAGTCTCGCATACGGGCCACACAACCCTGTCATTTGGGATTAAATCATGACATACAGTTTTTCAGGGTAAACACTTCAACTATGTATATGTAAACAGATTTACAGAACATCATCAGATATAGTATAATACTAGAAGTATGAAAAGTAGAAAACTCATATATTACAGTTATACTTTAAACTATGATAGATGAAAATTATAGTGTATATTAATTTTCCAGCTTTTACAGTTTCATATATTGTCAGTATAGTATTTACGTAATTCAATCGCCACATATTAGTAATAGCATATTTCCTCTTACTAGGCATTGTTTTATCCCAGTGATTTAATATTTTTCAGGTGATCCAGTTAGGCAAGCAGATCAGGCTTGCAGATAGAGAGATCTTTTGTACTGCCCTATTTAAAGGGTAAGTGAATTCGAGGGATTGTATTTTTGAGTAGATGACAATGGGGTGACGTGCAAATATGTATGTATGGTTTGGAAAACATTGAATTTTGGTATTGTAAATATGGGTGTATGACTTTATATTTTCCACTGCATAGGTGTATCAGTTTGTGTACAGGGATACCTCAGTACCCATCTGGGGCCTAAGATGTTATAGCAGGTATTACAGGGGTATCAGAGTATTTTATATATATAAAAAAAAATGGTATGAAACTTTAGGTCATTACAATTAACTTTTGGGATACCAATGTATTTGCCTATATAAAGACATGTTTTACAACAAAATGAAATAATAAGATGATTAGTAACATCTAGTTCCCGAAGAACTATACTGTTGAATTTTTATAACTTCAAACTTTTTTTTTACTTTTTTTATTTCATTTACAACAAAATTGGGCTTCTTTGAAGTGACACTAATTTAAGTGCATATTATTTTTTTCTAATTGATACACACCAACGACATGTTCAATCAATTAATTGTACTATCTATTTCTAAGTACTATTACAAGGAAAGTTTTAAAATTTCTTAGTTATTTTTTATTTTATTTTTAAAGCCTCAAAAAACCCCTTAACTATTTAGTTTTTATGTTAAATAAGTAATAAAAAAAGTACACTATAAAAATAACCGGACAAATATACTTTAAAATTAAAAAAAATATAGTAACTATATATTCATAATGCACATGCAATACAACACCTCTGCAAAGCAAGTACCCACAAATATGCTAATCTTGAGTCCTCATGCTTCCTTTCTATATTTTGGTATGGAAAACTTAATTGCTCAAGCGCTCATACAACGCCATAGTCAAAGAAAGTGAAAGACAACTTGTTCTAGAATTTAGTACTTAACATAGAAATATGTGTTTAATTGGTATGGTTAAGATAAAGGAAAAGATAGAATAAAGGAAGCATCACACTCGTGAGTTGCCACCACTAAAGTTAGTACATAATATATATATATATATATATAAGGAAATCCCGCTAACATGCGAACTCTCACTCTCTCTCTCTCTCTCTCTCTCTCTCTCTCTCTCTCTCTCTCTCTCCAGTCACTCCCTCTCTCTCCGCCCATCTCTTTCTCTTTCTTCAAATTTCTTAGCAAACATACGCCAATTGAAGAACGGAAAATATCTCTAATTTTATTTTTAGTCACCAATATTTTAATCTGGGACATCTTGTGGTTTGAGTGTCGTAGGCACCACTCCTAGGATAAGACAAGGGAAATAGATTATGTCAAGTTTTCATTTTTAAAAATTTAATTGATTAAATTTGAATATATGATCTTGGGAATATTGTTGGGATTAAATTGGATTGTAGGGATTTGATCAGATTGGATTTTTGGGAATATTTTTTGAGATTAAATTAAACTATAGGAATTTGATTATCTCATATTTTTGGGATATAAAGGAATTGAATTGAATATGTGAAATTAATCATACCCACGTTTTTATTTAAATTTACTGGATATATGTTTGTAAAAACTTCTTAGGTATTTTATGAAACTGTAATTATTGAATAAAACGTGTGACATGAGATAAATTAATAATAGGTTTTTAAATGGATCTGTTGAACTACGATATTATACTGCGAGTATATGTCGTTATGCTGATTTATGGATATATGTGTATATATATATATATATATATATATGAATATTTAAAAATGACGGTTTAATTCTATTTCATGCTATGATAGACTTTGCATTGATTTGTGAGATGTGAGTTATACTGAGTAACAAATATATGCAGAATTTTGAATTTATACTATGATGCAAGTATGTACAGAAATGTGACTTTTATACCAAGTTAAGGTAGTGACGGTTGAAACCGAGTTATAGAAATGAAAATTGGCATGAACATATGCTTGATTGGAAATAGTGAAAATATTGATGTTTGTTTCAGTAATTATGGTAAAAGAAAAGGAAACGGTGAATGACGGCACGAAACGCCCCGTTAAACGTAAGGAAAGGAAACAGGTGATGGTGACATGAAATGCCCTGATAAAAGTAAGGAAAGGCAAAGGGGGACGGCGAGGTGAAACGCCCTGATCCTTGGGACTTTAGTTCGAGGGCTTGCTGATGTGAGGGGCAGCGGAACTAGACGCCTCTCAGCGAGTGGCATATAAATAGAAGCAGATGACCTGTGTGGCATATAAATAAAAGCATATGGCCTGTGTGGCATATAAATAAAAGCATATGGCCCGTGTGGCATATAAATCGAAGTAGAAGGCCTGTCTGGCATATTAATTGGAGTAGAAGGCCTGTGTGGCATATAAATTGAAGTAGAGGGCCTGTGTGACATACAAAACGGAGTAGAAGGCTTGTGTGACATATAGAAGTGTGAATTAAATTATCTGAGATATGTTGTGAAACCTACGTTAGTAGATTCATTTGAACTACATCATATTATTTGTGATATGCTGTAAAATATACGTTAGTAGGTTTAGTACGAACTGCAATGATATCGGTGTTATGAATTTTATAGATGTGATTTATTTATACCGACATCATATTTATTAAGGGATAATATAAGAAATGTATATAAATGATTGTACAATAAAACTCATCTACCACACACTGATAATAATGTATTTTATCTTATTGAGAGGTGTCTCACCCCAACAAATATATCAATTTCGCAGGGCTTTCAAGGAGTCGAGCCTAGGAGCTCTAGGGCAGGACTTAGACAATCTTGCCAAGGGTAAGTGTGGGTAGGATACTGTATGGTTTATATTAGATGTTTTTGAATATTTTGGGGTGGACATATGTATTATTTTGGGACTTGTAGAAGTCATAGTTGGGTTAGTACCCTAGTAGGTATGATAGTAGAAAAATATTTCGCTTCCATTATTTGTCAAGTAAATTAAAGACAAAGATGCTTCAGACCCTATGGGGTTTTTGATAATTTACAAATTTGGGATTTTATGCATTTGTGTAGTATGTGTTGTAATTTTGGGAATGTACAGTTATGTTATCAAAGCTGTCGTATGTTGACAACATTATTTTATGTATGTATATTTTTTCGGGGCGCTACAATTGTGGTATCAGAGCAGTATGTTTTTCCTACGTGACACTCTGGACCCCACTTTTGGATTCAGGGCGCTACAATATATATACATGCACTTATCTTGTCCCTTATAGATGATAAACCAAACATGAGATGCAATGGCAAGTAAACAAGTTCTTGACTTATTTAATTGTTTAATTGGATTTAATGGTTAAATACAACAATGTAGCAAGCACTCAAGAGCTATGATGCACAATTGTAGTTAGCACAAACTAACTATTGGTAGCCAGCACAAACTAACTATTGTAAGACTTTGGACCATTAGTTGATCTTATGTGTTGGTTAATTGAATGGTTGGAGTCAAATTAATACAAATAGAAATTTTGGTGACTCTTACAAGAAAAGTTGAGTGTAGGAAATAATAATATGGATATAATTGGTAAAATGCACTCAAGGCTTGGTGTTTTTCATCACACAAAGAAAAAATCTATTATTCTAATTCAAAAGTGTTAAAACTAAGAGAAGAAAAAAAGAGTTGTAAATAATTTTTGTATTCTTGTATATATAAAATTGTACAAGGGTCATCCTTTTATAGGTGAAGGAAGCAAGCTCACAAAGGTAAATCATTAATGACATTAATGCTAATTACACAAATCATGAAGATTGGTCAATCAACTTAATTAGGGAGATATGCTAACATCCCCCCTCAAACTCAAGGTGGTATCGAAGATGCCAATTGGAGTTTGAAAATTAAAGCATAATGGTGACGAGGTGGATGAGCCTTTGTGAAGATATTAGTGATTACACATCAAAGTTGCATTATTAAGTATTTAAATGCATTAATTAATTGTCACTATTTTAATTAAATACTTAATTATGTCCCATATTTTAATCAATGAGCTCATTTGATAAATTTAAGATAATTATCCTATTTTTGTTGGAGATTTACGAATATTCATATTTAATTATCGCAGGATAATTTTGTGAAAATTTGGAGAGGTCATGCATTTAATGTCCCAGGCTATGCATGCAATAACAAGGAGATTAGGTCATGCAAAATGATGTAAATTGAGGCATTGAGTGCAAAAACGAAACTAATTGGGCGATTATGGACAATTTCGAGACTATTTCGTAATATGGAAATAACTCTCTCATCCGAGCTCTGATTAAGAAGATTCAAGATGCTACAGAATGCTAAGAAAAAGCTTTACAACTTTCATGTTTTGAGTTTTAAGATATACGTGCTATAAGAAGATCAAAATTAGGCTTGAAAGTGCAGGGTAGGCCATATGCTTTTGAATTAAAAGGAAAAGCCCATGTGTGAGGTCCATGATATGACCACGTGGGAGGCCATGCGCATAAGATGTGCAATGGAATGAAGGGTCAGTCGTGCGTTCCTTGTTGGTTTGGAAGGCATTGAATGTAAAGACAATTTTGAAAACCCAACAAAGGGGGGCTTTATTACTTTATTATTTCTTTAGGTTTAAAGGTAGGGTTTTTCTTTTAGGTTGAAAGGAGGTCTTGCTTTTGGCATGGGAGGTCGTGCACAACAGGAGAGGCTTCTCCAACTTTCCACTCCTCACGGCTTGCTCTTCTTGTTCTCTCTCTCTCTCTCTCTCTCTCTCTCTCTCTCTCTAGCATTTAAATACTTATTTAAGTTCATTGTTAATTTTAGTTTTTTTCTTTATTTAAAGTTTGTTGGAATTTCACTAATTGTTGGGTTATTTTCATTATTAAAGTTTGGTTGTTTTTTATATATTTAAAGTTATTGTTTTGAGCAATTTTTATTGTGCGATGGTTATTTTATCATTTTTTTTAAGTTTATTATTTTAATTGAGACTTTTATGGTAGAATAATTAGTTTGAGTAGTAAAGTTTTATTTTTTAATCTCTGTTCAAGATAGTAGCTAAGTTTAATTTATTGTTGAAGTCTTGTTTAAGTTATTTTAATGTTGAAGTCTGAGTTGATTTATTTATTTTTTTGCTTTGTTTGCATCTATGGTTGGATTCAATTTACTTTTTGTTTACGTTATTGATTGGATTGATTTTAGATTTTGAGTTTATGTTTGAGTGGTGATTTTAAGGTTGAATGGTCTTATTTGCATGATAATGTTTTTTTTTTTTTTTTGCCATTTGTCTGAAATCTCAAACATAAGTTTTATTTCTTGTCTAAATGGTTAAACGTAGGATTATTTTCCACATTTACTTTCGGTATCGTCTATCTTATTGTGCCTTTTTTCCGTTTCCTGTCATTAATTTTATGCATGTTAGGTTTATAGTTTAGTTTTTGTGTCGTTTCAATTTCATCACAAAAATCAAAAAAATCCCAGAAACCAAATCTGAACTATGTTTAGTAAAATTTTCTTTTTCTTATTTTCTTTGGGATTTACACGAAGTTTGGAATTAAACTGCATTCCATGAGGAGACGATCTGGCCCTTGGGCTAATAATTAAACGACTAAACTCCTATACTTGAGATAGCCTTTGTGCTGCTCATTTTCAGAGTGAATCAATCATCCAATTGATCAGCCGAAGGAACTGACAAGAGGTGAAGTATCCCCTCCTGAAGATGATGATGCATAAAATGACAGTCGATCTCGATGTATTTGGTGCGTTCATGAAAGACATCATTATGAGCGATCTTGATAACACTATGATTGTCATAATAAATCAGAGTGCTCGAGGGCTGAGGAACACCCATATCTTGGAGAAGCCAATGAAACCAAAGAAGCTCAGAAGTAGTATCAACAATGGCCCGATACTCAGCCTCAGTACTAGAGTGAGCAACAACAGTCTGCTTTTTGCCCCGCTAAGAGATAAGAGAGTCACCTAGTAGAAAAAGGAAACCAATGGTAGACCGACAATCAGTAGGGTCCCCTGCCCAATCAGTATCAGAATAAACCTGCAACGTCAAGGATGAGTGAGAGGAAAAATGAAGCCCATGAAATATTGTTCCCTTCACATAGCGAAAGATGCGAAGAGCAGCTGCATAGTGAACGAAATGAGGAGCTGACATAAGTTGGCTAACAAGGTGCACTGCATAGGCAATGTATGGTCTAGTGACAGTGAGATAAATCAAGTCCCCAACAAGCTATCGGTAATGAGTGGCATTGGGAAGGAGCTCCCCATCAATAGGATGGAGTTGGATGTTGGGCTCCAGCGGATCATTAGTTATCTTACAATCTATGAGACCAGCATATGTGAGAAGGTCATAAGCATACTTGGCTTGGGTCAAAGAGTAGCCATCAGAGGTAGAGGACACCTCTAAGCCGAGGAAGTAGCTAAGAGAACCGAGGTCTTTCATCTCAAACTGCTGACATAGAAACTGCTTAAGCTCATAAATACCAGAAGTATCATCACCAGTATTGATCATATCATCAACATAAAGTAGTAGAATAGTAATGCCAGTATCAGTGTGACGAGTAAAAAGAGTTGAATCATAGAGGCTAGAAGCAAACCCAAACTGTGCAACAGTAGAGCTGAACTTGGCAAACCAAGCACAGGGAGCTTGCTTAAGCCCATATAATGCACGTTGGAGACGACATACCTTACCAGGAGGATGAGGATACCCTGGAGGAGGCTGCATATATACCTCTTCATCCAAATCACCATGTAAGAAGGCATTCTTGACATCCATTTGAAATAAAGGCCATTGTCGGGTAGAGGCAATAGCCAAGAGGGAGCGAATAGAGGTAATACGAGCAATAGGGGCAAATGTCTCCTCATAATCAATGTCATATTCTTGAGTAAACCCCTTTACCACTAAATGAGCTTTATGTCTTACTTCAGAACTGTTAGATTTTTTTTTCCTTTTATACACTCATTTGTTCCCAACTACAGTATTTCTAGGAGGTAGGTTAACCAGGTCCCACGTATGAGTTTTATGAAGTGCGTCAAGTTCTTCAGACATAACTTGCTGCCAAACAGGAACAGAACAAGCTTCACGATAGTAAGGCTCGTGAAAAAAAGTTAAGAGTAGAAAAACAGTGGTACTCACTAAGATAGGTAGGAGGTGCCCTTACCCTACTAGAACGACAAACATCCAAATCAGAGGACTCAGGCTAAGTGGATGCGATGGCATGATCATCAGACGGTCCAGGTTCGTGAGAGGCAGATGTGGAGTGATCACTTGATGAGCTATCATGACTTGCATTAGAGGAAAAATCTGGAGAGGGATCTGTGGCAGGGTTAATGAAAATGGGAGAGTATGAGGGACAATCAGATGAAAGTGGAGAGATACTAGTGAACATTTTGTGTTCCCAAAACTGAACATGCTGAGAGACTTGAAGACGCTTGGCTATGGGGTCATAGCACTAATAACCCTTGTGTTTAATGCCACAACCAAGAAAGCAACAGAGATGAGAGTGAGGTTCAAGTTTTGTATGTTCATGAGGTGGGAGTAAAACAAAGCAAGCACAACCAAATACTTTGAGAAGAGAATAATCAGGTACCTTTCCATAGAGGACCTCATATGGAGATTTATTGGAAAGGGTAGGGGTTGGAACCCGATTAATAGTGTAAACAATAGTAAGAGCGGCTTCTCCCCAAAAGGATTCTAGGAGGGATACAGAGAAAAGTTGAGTGAATAGTGTTAAGAATGTGACGATGCTTACGTTCTGCACGGCCATTCTATTAGGAGGTGGATGGACATGATCGATGGGACAAGGTGCCTACCTCTTTAATTTCTTCAATGAAAGGGGTAGAAGTATACTCTAGGACATTATTGGACCAAAAAACTTTAATGGTGCTATCAAACTGAGTTTTTAGCATCTACTTAAAATTGCAAAAAGCATTAAGTAACCTAGTGCGATCATGCAAAAGATAAATCCATGTATATAGAGAGTAATCATCGATAAAAATAAAAAAGTAACGAGACCTGCCCTTAGTAGATATAGGAGCAAGTCCCCTAATATCATAATGAACCAAATCAAAAGGTGCAGAAGACAAAGAATTACTTTCATTAAAAGGTAAAGCTTTCTGTTTCCCAAGTTAACAAGACATACAATCAAAAGGTTCAAATTTAACATTTCCTAAGCAACCATTAAAAGCTAAAGATTGGACATAAGAAAAAAAGGTATGACCGAGACGAGACTGCCAAACACTGGAAGACACAACAGCAGTAAAAGATGGAGGAGAACAAGAACTAGTCAAATGCAAAGATGTGAGCTCAAAAAGGCGACCAACTTTATGCCTAGTCCCAACTAGCTGGCCCATCTTCGGATCCTGCGCATTGCAACCTTTGTGAGAAAAGGTTAAGATAAAACCACTTTCAACAAGTTGACCAATAGAAAGGAGATTTAGAGACAAGTTAGGGAAAACATATGTGTCTGGTACAGAAAGAATAGAAGTAGAAACATGACCAAGATGACTAACGGACATATGTGAACCATCAATAGTATAAATTAAGGGAACATGATTTAAAGACTTCCTATGGGTCACTAAAAAGGAATCAGAGGTCATATGATTGCAATAGGAAAAGTTAATAAACCAAGATTTAAAGTTACCTGTGGAGACTAATAAGACAGTAGAAGTACGAGATAGAACCTGGGCAATAATTGCCTTAAGGTTAGCTGCAAAAAGAGACGACAAAGAAAGTGCAGAAGATGAATCAGAAGCCGAGGAGCTGGTGAAGACAACTGCAACAGGCTTGGAAAAGTAAGATGCCTTAGCCTTAAGAGCATCCCTAGCATCCTTAGGCTTCTTCTTAGGACAATCGGAAATACGATGGCCTTCTTCCTTACAATAGTGGCATTGGCCATTGAAACAACGCAGTTTATAAGAAGCAACAGCTGCAGTAGGAGTAGTCGGAGTAGATGAGCTAAACAGAGCAGTAGCCAAAATGATAGAATGAACCTGATGAGTTTGTTGTCATGTATCCTTAAAAATTAGCCCCACAAGAGCAACCTCAAGTGTAGGAAGAGGAGATCGATGTAACAAAGATGCTCGAGTATTCTCAAATTCATCTCGGATATGATGCAACAAAAAGCTTAATCAACTGCTCATTAGAAAAAGCATGGTCAGCTTGAGAAAGATGATCCCAAATGCTACTAACCTGAGCCTGAAACTCAGCGATAGATTTTCCAAGTTTCGGATGCATCTGGGAAAGCCTGGTTTCCAACTGAAACTCGAGAGTAGCATCACTACCACAGTTGTATCGTTTTGCCAAAAAATCCCAAGCTAGTTTGGCATTCCGAAACTTAGGAAGTAGACTCTGAATGGAAGGAACTGATGTATTAATGAACCAGGAAAGGATCTTACAGTGAGTACTTTCTCATTCATCAAGAGCCTCATCAAACTCCTATGTGGATTGTTTGTCAGTTTTTGTGCATTTTCATTTTGTTCTAATGACAAAACGCCATAATCTCCGACAAATCAGAAAAACTAACATTTTTTGGGCCCAAGCATTGTAGTTGGAGCCTTTCAAAACAATCTCTATAAGGCGAGCAACATCATTTAAAGAAGTCATAACAAGAAAAAAAAAATGATAATGCTGACCGATTTAGAGCAAAAGGAGGGCGTTGATGGAATGAGCATGAAAAACTAATCAAAGAAAACCAATTTCACCAAAGCTCCACTAGAAGTGGCAGCGGACGGTGGCCGAAAAATTACTGGAAGGTCGCTGGAGATTACGGCAAGTAGTGGCGGATGCAGCGGTGTCTGGCCATTGGTGACTGAGCTCGTGAGGCGTGCAACATTGGATCAGAATGATTTTTGCACCAAGCAAAAAACTCTAAAGCAACGGAATCGATTTATGGTATTGGAATACCAGTGGTGAGAGAGTGGCAGAACCAAAAGAAAGACACCAACTAGCGGTCAAGAACCAAACCTGGCTCTGATACCATGTTAAAACTAAGAGAAAAAAGAAAGAGTTGTAAATAATTTCTGTATTCTTGTATTTATAAAATTGTGCAAGGGCCATCCTTATATAAGTGAAAGAGGCAAGCTCACAAAGGTAAATCATTAATGACATTAATGCTAATTACACAAATCATACTCTAATTACGCAAATCATGGAAATTAGTTAATCAACTTAATTAGGAAGATATGCTAACAAAAAGCATTCTATAGGTATAAGGATTGAGAAGGTTCAAGAAATTCATACCTCACATTGTGCACTATCAATCCATAGATTGGATGATTGCATAGTAAAAGAGGCATTTATTTGGAGAATACCTTCAAATATATATATATATATATATATATATATATATATATATATATATATATATAAAATCCTTTTCCTAACATGTGAATCCTCTTTTCTCTAATCTACAAAGACTAAGACATGATAGAAAATAGATTTTATAGACTTAAGGAATTCTTTTAAAGCAACATTAATTAGGATAGAAAAATATCTAATAAGTGTTTCCAAGAACTCTAATATAATTTCTTAATCTCACGCACTTAAGTCTAGCTAGAAAGATAGCCAAATAACATAATCCTATTCCAACCAATCAACAAGGGGAATTTGCTTCAAGTTGGTACCACGGAGGATTAAGGTCATTGCAAAGAAAGACCAATTGTAGCTATCAACAACAATCGTTTATTATCAAAAGTAAAACAAGTACAACTCATTACTACAACTATAGTAGGAAAACTCAATCTACGCTTTTAAAACAAAAAAATATCATATTGCTGGAAAAGTTATAGTGTCTTAGGAGAGGGAAAAGAATAAATTTCTTTCATAAATAGTTAAGTGGAATTCATTGTTTTGGAAGAAGTTAGATAGAGCATAAAGACTTGAAATGTTTGTAGCAAGAACAATCTTTAAAGAGGAAATAGCTTGAAAACATATATATATATATATATATATATATATATATATATTATACATATGCTTGGTTCAAACTTTAGCACTGTAATGTACATTTTGGGGTCAGCAAGTGACACGACACATAATTATACATGAATTGCATTAATTTCCTTTCTGGTTTGCGTTTATCTCTATGCAAGTGAAAATTTCTTTTATATTATAATAAAACTTTGATTTAGTGTTAAATTGCTAAATGACTTATATGAAAATTTGACTTTGTAATAACTTTATATTGTAAACAAACAAACATTGATTTAGTTAACTTCATTGTTAAATTTTACGTACTTTTATTTGTTAAAAGCTCAAGCCTTTTAAATTATGCAATTAATGTTAATTTTAAGGGTTTTTAAAAAAGTATAGAATGTCTATTTTCAAATTATTGATAATTTATATTTGGTTATATGACTTGAACTTCATACTTGAATGCTATTTTTATTTTATTTTATTTTTTAAAAGTTGTTCATGTACATGCCATGCATTCTTGCTAGTGTGTGTATATAAATAATATATATACATATATATATATATATATATATAGAGAGAGAGAGAGAGAGAGAGAGAGATAGATATATGGTATAAACTTTAATATTGCTATAATGGAGATTTGGGGATCTGCCAGTAACAAATGACACATTGTAGACTCTCAATTTTATCTAGGCATTATATTGTAAAATTAGGCACGTCCTGATTTCGTCCAGTCAAACTATCACACTCACACTACTTCCCACATGGATCTCAATTTTCCTTATGCCCAAACATTCCCTGTGTAATCACAAGAATACAAGATACACAAACGTTTAGCTCACCCACAGGTCACTCTAAAATCTCCTAATCAATAATATTAATGGCATATTATCAAACTTCCAAGCCATGTGATGATGAGATCGTCTTTTTAGGGATGAGTATAATCCAGTTAAAATCAAATTAATTGAATTAATCGAGTAAATTCGATCAATTCGGTTTGATTCATTTCGGTTTTCATTTTCGTTGAATTTTGATTTATAGTTTTCCGTTCGATTTTTGAGTTTGGTTACAATATAATCTCACACTACTCTCTCAAGAAATGATTCAAACAAGATGAATGGGTAAGAAATTGAGCACTTTGTGAATGAGTAACTAAAATGCAAGTGCAAAGTGTTAGTTTTTGGATTAAAAGATGTTTTTCACTAAAATGTTTGTACTAATGATCAAAATCATGTCTAAATAAGGCTAATAGTTTGTGTTTACTGTCAAAATACCCAACTAGCTATTATTGGACCGTTGGGAGCAATTCCCAAACAAAACTAGCCGTTCTTTCCCATTAGCGTCATTTTGCCCACTGAACTCGTCGACTAATCCCCTGCACTCGTCGACTAGTGTTGACAAGTGACTCATCGATGAATCTCCTATTCTCCTCGATGAGTGTCCCGAATCAGAAAAAGTCATCAACATGAAAGTTGTGGAATTTTTTCTTAGCTTTCTAGGGACACCAAGATCGTGCTTTTTGGAATTTTCTAGCAAACATTATACCCAAAATACCGAAGGGTGTTTGGGAAAGGTGATCGGTGCATAACTGAGGTTTTAAACCAAACCGAAAAGCCTTTTGATCACTTAAAACATTTTTGGAAAAAATTATATGAAATATATTAAGTCTA
Organism: Malania oleifera; assembly: GCF_029873635.1. Classification (NCBI taxonomy): domain Eukaryota; kingdom Viridiplantae; phylum Streptophyta; class Magnoliopsida; order Santalales; family Ximeniaceae; genus Malania; species Malania oleifera. The sequence continues at coordinate 59,102,015 of NC_080427.1, read as the reverse complement.
ATAAAGTTTAATACTTGTCAAAATGAGTTTCTCCTTGAATATAAGATATCTTGTTAATAAAAACACATTTGAAAAACCGTTTCGATATCTTATATGCTTGTATGTCCTTTATAGAAAATATACTTGACTTCTTTGAAGCTTTAGGACATAAGAATCGTTTTGATAAAACCGGGACTAAGTATGAATATGTTCAAAATAACAAGATGTTTGAAGACTTGTCCCTTTGACAAACACCTTTGAGTTTAGAATTCTTTTGACAAACTCTTTGAATTAACTTTAAAAACCATGAATATAGAGTTTGTTGACTGTTGGCCTTACAAAGCTTAAAATCCTATTTTGATGATAACAAACAAAAGAAACTTAACATATTTAGTTGAGTAATGATATTTCAGGATTTAAGAATGAGAATACAAAGTAAAATGATCACAAAGATGATTCAAAGCTTATGTTCCAAAAAAAGATAATCAAATCAAGAGTCAAAGCATGGATTCAAAATGATCAAATAAAGCATGAAGAACATGAGAGTGTGGACGTTTAAGAGCTTAAAGTATATCAAAGCTTGAAAAAAAGCAAGAGAGCCAAAGAAAAGCAAAGCAAGAGAGTTCAAAGAAAAACAAGCATGAAGACTCAGACACTTAGAATGTCAAATGTCCTAAGAAGTCTTTGTGTAAGTGCTTCATAATTTAAATATCTCTTGAAATATGTTGAAGCTCATTAAGATGTAACAAAGACTTAGAGACCAGTTTTTAAAAACCCTCGAAAATGTTTTTGAAAAGTTACATTTAAGTTTTTCAAATAACAAAAGGTTTAAAATCTTAAAAAATAGAAGTTTTGAAAAAATTGACTGGTCAGTCGACTGACCAGAATGCTCTAAAATTTCTCAACCGACTGACAAATATAACAGTTGAATAACTACCTAGCTGATTGATCATTTTGTCCTATGATCAGTTAGCCGACTAAAAAGAGGGTCTGTCCAACCGACTGAAACTTTTGAATTGTGTTTAGTCAGTTGACTGGCAATTTAATGAAATTAATTTCTAGCAGACAGAAAGGTTTTAGCCGCCTATCCAGCTGACTGACCCTGTATAAAATACTTACCCAATCGTCTGTCTAGCCAACTGACCCTACGAGAATTTAAATTTTGAACTTTAATGGGAAAATTCTAAAAATTAGTTTTTCAAATCTAAACGTTATAAAAACTTGGGGGACACTCCAAGTAACTTGGGAAACAAGGAAACTCACTCTAAAAACTCTATAAATACATGATTTTGAAAATCAAATTATACCAAACAATTGAAAATTAATTCTCAAAACTGAAACTCTCATACTCTTAAAGCTCTTATGCTCTCATCTTTGCACATCTGAATTGCTAAGATTTTCTAGAAGCAACTGATCAATCCTTCTCTGTGTTTCTGAATTGTTGATTCTCATCTAGACGGAAAACTTAGTGATATCTCTTTTGAGCTTCAATTGTATTTGTAACGACCTACTTAACTTATCACATAATAAACATAAATAATAATAACAATAACATCAACCCGAACCTGTGGCTAGCGGGGATAGCCTGACATGAACAACGGAAACCTAAGCAGCAGTAAAAATAATTTACATCCATCAAACCATTAAATATTGCAGAATACCAGAGTCTACTACATTTTTAAAATACAGTATTTGAATACAATCTCCAAAATATCAAAATAGACCTAGGATCTTACAACAAAATCTCCTGATCCTGGATTAAAGCTTACCCTTCTAGCAGCGAAGCTCAACTCATTCAATGGCGGCCATGACCCGCCAGTCTCTCAGAGTCTCTTGAAAAATTAATTAAATTCGGGAGTGAGACACATCTCAATAAGGGAAAATAAACTAAATACAGTTGTGTGGCAACATGAATATTTATTGCAATTATACATACTTAGTACATTTCATATATATCTAAAAACATACCTCATAACATGGTGGAATAATCATATAATTTCATATTTTCTAATAATCATGAAACGTCTGTTATAGCTAATAATACTAAAAATACACCCAGGATGAATAGTTAGTTGATGTCCTGTATTACCCCCCACACCCTGGTCCGGACTGCCAGGTGGACGTCTACAACTCTACACTGAAAGCCACATCGACTATCCATTTCCCACCTCTCGTGGAGTGGTTAGCACAAGTCTGAACATAGATATTTGATCTATATAGCTACGATACCGAGCTCCTGAAACTAAACTAAACTAACATCCGGGTTTTAATAACATATAATATATGATATTATAGCATTTTCAACATTTCATAAATACAGCCTCGTGTCGAACATTTCATAAATACGGCCTCGTGCTGGAATATTTCATAAATACGGCCTTGTGCCGAACATTTCATAATTACGGCCTCGTGCCGAACATTTCATAAATATGATCTCATGCCGAACATTTCATAAATACGGTCTCGTACCGAACATTTCATAAATACAGTCTCGTGCCAAACATTTCATACATATCATTCTGAAAATAAATCAATTATCATGTATTTCAAAATCATCATATGCTACATTATTACGTAATTCTTGAAAACATGCTTATTCGTAAAATTGTCGTAACATAATACGTTTCATGAAAAATAATACTCATGCCACACAATGCTGAATTAAATCATACATTCCATTTAAAATCATAATTCCTGTATACAACAACATTTTTCCCAAATATACATTTACTCAATAATATTCATATATAATACATGTTTTTTTGAAAATCAATTTGCTGAGAAATAATGGTAATTTGCGTGGAAAAATAACTGTTTTAGTTTATTCCCTTACCTAGCAACTAAAAAGCCCCTATGTATTGCTGGACTCACATCCGTAGGATTTCCTGATCAATACCCTGAAAATGAAAACCCCTAATACTAAACTTCAGTATTTTTACGTGTATATCATTTCTTATAACTGCAATAAGACCAAATTCGGCATAAAAAGTCTTACCTCAACTCAGGGATGAATTCCAACTTGCTTTCACTAATGATCCACTCCGGTAGATTTGGAGAGAACTTCCTCAGGAGCATCATGGTGGCTTCAGATCATTAAACCGGTGGAAATCCGGCCCAAAATCGAAGAGAGAAGAGAGAGAAACTGTAGGGAGAGAGAGATAATGAGATATTTCCAAATTTTTACATTTAAATCCGAATTTCTACTACTTATAGGGTTAGATTAGTCGACAAGACACGTCACCTCGTCGACGAGTCCTGAAGAAAGTTCATCGACGAACCTGCACCTTCATCGATGATTTCAAACTCCCCCAAAACTCTCTCTCGATATCTTCTCGTCGACGAGGCCCTCTTATACCCTCGTCGACGAATCCCCTGTATTCGTCGACGAGGCCCTGATAATTTCCCTCTGTTATTCCTTCTAAAGTGCAATGTCATCGACGAAGTCTTTGCATTCGTCAATGAAGTCAAATTCCTCCTTCTGTTACTGTTTCCATTTCCCTTCCTCTTTATTATTTAAATCTCATTATTATTCAGGTTGTCACAGTATTTCATATTGATATTTTGATTGAAGTATATAGTATTTGAAATTGTACTAATCCACCCTATCTGAGGGTAATTCTTTGTACACAGATTATTGATCTTGTTCTTGTAAATTTGACGATTCAAGGATTGTTTGGATTGTTGCCCAAGTGTGGGGTATCGCTTGGAGAGGCATTGCTCTAGTCTAAAGAAGGAGTGTTTGAGCGTGGGGTATCACTTGAAAGGTTTTGTTCCTCTCGGAAAGGAACTGGTATGGTAGAATCCTTAGGTTGTTTGTCTAAGGTGAGGACATAGGTTGGGGATAAGCCGAACCTCATAAAAAAACCCGATGTCACTCTCTTTCCCATACTCTCTTTATTTTTAGCATAAATTAACTGCGTGGATGATTTATATTTCTTAATCATAAAAACTACGTTGTTTGGATTTTAAATAATCTAAAGTTTAATTTGTTTTTGGGATTGCGAAAACCGAAAGAGAGTACATTGGTTGATTAATAATTTGCGGAAACCTTAAGAGAGTACAATGATTGGTTAACCCAAAACCTATTAACGGAAGGTTTATTTGAAATCTGAATTTTGGAAAGAGTGTGGATGTTATATTGATTATCATATTGAAAGATAAATTACATTAACCATAGGGCTTGAATCAAATAATCATATATACATGGTTGCATACAACTCAATATCTTGAATTCTTGAAAATCTGTAAATTGCCAAAATGAAGTTGCATAGTATATCTTGATTTGAATATTGATTGGTTGATTAAGTTTTGTTGTGTGATTGTGGATTAAATAAAAAGAATTAAGTTATTGTGTGATTGTTAAATCAACAAAAAGGTCAAAAATTCATTGAAAGAATTAAAAGAGGTTAAGAATCTTAAAAAGAATGAAAAGAAAATTTTAAATAACCCAATTCACCCCCCTCTTAGGACTGCACCTTAGTTTTCAATTGGTATCAAAGCCGGGTTGTGGAAAATCCTAACTAGAAGCTATATAAAGATCTATATGGCACACTTAAACGTAGCTTCCTTTGGAGAGGGTCAATCCTCAACCAGGTCTCCCATCTTTTGTGGAATAAACTATACCTTTTGGAAACAAAGAATAAGGATTTACCTTCAAACCATGGATTGGAAAGCATGGAGGGTTGTCACACATGGTGACCTTATCCCTACCAAACTTGTAGATGGTAAAGAAATGCCCAAATAAGAAAAAGAATGGACCGATAATGACCATAAGATGTTGCAAGTAAATTCAAGTGCTAGCTTTATATTGTGCTCTTGAATTCAATAGAGTCATGGCTTGCAAATGAGCCAAAGAAATATGGGATAAATTAGAAGTAACCTATGAAGGTACTATTGATGTAAGGGATAATAGGATTGATATGTTAACTAGTGAATATGAAACCTTTAGGATGAACCTGAAAGGATCAATCACTAGCACGTACACTAGGTTCACCTACATAATAAATGACTCACTCTAAAAATGAGCAGCGCGAAGGCTATCTCAAGTATATGAGTTCAGTCGTATAATAATTAGCCTAAGGACTAGATCGTCTCCTCAGGGAATGGATTTTAATTCCAAACTCATGTAATTTCAAAAGAAATTAAGAAAATAAAAATTTATTGAACACAGTTCGTATTTGGTTTCCTGAAATTTTTGAGATTTTGCAATGAAATTTAAACCTTAACTAAAAATTAAACATGCACAAAATAACTATTTAAATACTAGATTTAAATATCGAAATAACGAAATAAGTAAACCCTGCAATCATCCAACTAAATAAAAATATTAACTTTAAATATAAACTCAAGCAAGAATACACTCTAAATAAAAGCACCAACTTTAATAATAAAAATACCCAAAGAAAATAATTAAATCCCTATAAAAACTTAAACAAGAAAACAAATTGAAATTAAAAATAATAATATTCAAACAAGAATTTAAATGCAAGAGAGAGAGAGAGAGAGAGAGAGAGAGAGAGAGAGAGAGAGAGAGAGAGAGAGAGAGAGAGAGAGAGAGAGATTTAAATAGAAATTTATCTAGTAAAAAGGAAGTTAGTAAATTAAACAAACTATTTTAAAACAAAAATTAATCCAAACTTTTAATAAATTAAAAAAGTAACAATAAAATTAATTTTAACAAAATTGAGTTCAAATAAAGAGAGATGAGAGAGTAAGGGAGAAAAGAGAAGAGAGAAGCGAGAAAGAGATAGCCGAAAATCTGAGAGAGGCCAAGAGTCTTTTGCTGTCCTACACACCGCTGCCTCCCGCTACTCCCTTTTTCCCCATAAACCCTCCCCCTCCATAAAATATCTTATTCCCCCTCTAATATTTTGTCCTAGTCGTGTCTCTTCTTGAGATAGGTGCATGGGTCATTTTTTTGGTGGCCCAGGACTCCTTTTTTTTCCTTAAGTACTGCACACGGTCCAACGCAGCAACTTCCCTTTCAAGCCAATTTTGACCTAGTAAACGTTTGAATTAGAAAAAAAACTATTTCACAATGAATTATAGAATCACACCAATCCGATGTCATATGAAAGAGTTATAATTAAAATACCAAAATACGTTCAGGCTATCTCTTAGCGAATTTCGGAATTGGATTGTTGCCCACTTTTTGTTGCATGACACGGATTCATGTGCATGAAGCCCACATAGTCTTTTCACATGGCACCCGGTCCTCGATATTTGGCTTTATGCACATGACCTTGATTTGAACTCTAACTCACATACATGCACGTACATTTTTAATATTGGCTTTAATGTCCAAAAATTATCCTCCAATAATAAGTTACCAAAAATTCGTAAACTATCGAGTAATGATCCAAATATTTTAATTCAAGCTCAATGTTAAATTACTAAATATGATTAAGCATTTAATTAAAAATATAATCTTTAATGCATGATTTTAAATACCTAATTACTCAATTTAGACTAGTAATTAATAAACTCCCTCCACGCATTAGGAAAAACCTACACCACTTATGAAATGATTAGAAAAATTCTTAGAGGGTTGTCACCCATATGAGAACCAAAAGTCACAGCAATAACTCAAGGAAGAAATTTGAAAAACACTTCCCTAGATGAATTAATAGGTTTTCCCCTCTCATGTGAAATGACAATGAATGAAAGAAGTGGAAAATCTAAAGCCCAAGAATATATTGATTTTAAAACATCAAACAAAAGCTATAGTGATGAAGATGAAGATGAGATGAATGAAAATGAATTAGCCTACATATCCAAGAAGTTAGCAAGATTTCTTAGAAGGAAGAATAAATTCACAAGAAAAATCTGGAACTCAAAATCCGAATCAGATGAAGAAGAAACCAATAAAAAGAGATCAAGGAATAAAATCCCTACATGTTATAATTGCAAAAAGGATGGACACATAAAACCATATTGTCCACAACTTAAGAAGGATTCCAAAAAGAAAAAGAAGAAGAAAAAGTCAATGAAAGCTACTACTTAGGACAACATGAGTACAAGTAGTTTAGAAAGTAAATCAAGTGACCAAGAGGTTGCTTGCTATATGGTATGGGACGATGATGAAGAACAAAGTTCCTCATCCAAATCAGTGAATGAGTATAGTAGTGATTCATCTAATGAATCCAATGACGAGAGCATGCCATCTTATAAAGATTTACAAAATGAATTATTCAAAGTTCTTAAGATCCTAGTCAAAGTAACTAACAATACACTTCATTGAAAAATAAGAATGCAGGTGCAATAAAGGAGTTGAAATCCCTTAAACTTGTTGAAAGAGAAAAATATTTAAAATCAAGAAAATGAATAATAAGATATGAGTGATAAAGAGTTAAAAAATCTTAAAAATCTTACTAAAAGAAACAAATATAATAAATCTTTGAAAATCAATGAGATAGAAAGCATAGAATGAAAAGTTTGATTTAAAGGAGTTAGAAGACATACGAGATTCCATACTCTATGTGAAAAAGACTGAGGAATAGGAAAGATCAATCTATTTTTGAATTAGAGTAATTAAAATGAGATTTGATAAAAATATCTCAAATCAAGAAAAATGGCAACATAAAAATAAAGATACAACATCACTCAGAATATTGATGATCTTATAGAGAGTGATCATATGAGGATCAAGCCAAAATCATATTACTAATTCACAAACAGGAAAAGAAATCTTGACAAAACTGACTTGGGGGCACAAAGAATGTCATTAAATAAAGAATGACATTAGGTAATTTATGTGGTGGTGGACATATATAAAAAAATAAAATCTTACATTGGGATTACATTTTTACCAAAAGCCTTCTGATAAGAGTTTAAACACTTGCTTCCTATGTGAATGAAGGGACGTATAAAGGTTTGAAGGTCATCTAAAACGAAAGGGTGTGAAACTGTCCTGTAAACCATTCGGGACTCCAGAGTAGAATGGGTATCCAAGATGAAAAAGAGAAATAATTAAGATCTCTAAAGATGGTTTTGACTAATGAAAAAAGTGTGGACCTCCATCAATGATTTATATTGAATTTATGAGACTTGGTTAAATAGAAAGTATTAAAGATTGAAACGCCATAATATGAATTTTAGGAATTTATGAAATCAAGAAGTAAGAAAATATGCGCTTATGGTTGCGGTTTGATTAAGAAAAAGATATTTGGAATAAGAAACACTTGAGCAAAAATTGTAGTACCATGCAATAATAATGATATGCCCCTGCCTTATATGTTATGCTTACATGTGACATGTGATATCTTGATAGGCCAATGACATGAAAATGATGTGACTGAGATTTATGATTTATGACCACTATATATTGAAAATTTGAGCATGATTTTTGATGCATTGAATTTGATATGGCAGAGACTAATATGAACTGAAATTAAGTCTTGACAATAAATGATAATGAGGGATTCATCATAGTGATAAACTTGTTGGTCTTGTGCGCTCCTTGCTACTAGACACAGATGCTTATTGTATAAATTCTCTTTATGTTAACTAATGTCAAAAAGAAGAGAAAGTAAATTGAAAAATGGAATCTGACAAATAAATTTCCGGTATTAAAGAGCGTGCATGATGTGACATAACATTAGTACTATGAAAATTATATTGGTATCATGAATAATCATTGGTATTTTGAGCAAGGAAATCATAATTATATCCATGTGCAGTTATGATATTGATGATATTACGTGATTGATATTGTATTGATATTCGTATTTATGTGCATACCATGATATGAATCTAATATTTGAGCATGGATGATAAACTCAAAGCATTAATGCTATCAATATGACTGTATTTAAATTAGAGGGAGTTAGTATTATGATCAATGCTTGTCATTATGATTTTTCCTCTAACTTTTTTCAATTTGCTGGATCATAGAATAATATCCAAATTGGGTCTATAGCAATACACAACCTGATCATGACATTAATGTTTAAGATTTGGGAAAGATGTGAAGAAGATGATTGAATTATGAATTACAACATGAAATGTGCAGGAGGACTTTTAGCTAATAATGATTGTTGTACAATCTATGCTGATGGGAAATTTAACGATGTTACAACAAATAGGAAATATGAATTACAATATGAAATAAGACTCATGACCTATTTGACTATTTGTAAGCATTCCACTACAGAAGAGATATTGTGTGTAGATATGGGAAGTGTTGCTAGGGGGTATCAGGTGATATTTTACTGCCTTGAGGTTCATATGCTCAAAATATTATTTTATTGAACTGAATCATTTTTATATCTGACTCTTTGGATGATGTCAAAAGGGGAAAAATTTTGAGAAAACATGCGCATGGTATTGACAAAATTGGAACATGATATATGTATCAAAAGGGGGAAACGTATTGGCTATGAATGCTCTTGAACTTGAATGATTGTAAGAGCACTGATAGTAAAAGGGTTTTTGAAATTGATCTTATATTGTAAGTGGTCAGATGATGCGTATTGTAAGGAGGCGAGACTTTTAAGGCTTAGCTCAAA